>NC_085841.1:171956537-172596537 GCF_035594765.1 Anolis carolinensis | reverse complement strand
ACTACTGCAGGCATCAATTAGCACAATTAACATCATCCTTTCACCCTTTGTATGGCTGAGCTAATTAGTCCCACATCTATCATTTGATGTCTTGATGGACTCATAGCAGTCACTCCAGCTTTTTGTCACTCCATAAGAACAACTCTATTTTAACTAGCAATACAACTTCCATACAAAATAATTTAGAATGCTTATTTTCCAACCAACTTGTTTGTAATTAAGCAGGAATTAAGAACAGTTTGCAAAGAAAAGTGTTCTTCCTGTTGCTTTGCATATTCTAAAATTTTCATTTTAATCTCAAGAGGAGTCATGTTTCTTATTTTAAGGTGTGTTAGTATATGCAAAAGCCTTCTAATATTTTAAATGTATACTATTTAGTATACACAGTTAATTTAGTGTATATACAATTCAAAATACTGTTTGACTATTTTTCTTTTTGTCTCAGACTTTAGAGAAGAACTATAGCAGCACATGCCATTTGTGGGCTATGTGACAGGTTAGTATGTTAGCATTTACCGAGATAGTTGGGTGGGAACTTTGAAAATCTGGAGAGCTGCTGTCAGACACTGAGCTAGACTTGGGATGCACAGTGCAAACCCTCCAGATGTTGTTGGACTGTAGTTGCCATCAGCCCTTTCTAACACAGGCATACTTTCCAGATTTTAGAGCTTGGAGAGCAGGGCAGAAGACAGAGAAAATGCATCATTGCTTTACACTCAAAGCAGTATAAGTGTCTGAAAACGTCTGACAGATTCCCTACATGCAGGGCCGGCCCAACACGGAGGCCACGTGAGGCTGCTGCCTCGGGCGCAGGCCCGGGGGGGGGCGCCGTCAGGCACCCTGGCCCCGCCTCCCACGCTGCGTGAGAGGCGGGGTCAGGGTGAGCTGCACGGGAGGCTCCCGCGCAGCTCAGCCTCGCCGGCCTGGCCTTTTCCAGGGGGCCAGACTGCAGCAAAGGTCCTTGCAGGCCGCGATCGTGGCCTGCAAGGACCTTTGCTGCAGTCTGGCCCCCTGGAAAAGGCCAGACTGGCAAGCTGAGCTGCGCGGGAGGCGGGGCCAACCCTGGCCCCGCCCCCCACGCCCTGGCCCCGCCTCTCACGCAGCGTGAGAGGCGGGGCCAGGGCGCGGGAGGCGGGGCCCGCCGGCGGGGCGCAGGAGGCGGGGGGGCGCAATTTCCCCTCCCCGCTTTATATAAAAAAATATGTCCGGCCGGCCCTGCCTACATGGTAGCTCTGGCAGCAGTCAAGTTTTGAATTTTTTTTATTCCTCTCTCCTAAAGCTACAAGCCCTGTAAAACTGAATGGGGGGAGGCTCAGAACAGAAGAAATTCTTCAAACGGCATATGGGTATGGTAAGCAATGGAATGTGCTACCACAGAATATAGCAACCACTACCAACATGAATGGCTTTTAAAAAGTGATCAGACATATTAATGGAGGATATGGATATCAGTGGCCAGTAGTCATATATTACATTTAATATTAGAAGGAACATGTGCCTCTAAATTTGTTCCTGGGGAACATGATCATAACAATGCTATGCTTCCTTTAGGTACCAGCTATCTAGCCACTGTAGAATCAAAGTCCCGGACCGGATAAGCCTTTGGTCTGGACCAACACGGCTCTTCTAAAGTTCACATTTTTCTCCAGTTCAGAAAAAGTCATCAAAACAAAACCATGCTTCCTCTAGAAAAGCTGGGGAGAAACTGAAAGAGATCTGAAGGATAGAATGAGTAAATTACCAATGCTATATAATATTTAGGCTGAACAGATAAATTGGATAACATTCCTTAGAGCACAGAAAAAGGTCTACTTTTTCAAGAAATCCCACATCACTGAAAAACAGAAATGTCTTACACTGATATTAAAATTTGACATCTTGGGACATTTTTTAATTATAATTTTATTTCACTGGTCTAAACTAGAACTCCATTAATCCCAAATAAATGTGAAACAGATGAAATTGCTCTGGCTCCAATGACTGAAAAGTCAGGTGGATCCATTTAAGATCTTTGCAGTAGTCCTCTATGCAAATGTGCACAGCGAAGAGTCTTTAAGCATGCACCCTAATTTAAGCCGCTGGGATTCCTTATTCCAGTCTGTGTTTCAAGCCTTCCAAAATCATCAAAGTCTGAGGATGCCTGCCATAAATGTGGGCAAAACATCAGAAGAGAATGCTTCTGAAACATGGCCATACAGCCCGGAAAACTCACAGCAAACCAGTCAAAGTCTTATTAAAGCCTATCAGAACAGAACTCAATCCTACCAAATGGGTAATCCTAATCATCTTAATCAACACTGTCTGTGTCCCAAGATGCTGTTCCAAGAAATCATTTGGGCTTCAGCATGCTCCAAGTATACCTTCAAATCTTACTGGTTTCACTAGCATTTCAAGTTAATGCTCTGATGTATGAAAATCCTGTGCCATCAACAAAGTAGAAGGAATTGTAGTCTACAGATCCACCAACACGATCCACCATGTGCAAGATTGTTTCAGATCAGCTTTATGAGAAAAAACATGCATTTGAGATACTAAAAACCTTATTTTAAACTTGAAAAAAGTTTGATGGCTAGCTTTTGAAAAAGCAAACAAACATGCACAACTCCTCTGCCTTAGGGTGATGGTATTAAAAGTATTAAAAGTATAATTTCTGTTACTAGATAGCAGTTTTTCAGTGATCTTAGAACACTTGTGAACATGTACACTTTCTGCTCTCGGGACATTGCATTAAGGCTCACAGTCAACCAAAAGAACAATTTACTCAGCAACCAAAAGCCCAACAGAAGAACATTCATTTCCCTGATGTACAAGATAAAAATGTATGAGATAAAAATTAACTCGCAGATAAAAATGGCACTGCTTTGGTTCATCTAATGCTGACCATGTAATTTCAAGAAAGCCTGTTGCTACTAAAAGAGCCCATAAAAATGCTTCTCCCAATCTTTATGTAGCAAAAAACCAAGCTCTTTCTATTCCCTGTTCTTCACAAAAACTGCTTTGAAGGAGGGCTCCATATCACAATTTAAAGCAAATGGGTTTTTTTCCCCAAAAGAAAGAACATAGATAAAATCGGAACTGATCATTTGAAGGTTACTTCAGGTCCAGGAAGCTCACAAGCATCTAGCTTCTCTTGGTGAGATTGCATATAAGAGAAGCACAGCCAAAGGAAATCATCAGAAATTTGCAAATTTCACTGAGGACACAGTCAATATTTTGGAATAGGCAGGCAGATGTTAGTTTGCACTATAAAACTTACGAGATTTATGATGCTGTCTTCCTCCCACTTCATTTTCACTGAAGATGTGCTATTTAGTAACACCATCCTCCCAACTTGTCAGCTCTCTCGGTTGCAAAACGCACCCCAAATATGTGTTCTACTCAATGAAAGCAATATGGGTCCAATTACCTGAATGCTATTTCTGCAATTAGATGGGAGAGGTGTTCTCTGCACAGTATTTATCACATTTGCAATGCACATAATAAGCACCCTTGTATAGGTGATTAGTACCTAGGCAAGAAAGTTTAATTCTCCCAGGGCTTCACTGGCCCAAGCCCCATTTAAGTCAATGGAATGCGTACTGACACACTGAAGTGTTACAACAAAACAACTTAGCAAGTAACACCAGTTCTTTAGCAGTTTCTAGCTCATCTAAATCTATAGCCATCATTTACTAGTAAACGAATCAGCATATGTAATGAGAAATACATAGTTTGTATGAATTGCAAAACATTTCTTCATGATTTATGACTGCAGCAGTTTCAAAAGTTTTCTAAAGACAATTAAAATCATTACTCACGTAACTATAGGAACAATATATAGTTTTCGATATACGTAGTTTGACTCTCTCTTAGTTGACAAGATAATCTCTGAATCTTATTCAAGATTGTACTTGCAAAAGAAGAACAGAGAGGGAAGAAATAAACTGAAGGGCAAAACCTTCTGCTAAACACAAACGTGACTTTTAGTATTGTCAGCCTTTACTCTAGAAAGACATCTATTAATTCATGTACTCTCCCCCCTCCAAGTCACAACCAAGATATTTTCTTTTTCCTCTTTTAATAGCAAAGTGTTATAAACACCTCTTACAGGTCATTATTAAAACTGTTAATACACAACTTAATTATTTTAATACCTTGGAATTACATGAAGAATGCACAATTTTTGTTAGAAGGGAACTTGGCAGGGGGGACTAATTATTCCAAGCAGAGAAAAAGTAGTATTTCATGTTTTCACTGAATCAACAACCAGCTTCCAATGTAGACAATATTGAATTACACATAATTGCTTTAATCCTAAGGCATTTTAAGGTATGTTTAAAATAATACAAGGGAAGTCTGTTTTACTATTTTGAGAATGAATCTGAAACTTCCTACCTTGCAAGTCATGTTCTTTGAATACACAGCCCACCTCCACCAAGGTTTGGCAAATAAATAATTTTGATACAAATGTCCTGATCTTTTATGACTTACGTGAATCCAGGACTTGCCAAACATTTGCTTAATTACAATATGTATATCTATATAATGTGATGTCAAGATTGGTATACCAAACAGGTAATGTCAAGAATTCTCCAATAACTTTCAAAATAAATACCTTCAATTTAAAAAGAAAGAAAAGCAAAGTTACCAAAATATAACTTTACGCAATGGTGCCATCTAGTGGCAACACAAAGTTTTTCACAGGAAGATCAATCATTCTGCTATTCTCCTATTGATTTTAAAATTACCTGCTTTGCGGTATCTTGGTCTTCATAATTTTTCAATGCTCCAAAACAGATTATTCAAGGCCTCATCTACAATTTCTTGCTGAAATCTAGCACAGGTATACATTCTTTTTCTTAACTTCTACATGAGTATGCTGATAACGATTCAATGAAAGAATTATACTGACTGTAAAATATCTCAGAGGTAATTACGTACACAATAGTAAATAATCTGCACAGTTTAAATTATCTTAATGTATGAAATAAGTAAACTTTCATGGAATCTTTTTACATAAAGTCCAAGTCAGCCTATTTTTTTTAATTTGGCCCCACATGACCCCGAGTTGCAGCACTCAAAAGGTTTTTTTACTTATATTCCACCTTTCCAAAAGAAATAGAGCTGACATATATAAGATTTACAATCCATCTCTTATCCAATCATTGATGATATTCTGACCTGCTTAGCTTTAACAAGGATGCTGAATCATGTTTCTTGAAAAATATTTATATTTTGAAGTGTTGCCCTCTAAAGAGTTAATAAAGAAAAAGTTTTCAACTGAAACACAAAATGTATACAGCAAAGGGCCTAGCTCAGTGATTCCCAAAGTGGGCGCTACCGCCCCCTGGTGGGCGCTGCAGCGATCTAGGGAGGCGGTGATGGCATCTATTAAGACATGGGGGCAGGGCCAGGGGAGGGGCGGGGCCTCTTCCCAAGTGCCGGAGACAGGGCTGAGCACCTGAGGTGCCTGTTAGGACACACAGGGGGCGGAGCTAGAGGAGTGGGTGTGGCTTCTTCCCAAGAGCCCGAGACAGGGCTGAGAATCTATACCTCTCCTGAGGTGCTTGTTGGGACACAGAGGGAGGAGCTAGGGAAGGGGGCGGGGCCGCCTTCCAAGAGCCTGAGACAGGGCTAAGCCTCTATACCTCTCCTGAGAGGCCTTTTAGGACTAAAGGGCGGGGCAAGGGGCAGAGATGGGGCCTCTTCCCAGGAGCACGAGACAGGGCTGAGCCTCTGTATACCTCCCCTGAGGCACTTGTTAGAACACAGGGGCGGGGTATAGAGGTTCAGCCCCGTCAGACACTTGGTAAGAGGCCCCGCCCCCTCCTCTAGCCCCGCCCCCCTGTGTCCTGGCAGGTGCCGCAGGACAGGGATAGAAGCTCAGCCCTGCATCAAGAGCTCGTAACTACGCCCATCCCAGTGCCGGCCACCCATTTGTGGCCCCGCCCACCTCCCCCTCCCCGCCCTGCATTTTGGACTAGGGGAGAGGCTCAGCCCCTCCCTCTTGAAAAGGAGCCACAGCCACCCATCTAAGCCACGCCCCCCTTTCCAGGGGGGCGCTGAGTAATACTTTTTCTGGAAAGGGGGCAGTAGGCCAAATAAGTTTGGGAACCACTGGCCTCACTGAACATCAGAAACTTCTGTAACTTGGGCATCAGCAATTACTGAGAAGACTCTTACCAATCACAGATTAAGAATTAATGTTGTTGATACTAAAAGGATCCTAAATGATCACTTACCCTGTTTCCCCTAAAATAAGACATCCCCAGAAAATAAGACCTAGTAGAGGTTTTGCTGAATTGCTAAATATAAGGCCTCCCTGAAAGTAAGACCTAGCAAAGTTTTTGTTTGGAAGAATGTTCAACAAACAGAACACCAGAGCATGCAGGATCGGTAAATGTACGTACCATAAAGTGTTGTACATGGAAATATTAGTAGTAACAAGAAATTCTTGATAGGATTCAGTTTGGTTATGCTGGTTTGTGATGACAACTACTGTACAGTATATAATAAATGTTCAATTTTTTTTGTTCAACAATAAATGTGAATTCTTCTTCATGGAAAAGTAAGACATCCCCTGAAAATAAGACCTAGCGCATATTTGGGAGCAAAAATTAATATAAGACACTGTCTTATTTTTGGGGAAACACGGTACATACTTGTCATCACCATGTGCTTAATCCTGCTGTACTTTCTAAAAACCTTTCTAAAGTCAGTCTCAGGAAGCTAATATTACAATAGTTTAGTCTGAAAGGACCCAAGGCATACTCAAGTCTTCTTTCAGTTGATGAAGATACTAAACTAACATTCTGTAACAGTTCAGAAGTTGCATTCTACCAATCTGCTCCATTAATCAGAAATCATTTTATTTAGTGATGTTCGTGGTGAGAAGGAAATGTATGCAGGCAGTAACTACACAACTGCAGAGATGTGCCCTGCAACTCACAGCACGCCAACTCGCATTCTCTGCTCTTCCCAACATCTAATGTTTGCATCGCTCCCTCTATCAGCTCCAGCTCCATGCGGGGACATGAGAGAAGCCTCCCTCAAGGATGGTAAAAACATCCAGGCGTCCCCTGGGCAACATCCTTGCAGACGAGCAATTCTCTCACTCTAGAAGTGACTCAAGTTGCTCCTGACACAAAAAAAAAAAAATCGCTCAGGTTCTCAGAATCAGGACCCAAGAGTGCCCAATCCCTTTCTACGAATTTTTGGAAAATACAGTACAGAGAAGAGGAACACTTAGGTCACGGGTATTAAATAAATCCTCAGTGGTGGGAGTTCCTCTTGAAAGTATTATATCTTCCCGCAACTGACCACAGGATCTGGGCAACCTGTCTTTTCCATCCTTGGCTGTAGCTTTAATGAAACATGACAGCACCCAAGGGGAATAGTGACACAGGGAGAGATATTCTAGCTGCAATCCAACTACCCCCTACTATAGCATATACAGATATATGCGATGCCAGCACTACACAACCTCTATGCAGAATACCAACATCATGCAGCATATGTAATGACTGAGTGTCATACAATGTGCAATGCACAACTGCAAGTGAAACTTCAAAGGACAATGTACAATCAGACCGTACAACAAAACCACCTCTGTCGCAGTCAACAGAATACATTCATTGCATCACGGTGAAATGTTTTACTCCATATGTACAGTGCAACTTATGTATGTATGTCACTAAGAAGATGTCAGCCTGTTGCAATGTTTATGTGTGTGTACTGTACAATAAACTAATCATACTAGTGAAGATGGGGAAAGTCACTGAATATTAACAATGTTATTATGGCAAAATGTTAACAGAATACACCCTAACTCATCAGATGCAGTGACAGTTAGCCTGGATCTGCACGCATATACAAATCTATGTTGCATTAGATCTAGATTACTTTCTGATAGAAGCAGAAGGAAGCAGGGAAACACAAATTTCTTTCATTTCCCCCTCTCACTGCAGTTGTATTCAATTTTTTTTTTCGTGTCAGGAGCAACTTGAGTCGCTTCTGGAGTGAGAGAATTGGAGTGTGATTCTACTACTGAATCAAAAGCCTTTTGTAGACAAATAGAAGCTCTTAAAAGATGCTAATTTGGATCCAAGCAACTTAATCTAGAAAGAGAAAAGATGCAAACAGTGGAAGGAAAATGAAATGCAAAAAATATATAGATTATGACAATTACATTCAATCTCACAAACATGTAAAATCCTGAGTGAGTTGAACATACCCATAAGACAAATGTACATAAGATACTTGTGAACTTTTACTGCAATAAAAAGGTAAAGGTTTTCCCCTGACGTTAAGTCCAGTCGTGACAGACTCTGGGGGTTGGTGCTCATCTCCATTTCTAAGCCGAAGAGCCGGCGTTGTCCGTAGACACCTCCAAGGTCATGTGGCTGACATGACTGCATGGAGCGCCGTTACCTTCCCAACAGAGAGGTACCTATTGATCTACTCACATTTGCATGTTTTCGAACTGCTAGGTTGGCAGGAGCTGGGGCTAACAGCAGGCGCTCATTTTATTTTATTTATTTATTTACAGCATTTAGATTCTGCCCTTCTCACCCCGAAGGGGACTCAGGGCGGATCACATTACACATATAGGCAAACATTCAATGTCTTTTAACATAGAACAAAGACAAGACAAACATGGCTCCGAGCGGGCCTCAAACTCATGACCTCCTGGTCAGAGTGATTCATTGCAGTGATTCATTGCAGCTGCTCTCCAGCCTGTGCCACAGCCCGAGCCACTCCCGGGATTTGAACCTGGCACCTTTTGGTCCGCAAGTTCAGCAGCTCAGCGCTTTAATGCACTGTGCCACCAGGGGCCCCTTTTACTGCAATATGTAACATGATTTACAGTAACCAATGATACAGCAGTGTTGATGTCAGAATGTTTATGAACATTGTTTCAGAACATTGTTTCACAGTCACTGGAACCATATACTCTACTTCCAAGCTGTGGTACCTTTTCTGGAGTGTGCAGCAAAAAGAAAAATGGAAATGACAGCAAAGAGTCTGTTCAGATCACATTACATCTCTAATTGTTGCATTAGAAGCTATCAGATAGTTATTCCTACAGCTAGAGTGGGGGGAAAGTTTTTTAAAGAAAAGCCAAGTACTTTATGGCACTTTGAAATCTCATCTTATTCTCTAAACACAAACCTAAGACTTTGGACAAAGACTACAATGCCAGGAGTCCAAACAGTTTTGGAAGGTAAGTGGGGAAAAAACACAAAGTTCTTGGAAGATTAAAGTTCTTGTAGTTTCTCAGTTGCTCCTGAAACGAAAAAAATAAGAAACTTTTGCCAAGTTAAAATATGCCTGAGAAATGTTAATGGAAAGAAAAATGTTTTTTAAACAGACGTGATTAAAACTTGGCCTCTTGCCAGTGCAGTTGGCTCGCCTCAATTGTAGATTTACCATTTGTGTGTTTGATTATTCACGAATTCATAGCTGCTGCTTAACGAGATCAGCCTCTCCTTCCCCTCCTTTTCTCCATCAAACTGGCAGGGTGGCTGGGCCCAGCTGCATGGGACAGGAAGAGAGCTGCTGTTTCACAAAGGGGGATGGGACAAGAGGAGGGCAGGAAGATACATTCAACTCACTTGCATTGGTGGGATGAAGAAAGGGATCTTGTGCGAGGAGGGCATGCACAAGTCTGTTCTCTCACTCATGATATATGTTGGGGGGGGGGGGATGGGACAGGTGCTTTTTTCTCCCTCCTCTCACTTCCCCAATCTGTTCCATCACAGGTTAGTGAAGGACATATAGCCAGTCCCAATCACTTGATCAGTAAAGGCAGTTTTTGTGTGTGTTAAATATGGTTAGGGGGCCTAAAGATAGTGGCATTTTTCCACTTTAACTGCTGCAAAAAGTGAATGGTCAGCTGTTGTTTCTTCTATGTGTCTCTCCTCCCCCCCCCCCCCCCCCCGGTGCATCTACACTGTAGAATTAATTCAGTATGACACCACTTTAATTGCCATAGCCCAATGCTATGGATCCCTGGTAGTTGTAGGTTGGTGAGGCACCAGCATTCTTTGGCACAGAAGGCTAAAGACCTTGCAAACTACAGCTCCTATGATTCCATAGTATTGAATCACATTAGTGAAAGTGGTATCAAACTGCACTAATTCTATAGTGTAGACAAAGCCTCTGTCTCTCTGTTTCTGTCTCTCTCTCTCTCTCTCTCTCTCTCTCTGTAATTTGAGAAAAACAGCCTATCAAATGGGATGTCCAAATATCAAAAGCACACAAAGTGGTTTTTACTTCTTCATATAATTCTAAAAAAATGTTGATTGACATTTCATTTTCATCACCTTTCACATTTCTTACCTCTGTGTACGACCAGATTATATAAAACAAAAGGTTATGCTGTGTGATAGCTAGCTACTTCTAAGGTTTCCAAAACAAAATCCCATTGCTTTAATAGAAATTATATAGCTTAAGTATATACACTCAATATGAGGGTGGGTCAAAAGATTTTGCCTCCTGTGTCACAAAAACGTTATGATCATATAACAGAAGTTGCTACAGATAATAGCTTGAACTGTCCTCTACTCAAAACCACCGTTCAACATAGTCACCATCAATTTGTAAACATTTGCACCATCGTTTAACCCAGGCATCAAAACCATTTTGGAAAAATTCAGGGTTTGGCTTAGTGACCCATGATTTTAAAGCGGTTTAACGTCATTCAAGTCATTGAATCTGAAACCATGTAAGTTGTCTTTTTGGACCTCTGAAAGACAATCTACATGGTTTCAGATTCAATGACTTCAATGACGTTAAAATAGCTTTAAAATCATGGGTCACAAAGCCAAACCCTGAATTTTTCCAAAATGGTTTTGATGCCTGGGTTAAACGATAGTGCAAATGTTTATAAATTGATGGTGACTATGTTGAACGGTGGTTTTGCGTAGAGGATAGTTCAAGGTATGATTTGTAGCAACTTCTGCTGTTTTATTGGGATTGTGTGATTTTAAGTAATATTTTTAAGTCTCATAAGTTTTTAATTATGTGATTTTAAAATGTATGTTGTTTTATTCTATATATAAGGCATCAAATTGTGCCTTTGTTGTGAGCCGCCCTGAGCCCCCTTCGAGGTGAGAAAGATGGGATATAAATGCAGTAAATAATAAATATATATTCATAAAGTTTTTATGACACAGGAAGCAAAACCTTTTGACCCACCCCCGTATATTCCAACCACCTGTTATAAAACTGGTATTATATCAATTCTTTTCCTAGAACTTTTTATCCTCCAAGAAATACAAACTAAATTAGGAGGGTACTAATACAAGTATTGATATATGGTTAATATTCAAAATATACATAAAGTAGTATGTTTTTCAAGTTTTGCTTCCACTGTTGAAACAAAAATTATACTAACCACTGCAGGCAACAATCCCCCCTTCTCACCCCGCTTTAATCTCAGTATGACATAAATTGTCTTTTTCCTTTTCATGCATGCCCTTTTAGTAACGGAGCATATTTTTACATCAAATACAACAAATGAGAGAATTTGTAACAAATATAGTATTCTGTTTCTGCAGTAATATCCTGATGCTTGAAATAAAACATCACATAACCAATATATTGCTTTTCTGGACCTTTCTATGCCCCTAAGCAATTGATATAACATTATGCTTTCTTGTAAAGAATAGGAAAACAAAACATTTTAAAAAAGTAAATAGTATGAGCACTTTTTCCTTTCCTCTTATCCCTTCCCTGCCGCCAAATCTGGATACCTCAGAACTGTGAAAATTAGGTTTCTATTAGCATCTAGATTCTTTGTGGATATCTCTGGCAGTTATATTTGCAGCTTTGAAGTTTCCTTCAGGTCTGTCATTTGGTTTGGCTGCTGATGGGTGCCTGGGGTGCTTTGTCCTCTGGGATGCTATTTGGCTTTAATTCATCTCTGATTATAAGCAATTTATGCATTTTTATCTGTTTTATAAAAACATCAAAGGGAGCCAAGACACCTACTCTGCAATCTCCGTTACAGACAAAGGAAGTGGCTATATGATCTTATTTACCTTGAGTGTCAATCTCTAAGATCACCTTTACACTCCTTAAATATAGCTACAAGTCTTACTTATAAAAGGAGCATTCTATTATATGAATAGACATTGTTCTGACCTTACAAATATTCAAAAAGCAGGCAAGTTAATTTTGTACTACATTATTATATGGAATTATTTATAAGCCTTTATGTCTATTTAACATGATCAACTGTAGTGAAATAAGAATATTATCCTTGTTTGACACTCACTCTTCATAACATTCTTACAGAATTACAGCTACTAATTCCAAATGAGGTGAACAGTTATTCTACAAATTGGATTTTGTATATTGTGGAATGGATACCCAGACAATTTTGTCATGCATTATTCAGTCATTGAGTACTAGCAGCACCTCTGTAGGCAATAACTTTCACAAAATTACACGGCTGGATCCAGACTATGTTATATTACATTAGGTCACAGAGTAATCAACATGGAGTCATGATTTAAAGAGAATTCTTATTGATTTCAAGACCAAACACCAGGTTTAAATGAGTTCAGATAGTATCTGAAAATAGTATATGGAAGATTCTGACAGGAATCATAGAATCATAGAGTTGGAAGAGACCTCATGGGCTATCCAGTCCAACCCCCTGCCAAGAAGCAGGAAAATCGCATTCAAAGCACCCCCAACAGATGGCCATCCAGCCTCTGCTTAAAAGCCTCCAGATAAGGAGCCTCCAACACACTCCAGGACAGAGAGTTCCACTGTCGAACAGCTCTAACAGTGAGGAAGTTCTTCCTAATGTTCAGATGGAATCTCTTTTCCTGTAGTTTGAAGCCATTGTTCCGCATCCTAGTCTCCAGGGCAGCAGCAAACAAGCTTGCTCTCTCCTCCCTATGACTTCCCCTCACATATTTATATCTGGCCCTCATGTCACCTCTCAGCCTTCTCTCATGCAGGCTAAACATGCCCAGCTCTTTAAGCCATTCCTCATAGGGCTTGTTCTCCAGATCCTTGATCATTTTAGTCGCCCTCCTCTGGACACATTCCAGCTTGTCAACATCTCCTTTCAATTGCGGTGCCTAGAATTGGACACACTGTGATTCCAGGTGTGGCCTGACCAAGGCAGAATAGAGGGGTAGCATAACTTCCCTGGATCTAGACACTGTACTCCTATTGATGCAGGCCAAAATCCCATTAGTTTTTTTTGCAGCCGCATCACATTGTAGGCTCATATTTAACCTGTTGTCCACGGGGACTCCAAGATCTTTTTCACACATACTGTCGAGCCAGGCGTCCCCCATTCTATATCTTTGCATTTCATTTTTTCTGCTGAAGTGGAGTATATCTTGCATTTGTCCCTGTTGAACTTCATTTTGTTAGTTTCAGCCCATTTCTCTAGTTCGTTAATATCATTTTGAATTCTGCTCCTGGCTTCTGGAGTATTGGCTATCCCTCCCAGTTTGGTGTCGTCTGCAAACTTGATGATCATGCCTTCTAACTCTTCATCTAAGTCATTTATAAAGATGTTGAACAGAACCAGGCCCAGGACGGAACCCTGCGGCACTCCACTTGTCACTTCTTTCCAGGATAAAGAAGATGCATTGGGTTCATTCGCTTAACCTATTACAGATCTACCTAACTGTAGTTTTGCCTAGCCCACATTTGACTAGTTTGTTTGCCAGAAGGTCATGGGAAATCTTGTCGAAGGCCTTACTGAAATCCAGATATGCTACATGCACGGCGTTCCCTGCATCTATCCAGTTCGTAACTATCGAAAAAAGAGATCAGATTAGTCTGGCATGATTTGTTTTTGATAAATCCGTGTTGACTATTAGCAATGACCACATTTTTTCTAAGTGATTGCAGACCACTTTCGTAATGATCTTTTCCAAAATCTTGCCTGGTATCGACGTGAAACTGACTGGATGGTAATTGTTTGCTCACCAATGCGTCGTCTTCATCATGGAAAGAAGTGACAAGTGGAGTGCCGCAGGGCTCCGTCCTGGGCCCGGTTCTGTTCAACATCTTTATTAACGACTTAGACGAAGGGTTAGAAGGCACGATCATCAAGTTTGCAGACGACACAAAACTGGGAGGGATAGCTAACACTCCAGAAGACAGGAGCAGAATTCAAAACGAACTTGACAGACTAGAGAGATGGGCCAAAACTAACAAAATGAAGTTCAACAGGGACAAATGCAAGATACTTCACTTCGGCAGAAAAAATGGAAATCAAAGATACAGAATGGGGGACGCCTGGCTTGACAGCAGTGTGTGCGAAAAAGACCTTGGAGTCCTCGTGGACAACAAGTTAAACATGAGGCAACAATGTGATGCGGCTGCTAAAAAAGCCAATGGGATTCTGGCCTGCATCAATAGGGGAATAGCGTCTAGATCCAGGGAAGTTATGCTCCCCCTCTATTCTGCCTTGGTCAGACCACACCTGGAATACTGTGTCCAATTTTGGGCACCACAGTTGAAGGGAGATGTTGACAAGCTGGAAAGCGTCCAGAGGAGGGCGACTAAAATGATTAAGGGTCTGGAGAACAAGCCCTATGAGGAGCGGCTTAAAGAGCTGGGCATGTTTAGCCTGCAGAAGAGAAGGCTGAGAGGAGACATGATAGCCATATACAAATATGTGAAGGGAAGTCATAGGGAAGAGGGAGCAAGCTTGTTTTCTGCTGCCCTGCAGACTAGGACACGGAACAATGGCTTCAAACTACAGGAAAGGAGATTCCACCTGAACATCAGGAAGAACTTCCTCACTGTGAGAGCTGTTCGACAGTGGAACTCTCTCCCCGGGGCCGTGGTGGAGGCTCCTTCCTTGGAGGCTTTTAAGCAGAGGCTGGATGGCCATCTGTCGGGGGTGCTTTGAATGCGATTTCCTGCTTCTTAGCAGGGGGTTGGACTAGATGGCCCATGTGGTCTCTTCCAACTCTACTATTCTATGATTCTATGATTCTATGTTTGGATCATCCTTTTTTCCCTTCTTGAAGACAGAGAACACACTCACCCCCTCCCATCTGCTGGGACTGCTCCCGTTCTCCAGGAACTCTCAAAGATAATTGCCAGTGGTTCCAAAATAACTTCTGCTAGTTCCTTCAATGCTCTTGGATGTAGTTGATCAGGCCCTGGGGACTTGAATTCGTTTAGAGTGGCCAGGTGTTCCTGGACAACTTGTTTCCCTATTTGGGGTTGGATTTCCCCTAATCCTTCGTCCACTCCATGTTGCTCAGATTGAGGATTGCTTTCTTTTTGTGAGAAGACCGAGGCAAAGAAGGCATTAAGTAGTTCTGCCTTTTCCTTATCCCCTGTCAGCATTACGTCTTCTCGCAGAGGCCCTATCACCTCCTTGTTCTTCCTTTTCCTACCGACATAAGCAAAGAATCCCTTTTTATTGTTTTTAATGTCTCTGGCAAGCCTGAGCTTGTTTTGTGCTTTAGCCTTGCGAACCTTTTCCCTACAGGAATAGTGCTACTGCATATTGCCTTGCTTTATCAAAATGCTTCCATAGGGCTAATCAACATTTTGGAGTTGGATTCTGACTACATTATGAGTAATTCTACGGTACCATATTTCAAAAGTCCAGAATTTATTTTCCTACAAGTCTGAGAGGTAATGATCAAGACAGGAGCGAGCAAAACATGTGTCCTCCACCAAATGTTATTGAAATGAAGTTACCACCAGGCCTAGCCAACATAACCATGTAATCATAGAGTTGGAAGGCCCACACCCACCTAGCATGAATGCTAAATTAAAACATTCCAGATAGCCTCTCTCAAAATCCCCCCATCTCTGAGAAGAAGACTCCAACACACTCCAAGACAGTATCACACAGCTCTTACTGTTGAGACGTGCTTCCTAATGTTTACCATATTTACTTAAGTGTAATGTGCACCTTTTTCGGCTAAATAATGCCCCACAATGCAGGTGGGTTTACAAGCAACTTCTCACCAGCCTTTTTGCAGCCACCATGGTCCCCCTACCAGGCTTGGGAGTGGGCTTTCCACCAGCAGTTTTGCAGCCACTGATGCCTCACATTAGATCAAACAGCAACTCCTTTTTTTGTAATGGAGACCTTCAAAAATGAGGTGTGCAAAACATTCAATGGTGCATTATACTTGAGTGTATACAATAGGTGGAAACTCTTTTCCTGTACTTTGAATCCACTGTGCCATGACTTAAATCTCTGGAGCAGCAGAAAAAAGCTGGCTCCATCTTTCATACTTAAACATGACTATCATATCACCTCTTAACCTTTTATTTTCTAGCTAAACATATCCAGCTCCCTAAGCTGCTCCTTATAGGACATGGTTTTCTGACCTTTTATCATTTTGGTTGCCATTCTCTGTTCACTTTCCAGTTTGTCAATATTCTTCTTGTGGTGCCCCCAACTTGACACAGTATTCCTCAGTCTAGGGACTATACTCCTATTGATACAGGGACCGTATTCTATCTGGAAATGTATGTCCTCACTGCAAAAGACCATGAGGATCCAGAATAGGTCTCTACAGTCACTTATGGACCCATCGTCAATACTCTACTTCTGGAACACAATTATACTTAGCCAGGAGGGATCACCTATATGATTATGATAATGATGATTGATACAGCCTAGAATCATATTAGCTGCTATACCACAACACTGACCCATGTTCAGCCTATGGCCTACAAAGACCCCTAAATCCCTTTCACATGGACTGTTGTGAAACCAGGTGTCACCCATCTGTGTATCTGCATTTCATTTTTCCCCTGCCTAAGCATAGTACGTAACATTTCAGCCCATTAAAAATATTTTTGCTAGCTTTGGCTCTAATCTATTTTGGATTCTAATTCTTCTTTATGGGGTATTAGGTACCAATCCTAATTGCAAATTTGGTTATTACATTTTACACAAATATCATGCAGAACCTTTTCTAAGACTGCAATGAAATTAAGACATATCCACTACATTCCCTTCATTTGTCAAGTTTGTAACTACAAAAAAAAAAGAAAGAAAAGAAATCAGATTACAGAAAAACCTGGGTTTCTTTCTTCGCTTTAAAACCGGAGGGAATCTGAATCTCCTCCCGGTCCTCAGACGACCGCGCTATTAGCGCAGGAATGGAAAATAAGCTATAAATGTTAATATTTAGTGCTTTTTTCGGTAATTTTGGGTGGAAATTGATAAGATATGATTTTCTATATTCCCTAATATATTTTAATCCATGAAGGCATAGCCTGAACTCTAGCTGACCCCAGAAATTCCTGCCTTCCCTCTCCCTAGATTCTGGGCTTCACACATATAAGAAGGTAAACTGTCACCATAAAGATTTAATCTATTTTGCATCTGCATGGCCCATAGCGGGGGATTATCACCTAGATCGGAGCAGCCCCACGGGTGATTGAATCTCTTATGGTAATACTGACCATTAGCCATCCGGACCTCTGAGGAGCCTTAGGAAAGCCCCCCACTGGTCTTGTCACAATAACTCTATCTTGTCAATATTAACTGACATCTCCGCCACACCTTAAGGTGTTCATGAACTGTGTATGTGCGTAAAGGACCCCGGACATCCCAAATGACCCTATTCAAAAACAGCAATAATCTTAAGGCGCTAGCCTCGGGTAATCGCTTTGCATAAGATAACTCCAATGATTCATTCACCAGAACCCATTGTCTAGCTGATTCCCGCCTTCCCCAACCTGATTGGCCCTGGCAGAGGTGAAGGTTGTCCCTCATTGGCCAAGGCGCAGAGCGGGAAGCCTAGCTCCCGCCTAGTGTGACGCCCTCGACCTATCAGCAGCCAGATGAGCGGAGGGACGGGGCGGGAAGTTCAAATAGACTTCAAACTTGTAAATGTATAAAATGGCTTTATTTTTCACTGTAAAATTACATCTCGCATGGCGATCTATCGCGGCGGATGTCCTTTTCAGCTGAATCGCTTTAATAAACACTTTGACAGTTTTTTCCTTCAACTTGGCAGAGTCTTTTCCTTTCGGTCTCAGGTAAATTTATATTCCGGGTTATTTTCTGCTTCCCTGACGGCTCGCCAAGGTTCGTTCCCTCCTCCTCGGAGCGGTCGGATCTCCCTCACAGGGCAGATCCAGGCTAATTGCGGTCTCGATAACAATCTGACCTATAATGATATTGGGCATCCTGGTTTCTTTCAGTGTTGGACATGAATGTTTAGATTTTTATATCTAGTATATCATGAAGGCTTCAGTCTGCTGCAGCTTTTCCACAAGAGACCTGAGGATTCAATCCAGCTCTGCTGTCTCTGGACTACTTGTGAGTAGGCAGAAGCCCTAGGCCCATTCCAAGATGGCGGCAAAGGCAGGATGAACCTCTGTGGGCTCCGCGAGTTTGTTTTGAAATAGTTTAAGACCACCGTTCTCTGTTACTCTATCCTGAGCTACAATTCGGGACTGAAACCTCAGGGTGGCGTTGGTCACCTGGAGGCAATTCGAGTGTTACAGAAGTGGGTAAGAGCAAGGAACAAACGGGAGCCTGGATTGGGAGAGGGGAAGGCTTCGTCCGCCATTAAGACCACCATTAAGACCGATGTCCTTATAAAAGAAGCCTTTCCGTGCCTACCTCGTTACATCTAGCTGCCAGACTCCTCTAAGGACCATACCATCGTCCCTTTTCACCATACCTTGTTGTGAGATCCTTCTGAGGCTAAGTGTACTGTATAATTTGAGGCCTCCACCTGAGCCCGGGCACAGATTGTTGCCGGCTGCCAGCCTCTCCTGATGTCAGGACCCGGGCTGCAGAGCACCAATAACCATGCGCAGAGGCCAGAATCTATCTAATATCTTTATTAAGGAAATATATAAAGTTAATAAAAACAAGTGTAGAATATAGTTCAGAAGTAGACCTTTCAGGAAAGGTCAAATATAGTCCAGGAAAACAATGTCCAATATGAGATATTAAAGTCCAAAGTTGTAATCCAATAACCGAAACACACACTTTGCCAAGCAAAGTGAGGGGAAATGACAAGGTCCTTTAGTCCATGGAACTTGATGCAAGGCTGGAGAGCAAACTAGATTCTTGGCAAACAAGGCTTGATTCAAGGCAACAAGAAACGAGGAACAAGAACAGGGTCCGTGACGAAATCCGTGGCGAGGTCCGGGGAACAAGGCAGGGCTGGAACGAGAGCAAGGTCCTGGAACTGGAGTAGCGTAGTCCACACACAATCTACTCCCGAAGCTGACGAATTGACTCCGCAAGGATTCCTTTGTGGGCAAACACCTATATAGGATCTTGTTTTCCCGCCAAAGAACACTTTCTCTGGGGAACAAGAAACGAAACCTATACTGTGTCCAGATGCATGACTCCTTAAACTTTCCCAAGGGAAACAGACTTAATCATCTAATTGTCTGGCAGCTATCCTGGCGCTCCGGTGAGTCGCCTCCCGAGCGCTTCTATCTTGATTATAATAAAGCCGGCGAGAAAATGGGGGAGATTTCTGCTCAAGGCTTGTTTGGCTGACTTCTTGTGGGCAAACATCTTGCAGCTGCAAGGGCTCCAAATCCGGCAGAAACGGTGGGAAACCCAGGTTTTCCTCTTCATCTGTCATAACAGTACTAGGAACAGGACTACATGGCCCATGAGTCATCACACCTGATGCTGCTGGGGCGTGGGGCGTGGAGCCGCTGCTCCAGCTGCTGCTTCCCGCTGCTGGCCCATTCTGGAGGTGCTGGAGTTGGCAGCGTGGCGATATCATTGGCAGCTGTTCCACCTCTTTTGCCGCTATTTTGCCTCGGCACTGACTCGAATTAGGACGGTAGCCATTCCATCGCTGTGAGTGGCTGAGGAGGTCCCTGCTGCTTCCGCTGAGTATCACCGCAGTCACTGCGTTGGAGGAGTGTTGGAGGAGGACTTGTGGAGGAGCGTTGGAGGAGGACTTGTGGGGTCCTGCAGGGTTCAGTACAGCCCCCCAAGTTGTTTAACATTTACGGGGTTTCGGGGTGCGGTGTTATCTGTACGCAGATGATGTTCAGCTCTGTCACTCCTTTCCTCCTGTCACTAAGGAGGCTGTTCAGGTCCTGAACTGGTGTCTGACTGCTGTGTCGGACTGGATGAGGGCAAACAAATTGAACTTGAATCCGGACAAGACAGAGATCCTCCTGGTCAGTCGTACGGCTGAACAGGGTATAGGGTTACACCCTTTGTTGGATGGGGTCGCACTCCCCCTGAAGACGCAGGTTCGCAGTCTGGGTGTTCTCCTGGACTCATCGCTGAGCCTGGAACCCCAGGTCTCGGCAGTGGCTAGGGGAGCATTTGCACAACTAAGACTTGTGTGACAGCTGCGCCCGTACCTTGGGAAGTCTGACTTGGCCACGGTGGTTCACTCTCTGGTTACATCCTGCCTGGATTACAGCAACGCGCTCTCCGTGGGGCTGCCTTTGAAGAGGGCCCGGAAGCTTCAATTAGTACAACGGGCGGCAGCCAGGCTTATAACCAGAGTGGTGTACAGGGAGCATACCACTCCTCTGTTGCTTCAGCTCCACTGGCTGCCAATATGCTACCGAGTCCAATTCAAAGTGCTGGTCTTGGCCTACAAAGCCCTAAATGGTTCTGGTCCAACTTACCTGTCCGAACGTATCTCCTCCTATGAGCCTATGAGAACCTTAAGATCATCTGGGGCAGCCCTTCTCTTGATCCCACCTGCATCACTAGCGCAGCTGGTGGGGACGAGAAAAAGGGCCTTCTCAGTGGTGGCTCCTCGGCTGTGGAACACCCTCCCTAGTGACAACCGGTAGGCCCCATCCCTTTTGGGTTTCAGAAAGAAATTGAAGACTTGGCTGTGCGCGCAAGCGTTTAAAGAATAAGTTATGTTGGCTTCGACTCGGACTGGATTAAGATTTATGTACAAGGTCTTGTGGATGAATGGTTCAAATACTTTATATTGTTTTTAAATTTTGTATATTGTATATTGTTATTTTGTTTAGCTGTTTTAACTGTTTTATTGTTTTATTTTATTGTACTGTGGTATATTGGCATCGAATTCTGCCAGACTTGTAAGCCGCCCTGAGTCCCCTCGGGTGAGAAGTGAGGGATAGAAATGATGGAAATAAATAAATAAAAATAATTAAGACACCAGATCCTCTATGATCTGGGAAACTAAGCAGAGTCTAGTTAGTATTATATAGATGACCACCGGGAAACATGATGTGTAGACGCCAAAGGAAAGCAATGGCAAACTAACTCAGAACATTCCTTGCCTAAGACCAGTGACAAAAACACAAATTCTCTGAAATAGAGACAGCAGGATCTAGTATTTGTTTGTGGTCTCCCATCCAAGTACTAATCCAGGTGTGATCCTCCTTAGCTTATAAGATCAGGTGGGATAATTTCATTTACATCTAACTTTCTCACAAGAATGGGATTCCAGACAGCTAACACATAAATAAATGCAATTCAAACAAAAAATAAACATTAAGAATTAAACCCAGCTGTGTGCAAATAGAGGTTTGGATGATCAAGCCATTTTAGAGTTATTTTACAATTCTGAAGTGGGTATTTCAGTTAAAAATATACCATTTAAGGCAATGTAGTACCCATATTTGCTCACATCTAATGCACCATTGATTTTAATGTGCACCTCAATTTTCAAAACCCTAAAACCAAAAAAAGTATATGCTGGTAAACGTAATGTGCAGTGGCAAAAACGTGCACTCCTTGAACTTTTGCAAAAAAAAAAAAAGTGCTCATTACAGTTTCTGCCTGCTTAGAATTCCTTCTATAAAAACAAAAGTGTTTGAACAACAAAGCTTCCAGCAACGAGAAAGAAAACCTTGGGGTGCATCTATGCTATAGAATGAATCCACTTTAACTCCCCTGGCTCAATGCTATGGGGTCATGGGAGCTGCCAAAGAATGCTGATGCTTCACCAAACTACATATCCCAGCATTGCATAGCACTGAGGCAATTGAAGTCGTTTCCTCTTTTGCTTTGGATCTTCACTAAGATTACCATATTATGCAAATCTAATGTGCACCCTAATTTTTGGAAGGTAATTTAGCCATAAAAGGTGAGCATTAGATTTGAGTAAATACAGGACATACTTTGCTAAGTTTGGGGGAAAGTACTGTTAAACAAAAACTGTTGTTTTGTGCCTTCAAGTGGCAACTCAGTTGTAGTCTTTTCTTGGCAAAATTTGTTCAGAGATTTGTCATTTGGTATGTGACTTTCCCAAGATCATCCAGTGGGTATCCATCGCTGAACAGAGATGCAAACCCTGGTCTTCCAGAGTCCTAGACCAGCAACCATATTGTTACACTGGATAGTATGTGCACCAAACATTATTTCATAATATAATTGTAAAATGATTAAAAATTACCCTGTAAAGATTCTGTTCCTCTTCTCTCTTTTGGTTCATCCTCTATTCCTTAATTTCCCATTTGTTGTTGAATGCCTGTACACAGGAATTATCTTCTACAGGGATCGTCTTCTCAATTAACAAAGCCACTCACAAAGAAGCTTCATTTTTCAGTCTTTTTATGGGATAGCTCAGTGCCTCTTTTCCTTATTTTCAGTCAAGCTAGAAGGTTTTCTTTCTTTTTTGTAGCATTCACATTGGGAAGATGGTAAAGGAGAAGTGGAGAAACACAAACTTTCAGTGTTAAGTTGCTGCAAGAAAAATCTACCCCTAGGAAGGGAAATTCACCCCTGAAAGAGTTATCACGGGGAAAAGGTGTCTCAACTGAAGCATTATCACCAATCCTTGTTTCCACAACAAGCTATTATTTCTAAATCCTATTGTATCCTGGGAGCGGAATGAGCGCCCGCTCCTGCCAACCTAGCAGTTCGAAAACATGCAAATGTGAGTAGATCAATAGGTACCGCTCCGCCAGGAAGGTAATGGTGCTCCATGCAGTCATGCCGGCCACATGAAATTGGAGGTGTCTATGGACAACGCCGGCTCTTCGGCTTAGAAATGGAGATGAGCACTCCCAGAGTCGGTCACAACTGGACTTAACGTCAGGGGAAAACCTTTTACCTTTCTTATTGTTCCAGGGTAGAAAATGAAGTGAAATCTTCTGAACAGGGGCACAGAGAGCAAAACAAACACCACAGGAGTGTTAACCCTTCCCTATGCTATCCAAAGCTAATATATATGTATTTTTTACTGGAGTTACAGTTAGAACTTGTACCTCTTCTGACTTCCATACAAATTCAACCAAAGAACAAACCTATAGAACCTTTATTGTTCATAACTTGGGGACTGCCTGTGTTGTCCAGAATGTGGAAGAGACAACAAGGGATCAGTTATTCTAGATCTAATCCTAACCAACAATGATTACCTCATTAATGGGGTGGAAGTAACAGACTCCTTAGATTGGAATGACCATATTATACTGGGGTTTGTTTTGCAGAGGAAAGGCAAAGTCAAATGTAATCAGGCACACATTCTAGATTTTAAGAAAGCTGATTTCAGTAAATTTAGGGAAACCTTGATTTTGAAACTCATGGTTCTGAACAGTAAAAGATAAGGGAGTTTATGCTGGACAGGAGCTCTTTAAAAGTGTCATACTGAAGGCACAATTTCAAACATTTCAAATGAGGAAGACAAATGGGAAGCCTCTAAAGAACTTTCAGGTGAGCTAAGATTTAGGAGGAACATAAATATTCAGCAATATGATTAAATTTTATATTTAACATTGTTTCTTAACTCTGTTTCAAATACTATATTTTAATGCCTCATTTTATGTTTTATTTATTCCAAGTTTCTTTTATTGTTGGTTATTGACCAAAATAAATAAAAAGGACATGTACAAAAAAAATGGCAAAAGGAGGAAATCAACAAAGAGGTATTCAAATGGATAGCCAACATGTATAGGAAGAAAGTTAGTAAAGTTCAGAATGTGGTCAGGCTTAATAAGTTTTCCCCCTCTTTTTAGCTATGTTTGTAGGAAAGAAAGAGCAAGGAAATTGTAGGGCCACAGCCTGGAGACGATGGCAAAAATATTAAAAGAGATAAGGTAAAACTATTCACTTTACCTCCGCCTTCTCACAAAAGGAAAATGTTGCTCAATCTGGGGAGAGGGTAGCAGATGATTCAGTAGGGGAAATGTAGCATAGTAGATAGTACAGCAGTTCTTGGCTACTCTGAACAAATTCAAGTCTCCACAACCAGCTGAATTATATCCAAAGATATTTATAGAACTGACAGAAGTAATTGCAAAACCTCTGAGAATTCCTGGAGAACACTAGAATTCCTGACAGACTGGAGAAAAACAAATATAATCCCCATGGTCAAAAGGGGGGAAAAGCAGACCCAAACAATTACCACCTAGTCAGCCTTCAATATCAGGAAATATTCCAAAGCAGATTTTTAAACAGAATATCTGTAAGCACCTGTAAAGGAATGCTGTGATCAAGATAGGCTTCTCCAAAACAAGTCATGCCAGACTAATCTGATTTCTTTTCTTTCTTTTTTTTTTGTAGTTACAAACTTGACAAATGAAGGGAATGTAGTGGATATGTCTTAATTTCATTGCAGCCTTAGAAAAGGTTCTGCATGATATTTGTGTAAAATGTAATAACCAAATTTGCAATTAGGATTGGTACCTAATACCCCATAAAGAAGAATTAGAATCCAAAATAGATTAGAGCCAAAGCTAGCAAAAATATTTTTAATGGGCTGAAATGTTACGTACTATGCTTAGGCAGGGGAAAAATGAAATGCAGATACACAGATGGGTGATATAATATAATATAATATAAAGGGGAATATAATATATATAAAGGGGAAATATATATAATATATATAATATATATATTATGTAATATAATATATATAAAGGGGAAATATATGAGTTTGGGGGTCTTCCAGGGAACCCATAGACCAAGTTACCTTCGGCTAAGTAGTTAATAAAGAATTGATTCCAATATTTCATAAACATATAAGCATACAATTCATGAAAAGTTCATAAAAATAATAAGGCGAAAGAATTCCTGTAGATTTCTGTTCTTGGGAGCCAGGTGATTCATAAAAGAGAAGGTGAATGGATGAATGAATGAAGTCCGTCCAGGAGTCCTTGTCGTCTTGGGGATTGCAGCTGGTCCTTGAAGAAACTACATTTCTCTCCCAGGGAATCGCAGTCTGCCACCAGCAGCCCTGGGGGAAGCTTGTGTCCCTGCAAAGGAAATCTGCCAGCCGCGGGAGCTGGGAAGCAGCTGCGGCTGGAAGAGAGCAATCGGAGCCGGCTTTTTTTTGACAGTCAGCTGTTTAGAAGTTTTAGAATGGACCAATCCAGGCGCTGTTGGTTGTATTGGAACCAGGAGCCTCAAAGAGTGTTAAATATAAAAGATAGGCATGCTTGGAATGTTTTTGATAAAGTTATGGTTCAATTTGTTCCGTTCGCCATGTTGTTATATGGCAAGGAGAACGCGGTGAGGTTAATGGAGGAAGGGGGAGGATTTCATGCGAGGGAGTCAAGAAAGGAAAAATAACCACTGGAGAGAGTTTCAAGATAAAAGAGGATACTTTTATTGGGGGATTAGTTACAATGTTAGGGTTGGGGGGGGGGGTGATAAAAGAAATCAATAATAATTCGTTGTGGTCCGCGCACTGTCCCGCTCCGTTGGTGATCCGGATTTGTGGAACTCCCCGCAGCAGGTCAGATGAATTTAAAAGCGGGGGTCTCCGCTATCAGTTTTCCCATTTTTACTCTGACCTCCAAAGTTACTTTTTAGAAATACAACACATAACAGTGATTCAACCTTATACTAGATATTCTGATACCACAATTTACTGCAACAATCCCATGCATGTTTCCTTACAAGGAAAAAACTTGAGAAAATTAATAATATTTACTTCTGAATAAACATGAGTAGGATGGGATTGAAATTCTCCAAATGCTAAACCATCTGCACCTAAATATGGGGTAAAATTGAGTCAGTCAAAGTATGGTTCTATGATTTTTTTTCTATGGCTACTTTTCTGCATTGTAAGGTGGACTCAGTTACTGAGCAAAAATATCTGCAGGGAGGACTCTTGGAACAGAGCATAGAGGTGGAAGAAAGATTCCACACAACTTCAGTGACCCATGAACAATTCTACAATCCCTTCTAATTATTTCACACTTACATTCTTAGGTAGTTCTCATTGTTTTGCTGTACTATGATTTCAGAACTAGAACAGAAGTAAGAAAAAAAAATCTCTAAAATGCTAATTCTTAGGAACAACAGGCATGCTTGAAATGGAAGTAGAAGTGGATGAGGAGAGGGGTCAAATTACATTTTTAACTAGGAACATTTAAAAAGTACTGTTCCGGCTTTTCTTTTGTAAGTCTTCCCATGTTCTGGAGGCCTAGCCAGCAGATGATGGTGATGATGATGATTTATACCCCTCTTTTTCTCTCCACGAAGGAGACTCAAAGCGACTTATATTAAAAGCATTTCAATACAATTTAAAATCTACGGATATATAAATATTAAAACAGAATTAAATATAACATTAAAAATTCAGTTAAAATCCATAAAAACAGATTAAAAATAAAAACCTACCCAAAGTTAAAACCACAGCACTCCCTGACTTGATATGTAAAACCTTCTTTAAAAGCCTGCCTGAATAAAAAGGCCTGCTGCCAGAGGGACAACAAGGAGGGGGCCATTCTGGCTTCCCTGGAAAGAAGGGAGTTCCAGAGTTGAGGGAGAGCCACTGAGAAGGAGGGCCTACTCTCTAGTTTCCACCAACTGAGCTTGAGATAGAGGTGGGACTGAGACAAGGGCCTTTCCTGAAGATCTCAGGGCCCGGGAAAGTTAATACAAGGAGACGTGGTCAGTCAAACAGCCTGAACCTGAGCCACATAGGCAATGAAAAAGCATCCTGGAAGTTGGAACCTAAAAACATCTGTAGAGCCTTGACACACCCACTTAGTCATAGAAGATCTAAACTCACACACACCTGCTAACTATTTAAATTTCCTTAACTCTGAGAAACGGTTTGTGGTTTAACCTAGATGAACATAATCACAAAGTACAAGTGCAAATCTGGTGAACTGTGATGTTGTAAAGCAATTTTCCTGCTTCTTGGCAGGGGGTTGGATTGGATGGCCCACAAGGTCTCTTCCAACTCTATGATTCTATGAAAGCGCTGTCCATTTTCATACTGCAGAACATAATGTGGAAGAAAACTACCTAGTGACAAATGTTTTCAAATAGCTAATGAGAGCAAGCATGATCCTAAACCTCAAACAACCATTCCTCAACCTCTTTGAGAGAAATCCATTTCACCATTCTTATTATCCATAGCACTATAAATGAACAGTTCAATTTTCAAGCATATATAAATATCTACTTAAGTTAAAAGATTACCTAATTCCAGGTAACTTCCATCTTGTCCAAGAAAAGGAGAGTGGATTCTCAAATATATATATATATATATATATTCTTAATATGATAGAGGACCTGAGGCTTTCATTCCCATTCATAGCGCAGAAGATTAGCTCTCCAGGAAAAGCCAAGACATATTAAAGAAATTGAAGGCCATGGGGACCAAACTACCACAGGCACAGCATATGCAATCAGAAGATCCTTTTACATTTAAAATGCCATAGAAACAGATGAGGTGTTTTGAGTACACGACAGAATGAACATTCCAGCTCAGCTGGAAAAAACAGCACAAAGAATGTTTATATCTCTTAAGAGACATAAAAATTATAGTAAGATGTATTCAAAAAAAAATTTCAAATGAAAGCTACTGTTAAAAATTATTCTTCATTTCTAGGAGTTCTATATGTCTTTAAAAGTCTTAAAGAACACTGAATTACATATACCGTAACTAAATATACATTGCTGTGTGACAATGAAAGCTTCTCAGGAAAACAAGACAACTCAAAATTATTAAGGAAGTACACATTACTCCTGTAAAATACATATTACTAATAGCAACCTATCTCAGTGCCCCTGAAGTCAATGACATTGAGATTCATGGAACTGGATTATAATGCAAGCAGGTTGCAACTGAGGTTAGATCTTCAGTGCCCTATATCATAGGATCTGATCCCAAATTGTCTGCTTTGAACTGGATTATATGAGTCTCCACTCCACTGCGATATAATCTGTGATAAGATGATAATGTGGGATCTAATCCTAGGATATAGGGCAGCATATAAGGGGCCTCGGGAAAGGATCTGTTACATCAGAGTCATTTCTTAGTATCTTGCAAATCCATCCTGCCTTAAACAAAGGATTAAAATTATCACTACATGAAGAAAAGGAAACTACAAAGCTTAGACTTAATATCCAAAATACTATAAAATCCAAAATTTTCCACATGGGTGGCTGAGGTAATATTTTTTTGTTTTCTGGTGGCTCAATGTACACAAACTTTGTTTCATGCACAAAATTATTTTTAGAATGTGTATTAAATTACCTTCAGGCTATGTTTATAAAATGGGACAGAAATGAATTTATTGTAGTTTTTTAATTTAAATATTTAATGTAAATGTGATACTGGCAACAAGCAAAGCTCCTACATGAGTGTATTTATGTATCAAGATCACGAGGAATCATGAAAGAGACGAGTAAGAAATTGTATTATTATTATTTACTTAATATAAAAGTTCAGTTCTTTTATAGAAGCACACAGAGATGTCCTGGCCCCTGGGATCTTAATGTAAAAGCAAGTTCCTAAGGGCTGAGACATTCCTATTGTATATTTTGGATGCCAATCGATTTAGAAATCTGTACAAGTTGAAGTCTTCAGGCTTTTTCAAGAGCAGCCCCATAGAATTTAATCAACGATAAACCACATTCAATTATTAAAATTGTTCTTCAGAATTTTATTTCATGGCAGTAAAAAAGTACATTTAAAATTCATCTCACTGGGTCATTCATATTCTGCTCAGGATAAAATCTCCATGAACATGCAAGAGTCATCTAGACCAACGCACAGCCATGCATTTTGATGTGTTTCTACAAGGTATAGTCCAGGGGCATCAAAGTCATTGTAGACATCTACTAAGAAAGGATATGATGCTCATCATAAGTATAAAAAAAATTGTCCAACAAATTCCCTTTCCATGAAAAACGCATTGGGATAAAATGTTTGTACATTATTTGATCCACAACCTTTATTAGTAAATAATAGAAAAGCTGCAGTATCCCATTCAAATAACCTGATTAAACATCTGTTTCCCACTATAAACTGAATTTGGGCAAACTAGGTAAGCAGGCTATGAACTAAAGATATGAAGCATGCAAGTTAAGTATAACAGATATATATGTTCATATTTTAGTATGCTTCCAATTACTAGAAACAAATAACAACAAATACGAATATTATTACCATACTCTGTAGATGGAGGAGGCAAATGAATGGTTTAACCCAAGGCAACGTTCTTGCACCAACCTTATTTATCATCTTCACAAATGATCAGCCACAACCACCACTCACAAAGAGTTTTATATATGCTGATGACCTTGGCCTAACGGCACAAGCAAAAGATTTTGAAACAGTTGAAAACCAACTAACTAATGCCTTGAAAGATCTCTCCAGCTACTACAAAGAGAACCACCTGAAGCCTAACCCTGCCAAGGCACAAGTGTGTGCTTTCCACCTACGTAACCATGAAGCCAACAGGAAACTGAAAGTTACTTGAGCTCAAACACAGTTTCCATCCTAAATACCTTGGTGTCACCTTAGATCGAACACTAACATATAAGAAACACTGCATGAACACCAAGCACAAAGTAGCTGCACGTAACAACATCCTGCGGAAACTTACTGGCACTGCATGGGGTGCAGACCCACAATTAATAAGAATATCAGCCCTGTCTAATCTTACTCAACTGCTGAGTACGCCTGTCCTGTCTGGCCATGTGAAGCAGGTGGACACAGCACTGAATGAAACATGCAGAATAATCACAGGATGACTTAAACCTACACCTGTTGATAAACTCTACAAGTTGCTGGCATTGCCCCTCCTGACATGCAATGGGAAGTTGCTGCTAACTGTGAGAGAAATAAGGTTGAACATTGTGAAAGCCATCCACTGCATGACTATCAGCCTCCTCCCACCAGACCCAATCAAGGAAGGGCTTCATGAGAACCATCACTCCTCTTAATGTTCCTCCAGCAATAGCAAGAGTGTCCCTCTGGGCAGCTAAACCAGGCAATTCTAACAGGATGGCCCCCCATGAGGGTCTTCCTCCAGGGACAAACCAAGAATGGGCAACTTGGAAGTGGAGTGGGCATATCAAAAGACAACTTGGCAAGGTGGCACTACCTGGAGGAACCCTCCACCTTGTGTGACTGTGAAGCAGAACAAATAACTCCGCATATGTATGCTTGCCCACAATGTCCTGCCTCATGTACGCAGGAGGAGTTGTTTAAAGCTACGGACAATGCGGTCGCTATTGCCTGCTTTTGATCTAAAACTATTTAGCTGCTTGTGATTTCCTTTATTTCGTCACTTTTAAATTTATTTATTATGCAATGCTTTTGACACGAAGTAAATAAGATTATTACAAATCTGTTTTTTATTTGTGCCTAACTAATAAATCAGGAGCATATTAAACTCATTGAATATATTGTACCAAGTTATGAACATTCAGAAAATTTTACATAGATGCCCAAATCTAATTTGTATTTGCTATGGCAAAGCTTTGGCAAAATTCTTCAATAACTAAGGAATTTTTGTAGGCTTGCCCTCTTTTGAAGACTTTATGGTACCATAGTGATGAACATTTCCGTTACCATGCCAATCATGTTCTTAGTCACATGTAGAACAGTGGTTCTCAACCTGGGATCCCCAGATGTTTTTGGCCTTCAAATTCCAGGAATCCTAACAGCTGGTAAACTGGCTGGGATTTCTGGAAGTTGTAGGCCAAAAACATCTGGGGACCCCAGGTTGAGAACCACTGCACTAGAACATCTATCCACTTTAAATCCAATTGCTGCCTCCTGCAGAATTTTGGAGTTTGTAGTTTAGGGAGGGGCCTTTAAATTGCTCATCCAGACAGGTACTGGGCCTCAGTAAACTACAAACCCCAGAATTCTGCAAGAGGCAATCACAGGGTTTAAAGAGGATATATGCTCTAGTGTGGACTCTATAGTCAACTGACTGTCAGCAACATTTTATATGAAGGTGGCAGGGTTTCTTTAAACATTGTTGTAGTAATCTCTGAGCCTCATACCAGTCCTAACAGACAGTTGCAAAGTTACAGTCAAGGGGCAGAGATGGAAAGAGCAGCTCCCTTTATAACAGCGAACAAGATGAAAATCTACTTAGGAGGGGTAGAGGGAATGTGGCTTTTTGGTACCAAACATTTTGTCTAGCAAAAAGCTCTATGCAATCAGAAATTTAAACACTTGGTTAATACAATATGAACCCATATTCGCAGAGGATACACTCCAAGAATCCCCATGAATACTTGAAGCCTATATTTTAACTATGGCATATTTGGGACTGAAAAATATCATAGAATCACACTGCAGAATCTAGAGAAGTCCACAAGTATTTCAAAGGGTGCGGACTGTTTTTTGGAACATGGGTAAACAAAACCATGAATTTTGAATGCAGGATAAGGGATTCATACTGTACTTTAACAGTTATCTCATAATTCTGACAACTCAAATAAGCACTTCTAATTCTTCAGGGTTTGGAGAGATGGGGGGGCTACATACGAACCAACAATTATTACCTCTGTCTTTCACACATACTACATTTTCACACATTGTATACTACTAGGACTCCTGTCAGCATGAGACCAAATGAACAGTGAAACAAGTTTGATATCATTGTAGCTTTGACGGTAGATAGAAAAGTAAATCATGCGTGTTTGTTGAGTCTTTAGACAGTAAAATATAGTAAAACAAGTTTATATCCTCAGGCATCTGAGGATACACATCTGAGCTATTATTAATATACTTTAATCACTGTCAGCCTAAAAATGTAGCATAGTATAATGATTTTAAAGCATTTTAACCCTTTACCATTGAAACAGTTGCTGTTCATGCCATCAGCTAAAATATTATTCATAGTAACAGTGTCCTCAAGTGAAGTTATCTAATCCTATCCCAAGAAAACTTCATGTACTATAAAAAAACCACATCAGAGTACTAGATGCTAACAAACCTAATATAAAATATTTTTCTTGTATGTACTCAACCTCTGAAAAGAAAACAAAACATGCATGCTCTCTCCATATCTTGAGGTCTGTCAGCCTCTAAGCCAAAAAATCCAGTGGTATGTTTGAAACTAAAAAGCTAATTTAGGGGTAAAAACATAGATTCCAAGAATCTCAATATCACAAGGATGCAAAAAGATGACAATAGTGACAAGATTTGTGACAGGATTTGAAAAATATACAGCATGCAGAAAGCTGCAAAATTATTTGACGGATAACATTCAAAAGATAAAATGTTTTTCCCTTCTCCAGGATAATGGAATTTCTTTGATCCCAGCAGGAAGCAAAAGGAGAACGGTAATAGAGATAAATAAAAGAAACTGAAGTCAATAGGGTCAATAGGAGGCTAACTATTGCATTAAGAATGGAAAAGGATTTCACTATAAAAGAAAAAGAAAACCCCATTATGGTAAAAATGCTTGCTTCACAATAAAAAATGTAATAGTCCTGCTAGCTTACCTAGTTCAGTATCTTATTTCCTACAATGGCCGACCAGACACCATGAAAAAGGATGACAACAGTCTCATCCCACTGTGGTTTCCAAGCAACTGACGTTCAGTGGGACTCTGCTTCTGATACTAAAGGTATCATTCAGATCTGTCATCAGTGGGGTTCAGAATGCTCTCTGGATGTAGGGTGATGTACAACTCCCACTATTGATGGTTCAGTCCCCCCAAACCATTCCAGTATGTTCTGCTGGTCATGGGGGTTATGTGTGCCAAGTGTGGTCCAAATCCATCATAAATAGGGTTCAGAGTGGTCTCTGGATGCAGGGTGATCTACAGTTTCCACCATGGTGGGTCAGTTCCCCCAAACCCCTCCAATATTTTTTGTTGTCATTGACAGTCTGTGTGCCAAGTGTGATCCAGGTCCATGATTGGTGAAGGTCACACAAGTTTTTCTTGAATAAGCTGTATTTACTAATGCCTTTGGGATGTAACATTAACCAGGTGGCTGCTGTTTGCCCCTGCTTTCTTCGTGCCCAACTCATGTAATGAACCTGTAATTAGCATATTAAAGATTAATGAGAAGATCATTTGTATCAGATTGCATCAAAGCTAAATGGTCTCACTTTTAACAGCTCCTTCTTCTGAAAACATACTGTTGCGCAAACAGTTAGAAAGACTCTAAAAATAGAAATGGGATACTGATCTGAAGTGAGAAAATAATAAATAAAATCAAATGCAAATTTAATCTAAAAAATGGGCCCTATAAGAATGCAGAACTAATCTGCTACATTGATAAAATTCTAATTTTCATTCTCTTTTTTGTACCCGGCCTTAACATTGAACAGAAAGGAAAATGAGTCAACACAAATCAGCCATAGATGAGAGTCAATATAGGCCTTAAGCTCCTTCATGCTGAGAAACACAGGATATAAATATAATTAATAAATAAATAAAAATCAAGATACTCCCACAACAGCTAAAGGAGGCATGGGGAAGCCCAGCCTGCCAGGATAACCAAGATGACTTTCCAAAAGGTTGGCAGAGTATGAAAACACATGTAAACACATGTATCTAGGTTTCTAAAGTTGTCTGCATACATAGCAGAAACTGTTGAAGATTTTTATAAAATGTATATATTAATATAGGAGAATGCTCATGCACTTTTGAAAATCAACATCAGCATTTGAACTGGGCTTCATCCAACTCTATAATTCAAACACGGAACCAACATGCAGATATAAGTGATGTTATTTCTTCTCTTTGGCATGCTCCAGCTAATACCAAATGCAGCGCAAAGGATTCTAACAGCTGATTCCCCACAATATCCAAAGGCCACATACTATGCAGGTTAATTGGTTGAGCTTGCTATCAAGGCCTAGAAGATTTTGGGATGCAATGAAATCCTTGCCTAGACAGACAGACAGACAAACACACATGCATGCACACAGTGGGTAACCCCATGCTATGTAAAAGATGATGATGATGATGATGATGATGATTCTATTTATTTATACCCCGCTTTATCTCCCCAAAGAGGTGTCAAATCGGCTTGACATAAAAGCATCGGTATCCAATTTAAAATATACATATATGCAAACAGTAAAACAGAGTTAAACACAAACAGCATTACATTTTTCAGTTAAAAACCATCAAAATATACCCTGTTTCCCCGAAAATAAGACATCCCCGAAAAATAAGACCTAGTAGAAGTTTTGCTGAATTGCTAAATATAAGGCTTCCCCCAAAAGTAAGACCTAGCAACGTTTTTGTTTGGAAGCATGCCCAGCACCTGCGAAACAGAACACCAGAGCATGCAGGATTGGTAAATGTACATACCAGTTGTACATGGAAATAATGGTAGTAACCAGAAATTCATGATAGGATTCAGAGTTTGTCTGGTTATGTTGGTTTGTGATGACAACTACTGTACAGTATATAATAAATGTTCATTTTTTGTACAACAATAAATGTGAATTCTTCTTCATGGAAAAATAAGACATCCCCTGAAAATAAGACCTAGCACATCTTTAGGAGCAAAAATTAATATAAGACACTGTCTTATTTTCGGGGAAACACGGTATTCAAATATTATTCTTCATTGTTTATATTCTTTTGCTGTACTAAACCTGACTATTTTCAGTTATACATTTATTCATTGAAGTGAATGCAACAAAAAGTAAGGTGGACCCAGTTAGTGTGATTTATCAAAAAGAAATATTTTCTAGAAGGGTACAGGATTGTGCTTAAACTCCACCCCTCTTTAGCTCTATTTTGCTTCACCATACACATACATCCTCAGAAGATTTTGCCCTTCTCTAATCATAGCAGCAATTCTGCTAATAATAATGAATATGTTATCAATGTATTATTTTGCTGCACCCAGCACAAGAGGAACTTATAGTGGACCTATGACAAGTTTTACAGTAAAGCCGCTCTTTTGGGTACATTAGAAGATTTTAGCAGAAATTTAGAAAATTCTGTAGTACTAGTGTTACAGAAGTTTTGAAATATTATAATAAAACATAGTATTTAAATACATTAATTTCCCCTGCATTACATGAAGGTTTTTGGGTCAAGAATTAAGCATTTGTTTTAGGCTGAGTAAAATTAAATTCTAACAGTATTATTTGCTCTTCAAGATGCAAGTGCTCAGGCTGCTGTAATACAGCATTTTGCTTCAGGCATTTGAAACTTAATATGATTTTAATATTCTCTGTTGGAGATTGTTAGAATGGAATTTCAAATATTTCCTGTAATTCAAGATACAGATTACTTGAATAGTGCTGAGTGGTACAAAAACTTTGAAGCAAGTATATCAATCGGGACAACAGTTTTGTGCTTACTTGTATCTTACTCCAACAGAATTAATCTCTACTTCAGAACAAAAAAAAAATACAAAGCCTCTGCAGATTCAAATTCACAGTTGAGCGCTTCCTTTTTACCACAATAATTGTAAATACCTTCTTTTTGGGGGGTGGTAAAAAACAGAACCATTCTTTGGTATCATTACTTTTACTGCCATCCAATAGACACCTACTCAGAAGTACATATCACCATGTTCAATTGCAACACATGATTATATTTGGAATAACACCAATTGCAAATGTTTACTAAAAGCTAATCACAGCTTTGACATAGTTAGTGAAATCATAGTTACGGATGGATCTATACTAGTCCACCTACCAGCTGAAAATGTTATTTTCATGCAATCCTGTGCACATTTTCCTAGAAATGGGTCTTACTGTACTTACTACATCTAGAGTATGAACATACTGTACTTAGAATCATACCACACATTACAAATCACTCTTACCAAAAACTCATTAAACATTAGGCATGCAAGGTTCCCAATATCTTGTTTTTGTGACATGTTAAAAAAGAGAACTTAAATGTCTTGTTCTCATAGAAACATTCTTTTTTTTATAGAAGAAAGTAAAAACCATCTAGAGTAGGATGTCTCATCCAGGGTTCCCTGGATCTGTAGGGGTGCCACAAGAAGTTGCTAAGCAAGAGATCATGATTGGAAAAAAAACCTAACAATTTTAATCTGTAAATATAATAATATAATAATTATGCAGGGGTTCCCTGAGATCTGAAAATTAATTCAAAAATTCCTCCAGGTTTGGCAAAGGCTGAACTTGAGATCTGATATTCTACTAACGTACAGATAAAGTTAATTTTCATGGGAAATTTACATAGTAAAAAAGTTTCATATTGGCTTCATTCCAATTCTCTTTCATTACATACTGAGCCTCCCAGTTTAACTTAGCCTATGCTAGACCTTTGCAGCTGACAAAAATTGTTATGTAAATCCCATGCAATTACGCAAAATAAAGTTAGTTAACATTCACCAAAGCATCATGGAATTATGCAATTTTCTACTGTTCTTTTATTTCTCAAAACACAGCAGGTAGGCCATTTTTCAAGCAACTTCACAATGAAGAAGAAATTTATCTACAAAGCTGTTACAATGTAAGGGGAAGAGAGGGAGGTGGTGAACAAGAAAAGCAAATCCCTATTTTTTAAAAAAAGCAAAACAGGAATATATTAACACAGGAAGAAAATGGAAAAAGATTTAAATACATTTACCTTGTCAAGAACCTTCTCCGATTTAAAGGAAAAAAAAGTCAAAAAAAGAAACTCTTTATGCAACCTTTGGAAACTTCCCTGTCCTCTAGCTCTCACAAAAGATGTTGAAAAAAGTCAATTTTAATGCTTACTCAGTTTATAAAAATGATGTAATTCATAAAAACATTATTCATATATTCTGAAGAGATGACTCCATTTTCGTATGAAAAATAGTGAAATTAATTTCATCTACCCAGGCAACAGACATATATTGGATTATATGAGTCTAGGTAAGGTAAAGGTTTTTCCCTGACACTAAGTCTAGTCAAATCAGACTCTCAGGGTTGGTGCTCATCTCCATTTCTAAGCTGAAGAGCCGGTGTTGTCCGTAGACAACTTCAAGGTCATGTGGCCGGCATGACTGCATGGAAAGCCGTTACCTTCCTGCTGGAGCGGTACCTATTGAACTAGACTACCATATAATCCAGTTCAAAACAGATAATCTTGATTTTATACGTCAGTGTAGAGGGGGTCTTTGAGAGACCCTAAAACTAACCTATCAAGAGGTTTTCTTGGCAAGATTTACTGAGGAGAGGCTGACTTTGCCTTTCTCCGAGGCTGAGAGAGTGTTACTTGTTCAAGGTCACCCAGTGGATTTCCATGGTCAAGCAAGAATTCGAAACGTGATCCCCAGAGTCATGCGCCCATGTCTACCATGCCACTACACTGACAGATAATACAATTTTCCCAAGGGAATGCAATGAATAGTTTCTGTGCATATGCACTCTATATCAGGGCTTATGAAACTTTTCCACTCATGACTCCTTTCTGCCCAGAAATGTTTACATGATCCCAAAAATAAAGGTATATAAGCTAGGTATAAAAATGAAACATCTACTGAAAAAAACAGCATTTGCAAAGCTTGCTAAACAGGCTGGTTTTTCATTTTGAGCAGTACAGGTGAAGCATTTACTGCAGAGTTCACCATAAAAATTGCATGTTGTTGCTAATAAATTTGTGTAAACTGGAGACGTTCAGAAAAGTCTTACTGTTACCAAATTTTTGTGACCACCAACATTGAGGTAAGGGGACCCCATTTGGGATCAGAACCAACGGTTTAAGAAACAATGTTCTATATAATGGAGGATGGGGGAAAGGGGGGGGGGGTCTGCCAGGATTTTTCTTTAACAAATGTTTCTTATGTTTTATTGGAAAAAAGTAATAAACTCTCAAAAGGTCACCAAATACTCATCTCTGTGTGCCAGTTTTGAAGTGCCATCTTTTTGATAAAACTTATTCCTATGACAAATAATTCTCTGTGCTTCTACATGTAGCCGAGTTAGATGGGGTTTGAGTCATTAAAAACTATAAAAGAACACCAGGAACACAATTCCTTTCTCTTACAGTCTGTAGTTCTGTATCTTTATGTTATTATGACAATCCTAATGACAGGGCTCTCTTGGCAAAACCTGTTTAGAGGGGTTTTGCCATTGCCTTCTTCCAATACTGAGAGAGCATTACAGTACAGCCAAAGCTTGTCTAATGTAGGTTTCTGTAAGATTTTCAGGTTGTATGGTCATATCATAACTACTGGAATATGGCCATATAGCCCAAAAAACTCACAGCATTCAGCACCCCAGTGATTCTGGACATGAAAGCCTTCGTCAATACCTTGTCCATTGTGTTTATACACCTGAGCAAGGATTTGAACTTTAGCCACCCAGAGTGCAAGTCTGTAACCCTAACTGCTCTTTTTTTAAAATTTTTATTACATTCCAACAATTAACAAAATGTTAGCGATGCATGTCTTATTTCAATATACATAATACCAAAAGTAAGTAATGCTTAAATGACATTTTAAACGATCCTTTGGAATGTAACACCCACCCCCCTCCCCTAACTGCTCAAACCACTACACTGGTTTTTATTCTTGTATATTATGATGACCTAAATCTAACAGGCCAGCTAAAGTAGATGCCTAAGTGGACTTAAGTAAGTTCTGCTGGTTCAATGAGACTAGCAGAGACTAATAGTTATTTACTGTCTTCTGGTATTTTGAAATACTGTACTGGTTACCAGATTTTATTCTTTTTTCATGGTTTCCACCAAACGCAGCGTCCAAACAGAAACCAAAGAACATGAAAGGAACTGTAGATTAATTCAACCAGAGAAGTCAGCTATAGCAGAACACATAATAAACCAACCTAGGCACAAAATATTACTTGAGAACACTGGACCTTTCTGACAACAATCATGTCAGATTACACAGAGAAGCCACTGAAATCCACAAGCACATGAACAATTTCAACAGAAAGGAGGAAACAATGAAAATGAACAAAATCTGGTTACCAGTATTAAAAAACACTAGAATCAAGACAGTAAATAAGGAACACCACTCAAAAACAGGGGAACTCCAGACAGCAAACAATCAAATTGCCAGTTAATACCTCCCAAACAGAGCATGCCTTCAGGTACCCTCACTGATTGACTTTGCAGCTTCATGGTTACCTAATGCTATTCAAGCTTGCTAATTGCAACATTCACACTTGCTTCAAACAGACAAGGATTCTTTCTCCCACACCCTGGATATTCCACAGATATATAGCCACTCCATTTGCCTCATTTCCAACAGACCTCTGAACAAACCTTTGAGGTTGCTTGCCACAGACACAGGTGAAACGTCAGGAGAAAATGCTACTGGAACAGCCCAAAAAACTCACAGCAACCCAAAATTCATTTCGTTATACAGATAGCCTGAAGGTAATTTTCTGTACAATATTTGTATTAATTTTGTGCATGAAACAAAGTTTGCATACAAAGAACAGTCAGAAACCAAAGGTGTTACTATGACAGCTAGTGATGTAGATGATTTTGGAAGATTTCAGATTTCCAGAAAAGAGATTCACAACCTGTATAAAATGGCACAATAAAGGCTTGCTTTAGATTTTTAAATTATATTTCCAAGCTGTGAGTGAAGAACTCATGGATATAGAAAGCTGACTGTACATTAAAATCCAGGGACCAGGCAAGAAAAAGATTGCTCATAGAAAGTTGAATCAATCCTTTTTGCCTGATTATAGCAAGTGATGTCTCTGTGGGCAAAGGTGGTGCATTCACAGCCCAAATGCTGCTGCCGCCAACATCCTTGTTCTTAAACAAATTATCAAAACTTATGTCTAATGAGTTATTGAAACAAGATCTGGTGTCATGTAGACAAACATTTTCAATGATATTTCCTCACTAACAAAGGCCCCTTCCACACAGCTGTATAAAATCCACATTGAACTGGATTATATGGTAGTGTGGACTCAGATATCGAAGTTCAAAGCAGATATTGTGGATTATCTGCCTTGATATTCTGAGTCATATGGCTGTGTGGAAGGGGCCAAAAAGTGTTTATAGGCCATGCCTTGCTGAAGTTCTCAAACCCAACCAGTATCGGCTTGCATTGCTTTTTCACTTTTCAATTACTTTTGTGGCGCAACGAAAACATTCCGCATCTTCGGAGTGTACGGTGCACTTCAAACAGTCACAATGAAATCCATTCCATCCACAACAAATTGTGGACACTTGGAACAAAGACTAGATCTACACTGCCCTGTATCTCAGGAGCTGATTTAATTATCTGTTTTGAACTGGATTATATGAGACCTTTCCACACAGTCATATAACCCAGAATATCAAGGCAGATAATCCACAATATCTGCTTTGAGACTGGATTATCCAAGTCCACGCTGCCATACAATCCAATTCAAAGCAGATAATGTGGAACTTTATACAGCTGTGTGGAAGGGGCCTGAGTCTACTCCGTCAAATATTCTGGGATAAGAAAATAATCTCGGATCAGATGCTGGGATATAGCACAGTATAGATCCACTCAAATACTCAACAGCTCAGGCCCCCTCCACACAGCTGTATAAAATCCACATTGAATTGGATTATATGGCAGTGTGGACTCATATAATCCAGTTCAAAGCAGATATTGTGATTATCTGCCTTCATATTCTGGGTTATATGGCTGTGTGGAAGGGCCCTTAGAAGCTTTTTGGACTAGAGCCCTATGCTTCCCCGCTGGACTGTATTTGCAGTCCATGCCCCCATTGATGGACCTTTTTGTGGACAACAAATAGAGTGCGCTACTCTTCTAGGAAGTCTCTGCTTGTATCCACACTGTCAAATTAATACAACTTGATACCGCTTTAACTGCCATGTTTCAATGCTATGGAATCTGAGGATTTATAGTCAAGGCACCAGCACTCTGGAAGTTGTAGTTTGACCATGTCAAACTACAACTCTCAGTATTCTATAGAATTCAGACCTCAGTTGTGTGTGTGCTAAGGAGAAAATCTCCAGCTCCATAGAACTTGGGGTGCATCTACATCAGGCATAGGGAAACTTCAGCCCTCCAGGTGTTTTGGACTTCAACTTCTACATTTACTACCGACTGTTAGGAATTGTTGGAGTTGAAGTAAAAAACAACAGGAGGGCCGACGTTTTCCCATGCCTGATCTACACAATCGAATGAATGCAATTTGGCACCTCTTTAACTGCCATGGCTGAGTGCTATGGAAATCTGGAAGTATGTAGTTTGGTAGTTTGCTCTGGGCAGAGCAGGCTAAAGAACTCGCGAAACTACAACTCCCAGGATTCCACAGCATGAAGCCATGGCTGTTAAAGTGATGTCAAATTGCAGTAACTTCTCAATGCAGATGCATTCTTGGATTTGGGGCAGGAGGTGGGGATGAAGATCTTTTAGCAGACTTCATCCCGACCTCCCCCTCCCTTTGAACTAACAAAAAGTACAGCTAGTATTTGATAGGATAAACACAGTCGGCAAATAGTCTGTCAGGCGCTAAGGCACTTACCACGGGCCTCGTCGCGCGGCTGCCTGCCCGTTTGGACACCCCCTCAGATCTCCCCTCTCAATATCCCTCTTGCTGTGGAAAGGAGAGGCCAAGGCGGCAACAGTCCCCTCCGGGCTTCCGTCCCTCGGAATGGTTTTCTATCTCGCGCGCGCTTTCCTCCCGTCACTTGGCAACCAGCGACGCAAGCAGACGTCGGGGCTGCCCGAGAGGACACGCCTATTTTGCTTGAGCTTCACTCGCGCCTGCGCAGAAAGAACCAGTTCGCATTACGCAGAGATAGACCACTAGAGAATTGTAGGCTAAGGCCTTAGGGTTCAGTAGTGTGCGATGCCCCCCCCCCCCCCCGACAAAGGGCAATCTAGAATAGGTGGGATTGGGAAGCACAGTTGTGTCCTATTTGCAACTGTAAAAAAATACTTCTTTTGAGTATGTTGTATACAGTATTGTTAAAAAGGAGCCCCGGTGGCGAAGTGTGTTAAAGCACTGAGCTGCTGAACTTGCAAACCGAAAGGTCCCAGGTTCAAACCCCGGGAGTGGCGTGAGCGGCCACTGTTAGCTCCAGCTTCTGCCAACCTAGCAGTTCGAAAACATGCCAATGTGAGTAGATCAATAGGTACCGCCCCGGGGGGAAGGTAACGGCGCTCCATGCAGTCATGCCGGCCACATGACTTTGGAGGTGTCTACGGACAACGCCGGCTCTTCGGCTTAGAAATGGGGATGAGCACCAACCCCCAGAGTCAGACATGACTGGACTTAACGTCAGGGGAAAACCTTAACCTAATGATTATTTTATTCTTGCTTTATTTAACTCTATTAAAATGAAGGCAAATGCACATGAATCCGTGTATTCTAGTCACCTCTTCTGAGTTACTCCAGATTCCACCTTCCATGCCCAGCATGAAAACCTGACATGAGACATAATCTCTGTGGCAAAAGACCTTCCTGGACCTCAGCAGGGGTCCCGATACCAGCTGCCTGTCAGTTCCCCTTTGGAGCTCCCTGCCACCCTGCCAGACAAAGGCCCAAGGTGAAACTGTGATTATGATCCCATCACCGAAAATACATCTTTGGGACTCTTTCTTTGTCTTCTGGCATGTCTAGGACCACAACTCGCATTGTGGACAATGATAACTACAAAATCCTATCAGACTTTCGGACATTCCTTTGTCTACCACGTCCCATCATTACACACCCAGGGATAGGCACAGCCCCTGGAGCTCCCTCCCTCAGACCACCTCTACAAGACCATTGGAAGCCTTGGAGCTTCCCTGCTCAGCTGGGCAGGGATCCCCGGCTACATCACTGGTGCCTCGACCAATCAGGGCGAAGCATGCCAGCTTTGTTCCGCTTCCAAGCCAATCAGAGGCCAAAAAAAGCACCGGCTGTAAAGCACTTCACTTTACATTCCTAGATCTTGAAAAAGCATTTGATCTGGTTCCCCATGACCTGATCTGATGAGCACTACGGTCACATGGAATACCAGAAGACGATGTAACATGGATAAAGCTACTATACAGTAATACAACAAATATGGTCTGCCGCCCTGCAGGGATCTCACCACCCTTTCACATTACTGTTGGTGTGCATCAGGGATAAGCACTCTCACCATTGCGATTCATACACTGCATAGACACTGCTACAGCAGATTTGCAGGCTATGCATCCCTGGACACTCCTATATGCAGATGACAGCACTCAGCACCAAGAACATGCAACCCTCCAACAACAGCTGCAGACATGGAGTGATAGACTCAGTGAAAATGGATTTCAACTGAACATACCCAAAATAGAGTATCTAGAACAGGGGTCCCCAAACTTTTTAAACAAGGGGCCAGTTCACTGTCCCTCAGAACTTGGGAGGGCCGGACTATAGATTTTTTTTAAAAAAACAAACAAACTATGAACAAATTCCTATGCACACTGCACATATCTTATTTTGAGGTAAAAAAAAAACCAAAATGGGAACAAATACAATATTTAAAATTTAAAGAACAAGTAAAGTTAAACCAACAAATCCACCAGTATGTCAATGGGAACTATGAGCCTGCTTTTGACTAATGAGATAGTCAATGTCCGGTTCCATATTTGTCACTGCTAGCCGTAATAAGTGATGCAAGTGTGTGTCAGTTAATCTAGATCTGGTTGGAGATTTCAGATGTTTCATTCTGGAAAAAGTCTGTTCACAGACATAAGTACTGCCAAAGATGGTTGCCATTTTGAGTGCATGGTTCCTGAGATTAGGATATGTTTCAGAGGGGAGAGATGCATAGAAATTAGGAAGGCTTCTTGGCTTGAATGCGTCTTTCAGAGAGTCACAATTCTGAAGTTCAGCCAGTTCCATTTGGTAAATTGTATCCACATTTTCAATGTCAATAGAAAATGGGTTACGGAAAAGCTGTATGTCCTGTTCATGGAGATGAAGCTCTTTAAATCTAAATTGGAACTCCTTTTGCAACCTTTCCAGTGAATCCACACATGTTTTGTTTGGGAATGCAATCAATGGTTTTTCCGCTGACAGACTTTGAGTTGTGGGGAGATGGCAGAAATTTTCCTCCTTTACTTGTTTGATGAGGAGGCCTAATTTTACTTCAAATGCTTTCACATGTGATTGCATATCACAGATGAGCTTCCCCTTTCCTTGAAGTTGCACATTGAAACTGTTGAGTAGCTCTGTTATATCTGTCAGAAAGGCGAGGTGCCATTTCCATTCTGCATCATTGAGCTCTGGTACTTCTTTGTTTTTTGAAAGCAGAAAAGCTGTAATCTGTGGAAGTAAGTCATAGAAATGTTTCAAAACTCTCCCTCGACTCAGCCAACGGACTTCTGTGTGGTACAGAACATCTTCATAGGCAGCATTTAGCTCAGACAGAAATTCCTGAAATTGTCTGTGGTTTAGTGCATTAGCTCTAATGAAGTTAACACAAGATACCACAATTTTCATGACAGAGTCCCACTTCAGTGACTTACTACACAGCGCTTGTTGGTGGATGAGGCAGTGTATGGCTATTGGATGAGAATGGTTATGTTTGTCCATCTCTTGGTTAATGCGAGCAATTACTCCTATCTTAGACCCCACCAAGCTAGGAGCACCATCAGTTGTCACACTGGCTAGTTTAGCCCAGTCCAGCTCCAAACCATTCACAGTTTGGCAAAGCTTTTCATAGATATCCTCTCCTGTAGTTGTTCCTTTGATGCTTTGCAGTGCAGCAAGCTCTTCTGTGACTTCGAAATAGTCATTTGTCCCACGAATAAAAATTAGAAGTTGTGCAGAATCACGAACATCATTGCTTTCATCAAGTGCCAAGGAAAAATAGGAAAGTTTTTTTGCAGAGTTTTGCAAATGCTGATGCAAATTGTCTCCCATTTCTTCAATCCTTCGTGTAATTGTAGATCCTGATAGACTCACTGTACTAAATAAATCAGCCTTCTCTGGACACATCTCTTTGGCAACAGAAAGAAGGCATTCTTTAACAAACTCTCCTTCCACAAATGGTCTACCAGTGCACGCTATTAGCTTGGCAACTTGAAAACTTGCTCGCAGTGATGAAATATTTAGCTGCTTCTGCTTCATAAAAGTATTTTGCTGAGTTGTCAATATATTTTTCAGTTTTAATATTTTATCTTTTCTCACTTCTCCAACCAAACAATCATATTTGTCTTTATGTTGGGTTTGATAGTGTCGGCGCATATTGTATTCTTTGAACACAGACACTATATTCTGGCATATCAAACACACAGCTCTTTCCTTGTAATTCACGAAAAAGTAATCATAAGTCCACTGTTCTTTGAATATCCTACACTCCGAGTCAATTTTTCTCTTTCTTGACATCATTGTTTCCTAGGGAAATAGCTATTAGTAAAATACTAATATATACCAACAATAACTGCACATACAGAGACATACAGACTGCACTGCCCACCAATGCAGTCTGATCAGTGTCCATCAATGCAGCCTCCTCAGTCCACATCATTTCAACCTCACAAGTGCCCATATTGGTAAAACTCTGCTTTTGCCTAAACCTCACCAAAACACAATCAAAGCACCCCTGACAGATGGCCACCTTGCCTCGATGTTAATAACAATAATAAGAATAATAAAATAATGAAGAGGGTTGGAAGAAACCCCTTTGGGACATTTAGTCCAACCTCTGTCTTTGTGCACCAAAAGCACAGCAAAACACCCCTAACAAATGGCCACCCTGCCTCAATGTTAATAATAATAAGAATAATAAAATAATGAAGAGGGTTGGAAGAAACCCCTTTGGGACATTTAGTCCAACCCCCTTCTGTCTTTGTGCACCAAAAGCACAGCAAAGCACCCCTGAAAGATGGCCACCCTGCCTCAATGTTAATAATAATAAGAATAATAAAATAATGAAGAGGGTTGGAAGAAACCCCTTTGGGACATTTAGTTCAACCCTCTTCTGCCTTTGTTCACCAAAAGCACAGCAAAGCACCCCTAACAGATGGCCACCCTGCCTCAATGTTAATAAAAATAAGAATAATAAAATAATGAAGAGGGTTGGAAGAAACCCCTTTGGGACATTTAGTCCAACACTCTTCTGCCATAACAACAACAACAGAGTTCCGGTTATCTTTAGCCTCTGCCTCCCTCTCCTCCGCACCTCCTCCTGGGGCAGCCAGAGGAAAGGAGCTCTGCTGAGCAGGAGAGAGCTCAAGAGAGGGAGGATGACATTTCTCTCCCTCTTCCTCCACTAAGAGATGGTTAGATATATGCTCCCGGTTTCTAAGCCAGGCCATTGGCAATACACTCAGCAGTAGCAATATACTCCGGATTTTATCCCAAGGCTCCTGGCCTTAGCGAAGGGACAAAAGACTTTCCCTCCACTAAGGCTGGCAGCCCTGGGATAAATCCTGAGTATATGGCTAATCTGCAGTAGCAATATACTCCGGATTTTATCCCAAGGCTCCTGGCCTTAGCGAAGGGAAAAAAGACTTTCCCTCCACTAAGGCTAGCAGCCCTGGGATAAATCCTGAGTATATGGCTAATCTGCAGTAGCAATATACTCCGGATTTTATCCCAAGGCTCCTGGCCTTAACGAAGGGACGAAAGACTTTCCCTCCACTAAGGCTGGCAGCCCTGGGATAAATCCTGAATATATGGCTAAACAAGATATTGCAAAACCCCTTAATAATTAAAAATTGATTGAATAATAATTAAAATACCTTTTGAGTGGGGTAAAGGCAGAAAGGCAAAGCTCCTCCAAGATTTGTACAGGGAGAGGAAGAAGCCAGAAGGGGCTCAAAGGCTCCTGCAGCAAAGTGGCGGGAATGGAGGAAAGGCAAGGCTCCTCCAAGATTCGTGTAGGGACCGGGACCGGGAGAAGCCAGGAGAGGCTCAAAGTCTGCTGCAGCAGAAAAGTGGAGGGAAAGTCAAGGCTCCACGGCTTGTGCAGGGAGAGTGGGAAGCCAGCGAAGTCCCGTGTAGCAGAAAAGTGGCGGGAAAGGCAGTGTGATGACCCATGGGCCTTGTAGTCCTGCTCAGGACATTGTAATTCCTGATGAAGATGAAAACTTGGGTTTTTTACCTTCCCAGTCTGAACTGGATTCCTCTCTGCCAGATCTTTCCCAGGCAGATCTGGGAACCTTGCACCTGCAAGAAAGTTGTCTCCCAGAAGTATGTCAAACAAGCCCAGAGCCTACTTCTCCCGTATTCTTGCGCCGGGAGTTTTGTAAACAACAGAGAAGTTTGGATTCAGCTTCGCGCAGGAGTGCGAGGATTGCAGCTAAGAATGTGGCCAATTAAGACTGCTTCTCGTGAGAATCTTTGGGGAGTCTCACATCTGGTCTCAGAGTTAGCTTTCGGTTCTGATTCCCAGAGAACTGCTTCGGCGGGAAGCTAGACTCTATTTAGGTGTTTTACCCGCGTAGTAACTTCGCGGAGTCAATTCGTCAGCCTACGGAGCGAGTTGTGTCTGGACAGCGCGCTCCGGTTCAAGCCTCGCTCCTGCTCAAGCCTTGCCTTGCTATCCAGCCTTCGCCTTGCTTCCCAGCCTTTGTTTATCTACGGACTTTGCCTTGTTTCCCAGGATCAATCCTTGCCTTGTTCCACGGATTTATCAAGTTATTCCACGGACCTTGTTCTTGTTCTTAGTTACCTTGTTCCACGTTCAAGCCTTGTTTCAAGTATCAAGTTATTTCCTAGCCTCGCTCAAGTTTCATGGACTAAAGGACCTTGTCATCTCCCCTCACTTTGCTTGGCAAAGTGAGTGTTTCGGTTATTGGATTACAACTTTGGACCTTAATATTTCTTATGGGACATTGCTTTTTTGGACTAATTCTGACCTTTCCTGAAAGGTCTAATTCTGGACTATTTTCTACACTTGTTTTTATTAACTTTATATATTCCTACAATAAAGATATTAGATAGATTCTGGCCTCTGTGTATGGTTATTGGTGCTCTGCAGCCTGGGTCGTGACAGTTTGACTCCGCCACCCTAAGCACCAATTAACCTCGGCCAGAATGTCTACCGGAACCGTACCTGGGCCGAGCGGCCAGCCGATTACCTACACCATCGACAAGGAAGAGGTGGACCGAATCCGTGATAAGCTCAATGCACAGGATGGAGAAATAAGGGGTTTGAAGGAACGCGGAGTTCGTCTTCCGGCCATGGCGTTGCCAACCAAGTTTACTGGAGAAGCTTCTAAGGTTCATGTCTTCCGTCGCCAATGTCAAGCTTATCTGGAGGCCCGTGCTGCCGAGTTTCCCCAAGAAGACATCAAAGTGGCATGGGTTTACAGTCTTCTAGACGGGCCAGCGGCCAGCTGGGCGACGGCACTGTTCGACCAAGCCTCTCCACACCTAAGATCAGCGCAACACTTCTTGGACCACCTCAAGGAGACTTGGGGAATCGAGGACAATTTGGAGGCAGCCGGTCACAAACTCCGTCGCCTTTTCCAAGGAGACAGACCTATGTCTCAGTATATAGCCGAGTTCCGAGTGCTGGCCCACAACACCGGCTGGAACGATGTAGCCCTCAGGGGACAATTCCGGGAGGGTCTCAACATTGAAATGCTGGAAGAAATCTCCAAGGTGGATCCTCCCCAGACCCTCGAGGCACTCATTGATCAATGTTTACGGGCTGAAGTCATGATTGCCAACAGGAAACAGTGGGTTCGAGGCCAGGGCAGTAGAGCCGGGGCAAAACCCCCCGCTCCCGCCAGCGTTCAGCCACGTCCGGTGTGGAGACCCCCACCGCCAACCCCATACCCCAGAGGAGGCGAGGAGGTGCCGATGCAGTTGGGCAATGTGCGTCCCAGACTAGATGCCGCCGAGAAGGCCCGTCGTCAACGCTTAAACCTCTGCTGGTACTGCGGGAACGGGGGCCACTTCGCCAGAGAGTGCCCAGCCAAAGGGAAGCCTGCCGCCCGTCTTGCGGCGGCGTCCTCCACGGAGACGAAGGCGTCTGAGCCGACTGGCACACAGCCGGCGGGGGAAGCCAACGACCGGGTGTAGAGGGGCTCGCCAACCCGGTCAAAAAATCCATCCAAGAGCCGCCAACCGGGGTCCTGTTCCTTCTCGTGGTCACATTATGGTCAGCAAAAAGGGGACCCGTCATGATCCACGCCATGATAGACTCTGGAGCTACCAACAATTTCATCGATAGAGAGTATGCCGACTCTCTGGGATTACAATATCATGATTTCAAGAATGCCCGTGTGGTGCAAGCCATAGACGGCCGTCCCCTCAAGACGGGCCCCGTAAGTCAGTGGTCGGAACCCACCAGGATGTGGATAAGGGAACATATGGAAGAGATTTCCTTCTTTGTTACCGAGGTCCCCCATTTCCCTGTGATTTTGGGAATTCCATGGCTGACTCTCCACGACCCTAACATCTCCTGGTCCAACAGAGAACTGCAGTTTGCTTCACCGTACTGCCAAAACCATTGCCTCGTAGCCAAGGTATGCCATGCCACAGACACCGAGCCCATCATCACCTTGCCAAAGAAGTACTCCGAGTATTGGGATGTATTCAATGAGAAAGAAGCCGAAAAATTACCCCCACATAGACCTTATGACTGTGCCATTGACTTGGTGGAGGGGGCCCCGATCCCGCGAGGGCATCTCTACTCCCTGACTGAACCAGAGCAAGAAGCTCTCAGGGAATTCCTAGAGACAAACCTTCGCAAGGGATTCATCAGACCCTCTCAATCCCCAGCCGCCTCCCCAGTGATGTTTGTGAAGAAGAAGTCAGGGGAACTACGCTTGGTGGTGGACTACAGAGCATTGAACAATATCACCAAGCGGAACAGCTATCCCCTGCCTTTAATCTCGGATCTACTGGATCGGCTTCGAGGAGCCAAGGTTTACACCAAGCTGGATCTTCGGGGGGCTTACAACTTAGTTCGCATCAGGGAAGGGGACGAGTGGAAGACCGCCTTCCAGACCAAATTCGGATTATTTGAGTCCCGAGTTATGAATTTCGGTTTATGCGGAGCCCCCGCAACGTTCCAGCATTTTGTCAATGACATTTTTCAGGACTATCTAGACAGGTTCTTGATAATCTACCTGGACGATTTTTTGGTGTTTTCCAGATCACAATCAGAACATGAGAACCACGTCAAAATGGTGTTACAACGATTGCGGGATCATGGACTTTATGCCAAGCTGGAAAAATGCGCTTTTGATCTACAAGAGGTAGATTTCCTTGGTTACCGCATCTCGCCTCTAGGGCTTTCCATGGATCCAGCCAAAGTTTCAGCAGTATTGGAATGGCGGGCGCCAACTAACAAGAAAGAGGTGCAGCGTTTCTTGGGGTTCGCGAACTACTACCGCAAGTTCATTCCAGATTTTGCCCGCTGGTCCGACCCCATCACTAGCTGCATCCGTGGAAAGCAGCCTTTCCGCTGGACTGATCAAGCAGAGAAAGGGTTCCAGCAACTAAAGAAACTATTCACCTCCCAGCCAATTCTACAGCACCCAAATCCTGGAACCCCTTTTGTGGTGCAAGCGGACGCCTCTGATGTGGCAATTGGGGCTGTACTCTTACAACCGGTGGGAGATCACCTCCACCCCTGTGCCTTTTATTCTCGTCAACTAACCACACCAGAGAGGAATTACACCATTTGGGAAAAAGAACTACTGGCCATAAAGGCAGCCTTTGAAACTTGGAGACATTGGCTAGAAGGGGCCAAATTTCCCATTGAAGTCCACACTGATCATCGTAATCTAGAACATCTAAGAACTGCCCGCAAACTAAATCAGAGGCAGCAACGTTGGGCTTTATTCTTTGAACGTTTCAACTTCCAGATCCATTATGTGACCCCAGCCCAAACCAAGCAAGCAGACGCCCTGTCACGTAAACCGGAATACGCTGCAGGACGCAAGGAGACCTTTGAATCCCAACTGCTACAACCTGAGAACTTTGCCACGCTCACGGTGGGGAACACCAAATCCATTCCCATTGGTTCAACTTCCCCTACTCCAGGACCCATCTGTGCTCAAGAAATCAGGGCTAGTCAGCAAGCAGATGCCTGGGCGCAGGACCAACTTCGCCAAGGTCTGCATTTCCCCTTTTCGCTTAAAGATGGGCTGCTCTGCTATAGAAATCATGTCTATATCCCACCCGGACCGGGCAGGGAAAAAGCGCTTCGTCTGTGTCATGACTGCAAACCAGCAGGACACTTCGGACTATTTAAAACTATGCATTTGATCCTAAGGGATTTTTGGTGGCCCAAGATCCGCAAGGATGTGGAAAAATATGTCAACACCTGCCCAGTATGCCAGCGCTCCAAGATACGAAGGGAGAAGCCCTCAGGGCTTTTACACCCCCTTCCTACCCCATCTCGCCCATGGGAAATAATTTCCGCGGATTTCATCACTGACCTACCACCTTCCTGTGGATTCACCACGATCTTAGTGGTGGTGGACCTATTCACCAAGTTAGCCCATTTCATTCCCTGCGAAGGCCTCCCCACGGCCAAGGAAACTGCGGATCTATTTCTTCAACATGTCTTCAGACTACATGGATTGCCCAAGAGTTTAGTCACAGACCGTGGATCTCAATTCACCTCTCGTTTTTGGAAGGCACTACAAAAACTATTGGGCATAGACTCTCGCTTATCTTCAGCTCATCATCCCCAAACAGATGGGCAAACGGAGCGCACCAATGCCACTTTGGAGCAGTATCTTCGCTGTTATGTAAACTATCAACAGGACAATTGGGCTTCTCTGTTACCACTGTCTGAGTTTGCCTACAACAATGGAGTTCAAGCTTCTACAAAAGAAACGCCGTTCTTTGCAAACTACGGCTTCCATCCACGTTTCTTTCCCCCTGTCATTGAAACTTCAGAGGTTCCCGCAGCAGAGGATTGGCTGCAGGAACTCACAGCGGTGCAACAACTTTTGCTCCAGCAACTGGACCAAGCCAAGGAGGACTATAAACGCCACGCTGACAAACATCGCCAGCCGGGCCCCGAAATCAAGGTAGGAGATCGGGTTTTCCTGTCCACTCGCTTTCTGCCCTCCCACCGCCCTTGCCGGAAGTTAGATGCCCGTTTCATTGGCCCCTATCCAGTGGTGGCGCAATTAAACCCCGTGACTTTCAAACTCCAACTTCCGCGTTCAATGCGCATTCACCCAGTGTTTCACCGTTCCCTGCTCCTTCCGGCGGATGGTGTGCGTCCTGATACAGACCAACCGGCCCCCCCTCCTGTTTTGATGAATGGGGAGGAGGAGTTCGAGGTTGAGGACATTTTGGATTCTCGCTTTCACCGCCGCCGCCTACAATATCTCATTGACTGGGTGGGTTTTGGCCCTGAGGAACGCTCCTGGGAAGACGCCTCCACAGTCCATGCTCCTGATCTAACCCGTCGCTTTCATCAGACCTATCCCACCAAACCGCGACCTCGCGCCTCGGGGAGAGGGCCCCAGTTTGGGAGGGGCCTTGAGGAGGGGGATAGTGTGATGACCCATGGGCCTTGTAGTCCTGCTCAGGACATTGTAATTCCTGATGAAGATGAAAACTTGGGTTTTTTACCTTCCCAGTCTGAACTGGATTCCTCTCTGCCAGATCTTTCCCAGGCAGATCTGGGAACCTTGCACCTGCAAGAAAGTTGTCTCCCAGAAGTATGTCAAACAAGCCCAGAGCCTACTTCTCCCGTATTCTTGCGCCGGGAGTTTTGTAAACAACAGAGAAGTTTGGATTCAGCTTCGCGCAGGAGTGCGAGGATTGCAGCTAAGAATGTGGCCAATTAAGACTGCTTCTCGTGAGAATCTTTGGGGAGTCTCACATCTGGTCTCAGAGTTAGCTTTCGGTTCTGATTCCCAGAGAACTGCTTCGGCGGGAAGCTAGACTCTATTTAGGTGTTTTACCCGCGTAGTAACTTCGCGGAGTCAATTCGTCAGCCTACGGAGCGAGTTGTGTCTGGACAGCGCGCTCCGGTTCAAGCCTCGCTCCTGCTCAAGCCTTGCCTTGCTATCCAGCCTTCGCCTTGCTTCCCAGCCTTTGTTTATCTACGGACTTTGCCTTGTTTCCCAGGATCAATCCTTGCCTTGTTCCACGGATTTATCAAGTTATTCCACGGACCTTGTTCTTGTTCTTAGTTACCTTGTTCCACGTTCAAGCCTTGTTTCAAGTATCAAGTTATTTCCTAGCCTCGCTCAAGTTTCATGGACTAAAGGACCTTGTCATCTCCCCTCACTTTGCTTGGCAAAGTGAGTGTTTCGGTTATTGGATTACAACTTTGGACCTTAATATTTCTTATGGGACATTGCTTTTTTGGACTAATTCTGACCTTTCCTGAAAGGTCTAATTCTGGACTATTTTCTACACTTGTTTTTATTAACTTTATATATTCCTACAATAAAGATATTAGATAGATTCTGGCCTCTGTGTATGGTTATTGGTGCTCTGCAGCCTGGGTCGTGACAGGCAGAAACGCAAGGCTCCAAGGCTTGTGCAAGGAGCGGACAAGACAGGAAAGGCTGTAAGGCTGCGCGGGCCGGACAGATGGCCCCGGGGGGCCGCATCTGGCCCGCGGGCCGTAGTTTGGGGACCCTTGATCTAGAATGTGGCCTTCAAACTGGAAAAACAATCCAAATTAATGGACAAGCACTAAAGAAGGCCGCCCAATTTAAATTCCTAGGGTCACTGGTCTCCATATACGGTGACACGTCAGACATATGGTCACAAATACAGTAGAGTCTCACTTATCCAACATAAACGGGCCGGCAGAACGTTGGATAAGCGAATATGTTGGATAATAAGGAGAGATTAAGGAGAAGCCTATTAAGTATCAAATTAAGTTATGATTTTACAAATTAAGCACCAAAACATCATGTTATACAACAAATCTGGCAGAAAACGTAGTTCAGTACGCAGTATTGCTACGTAGTAATTACTGTATTTACGAATTTCGCACCAAAATATCATGATATATTGAAGACATTGACTACAAAAATGCGTTGGATAATCCAGAATGTTGGATAAGCGAGTGTTGGATAAGTGAGACTCTACTGTAAATGCAGCTTGGTTGAAATGATGGCAAACTACTGGCATTGTGTTTAACTTAAAAACTCAAGGCTAAGCCCGGGCTGTGGCGCAGGCTGGTGAGCAGTCAGCTGCAGCCAGCTGCAAGAAATCACTCTGACCAAGAGGTCATGAGTTCGAGGCCAGCTCGAAGCTGTGTTTGTCTCTGTCTTTGTTCTATGTTAAGGCATTGAATGTTTGCCTTATATGTGTAATGTGATCCGCCCTGAGTCCCCTTCGGGATGAGAAGGGCGGAATATAAATACTGTAAATAAATAAATAAATAAATAAATAAATAAATAAGATGGACATTATAGTTGTTTGCCCAGTAGCCCTCTACAGGGCAGAGTGCTGGCCAGCAACAAAGAAACATGAACAAGCCCTTAACACAATGGAAAGGAAAATGCTGAGATGGACACTTGGCTTGACACTTCTTGACCATGTGCCAAATGATGACATCTATCAAAGACAAGGAATAAAAGCAATCCGCAGGAAACTGCAGAAAGCTACGGTGGTACGGTCATGTCATGAGAAGAGAATCAACATCACGAGCACAAACAACGCTACATTTGGAGACTGCAGGATGACGACCATGTGGACAGCCAAAGAAAAGATGGATGGACACCATCAACTAAGACATGCGTGCTGCCAACCTGAAAGCTGAGGCTGCCCAAAACAAAGGCCTTTGGAAATGACAGTCACAAGGCTAACTCTTCCATGGAAAAATAGCTTAGAAAGAAGATACATTGTTAGATATCTACAGGTGCAGAGTGTTGCTCTGTAATTTGGAGAAGGCTTCTGTTCTGGCACTGGTTAACCAAAGGCTAACATACAATCCGTATCCACAGTTTCTGCATCCACAGATTTAATCTCCCCATTTTTGGTTCAATCCCAAAAGCAACCCTTGATTTTTGCCATTTTACTACCCAATTGTATGTAATGGGATTTGAGCATCCACGGATTTCGATATGCATAGAGGCCCTGGAACCAAACCCCAGCAGATTCTGAGGGCCAACTGCAAATTGCTACATCAGTGTGGTTTAAAGGTGCTCGACTAGGGGTGCATCTACACTGTAGAATTAATGCAGCTTGGCACCACTTTAACTGCTATATTTCAATGCTGTGAGTTGTTGTTTTGCAAGGCCTTCTCTGCCAAAGAGTGCTATTGCGATGCCAAACTACTACCATGATTCCATAGCACTGAGGCATGTCAAACTGGCTTAATTGTACACTGTAGATGCACACTAGGGTTCCAAAAGCCCATTTGGTGCGCAAGTATGCTTGTCTTCTTTTCAGTGTTAATAAAATCAAAGAGAGGGAACCAGTGTTGGGTGTACGCCTCAGTGCTTTCGTGTCCTCTGTGTCCTCTGATGGAATGTGAAAGCTTTTCCATCAGTATTAAATTGCAAATGCTGTTTGTGCGTATGTGCCTTCAAGACATGTGGACTTATGGCATGAATTAGGGAAGAAATACGTAGAGGTGGTTTATCCTGTTTCTTTGTGTCAAATATAACCTACAGCATTCATTGCATGGGCTTTAGGTGTTGTTTATTAATGCCTAGACCAATAGTTCTCAAACAAAGTAAAACACATTATATGTAAAGTTTAATTTCCATACTGTGCCACAACCAAGTGAAAGAAGCAATTGTACATGCTTCTTAACTAAGTAACAGCAACCATAACATGGAGGGGGATAGGTTGGATACAAATCCTCACTCTGATAAGTGAAAACAGCTTAATCACCTTCAGGAAGTTAAACAGGTGGGGGATTATATTTCCCATTCCCTACATGAGTTTCCCAACACTTCTTCAAACGTTGTAAAGAATATAGTTAAAACAGAAAGCTAACTTAGTGAATGCACTCAAGGGACCTGATTTGCCAAATTTGGTAGGTTAGAGAATAATTTAATACAGGCTGAGTATTACTTATCTGAAATGCTTGTGATCAGTAGTGGTTTCGATTTGGAATGCCTATATTTACACATACTGTATATTATTTCCATTATGAGAGATCTTAAGAGATGAGGAGTCCAAGGACCCTTCCAGACAAGTCCTATATCCCAGGATCTGATCCTAGGTTTTCTGTTTATCCCAGATTATCTGACAGTACAGACCCATATAATTCAGTTCAAAGCAGAAAATCTGTGATCAAATCCTCAGATATTGTGCTTGGATGGAAGGGCCCTTAAAGGTCAAATACATATTATTATTATTATTTTAAAAGGAACAGGATAAAAGTGCTGAAGGAAAAGAAGTTGGCCAATGTCCTGGGCGAGTTTTGCAAGCTATGCAAGAAAGTGGATGGCGGTGGCTCCTAAGGAGGCAAATTGGCCTGGTCAGAATATCCCCGCCTGTTAGAACTAGGACCCCTTCCACACAGTTGTATAAAATCCACATTGCACGGGATTATATGGCGGTGTGGACTCAGGGCCCTTCCAGACAGGCCCTATATCCCAGGATCTGATCCCAGGTTTTCTACATTAAACTGGATTATATGAGTCCCCACTGCCAGATAATCTGGGATAAGCAGAAAACCTGGGATCAGATCCTGGGGTATAGGGCCTGTATTGGAAGGGCCCACAGATAATCCAGTTCAAAGCAGATATTTTGGATGATCTGCCTTGATATTCTTGGGGACCCTTCCACACAGCTGTATAAAATCCACATTAAACCGAATTATATGGTAGTGTGGGCAAAGATAATCCAGTTCAAAGCAAATATTATGGATTATCTGCCTTGATATACTGGGTTATGTGGCTGTGTGGGAAGGCCCTAGAAGGCCAACTAGACTGCAAAGGATCAGGCTGTGTGGCCTTTCCATGTTCCCATATTTTACACTTTTGCTTCAATGTCAAGAGACCTAGACAGGGGTCAAAAGCATTAAGAGTGTTAATTATCCTGAAGTTGATCAGTACTTTTTATTTCACAACTAACTTCATGAAAGCTATCCCATGGAAAAAGTTTATGTAAATTTCCAATAAAATTACTAATAGAAACACACATATACTGGTGTACATACATATTTAGTATTACACTGAGTGGAAACGATTGAACAAAGAACCAACCCCCCTTTGCGCATGTGTCAACTGCCGCCTCTCAGGTAGCGCGTGACTGCTACGTCAAACACAGCGCAAAGGCGTTATCGGCTGCAGATCCACCCTCCCCCTTCTCCTATTAACGGACGCAGAGCTGAGGGCGGTCTCGGTGCATTGTGGGAATGGTAGTATCTTTAAGCTTGGCGTTTCACTCTGCGCCGCCTCCTGGTGTTAGAGCAAAGACTACAACTCCCAGAGGGTGCGGGGGCGTATGAGCGCGCGGCGGTTTCCTCCGCCCCCTTTTGACTGCCTTTGGAGCGGCGCTTTCTCCTCTCGCGTCTTGCTGTGAGCGGTGACTGAGCGCAGAGGTGACCCCGAGGAGTCAGTCAGTTTGTCAGTGGGGCCGGCTGCTTTCTCCGTTTCTTCGCCATGGTTCGTGGGGCCGGGCTCATTGAAAGGGAAGGGCAGGGAAGACTGGGAGGAATTAGGGACACGTCCTTCTCTACTGTCAGAGGGAGAAGGAGAATAGAAGACGTGGGTGGGTGGGTGAATGGATGGATAAATGGGCTTCCCATCCTGCTTGCAGTGAAGCCTTCTGGGGGTTTTATTGGCCAGATTTGATATGAGAGGGGTTTGCCCTTGTCCTGAGGCCGAGAGAGTATGGCCCTTCCACACATCTGTATAAAATCCATATTGAACTGGATTATTTGGCAGTGTGGGCTCCGATAACCCAGTTCAAAGCACAGATTGTGGATTATCTGTCTTGATATTCAGGGTTATATGGCTGTGTGGAAGGGCCCTGAGAGAGTATGACTTGCTTAAGGTCACCCTGGTAGAGCAGGGATTTGAACCTTGGTCTACAACGCTCCAATCACTACATAAGTTCCTTTACTTCAAAAAATACTCTTAGCCTGGATTGCAGTTAAGAGTTAGAAGTGTGGGAAAAGCTGGCACTTGGTCTTGAACGCTTTAATCCCCCCAAGGAGTCCCTGGTGTGATAGAAATCAACCTAGTACTGTATTAGATGAGAGGCAGCTTGGACCAAAAGCAAGCTCAGAACTGCCAAATGTCCTATGTAACTGCCAGTTAGCTAGGCAACTCATTGGAAACATCTAGGTTAGGTGTTTTGTAACAAGCCTTGAGCCTTTACTGACTCTACTGGCTCCCTCTCTATATATCTTTAGAAAAGAACTAAAAACCTGGACGTGGAAGCTCTGTCAAATACCTATGGTTTTTAACTGGTTTTGCCTCTGGGGTGCAATACGTTTTTAAATTCAGTGCAAATTTTTAAACTTTGTATTGTGATACTGTTATCTTAATAGTTATGATACTGTTATGTGATAGTATTATGTTAGGAGCCCCCAGTGGTTCAATGGGTTAAACCCTTGTGCCAGTAGGACTGCTGACCAACAGGTTAGCGGTTCAAATCCGGGAAGAGCAGGTGAGCTCCCTCTGTCAGCTCCAGCTCCCCATGCGGGGACATGAGAGAAGCCTCCCACCAGAATGGTAAAACATCAAACATCCTGGCGTCCCCTGGGCAATGTCCTTGCAGATGGCCAATTCTCTCACGCCAGGCGCAACTTGCAGTTTCTCCAGTCGCTCCTGACACGAAAAAAAAACTGCTTATGATTGTTGGTTATATATTATGTCCTGTCTTTTTGCCATTCTGGCTACCCTGGGAAGAAGGCAATTCCAGAAACGAGGGGTAGCCACTGAGAAGGAAGGCCCGCTCTCTGTTTCCCACCAATCATGCTTGAGATGGAAGTGGGACCGAGAGAAGGGCCTTTCCTGAAGATTTCATAGCCCGTGCAGGTTCGTACAAGGAGATGCAATTGGCCAAATAGCCTGGGCCTGAACTGTCTAGGGCTTTAAAGATCATAATCAGCACTTTGAATTGTGCCCGGTAACACACTGGCAGCCAGTGGAGCTGCTGCCACAGGGGTGTTGTCAACTCTCTGCAGCCAGCCCCAGTGAGCAACCTTGCTGTAGCTCTTTCTATTTCTTCAACTCCATCCAACACAGGCTGGATCCCTATTCCCTGACCTGCCTTCCAACCTTTCTCAGCAGTTTCATGTATATGTTAAACAGCATGGGGGACAAAATGGAACAAAAGGTTAGATGATTGTTGTTTTGTGATAAGTCTTGAGCCTTTACTGACTCTACAGCTGAAGTGAAATGACATAGCTTCTCTAGGGCCCCTTTTACATGGCCCTATAATCCAAATTATCAAAGTAGATAATCCATATGAACTGGATTATATGAGTCTACACTGTCATATAATCTGGTTTAAAGCAGATAGTTTGGATTTTATATGTTACTGTCGAAGGGACCTATCTATATAGTACTGCAGAGAACCATTCCTAAACTACAATAGTCTGCTGCTGCTGCTTGCACCCATTAGAAGAAGCACATAGGTAGCCTGCAGGGTTGGGTGGGTGTGCGCATGAGCATACAGGAACATCATTTCAAACTAGATGTCCTTGGAGGTTGCAAAAAACTAGGTTTTGGCTGTATGGCACTTGAGGGAACAGCTGCAGAAGGATTTGCATGGCTAGCCCAAGGACAATGTCTCATTTATCTTTCTGTATGTGCTGCGTGATGCAGAAGAATCTCTAGGATGTTTCTCTCTTCAAGAGGGCATGTTGCATTTCCGTATCTTGTAGGATCTGTAATGTCAAAATGTTGAAACTTGATCACAATTACTATAGACATGAAGTAAATTGTTGTTGCATATTAATCACGTATGAACTGTTATAAGATTGTAGAAACCACTGGCAAATCCTCATTAGCAATGAATGACCACAGGGGTGCTCATTAGGCCTGCAGTTTGTAATTCAATTAGGCAGGAATGTTATTTATAAATGATCTGACACCATATCCAGACCTCTTACCAAAACTAGGCATTACCAGTTTGTGTAATCTAAAATGCTACAAAGTGCTGTATTTGGTATGCTACTTTGGTTTTACTTAAGAATAAGACCAATGCTCTGACATCATCAGGATTAAATCTTGTACTGGATTATGAGGAAACAGCTGCAGTCAAAAACCATCAGCTGCTTTTGCTGGCAGTTTGTTCCTTATACTTGTTTTTCCCTCTCTAGTAGCTCTTGTAAACTAATGTTTTTCTCCATGTGGTTTAAACTGGAAGGGCTTCTTTTCCAATTTTTTTTTTTGCACAACTAGGTGATTCTGAAGTTAGTAGGCATGGCAGTATAGCACATTATCCTTATCTAATGTATGCTGTTTGTACCCTGTTGTTTGTATCAAAGACCACGCAATCTTAGCAGCCTGATCCTGGGAGTTTCTGTGCTGCGAAAATGTGCCTTAGCATTGTCAGGCTGCTTTCTGCTATTCCAACTGGAATAGGTCCATACTGCTAAAATTTACGTATTGCTCAGTGATTATAATCTTGTGCAAGCAAACAAAGCCATGTCAGGTACTTCTCCTTCCCGTTTCATTTCATCTCATCTCAGAAATCAGATCCAAATAATTTATTTCTGAGTTGCTATGCAACTTGATTTTTTTAAATTTCCCACCTTTTTGATCTGTCTGATGCTTTAACCTGAGGGGTTACTTTTATGGCCCTGGTTTTACCCTCCCTGTTCCCAAGTATAGTTTATGGCATTTAATGGTCGCTCCTATGTAGTATGCAGACATTTGGGAAGTTTTGTTCTTAGTCATTTTAAGGTAGAAATCAAATTCATATTGCATTTGAATAGAGTTTATGCTGTTTTGGAGGTGGGAATACTTATTGCTTTTGCTGGCTGTTTTCTGCATTCTGGGAAGTCATTTGTTCTTACATCTTACCATCTTTTCACTCCTGCAAACCTTTTAATGAAGCCACATTTCCTTTCTCAATCTTTTCTTCTTTCACTTAGAGAAAACTATTTTTTTTCAGGAGAAAAGTTGTCCAAGTTATTTTAGAATTACAAGGTCAGCCTGAATCTTAGTGGTAGTCAGATGTAGAGGAAATCCATTGAATCAATTGCTGAATGGGGAGTCAGCTCTTACAATACTCCCACTGATTATAAGGGTCTATTTTATATGAGATTGTCTGCAAAATTTGGGCCATTAGCTATTCAGTGTCCTTCAGCTAGTGCTTAAGCACATCTTTTTGTGATGTGTGTATACCATGCCCACATATAGGTTGATATATTTAGTAAGGAACTGATAAAACCACATCTGAATGTTCCTTGCCTAATAAAACTGTTAAATTCTTGGGTCGTCATAAGTAGACAGTCACCTTGAAGATAGTCACACCTATGTAGCTATACAAGATAATACTGGATGAAACATCTATTTTTTTGATAAAATAACGTTTGATAGATAAAGTGAATGCTGTGGATATAGTATATCCTGATTTCAGTAAGGCTTTTGACAAGATTCCCCATGCCATTCTCAAAAAGAAGCTACTAAAATGTCAGCTGAACAGTGCTACTATGAGGTGGATTGGGATTTGGTTTGGCCAAATGGCTTCTCATCATCCTAGAGAGAAGTGACCAGTGTTGTGCCACAGGGTTCTGTCCTAAGCTCAGTGCCGTTCAACGTCTATATCAATGACATGGATGATGGAATAGAATGCATGCTTATCAAAATTGCAGATGACACCAAATTGGAAGGGATAGCTAATATTCCAGAGGACCTTGACAGATTAGAGCAGGCATGGGCAAACTTTTTGCCTTGGGACTGCATTGTGAGCCCGACTGAGTGGGCCGGGAGGGAGAGCGACCGGGCATGTGCTGGATGGGACGGGCCCGGGAGGGAAAGGGCTTATGAGAGAGTGGGGCTGGGAGGGGTGGGGCTAGGCCTGGGCCATCCTCAGGTTGTTCTCCTGGCATCCTCCGGTTGGGAGGAAAACGAGACATGCAGCGACTGCCCTGATCCTGCTTCCCTGATCTTTGGGTGGTCGTCTTGGCATTATGTCAGGAGCAGAACGAGACAGGCAACGTCCGAGAGTACTCTGGAGGCCTCTCAGCCACTGCATGTCTTCTTCGGCTCATCCTCTTGGCATAAAGACGGGGCAATTTGCACTATCCTTATGCTGGGAGGAGGGCGAGACATGCGGTGGCTGAGAGCTCTCCATAGGGCTCTCAGCTGCTGCGTGTCTTCCTCTCTATCCTTTCTGCATAAGGATGTGGTGGGCCACCGTGTCCTTATACCAAGAGGACAGGGAAAATGAGGAGGGTCTGAAGTAAGTGCCCAGGGGGCTGCATCTGGTTTGCCCATGCCTGGATTAGAGAGCTTGGCCAAAACTATCAAAAGGAATTTCAACAGGGAGAAATGTACTAGACTTTGCCAATAAAAATGAAATGCAGAAATATAGAATGGGGCACACTGTCTTGAAAATAGTACACATGAAAGGGATCGAGGATTCTTAGTAGAGCACAAGCTGAACATGAGTCAACATTGTGATGTAGCAGCTTATATGATTCTAGGTTGTATCAATAGGAGTATACTGTGTCCAGTTGTGGGCACCACAATTCCAGAAGGATATTGACAAGCTGGAACAGGTCCAGAGAAGGGCAACCAAAATTATCAGTTTTGGAAGGCAAGCCCTATGAGCTGCTTAGGGAGCTGGGGATGTTTAGCTTGGAGAAAAAATGCTTAGAGGTGACATGATAGCCATGTTTAAATATTTGAAGGGTGTCACATTGAGGAAGGAAGGGAATTTTCTGCTGCTGTAGAGACTAAGATATGAAGCAATGGATTCAAATTGCAAGAAAAGAGATTTAATCTAAATATTGGGAAAACATCCTAATGGTAAAAGCTGATTGGCAGTGGGATATGCTGCCTCAGAATGTGATGGAATCTCCTTTTCAGGAAGTTTTTAAACAGTTATTAAACAGCCATCTACCAGGAGTGTTTTGATTGTATTTTTCTGCATGAGAGGGTTAGACTGGATGGCCCTGTGATCTCTTCCAACTTTATGACTCAGCCTGATGCTAATTACTGAAACTTAAAATATCTTTTCTATTGCAGTCTAAACCAATCAGAGTTCTGGTGACTGGTGCTGCGGGACAGATAGCCTATTCTCTGCTCTACAGCATTGCTAAGGGCGATGTCTTTGGTAACAATCAGGTAATAGATTAAAGGAATTTAATTGTACTAATAAGTAGCAATGAATAATCTAAGGATAATCTTGGAAACTTGTATCAAACATAGATAGCAAGAATAAGGCACCAAATTATACTAACTTAGCTTCAGATTCTTTTATAGTACAGTACTGAAGTTTCATTATGGAGAAAAAAAGTCCATGTTTTGCTGCATGCTGTATGTTTCAGGTGCAGAACCGTAAATGGGAATTCAACATGTTGGCATTTTACATTGTATATTTCACTAGTATGGTGATCCATATGGTGTTATCTATAGAAACTGATCAGTCTAATTTTCTGTATACTTACTTTACTATGTTATCAAATATTTATTGTGTTAACTAATTTACACATTCATCAATTTCTCTACAGCCACTTGTTCTTGTTCTGTTGGATATCACTCCCATGATGACTGTATTGGATGGTGTACTTATGGAATTGCAAGATTGTGCTCTTCCTCTGTTAACAGGTAAAAAATAATAACTTAGTAGGGTGATCCTAAGATATGCTATCTTTATGTTTATGGTATGTTTAAAGTCTATAGGCCAATGGGTCAGCACAAGATATTGTACTGTTTTAATATTATTTAATAGTGTAGATATTATCAAGTTGCCATTTTGTAAATGAAGGCTATCAGCTTGCATAAGGAACAAGGTGCTAGATTTGAAAGGCAAACAGTCAGTGCAACCCTAGAAGGTTTAATCTTTAGTGGCTGGAAAAAAACAATTAGTAACTGAACTGAGGCAGTTGATTCAGTTTTAATATTGAAACTATGAACTAGTGCTACTTTACTAGTTCATAGTTTAAATTTTACGAGAGACTAGTTGCAAATTGTTGCATGCTGATTCAGTGTTTTATACATCACTGTAGTACAGCTAATTTTGATGATTAAGGCCTCTTTTACTCACCTAATAAACTGATCAGTGAGTGATGAAGTTGCTTTATGGTGATGGATGATAGTGCTGCCTATTTTATATAAATAGCAGCACCATTTTTCTGTTTTTTGTTGTTTGTTGTTGTAAAGATGTGACAGGGAGGAATCCTTTTGATCCCACCGCTGCCACCAATTGTAAAGAGGTGAGGCAGGGAGGAATCTTTTTATTCACTTTTAAATCAATTATGTTATTATATATTTAACTATCCCACCATACAGTTGCCACCAATTATGAAGATGTCAGGCAGAGGATGGTTATTCTTTTTAAGTGATCTTAGGTACTGAATTAGTGATGTTGCTTAGCTTAGAATATGAGTGTGACAGAGACTTAGATGGTTTAAAGAACAAAAACAAGTTTATTCAGGTACAGAGCTTAGTGGTTCAATAACTTCTTAAAGGCACTTAAATAACAGTTACAATAGATGTTGAGGTGTTCCAACTCCAAAATACTTTCTCCTCTCACTTCAAACTAATAACTGATCACTTAGATCCACTGGGATTACTTCCCCTTACTTCACAGCCTCCACAAATAACCCTAAACAAGTCACCCAACTTGCTTAGTCTGGCCTATTAGAGGTCTGTCTCCCTGTTTCCCTAATCTGGAACCAGTCTTTCTCCTGTGACTAAAAATCACAGACTGCCTAAAATAAGTCACCTTATTTCAGAATTGACTCAAATTCCCTCATTTGAGCCACCCTGATCCTCCACTTGAGAATCAGTCTTCACTGTAATTCCACCATTACAGACTGCCCTGTTTTTAAAATGTTCCCTCCTTTTTTCCCCCCTTCAAATGGCGGTTGGCTCCGCCCCCGTTACTATGGTAACCTGCCTTAGAATGCTAAGATGGCTACCTTCCCCTACATATTATCAACTCTAATACTTACCCATTTTAAACATAGCCAAACCTGTTTAAACAAAATCAAACAAACATGTCATCCATAAATCAAAATAAAACACACTTCTTTACAGTTGTTTTTTAAAAATTATGTTTTGTATCAGTTGTTTTTTTTTTAAATTCTATTTTATAAACTACTATGGTGCCAAAAAAAGGCCCATATAGTAAAAAATTCAAATTATGTTGTATGTTTGCAAAGAAGACCTATTTCCAAGCCATGCAGGGGGTTGGACTGGATGGCCCTTGTTGCCTCTTTTCTCTCTATGCTTCTATGAAAATTAAAGTGCCAGTTATAACCTATAAGACATACTTATTTGATCCTGACTGTTTGAAGAGCTGTATTCTTCCATACGAAACTGAGCTCTTTGGCTATATCCTTTGTCTTGGCTCTACTCTTATCTGTTGAGAACACCAGAGTGAGCTTTCTTGCTGTTTTTCCTAGCCTTTCGACCTCCCTTCCTAAGGAGTATAGAGAGATCCTCTTCTTGTTATTCTTCTTGTAGCAGACAAATACATTTTTGTTCTGATGAGCTTTCAGGAACAACTTTTAATGATGGGCTCTTTATCTTCACCATATTTGTTTATAACCTGTGTTCTTCTCAGTTTCAAAATCAAAGTGGCTTACAACTGTTGAAACAAATGTAGCTAAACAGTCACTTCTTAAAAAGATTAAAATGCAATTAAACTGCCAATAAAATTAAAGTTAAAAACATAACAGTTAGAGAAAACAAAGACCGTACAGCACTTTGTTCAAAGTCTATTCCACTTGAAAAATCTGTTTTCCAACATCTACTAAAACAAAAAGTCTTTGTTTGCCTGTAGAAAGATAGCAAGGTGAGTCCCAATCTAATCTCCAGTGGAATGAAGTTTCAAAGCCTGGGAGTAACCTCTCTTATGTTCTCACAAAATGTACAAATGAGGATGATGGGACAAAGAGAAAAGCTGACTAGAAGATCTCAGATTTCCTCAATCTGAGGAAACAGATTGGTAACCAATGGAGTTGTTGCAGCAAGCAATTTATGTGTTTCCTGTAAACCAGGGGTACACAACCTGTGGCCCTCCAGGTGTTTTGGATTTCAGCTTCCAGAATTCCTGACCATTGGACCAAGCTGGCTATGACTTCTGGGAGTTGGAGTTCCAAACCCCAGGAGGACCACAGCTTACGTACCACTTCTGTAAACAGACCCAGTTAACATTGGTTGCAATGCTTTGAACTGCCTGAAGTTTCTGAACATTTTTCAAAAGCAGTCTCATATTGAGGGCATCACCTTAGTCCGATCAGGATGCAACTAAGTTTGTGTCATTGCAGCTAGATCCGGGATCTCTAGGAATAGGTGTGGGCTGACACACAAATCTTAACTGTTCAAAAGCACTTATGGCAAAATCTGAGCTTCTAGTCTCAGGATTGAATTCATGAGTACATCTAAGCTGCAGGTCTGAACCTTCAGGAGGTGTGTAACCTCGTCCTCTACAGACGTAATCCTTTTTTTATACCCTGGCCTTTGATTAACTGCTAGCACTGCTCCTACCCATTCAGCCAATTGCCCTGCAGCTTTTTTGACAAACCAAAAAGGCAAGGATATCAAATACATGTGTGGCAGCTCTCACCTTTCAAAGAACCCTATTCACTTGCTCAGACAGTATGGATGCTGCTGATTAATTTTTGAATTTCTTAATGAATTATTTAAATGAAATGTTATTTCATTTAACAATATTCTTTTCAGTGTTTTGAGTGTTTTTTCTAATGTATACTAAAACAGGAATAAGTTAATGCCAGCACCGATTATAATACTGTATTGCCACCTTTTCCTTAGCATTGAAGACATTTTCCCCTCAAAATATTAGCATTAATTTGTCTGTCTGATATAATTGCTGCTGTTTTCCTGTCTGCTTATAGAGGTAATTGCAACTGACAAAGAAGAGGTGGCGTTCAAAGACCTTGATGTAGCCATCCTGGTGGGCTCCATGCCAAGAAAAGAAGGCATGGAACGGAAAGATCTTCTCAAGGCTAATGTGAAAATTTTTAAGTCCCAAGGCGCTGCATTGAATAAGTTTGCAAAGAAGACGGTTAAGGTGAATAAGACTGTTGTAATGTGTAAGAAAAGAAAATGAGCTGCCATATGAGAATTTGGTAGTTCTGCATGTGAAATGGAGATACAGTAGAGTTCCAGTTATCCGACGTACCGTATTTTCTGACATGCCAGGCTGCGTGGCCCGGGGTGTTTGCCGGAGGGCTGAGACTCTTCCTGCTGGCAAGCACTTGGCACTTTGGAGAAGCCCGGTGTGTGTTGCTGCCTAGCAACATGCACCAGGCTTCTCTAAACCAGGTGTTTGCCGGAAGGACAAGACTTTTCCCTTCGGCAAGCACCCAACTTGCCGGGAGGGTTAATAGGGCCTCCCTATTATCCAACAGTTTGGATTATCTGACATTCGGCCCTCCCGTTTATGTTGGATAACCAGAACTCTACTGTACTATTACTGGCTCTCCCTTACAGGACAGCTATAATAAATGAAGTGTTGTGAACATTCAAAACATACTTTATATTCAAAGCAACATTATGCTAGGAGAAATATAACATTTTTAGAAATACATTTTTAATCTACCTATGTCTTTTAAAAGGAAGAAAGGACTATTCTGATGAAGTATGTATTTTCTATATACGGAGTTTGTTTCCAAAAGGTACCAAAACCACAAAAAATGAAAAATCAGCTATAGATGGCAGCACATTGCTGACTAGGAGAAAAATATTATGTACAGATCAAAACTATCAAAATGTACCAGATCAGTTGGAAAATTGCATTTTATAACAAAAGAATGCATATTTTTGTCACATTTTTTGTCTCCTGTAAATTTTGTTCAGATGGTTTTTGGTATCTTTTGGAAACTCCACATATACCATACGTGACACTAGTTGCATTAAGAACACTAAGTTATTAACTATTTTGAGAAATAAACCTTGTTTCTGTTCAGGTGGACAATGAAGTTGTCATGAAAGTTAATCTCAGGTTGGTACAGGGAAGCAATCCACTTTACTCATGAGTTAATCCTACATGCCAGCTGAATAGGCAGACATCTAAATGCTTTTTTTAGTTACTACTGTTAGACTCCTTCACAGGACAGTTACGTAGTTATGTAGTTTGGTTACCAATGTCCTTAGAGCTGAAATGGTGGCTGATGGATTTGAATGTAGGCAAAGGGGCCCTCATTACTGAATCAGGACTTAGTACAGGTTATGACATAAATGAGACTCACCAGCTGGAGGGCACACTGCATTGGTCAGTTAGCTAGAGATGGTGAAGTGTGACAGGAAAAAAGCAAAATACACAATGTGGGGCGTAGGAAACATGCGGTTAGCTTTAATGACATTTGTAGAAATGCTTTGGGGTCATCACACTCAAGGGGTAATAGACCACATGATAGTACAGGAATAAAACAAGTTGTTCAAATAGACCAAGAGGAGTTTTGACTCAATAATCAGCTTATCTCTAGTTAAATGTACAGGCAGGCTATCTCAACTGGAACATATTACATGCAAGAGAATGGTCTCTATGCAGAAGTGACCATTCAATTGAGCAAGTTTAGAAATCCCTTTTGCATAGATTTGTTTGTGTCTGTAAATAATTAGAAATATTCTTCCATTCAATGATAGAAGTGCACTAGCCTTCGATGCTCCATCAATTCCATGGGCTAAAGGGTGCCTTTATGTATTTCTACCAATAATTTTTTACAGAATTTTAAAAGAAACATTCAGTTCATGTAGTATTAATCACTCCCTTTTGACCCAGAAGGCAATGGTTTCCCCTAGCACTGCCATTAGCAATAGCTCCACCATGGAAGTTACTAAAATGGCGAGATCTGCAGAGCCAGTGTATCATCCAAATCCAGATTGGTTGACTGTAGTGGCATGGACTTTAAAATGTTTAGAACAATGGGGTTACTCTACAAAGATTGTTGCAGATATCCTGGATTTCACAAGAGAATCAACACAAAATACGTACACAACAGAACTTGGAAAACTTTTGTGTAGTGATACCAATTTAGAACAATTAAAATGGGCAATGTTCAGATTATGCACACATTGGAGTTCCAACAAGAGGAGTTAAAGAAGGGCTTGAGACCAAACACACTAAAACAGATGCATTATCCTGTTGTGCCCCCCCCCCAAACCAAATTTGTAACTACAGTACTACCTGTAGTTCTAATACTTTCTTGGTACTGGTGAATCACTGCAGTGTTTCACAAGATAACTAAATTCCTGTTTTGACTATTGCTGTTCATCCTATGTAAAGTTTCCTACATGATAGACCTTTGTTAATTACCTAACATTTAATGTAATTAAGCCTAACTTTTGTTCTCTCAGGTGGTTGTGGTTGGCAATCCAGCCAACACCAACTGTCTTATTGCTTCCAAGTCTGCTCCCTCCATCCCAAAAGAGAATTTCAGCTGTTTAACTCGTTTGGACCACAACAGGGCAAAGTCCCAGGTGAGAATGGACTTCTATGTCTAGAGCACACTCATCATTTTCTTTAATATGAGCTGTCTTGGAAACACTGTACAGGTATATCTCATTTAACAAAACAAAGATGTGTTCCTGGGCATTCCCTTTTTTAACAGAAAATCTGGTACAGATAACATATAAAGAATAGGAATAGTTTCCTATACTGCAAGAAAAGAATGGTAGTTTAACTTGTTTCAGCAAATATTATCTCAAACTATATACACATATAAAATGAAACTGCCAGGCCAGCTGCATAAGTAAACAAAAAACGTTGTGAAGCTTCTAGAGACCACTTGAAAGCATCTTCTAGAATTCATCAAGAGTTTTTTTTTCACCAGCCTCCATTTTTTTTGTGATTTCTATTTTTAAGTCCAAACTTACAATCTATGGTTTTACAAAAGGCATTGGTAGCTGGTGATGCATTCTGATTTGCTTTCCTCTTTTATCTCTGCTGTTCATGTAATGGATTCTGTATACAGCTGCTGTTTATTTTGTCTGTTATAATCAAACACATAACTGCTACAGTAGAAATGGCTTGAATATGATTCTATTCTTTCCCAACTCCAGCTTCATCACACTGTTTACTACAAACACCTGCGTTTCTCCATTCTCCTACAACAGTAGTTCCCAACCTTTGGTCCTTTTGGACGTCAGCTTCCACAATTTCTAATAGCTGGAAAGATAGTTGGGATTTCTGGGAGTTGAAGTCCAAAACACCTGGAGGACCAAAGATTGGGAACCAATGTCCTACACCATCATACCGATGCCAGTACTGCTAAAAAGCATACAGCTAGATAGAAGACAAGGAGGAAAGTGGGGATATGATGAACATTAAAAGGCTTCATAAAAACGACTGCTTTGTTGGAGACTTTGTTGACTGAAGTATTTCTGTATTTGATTAAATCTTGGAAGTTTAAATTATTAATCAATTATGAGACATTTTCTCTTTTGTATCAAACTAGATTGCCCTGAAAGTTGGTGTGACTGCCAAAGATGTGAAGAATTGCATTATCTGGGGGAATCACTCCTCTACTCAATATCCAGATGTTAACCATGCCAAGGTGAAAGTGCAAGGGAAAGATGTTGGAGTTTATGAAGCTGTGAAGGACGATAATTGGCTGAAGGGTGACTTCATCACAGTAAGTTACATTTTAGGGGCATCATCTTCAGTAAAAGACTGAGGTTTACTTGTATTCCATATAATTTGATCAAGTGATCAGTGTTGGTATCTTGCACACCTTGCACAAAGGACATACGTTATGCCCCATAAATGAACTCAACCTTGTGTAATGAAGCTACATAACAAGATTGGGACCAAGGTATTTGTGTTTCTTCCATTACAAAGCTTTACGATATCTTAATTAAAGGCTTCATTCAGCCTAGATTTGGCACAGTTATTCTAAGATTGTGCAAGCTATATTGGGTAGACATTGGTTCCTATCTTGATAGTAGAGCTACATTCTGTGTGTTGAGCTTCCTAAGAATACCGAGTTTGTACAATAATAAGTACAAATAATTCAGTAATTTCCCTCTGTCAATACTACAGACTGTTCAGCAGCGGGGTGCAGCTGTCATTAAGGCCAGAAAGCTGTCAAGCGCTATGTCGGCAGCCAAAGCAATCTGTGATCATGTGAGAGACATCTGGTTTGGCACTCCAGAGGTAAGCATTGCCCTTGTCCATGAAGCCTTGATCATGCTCTTCGTGATTAGTGCTCACTTAGTAAATATTGGCCAAACATCTGATCAGTAACTCAGTTCTGTGTACGTTTTCATGAACAGTGGGGTAGATATGCTAAAATTGTCCAACATATAGAGAAAAATAGTTTGATAATTTGATCTTTGGTTAAAAGAATACAACGAAACAGCAAGATGCAGAACCTTCCTTCTGAAATATTTTTCCCATATGCATGTTCCTATACTCTTTCATCATAGCATAAATAGATTTCCAACATAGCAGCAAATAGTTGTTCACTCATTGTGCAACAATTGATTAGCACTAGATCAGGAGTGTCAAACCAATTTTCATTGAGGGCCTTTAAAGAGCCATTGAATCCATGGATGGAGAATCCGTGGATACATAGGGCCAACTATTGTTTTTGCATAGTGGTCGGTGCTCATTAGATTTTACCCAGTTTGGGTTCCTGGATGTTATTCAACAACAACTCCCATCACTGTTTATTACCTGCCATGCGGACTGGGGATAATGGGAATTGCAGCCAAACAGCCCTTGTGGCTCTGAGGTTGCGGAAAGGTTAAAGGACATTTTAACATCAGACATAGTATTCACAAGCCCTGTTTCTAAATCCAAACCCCACTCCTGACTAAACAGAACGAACAATAGCCTTTCAGATGTTACTGTATCACAACTCCCATCAGCCCTAGTCATGATGGCTATTGATGAATAAGACAGATGGCCACATAAAATGACATGGCCAGCCGAATTTAGTCTGCGGGCCTTGAGTTTGACACATGTGTGCTAAATCAAAAGTGAGAGGGAAGAATGTGTCTTCTTGATGAATGAATGACTGTAGTGTAATCACACAACCTTGGAAAACAAAACTACATACAACATTATTTTTATGCTAGTATGGTATTCCTTGAAAATCATAGCAGTTCTATAAGTTGATGTACAACTTGAACTACATTAACAGGTCCCAACAGGATTCCAGCCATCGTCTGAATTAATGTTTTATAGAGGGCAGAGGGAGCACCAGCCTAATTTCTTGTGTTTACTTTTCAAAGGGTGAATTTATTTCCATGGGTGTAATTTCTGATGGAAATCCTTATGGTGTTCCTGAAGATCTGATCTATTCGTTTCCGGTTGTTATAAAAGTATGTAACATTTTTTTGAAGCACCCTTGTTGAACCTTCTATGTAACTGTGATATCTGCTTTTTAAAATACTGATGTCTTTACACCATTTGTGTAGGACTCATAGCTTAGTCTTCATAGTATTTCAACAAAACACCAACACCTTTGAATGTGTGTTGTGCAAAGGGAATGTCTACAGGCTGGGCCACACTCAGGTTATTGTGAGTACCTCATGGCAGCAGTTTCAATACTATTTCTAAAGCACTTGATGTGTTGGATGTGCTCTTGGCAAACACAGACCCTGAATGTGCACTCAAGTCATTGACTTCTCTGTAACACTTGTGTTTATTTTACAACCCTTCAGCTTTGTCCAACAAAAATCCTGGAATTGTAATGGGATAAGGAATTGATTGTTCAAATTCATTAAATTGTAAAATACTGAAGATGGAATGATAAAATAGTATGCCAAAATATAATCTCTAACCTATTTTCTTCAAATTGGATTTAAAGTTTTTTAAAATTGCAGAATTAATGGCTAAATTCAATAGTTAATCCCAGTTAGATGAAAGCCTTTAAACCAAGAAGATTGTGTAATGTTGGCTTTCCAAATTCCCATTGATTCAATGGGCTTATTCTGGTTAGGACTAACAATTGGATTTTTAATTTAATTTTTATTTTATTTATACAGTAAATAAATGCTGTAGAGTTAAAATCTGTTGTGTTTCAATCTTTCTGATATATTCTTTGCAGGATAAAAAATGGAAGCTTGTTGAAGGCCTTCCTATTAATGACTTCTCACGTGAGAAGATGGATTTGACTGCTAAGGAGTTAACTGACGAAAAGGAAACTGCCGTTGAGTTTCTGTCCAGCGCATGACTAAATGCTCACCAAGATGCAGGAGATGGGTCAAACACTGAAGAGTCTAAAAGTCGTCTCTAAAGTCAGCATCGAATATTACTGTATCAGATGTCCCCCCCCCCTTTGTGGCAATCTTTTGATTATTTGCTTTGTTGGTACCTCTGTGCCTGTTATTGAGTGCTCTTAGTAATGAGATGAATGCACAACCTGTTTCGAATGTAGTGTGCAGTCTTGACCAAATCTTGGTTTATTCTTTGCTTCTTACATTGCATAGTACATAGCCTACTTAGCCTCCATTACTGAAAGGCTAGAAACCTTTAAGCTTGATTTACACTAAAAGCACCTCCGTAGTCCTGATGGTAATTTCCATGGAATGGGTTTCAAATTTGGGTTAATCAAGTACAGCTAGATTCACCAGTGGCGTGAGAGGAAGCCTACAGGACATACGTTTATTAGTACTGCAAAAATCTAGATAGGAAATACTGAGTATAATGAATGTACTATGTATTTACAGTCACTAACTTTCTCAAGCAATCGTATTCAAAGCACATTAAATGTTGAGTAGGCACTCCTATTCTGTGGTGGTGTGCTGTGTATTTTGTTTGCATCGAAAGTATGTAAAGTTTCACCAAAGTATGGCTTTGTTATTAAAACAAAGCAGTATGGCTTTATTTCAAATGGGTTTGAAGACTTAACTAGGTAAGAAAGAAGAGTAAGCAGTTTCCGAAATATAAAGTTTCTCAAATTTTGAACTTTTAATTAGAGTTTGATTTTTAAGGAATTGTTACTTAGAGTAGTGTTATTCATTATATGGAATGACTTCCCTGTCTTACAGTAACACACCAAAAATAAAGTGGCTAAGAACACGCTTATTGTGTTGTCGAAGGCTTTCATGGCCAGAATCACTGAGTTGCTGTGAGTTTTCTGGGCTGTATGCTTCTGGAACATGGCCATACAGCCTGGAAAACTCACAGCAACCCAGCATACTTATTTATTATGAAGCTGTCATTAAAGTTAGATACCATATTAATCAACTGCTTTAGTATTCAACTGATCAAATAGATCATGTGTATCAGACGCTAGACAAACGCTACACTAAATCCAGCCTGCCCCGTCCTTTTAGGTGCCCCCCCCCCAGCTGCTGGATTATAACTTCTGTCTTCCTCATCATTAGGCTTCATGATTAGAGCTGATGGGAGTTGCAGTAACACCTGGAAGGCTACCGTTTGTTTTGTTTAGTCAGGAGAGTGGGGTTTTGATTTAGATACAAGGCTTATGGATACGATGTCTGACTTTAAAATGTCTTTTCACCTTTTCCTAGTCTCAGAGCCAAAAGTGCCATTGCGTTGCAATTCCCATTATCCCCAGTTCGCATGCCAGATGATCAAAGTGATGGGAGTTATCCTCCAATAAGATCTGGGGACCCAAATTGGGAAAAAACTAAAGAGCACCGACTACGATGTAAACATTTATAATTGGCCTTCTGCATCCATGGATTCTGTGTCCATGGATTCACTGGCCCTTTGAAGACAACCCTAAGGCTGACGTAGCCCTCATTGAAAATGATTGTGACATCCCTGAAATAGAAGAACCTTGAAGCTTGAAAAGGACATCACCTGACTGGCTTTGAGTACCTTGAACAAGAATTATTAAAGATATACTAGTGGACCTTTCGAGGAGGGGGGGGCTTACATTCACTCACATGCTTGGGTAGCTTTATAAAATCATTTAGTTAGTTGATTCAGTTGAATCTGTTGAATACCACCATAGATTTTTTTTCCTTGCAAATTCTTAGTTGAACCTCCAGATGGTGCTAGAAGAAAGGAAACTCAGGAAAAGCCATTAAACAGTCTAGAGGTAAAACTTTATATCTCTCTAAAGCAGAGGACAAGCCACATCACCTCTGTTAGAACAAGCAGTCAGAACCATGGAACCCCTATAGCATTGCAGGTTCTTTTATGTCTACCTTGAGGATACTTTCTATATTTAGAGTGACAGATTGCAGAAGAAACACATGCTGCAAGGATCCTACAGCATATTCTAGGGGACACTTTCAAGGATTGCCCAGGACTATTGCAACTCATTATTGCCTTGTGTGGATTTCCACACCTAACTCTATTTGGTGACTTCATATTGAGGGGGAAACACCATTGATCCAAACTGTCTAAAAGGAAATTGCTTGCTGCTAATTATATTCTCATTGAGGAATCCCAGAATTAAAAACAGTTTGAAACACCATCATTAAGTTTGAAAATACACTTATATGATACAGGATATGACTAAAGAACTCAAGAAGGCTGGATCCAATTACAACAGAACGGGTGGGACCATTTGTCACGTTTATATATACTGGTCCCTTTTATTACAATGGTTGCAGGAACCCCACTGTTGGTATTGCCTGTGCATATAGAGAAGCCTTATTTTCACAAACAGCTTTAAATAGCTTGTCCAATTTCTATATGGTCATAGCTCATCACTGTAGCAAGTATCGTTCACACTGAAGAGCAAATGTTAGGGCAAGAATTCTAGCTTTCTCCCTGTTATACCATTTTTCTATGTGTGAAGATGATTTTGTCATGAAAACCACAGAATTTGCAATGGGGTATTTCATTACAAAGACTTTACAGATCAAAAGGGACTGAAGAAAATACTGTTGAATGTTTTATTGGGTTCTTTTTAAAATATACCATGCTTTTAAATTATTGTAATCTGCCTTAAATCCTGTTTTAGCAGACATTTTAAATAAATATGCAGCAAAAGAACAAAATGCAATCTCCATATTGGGGCAATGTCTTTATTTGCCCAGTCAAAGGCACAAGAAATTACAAGTCACCTTTCATTAGGCAAAATGTCACAAAATAAGAGGGACAGACCAAAAATACCAATCATAAACCAGTAACTTCCAGCTTTGAAAGAGCTTATCATTTATCTATAGATGGGCTGCCAGTTGCTTTCACAAAGCTGGGAGAGATGTGAACAGATAGTGAAAAGGAATATTTTTACTATCCCAATATCAAAATATCCCAATATCAAAGAGAGCTTAGCTATGGCTGAAATCCCTTTTTGGACAAAACTAAAGTGGATTTCTATCTATTATTCATTTATTCACAATATTTATACCCTGGCCTTCTCACCCTGAAAAGGACTCAGAGTAGCTCACAGGACCCACATATGGCAAACATTCAATGCTGATTATACAATTGACAAGGACAGACAACACAAACAGAGGTAAGGGCCATTTTTCCCATCTTATTTCTGGCATCTTGGAGGCTGTGTTCAACTCCGGCCATGGGGAGCGGGGGTGTGCTGTCACTCCATCTTCCATGCCAAGGAGCTTTCCTCCGATCAATGTCCTTAATGGCGCCTTTATTACCTCCCCACTAAAAGCAATACCTATTTTTCTACTTGCATTTCTGCTTTTGACCTCCTAGGTAGGCAGGTGAGCTGGGGCTAATGGTGGGTGCTCACCCTGACCCGAGCTCGAATTGCCAACCTTTCAATCAGGATTTTTCTGCAACACAGCGGTTTAGTCTGCTGTGCTAAGAAATCCAACATTAAAGAACTACCGAATGAATGACTTAAAAAGCAGAAGTTCAAATTAATACACTCTATTTACAGTTCTATCTGCTCAAAAATGAAAGAACAGGGACTTACCTACATGATAAAATTGGATCTTAAAGCTGTTTGAAATTGTAGAAATTGACAAATTATATGATTAAAGAGAAATCTTTAGATTCCCCCAGACAGGAAACAGCCAGGCTTTGAAGCTGCAAGATTATTGGGTATTGTACCATTGTGTATCTTTGTTCAGCTATGCATTTTTAGATTAAATTGACTCATGTTTAAGTACTATATAACACTATTGTGTATAACAGTTGACAACTTGTTGTTTTGCTATTTGGTATTTGAAACTGCAAGGCCATTCAATGCCAATCAAGGTGGCCAGTTGCAACATTCACACTGGCCTTAAGCAGACAAGAGTTCTTTCTCCTACCCTAGACATTCCACAGATATATAAACCCCACTTGCCTAGTTTCCAACAAACCTCATAACCTCTGAGGATGCCTGCCATAGATGTGAGGGGGGAGAGAAACTAATTTTAAGGAAAGTTTATATGAGTAATATAACATGATTATAGTATTTTAGGGTTTCTTTGATGTTGATATATGACTGTACTCATATTACAATAATAGAAACAATGGTTGGGGAAATAATTTCCTCCTCAGACATTCAATAGAAAACAATCTAACTCTTACTAAGTTACCCAGTGAAACCATCCCATGAAACAGTGGTAAGTAGCAGGTTCCTTCCAAGTATTTTTGACAGCTCTTTCCTCCATTCTTGAATTATGGCTATGCTAATTGGGAGTAGTCATCCAAAACATACAGAGAACACCAGGCTCCCTATCTGTGCCATAAATGGTGGCCCTGGGGCCCCTTCAACACATAAAATAGCCAATTTTTAAAATGTATACCTGGCCTTTGGCTTAGGGCCAAAATACTTTAAAGACACCAGATCCCGTCTGATTGTGGAAGCTTAGAAGGGTCAGTCATGGCTACTACTTAGATAAGACACCGCCAATGGATACTGGGTGTTGTATGCTATATTTCAGAGGAAGGAACTGGGAAAATCATCTCTTGAGTGTTCCTTCCTTAGGAAAAAATATATTAAATCCGTGGTATCACAGGCAGCTTGAAGGCACATGCACAGACACTTTGCCCAAAATGACACTTAAAGGTAGCTAACAATGCAATGCAGATTAAAAATTCAAACATACTAGTCCTGGCCAGAAAATGGAAATTAGAACAGATTCCTGAAATAGATCTTTGGGAGGAGAAGCTGGAAGAAATAAAAGACATGGACTGACTAACTTTTTATTTGAAAGATACAAGAGGTAAACCTGTTAGGAAAACCAATTGGGGAAAAGTAGACTTATATTTAAAAATAAAAGAAAATGATAACATAAAAGAAGAACCGGGACTTTAAAGGTTATGAACTAACTATAAACTGATGTAAAAAGAGGAAGAGTTGTGTATAAACTTACCCTTCCTTTCCCCCCCCCCTTATTTTCCCCCCTCCCCCTCTCTCTTTTATTTAATTCCCCTCACAACTTTCCTCATGTATTTCTCCATTGTTTTTAAGTTTGTATGTCAGCATCACTTTTAAAACTCAATAAAAATTTTCAAAAAAAAATTCAAACATACTATAAGAACAGATTGAATATGACACAACCTTTTCAATTAGGGCTATTCTTTTCAGAATATGTCATCATCATATATTACAACAATGTCAATGTTGATATAAGCAGTGTTTACTGATCAACAGGCAAACTGAACCAGGGAAAAGACCAGGCTCTGAACTTAACTAAAGTCCTGGTAGAATGAAAGGTAAAAAAAAGACGAACATGCAGGTATAACTCCAATCAAGCCCTTAGTAAGAAATGAAACTGCTTCTACTAAACATATTTTTTAATCCATGCATGAAGTCACTTGAAAGCATTGCACTCCAGGTATAAGGTCATCCAAAGTTTTGGTGGTATTTAAATGGACTGTTTATGGACTGTTCCAGTTATGAGGTTATAAAATCTCTGAATCATTTACATGGCGAACTAATAACCAGAGATTATTTCTTTCAATGTATGAATAGTACTTTTTGACCTTTCACAGTGTCCTGGGGGCAAAAGAGACCTCTCGTTCTTGCAGGGCTGCTCAAAGTTAGCAAGGTGGCGCCTCTGCTGAAATAATATTTTGTTTTCTGAGATCAAATGGCAGTAGTAGAACAGGTTTAGTTTTGTAACATCTGAAAGATGAGACAGAAACTATTCCAGCAAAAATGTGTAATTGCCTTCATTTCTTTCAGACCCATTGTATATTTTCTCTACCAGTCATGTGTTTCAGGAATATATGTTAGACATAAAAGCACTTGTTGAGTTTAACCTTAGCCTCTTAGAGCTACCTTCCATAGTCAAACATCATATTGTCCCATTGTGACCCTATGACTATAGAATCATACCTGTGGCAAATTGTGACCTCAATATCCCAAAGCGAATGCTCCATCCTCTTTTGGAAATGTCCAGGAACAGAGGTGATACTGAAAATAACTAAGTAATGTAACTAACACTACAGTAGATTGCTGTGAGTCTTTTGGGCTGTATGGCCATGTTCCGGCCCGAAAGACTCACAGCAACCCAGTGATTCCAGCCATGAAAGCCTTCGACAATACATTGAACACTATGATATTTTCAGTTAATGGGATTTACCAAAGTTTACTTAGTTTCTGATCTGACATAACATGACTTGTATTTCCCAGTGTTTTTGTCCTGTTCGTCTTGTCTATTATCTTCTTGAAACTTGAAAAGCAATAATTTATAATACAGTAGAGTCTCACTTATCCAACATAAATGGGTCGGCAGAATGTAAGATAAGCAAAAATGTTGGATAATAAGGAGGGATTAAGGAAAAGCCTATTAAACGTCACATTACGTTATGATTTTACAAATTAAGCACCAAAACATCGTGTTTTACAACAAATCAACAGAAAAAGCAGTTCAATACATAGTAATGTTATGTAGTAATTACTGTATTTTCGAATTTAGCACCAAAACATCGCAATGTATTGAAAAAATTGACTACAAAATATTGGCTGCTAACAAATTGACTACAAATAAAGATAAAATTGCATAAAATGAACGTACAGTAACAACATTGTCAGAAATTAAATCCGTAAAAAGTCTAGTCCTTGCTGCCTAGAGGAGAAGCTGTGGATCCTGGCGGGAGGCAGGCTGCGTTGGATAATCCAGAACGTTGGATAAGCGAAGGTTGGATAAGTGAGATTCTACTGTATTTAATTTACTCAGATGCATTCTCAGAATCATGGTACAAGTTTTTGATTCTCCCGATAAATTGTACTTAGGATAAGAGATTACTGTCAGGACAGAAAATGGAAAAATGAAATGCTTTCCAAAGGCAAGGCTGCATTTTATCATCTTATATATTTGGCTTGTTTACAGAACATACACATAAAGTATGATTAGATATGTAGGAAAGAAGTGTGAAAATTTGAGGAAGGAACAGCAGCAATTTAAGATATGCAAATAACACTTTACTACTAGCAGGAAACAGCAAAGACTTGGAGCAGTTACGGAAGAAAGGCAAGGGGGAAAGTGCAAAGGCCGATGTACTTCTAGACACAAAGAACACTAAAATAATGTGCACAACTAATTTACAGTGCTTTAAGTATACAATGAACACTTCAAAATAACAGTTATTTCCGACTCATTAATCAGAATGCAGGATGCAGTCAAGAAATCAGAAGACTAAGACTTGGAGAAGCAGCTATGAAAGAACTTGATAATAGTATATAGATAACTAAAGTTAGGATTGTCTATGCCATCATATTTTTTAATTTTTATGTATGGTTGTGAAAGCTTCAGTGATTAACTGCCTTTTTCCTGGTCCCAGTACAAACTTGGGAGAAGTGCTACTAACTTGCTTTTTTATCTCGCCCCCCTCTGTTTATATGAAAGGACAATTAAATGTTCCTTAATGTTCTCCAGTTAATATCAAGGGGATTTTAAAGTGCAGATCAGTAACTGTATTTTGCAACGTAGTTTTTGCTGAAGTCAGCAGTTGACAAATTGCCCCTGAGTCCTAAGAGATGCATCAGAATTAGAACTTGAAAACATGACTTTGGGGAACTATAATTCCTGATTGGCTATTCTAAGACTTTGAAATTACCCCAAAGTAATGTTTCCATGGTTTGCCACTGATCAGAACTCTTACTGCTGTGGGGCATGTGATTAATTGTGGCATGACCTTGTGTTGCTTTTTCTTTTCTCCCATGATCTTGACATTCTAGCCTCATTGGCAAAGTCCTCCCTCCCTCATTGTCCCAGGGACACTTTGGAACACATTCTTTGGTTGACCTCCGTTGGCATCAAGGGCTGTGTGTTCTTGCTGCCCTCCATTCAGAAAAGCAGGGCAAGCACCTCTTGGATCTTCCAATTGTGACCCCCTCACAATTGAGGTTGGTTAAAATTTTTCTTCATGTTAAATATTGTATTGTTATTTTATGGTTTTTTTGTACTACATATTTATTGTGTCAGAAGTGAATTGAGGGTACAGTTATAATGTATTTTAAAAAAACACAAAGTTACACACTTGACATTTTACTAGATTTCCTTTGACCAGAAGCTGCCCACCTGGAGTACCTCTGGTGTCGCTGTGAGAAGGTCCTCCATTGTGCATGTGGCAGGACTCAAGCTGCATTGTAGCAGGTGGTCTGGGGTTTGCTCTTCTCCACACCCGCATGTCGTGGACTCCACTCTATAGCCCAATTTCTTAAGATTAGTTCTGTGCCTTGTGGTCTCTGTGCAGTTTGTTCAGAGCCTTTCAAGTTGTCCAGTCTTCTGTGTGCCCAGAGGGAAGTTTCTCATCCGGTATCAGCCATGGATTGAGGTTCCAGGTTTTAAACTGCCACTTTTGGACTCTCTCTTGCTGAAGTGTTCCTGCGAGTATCTCTGTAGATTATAGAAAGCTGTTCCTTGATTTAAGGTGTTGGCATGCAGTCTGAGGGACTGTGAACTGGCCCTCTGTTTAACAAGTTTTGGGACCCTGAATTATACTTAACTCCAAACCCTCTCTTATGGCCCTCTCTCTTCTCTAAAATAGAAATCCTTTGAGTTCTACGGAGGTTTGTTCCCCAGTAAATTTCAGATGGTAGCCAAAGCACACTTATAAAGGAATAACATACACATACATTTTTCTGTGGCTCTTTACTTCTAAGTACACTATGTATTGTGATATTTCAAAGGCTGATACATTTTATTTGGCATAAGCTTTTGAGAATGGTAGGCTAATTCATCAGATGCAATTCCAATTATGCTGTTAAAATGCATGTGGACCCTGACTCAATGGTATGCTTTGAACTCCTGGCAGTGGCCCACCGCTCACTGAAGGACATGGAAGGAGCGACTGTGTGGTGACCCAGAAAAAGTAGGAAAGCTGCTGGCAAAAGGGCAGAACTTCATTGACTATCCCATGAAATCAAACTGAAATGCCGTCTATTGATTCTAAGGTAACATGGGCAAATAGCAAATATAGGTCACAGATGGCAAACAAGAAGATTTTGAAACATGTGAAGATTAGCAGCCACAGCTCAAACATTAACAGTCAGTCAATACTTTAACTCAGTTGCAATAAAACTCCTGGGTGAAGTTCAAAACCCAAATCTGAAGAAGGATTTTGGGCAGCTGAAAAGCAGGAAGGGCTGGAGGAAGCAGGACCCCACAACTCTGAGGATGCTTGTCATAGATGTGGGCAAAACGTCAGGAGAGAATGCTTCTGGAACAAGGCAATTCAGCCTGAAAAACAAGGAACCCCCGGTGGCACAATGGGTTAAACCCTTGAACCAGCAGGACTGCTGACTTGAAGGTTGGGTTGCTGACCTAAAGGTTGCTAGTTCGAATCTGGGGAGAGCATGAATGAGCTCCCGTCTGTAAGCTCCAGCTCCCCATGTGGGGACATGAGAGAAGCCTCCCACAAAAACATCAAAAACATCCGGGCATTCCCCGGGCAACATCCTTGCAGATGGCCAATTCTCTCACACCAGAAGCAACTTGCAGTTTCTCAAGTTGCTCCTGACACACACACACACACACACACACACACACACACACACAAAGAGCCTGGAAAACTCACAGCAACCCAGTGATTCTGGCCATGGAAGCCTTCAACGACACAGATCATTGTTTATTAAGCCAAACGCGTACACTTTGTGTGTTGAATAGTTAGGAAATGTTGAGATAAACTTTTTCCCTTTTCACACCAATTATTGATATTTAACTCATCTTTAATAATTTTTGTGCCTTGGTAACCCAAACCTAAACACCTTTACTCAGATATTCCTACTGAGTTCAGTGAACAAATGTAGATCAAAACAGTAGTCTCTTGTCTGAACCCTATTCGTTGTCCCATTTATCAATTTCCTTAATTTTATCAATTATTAAATGATAAAACAGCACTTATATAAATCTACTCTACTTGGGAGAATCAATAGGATTCAGTCCTATGTCTCGTTCCAAAATATTTTTTATGGCAAAAAATAGATTTCAATTTAACTATTAGAACTATATATAGAAAGGCATCTTATAAAGAGCAATTGAAGTTGTAGATTGTCCTTCCTTGCTTTTTTTATTGTTACAATTTCAAGTTGTCTTTCAGGTATACCTTAGACAGGATATTTTGATTGAGCTCAGGCTGGACTATGTAAGCTCTTCCAGCACTATATTCCTATTTGCACATGCACATATCGACCAGTTTCTTTATGGTATCTGATGATCAGCAGGTGAATGTGTGACCAACTTTAATGAAAATCATTTTGGTCAGATGGCATCAGGGGACATGAATGTTCTTCCCTGGAATCATGTGCCATGTCTGTGGAGAGATATTTCCACCTGCTAGGCTGCAGTCCTATACACACTTACCTAAAAGGAAATCTCAATGAACTCAGTGTCATTAATTAACCAAACACAATCTGCAGTTCAAAGCAGGTAATCTTGATTTTATATGGCAGTGCAGAAGGAGCCAATGCTATATGTCTCTTCACCTGGGATGGCAGATACTCCCTAATTCCCTTTCCCTCTATTATAATATAGACAAATAGTAAAGCCTCTTCTGGGTTTTGGAACCCTTCAATGCTATTTCATGATACTTTACATCACTCTTTACTGTCACTGTCTCGTTTTATTGTATTTAATGCTTTACTTCTGAGCTTTGAAGGTGGCTTTAATCTATCTCATCCTTTGGCAGGGAGAGTGGCAACTGGCAAATTATTATATATGGTAAGTTATAGATATAAGGGGCTGTGATGGTGCAGCGTGTTAAACCGCTGAGCTGCAGAACTTGCTGACAAGAAAGTCAGCAGTTCAAATCCGCGGACAGGGTGAGCTCCTGTTGTTAGCTTCTACCAACCTCACAGTTTGAAAACATGCAAATGTAAGTAGATCAACAGGTACTACTTTGGCAGAAAGGTAACGGCGCTCCATGCAGTCATGCCAGCCACATGACCTAGGAGGTGTCTATGGACAATATCTGCTCTTTGGCTTAGAAAAGGAGATGAGCACCAGCTCCCAGAGTCGGATACAACTAGACTTAATGTCGAGGGGAAACCTTTACCTTTACTAAGTCATAGATATAGCCACACTATTTAACATGACACTGTCCACTGATGTATTGTGCTAAATATGTTAGCAGCAGCTGCCTGCTAATATCATGATAATTCTATGATCAGAGTGAAACAACAAGGAGATGTGTATCCATCAGATTATCTCTGTCTACTCAGTAGAAAGTTCTATTAGATTCAATAGGTTTATTCCCAGATAAGTGAATACAGAACTGCAGCACGAGTAAGCCATTTCAATTTACTCACAGAATAAACAGTATGATTTTATCAGTGCACATTAAAGGCTGTTGTGTGAGCATGAAATATTTATTATGCTCACACAACATCATGATTTCATCAGCAGTCCATGGCTCCAATATCAGTCTGACTCTGAGAAGACAGAAACGGAGAAATTGGAACACTATGGCTTACTATAAAATCACATAATCTTACAACTAGAGATGGGAAGGCCTGGAACCCCCACACCCATTTCCTCTCTTTTCCCCGTTTCTCATTTCCCCCAAAATTATCAATTTTCCCCCTAATTTTTCAATCTTTTTCAATCTGTCTGTCCCCACCCCATTTTTCCGTTTTTTTTTTCCCAGGCCTTCCCATCTCTACTTAGAGCTGGAAGAGGCCACAAGGGCCACCCAGTCCAACCCCATACTAGGCACAATCAAAGCACCCCAATTCAATCTCTGCTTTAAAAAACCTCCAGAGAAGGAGTTTCCACCACACTCCAAGACAGCATATTGCACTGCCAAAGAGCTCTTACCATCAAGACATTCTTCATTTTGATCTATACATGCATGGGGGGGGAAAGACTTTTCTCAAGGAAAATAATATTGGCAATAGAAAATGCTAATAATACAATCATATGATAGCGACACGCAAGGGTTACAAAGGAATTCATGCGGGAAATGGTAAGAGGGATCCCTGACACATGGGAATTGATAAAAGTTTATAAAAGGGGAAATGAATGGCAAGGGAAAGGAGCAAAATGGGCAGTAGAGTCTAGTCTAAAGGAACAGAAAATGTGTGTCAAGGTGATACAGAGAGACAAAAAGATACATTTCAATTTTTAGAAATGAGTGCAAAATTATAAAATATATTTTTCACTGGGCTTTTTTCTCTTCTCAGCCCCAGACCAAAAGCCCAGGAATGAAACCCCTCCTCCACCCATCTTTTGACACAGGGCCTTCTGCCTGAGAACTAAGGACTCAGTTAATTGTTTCTTTCCCCAATCAACAGCTCTAAAACAAAAAGGGAAAATCTACATCTCTAGGCCTCCAGGCCAAAGGCTAGCAAAGGGGGAGAGAGAAAAACTGGGCTTGGCAAAGGTCAAATGCCTTTTGTGATATGGTTCCAGTAATACATTTTGTACCTTCTGTTATAAATATATGAAATATAAGACATAAAGCCTTGATCAAATGTACACACCATCTAACATGGGTGTTACTATCTTTCATTGGGGAGGTCATGTTTGACTTCATACTGCCTCTTTACCTATTCTGTGCTGCATTTCTCCTATTGCATCTTCTGCTCATTTATCCCCATGTTAAGCACAGATTTCCTTTTGAGAGAGCCTTTTGGGAGAAGACAGAGGCAAAGAAGGTGTTAAGTAGTTCTGCCTTCTCTCTGTCCCTTGTTAGCATTTCACCATCACTTGTCTGCAGTGGCCCTTCCATTTCCTGGTTTTTCCTTTTACTATAGACATAACACACACACACACACACACACTTTTTATTCTTTTTAGCCTCTCCAGAAAGCTTAAACTCGTTTGGTGCTTTTGTTTTTCTAACTTCCATCTGAATTCTTCTTTGGTGATTTTTCCCTTTTACCGTTCCCTGTACATTTTCCTTATTTGGAAAAAGATTGCAAATGAAGATCAAGCTGATAAAATACAGTAGTTTCCAAGCATTGGGAAAGGAGACTATGAATCCGAACCAGTGGCAAAGGAAGAGTATTTTCAACTCATATGTAAATATATCCTATTAAAATGCTTGTTCCCAGGTGTTTTCCCATCCACAAAGTAAAAGGTGATTATAGAAGAACTTTCCTAGTGGAGCTTGGTTACAACAGTAGTCTACAGAACTTGCAGCTCCCCAGAGCAACATTATTTTTTTAATGAATTCATAGATTGCTCTTATAAAACTTTTGCAGCATGAAGTATTTGGAAATTGCTTTCATATAGCTTTGCTTTTTGCACCAGCTAATTTTTCATTAATCTTTATTTGCCGTTGGCATAAATCTTATCTTGGTACTGAATATAGTCTTGCCAAAAAAAATCTCCTTGTCTCTGGATGACTCAGTACTTCATGCATCAGAGGACTCTGAGTAGGTTAAGCACCTGATTCAAAGCGCAGACCATTGCCTCATGCTGCCCTGCTGATTCTAGATTAGGTCCCTGACTTACAAACTGGAGGTATCAAAGGTCTTTTGGATTAAACATACACTGACAGCTCCAACTATCTATTTCTCTAGCCAATATTTATAAAAACCCATATTCCCCAGCTCCATGATCAGTTGATAAACTCCCCTTGAACCTTTGACTGCAGAAAAATTGTAGTACCAAATAAGAAGCAATCTGTCTGTCTGTCTGTCTGTCTCTCTCTCTCTCTTTCACACACACACACTGCTCCCATTGATTCAGGGCCCTTCCACGCAGCCATATACCCAGAATATCAAGACAGATAATCCACAATATGTGCTTTGAACTGGATTGTCTGAATCCACACTGCCATATAATTCAGTTCAATGTGGATTTTATACAGCTGTGTGGAAGGGGCCATAGATAGCCAGGTCTGGGTCTATGTTATACGGACAGTTCAATCTATTGTAGGAGACATAGTGATAGGTTTCAGATTTTTTAAATGTTCAATTACAAGGGGGACTAAGAGCAAACTCTATGAACGCTGTCTCTATAATCTAAAACAGATATTGTAATAACTAAAGCCTCTTCTACCCTGCCATATAATTCAGATTATCAAAGCAGATAATCCACATTATCTGCTTTGAACTGGATTATATGAACCTACACTGCCATATAATCCAGTTCAAAGCAGATCATTTAGATTTTTTATGGCAGTGTAGGTGGGGTCTCAGAATCTAAACAATTAAGGCATTTTGTATAATTGGAAGAAAACCGAAAATGACTTCTGGTCACTTCCTGTTTAGGAGCCCCTGGTGGCACAATGGGTTAAGCCCTGGTGTCAGCAGGACTGCTGACCAAAAGTTTGGTAGTTTGAATCTGGGGAGCGGGATGAGCTCTTGCTGTTAGCCCCAGACAACCTAGTAGTTTGAAAACATGCAAATGTGAGTAGATTAATAGGTACCGCTCCGGCAGGAAGGTAACGGCGCTCCATGCAGTCATGCCAGCCACGTGACCTTGGAGGTGTCTATGGACAATGCCAGCTCTTCAGCTTAGAAATGGAGATGAGCACCAACCTCCAGAGTTGGACACGACTGGACTTAATGTCAGGGGAAAACCTTTATCTTTACCTAGTATCACAAATTTCCTAGGTTTACAGAAGATGCATACATAGGCAATGAAACAGGCTGGAATACCACTAGAGTGAAGTATTCTCAGGTTTTCTGCTTTAAACTTGATTATCTGAGTCCAGATAATCTGGGATAAACAGAAATCCTGGGATCAGATCCTGGGATAAAAGGCCTATCTAGAAGGGCCCTGAGGAACTCAGTTAAAGAGGGTCCCATCTGGTGAGCCCAGCAAACACCAATATTTCCGGACAAAGTGTGACTCACCAGCATGAAGATAAACAACAGAAGAACTTTATTACGATCCGCGGAAAGGATGTAATGCACAGCACAGATGCTATAGATGTACAAGCACAAACATATTATTGTGTGCAAGCATTTTTATGCAGTAAAACATTGTCTTTATTAAATTTTCCTGCCTCTACCTGTGATTGGCTGAGCGTGAGGGCTGACCAGCCGAGTCTCTGCTCTTGATTGGCCAGGAGGCGGGACTAGACTTGCCTCCTGATTGGTTGAAGCTCTGTTTACATGGCCGGGAATTTCCTCCTTCCCTGGCGGGGAAGCCCGACCTGCCCAATTAGTTGTCCGAGCTGTCTCTCTGGGTGGAGGGAGTTCCCCAGGAAGGCCAGTCCATATTTGAGGATCTTAAGTTCTTGATCCCAGGACAATGGTCAGTTGAGTGTGACAATGATGGGATTATAGAGCTGAGGAATCCAGGATGCAGGTTACAAAAGGTGATGATCTCTCGGTCCGGTTCCAGGCACAGCAGAATAAAAGGAGAGTCCCAAAAATGTATCTGAGGGATCAGTGTCTCTTTGCTTCGAGTTTTGCCTGGCTGGTAGTTGGTGCACACCTGGGACAGTCCCAGATGGAGATTAGGAAACTCATTAATCAATGTTGTCTGTACAAATTGGCCAGATGGTTCCTGTCCAGGCTGTGCCCTCTATCTGAGGCACAGTTGGACATTCATGGAGACATCTGCATCTGGCTTGGGTCAGGCAGAGGTGGAAAAATCAATGCAGTTTGTCCCTTTATAATATTTTATACTACATAAAATATATTTCATAAAAGAGATAGAGAAGGAAAGTAAGGGAAATAAGGCAGACAGAATAAAAACAAGTTAGTTATAATTTATGGAAGGGGTTGAAACAGTTTCCCTTTTCTGATTGGTGGCTAGACCATGCGTATATGCATATACAGTAGAGTCTCACTAATCCAAGCCTCGCTTATCCAAGCCTCTGGATAATCCAAGCCATTTTTGTATTCAATGTTTTCAATATATCGTGATATTTTGGTGCTAAATTCGTAAATACAGTAATTACAACATAACATTACTGTGTATTGAACTACCTTTTCTGTCAAATTTGTTGTATAACATGAAGTTTTGGTGCTTAATTTGTAAAATCATAACCTAATTTGATGTTTAATAGGCTTTTCCTTAATCCCTCCTTATTGTCCAAGATATTTGCTTATCCAAGCTTCTGCCGGCCCGTTTAGCTTGGATAAGTGAGACTCTACTGTATATGGATCAGCGGATTGTGATTGATGAATTCCTGAAGGTCATCTTTGTCTAAGGATTAGCCTGACCTGCAAGGTCTTCGAAATTCCTTTGTGGGATCAGTGGGATGTGGTGACCCTAGGACTGTCTCTGACGAGAATCATATTTTGTTAATATCCTTTGGTATATAGACACAGGCATATAAGGAAGGATGGTATATAGTGAGTAGAAAATATAATGTGGGCAGGAAGTTGCAGGGAGGGATACAAAGCAGATACATTGAAAGAAAGACAAAAATATGCATTTTATCAAAAGGAGATTACGGTTTATTGCCTTACAAGAGGTCTACTGCTTCAGACTTGGTTCGTACATGAGCTAGTACGAATCAGCGCACATGTATGGACCTTCAGTAAAAGAAATGAAAATATATAAAATGGGGGATAGGCTTCTGGGATATCTGCTATTGCAGGTCTGCTATGGGGGTTACGGGAACTTGTGGAAAAAGAGGAAAAGGAAGTGGTTTCATCCAATTTGGCATAGGTGTCCTTGTTGGGACTATAAATGATCGGGGAGGGAGGAGGGGATGCCGTATTTAACAACAGAGCACAGATAGCAAATACTACCAGAAATTAGTGAAGACTCTTTGTGGTGCCTGTTACACAACAGCCAGACGAAGTCTCCAACACTTCTGCTCACCACATATGTTTGATTCTTGCCCATCTTGGCTGGAAAAATCTAGCAGGGTCAAGCAGGTGATGAATGCTTCAATATACCAGTGAGGCACCTTCTACACGGACATATACTCCAGATGATCAAAGCAGATAGTACAGATTATCTGCTTTGAACTGGATTATATGGGTCTACACTGCCATATAATCCAGTTCAATGCACATAATTTGGATTTTATATGGCAGTGTAGATGAAGCCTCTGCTGGGGCTATGCAGGTGCTGGATGAGTGCCTGGATGCCATAATGGGCTAGATGAGGACCAATAAACTGCAGGTGAAACCCAATAAAATAGAAGATCTGTGGACTGGTGGTTCTCATGTCTAGGAAGCAGGTAAACTACCAGCCCTAGATGGGATTGTACTCTCCATGAAAAAGTAGATGTCTATCTTTGGGAGTAGTCATGATTTCACCTCAGTCACTGGAGACCCAGGTAGATTCCATGGCTGAAAGTGCTTAGGGACAACCACTACTGAATTCAATTAATATATTAGTCTCACAGGATGGTAACAGAACATTTATGAAGTCTTGGGGTGTTTCCAGACAGCTCTAAAATGCACATTTTAAATCTGGGGCAAAAATTCCCAGGACCTGACAGACTTGTCAGTCCTGGGAAATGGTCCCTTGCCATCCTCACAACCTTCCTTTTAGCAGATCAAGATGGAGGGCAGACAGGGGGGGGGAAATCTGGCTGAAGTTTTTTAAAAAAATTCACTGAATTATGTAAATTATATGTGTACGTGCAAATATCTTAATGTAAACACAAGCAGATTTGCATGTGTGCATATGATGTTCAGCGCATACCGGAGCGAATGAAAACAAAACAAAATGAAACCTTCCACCTGATCTCTCTCTTCACCCAATTATTAATTCAAGCTCTCTTTAATATTATTAAGTTTAAAAGAAAAAGTTTCAGAGAGTTCTAATTGCTTTCCCTTTCTGCTTCCCTTTAGCCACCTGTGTGTCTATAGCTCCATGTTTTGACAGTTCGATCAACTGATCAGCTGTTTCTGGCTTTTAAGAAGTTCACTTGTGCTGGAGCAGTCCACACAGGGGGAAGGAAGGAAAGCACATGTTTTGCATGACTGCAGGGATATAGAGTCATGCAAAGGTGTGCATTTTCCAGACAGAATCAGGCTTTAAGCACAACTTTTAAACATGTGCTTTTCAGCTGTTAACCCAATTCCACCCACACTTTGGCTAAAGGTCGTTTGGCCACACAACCCTTTTAACCCTGTTACTTCCAGGTTTTTAGTTGTGTGTCAAAGGGCCATTACAATGTAGCAGATTTTCCAAATTGGTATTTGCTACATGGTTAGCTTGTTAGGATGTTTAAGATAATCTTCCTCCCCACTCTGCAAGTTAGGAAAATATCATAGGTTCTTGCTCTCTCAAAGTAAAGGTGCATGCAAAAGGTCTAGCTGCAAACAGAAAGTGTCAGACTTAAAAGTCTGAAATGTATTCTGCCATGAAAATTCTTTTGAAGTTCACTCACATGCTTCTCTTTCCACTTCACATCAATCCTTGAAGGTTCATGAATTCTACTCTTTGTAGAATGAGCTGCTAATGACATTTAGGAGCCAGCCTTGTAGGAAGCACACTAAAGTCCAGCTATCAGGTTAACAAAAGAATGTTTACTTTAACTCTCAGGCTGCCGGGTTTCATGTCTCATTACCCACTTATATTATTGAATGTGCACATGCTGTGCCAAAATGTTTAATTCTATTTGTCAGATACAAACCATTACAGTTCAACATTGCTGATGAAAATAGTATCTTGGCTCTATTTTCCTGTAATGTTTGGCACATTTTCGCATTTGGTTTACTGGCTCTTTAAGTCCGAAATTCTATCAGATGATTGATAGGCACGTTCTTCTGAGACCATCTGTGCAGATAAAGATCATCTGAGATCACATGCTGAAGTCAAGATTCCAGCATTAAGCTCCCAGAGTGTGATTCATATTTTGAGTTGGAATTAATCCAGGCCTCATCAGTTTTCACCTTCAAAAGATAAATGTAAACCAAGTAAGGTGTCCTGATGAATAGAGTACAGGCAGTCCACAAATTGGGACAAGATAGGTTCTGGAAGTTTGTTATTAAGTTAAATTTGTTTGTAAGTTGAACAGGTGCATTTTAAAGTGTAACACCAGCCATATATATATATATGTATATATTTATGGCTTTGGATAGCGTATGGAATAGTTAACATCCCTGTGGTGCTTGTTTTGCTGTCTGTGCCCCGGTTCAGAAGATTTCACCTCATTTTCTGTCTCTGTGATAATTGGATTTTGACAAATTTGGTTTATTGTGGAAACAAAGATTGGTGATAAAGCTTCAGTAGAAACACCAGGAGTGAATTTCCTTTCTGAGGGGTAGATTTCTCACACTTCCTGTTGTCTTAACCCTGTTTGTAACTATGAATCATTTGTAAATTGACTGGCTCTACTAAGGGGACTGGCCCTACTAAGTTTACAAAATGCGCAGACAGCAAATTCCGAGTGTTATTGAAAAGGATGTGTAAACTTACAAGGTTAGAAAGGAAATGAAGGTAAACTGTCAAAACAATGCCAGACAATGGCTACATCAACTGAGGAAAAGGTATGAGTGAGATAAGCAACAGATATAATACGAAGTGTCCAAATCAGGAAACTGATGCTGGGAATCCAAACTGAAGACAGTATCCGCTCAGGGTTTGTGCTGATTTTAATATACCTTTTAGGAGTTGCACATAGAAAGAAAATGTGTTATATAGGTGGTATAACAAGACAAAAAATGTAAGGTTTGTTTGTATAATATTGGAGCTCTATTAAATAAAATTATTTCAAGAAACCATACAATTTTAGTTTGTCTGATTCACATGGAGTCAGTTTATGTAACTAAAACAAACATGGAGTCCTTGGGCCCATCCAGACAAGTCTTAGAAGTGAGACCTGTTGTAATTTTACTGGAGGCATCCAAATGATGCCTTTGGTAAAACCGAATTAATTTGGAACAAAGTGTTGTATCCCAGAGAAGGAACCTGTGGCGAACCTGTGAGCACCACCTCTGGCTCTGGGGGCTGTGCTCTTCTTCATTTCCAAGCTGAGGAGCATGTGTTATCACCTCCTGGTCATGTGACCAGCATGACTTCTTGGAGAATCTTTTTGCCTTTTCTTGCTGAAACGGTACCTATTTATCTACTCACATTTTTTTGAACTGCTAGGTTGGCAGGAGCTAGGGCTAACTGCGGGAGCTCACCCCGTCCCATGATTTCAAACTGCCAACATTCAGGTCAGCAGTTCAGCAGCACAAGGGTTTAACCCACTGCACCACCGTGGCCCCATCTACCGGTATCATCTATCTTTACATACACACAATGATTCTGATAGCTATCTGACTTGGGAAATAGCTGGAGGGATTTAGCCAATGTCTCAGTTCCTAAGGGATTATGCAAACAGGGCCACAGGGAGGTGGTTGCCTCAAGTTACATTTTGATATATAAGAAACAGTTTATACACAATACACAGAAATTATTAAATTGATACAGTTTATTAAAGGGTTAGGCATGATAGAGTTTGAGGGGTACAATTGCTACTGAGTTTGTTCCCAAACCTCTAAATCTTTGGAATTTCGCAACTTCAGACCTCTGGAAAAGGTTTTTTTAAAAAAGGAAAAATTACATATTTATTTGTAGCCTTTTCCTGAACTATACATTTTTCTGGGGGAGGATACCATAACAGGGATGTCTATTTTTCACATACTGTGCACTAACAAGCATAAATACAGAAATAAAGGTTATTCTAATTATATATATACACACACACACACACACACACACACAGTCATAAAACTAAGATTATGAAGGGGAACATACAAAAATGCAGGTACCAAAAGCTGTAAAAAATAAAATGGAGTTGAATAATGTAAGCATTTGAGGAGTGATATGCATGTGTTATGTGTAACAACTTGAGAAGTGTCATGAAGAACTGGAGAAGAGTGCATCATTGGTTGTTCAATCTCAGGCAACAAAAGTCTTGGGTTAGTGTTGATTACCTCTTTCTTGGGTAGAAAAGAAATTAAACAACAGGACCCATCCAAACAAAGCTGTATTTACTATTGTTGCTGATTATATCTCTGTAAGTTTTTATTGATATCTTGTATATATGCGCTAAACTGAAGTTGCATATTGGTAGATTCAGCCATTTGGGGCATCTTTCTTACATAAAACATGCACAAGTATTTCAGGAAATGTAGTATTTGGCATGTCCCTATGTAAGACTGAATGTAATTATATGCTATATCTATTACTAGTAAAGTACAATCTACTGGAAATATATTTTAAAAAGAAGCTGCACTGTGCCAAAGAGACATCTCCCAAGAACATAATAAATCCATTCAGTGTCACTTGTGCAAAGTTCAAGTTAAGGGAGAGGAGAATCAATTCAATAACACCTCTCAGTTTCTCCAGTGCAAGCTGATGAAAAGTGGACATTATTTAAAAGCTTTTTCAATGCAGGTATTGTACCAATTACTCTCATTTTCTGAAACGTCTCTCAGTCTTTTCCTGTGCACAGTTGACTTTTCAACAGCAGCCATTGTGCTTCAAACCTGGTCTCCAAATCTCCACGGCAAAAAAACCAACCAAAAAAACCCTTGCTTAATAAGGGGAGGGGAAAATGTTAATTAAAATACTTCTGGGTACATGTGTCATTGTCTAAACATGAAACATTATGGGCTGTAGCTCAAATGGATTGCAGAAATATAATGTATGACAAGCATGGTAAGACTTTCAGGAAACCAGAACTAAAAGGGAGGGTCCTCACAAAAGTGAATGCCTTAAACCACACATGTTCAGCAGAGGGCCAGTGTGTGTCTACTGCTGTGTAATGCTATTCCTCTGGCTCTCTCCTATTGCCACACAGCTGCAATTTCTGCAGGGGCCTTCTTTGGGATTTGCCTAATGCCAGTGTGTGTTACCCAACTCCAAACAGGTTCCAGAGAGGAGAAAGTGGGGGTAAGACGTGGAATAGCTGGGCAGCCTTAAGGGCCAGGAAAGACCGGGAAAGATGGAAGGGAACAGGTTAAGACAATTCCCTTCGCTTTCCCCTGCTTTCCCCTCACTCCGTCTGATAACGTCTTAAATAGACAAGCAATTTGCCAAAGACACATGTGTGGAAGCTTGACCATTCTACATGTGAAGGCAAAACTGCCCTAAAGTACAGGCAGTTCAGAATGTGTGGCTGCCTTTGTAGTATTCTGTGGCTGTTCTTTCTCCTATAGCCCTAGTTACAATCTTCTTCTGTTCCTCTGGTGCAAAATCCCACATGTCACTCCATCATCACTTTATCAACACTTCCTGGCTGTTCGTTTAGGAAAACAAGTGGTTAATCTATTGTTTCTGTCTTCACTGTCTACTTATGATCTCATCAGACGGGCTGATTTGCCAGTCGTGCGCCGCTTGCTCTCCCCTTTGGCCATGAAGCCCATTATACAACGCATAGGGACTTCCAGCCGGAAGCTTCCTGTGTTGCCTTTGGATCAACGGAGGGAAGCCAGGTGGCGATGCTTCTCCCCGTGGGATGGGGGTCTAGGTAAGTCAGTCAATGCAGGACATGGAGCAACGCTTTCTCCATGGCCCCTGCCATGACTCCACGGATTCACCACGATGCCTGGCGAATCCACTGCCCTTTGTGATGAGGTCCTTAAACTGATAATAGTGCTGTCTCTAATCGCAGCAGATTTTGGGGCCCATTGTCTGTGAAACTGTATAACTTAACATCAAAGTAGACTCTATATACAAGCAAACATGCACCTAACTGATCCAGTCTTCTCATCATCCAGCACAAACAGAGCCATACTTTCAGATATATTACTTCAGGTTCTTATTTTTAAAATGACAAAACTATCAAATACTCTGTAGTAAACTGACCATTATGGAGTTACGTTTGGAGTCTCTTAAGACTGGGAGTCTACCTTTCTTTCAATTTCCTGTCTGTTTCTCCCCAGTATGGCTACTGAAATATACTATTAGTTTCCTAAAGTCCGAAGACAAGGTAGAAGTTTATTTTAAAACTAAAATTTGTTTTTCATAAATGTATCTATTTAAATCCATGAAAATCCAAATATTTAAATTCTTTAAAAATATCTAAATGTTAACAACAGCAATTTCAAATGTAAAATCTGAAAACTATAACGGGACCTCTCCAGTTTCTTAAAAGACAGCTCTGTAGCTTTGAGTAAGGAGAGAAAGACTTCACCCCTCCTACTAACAGATATTGCCACTTTTTCAAATGTAAACAATGGAGGATCTTTGTCACTTGATGGGTTCTCAACATTTACTAGTCTTTAGACTGTGCAGAAATGGGTAGGTGTGGAATCACAATGAATGAATTACAATGGTTAGTAAAGCCAATTAAACAACAGGATTTTAGTAAACCAACATGTCTGATTCCATGGCTCTACTCTTTTGAATTACCAATTAAATTTAGTCCAGTAATTTAATGTAAGTATATAAATGAGGGTACTGTTTCATTATCCAGGTGGAGGCCACTAGGAGGTGCTAGAGAGTGAAGGATAGTCAATTTTATGGGGATTGAGGGTGGGTTGAAGGAGGAAAATGATTTCTCTCTGTTTTACTGGTATTTCCTTCACCCATGTCCCAATCATGGAAACAACCCTTGTTTATGATATGGGAGGGGGAATAACCAGCAAAAAAAAAACAAAAAAAAAAACACAGAAATGGTTTTCCTCCTTCAACTCCCCCTAATAAAATGGATCATGCTCTTTTTAGCGCCCCCTTGTGGCCTCTACCCAGATAATGGAACAGTAAATTGCCTATGGGCACATTTACTTGGGCACAAGACAAGGCCAATTAAAGTTTAGGAAAACTACGGTAGTAGGAAACACTTGAATCATTATTTTATATAAATCACTTTTTTCTTGATATGAAATGCTGGAAAGGGATTGAAAAAGAAAACACTGGTTCAAAAAAATGTCAATTAGTTAGAGTTGCTTCATGAAAATGGAAGTGTTTTCCACTAGTTCCCAAAAAATCTCTGGATCTATGCTGCTTTTATGTTGGCCTTTTTTCAGTCACTGAATTGTTTCATCTTATTTCCTGAGAAGCTGAAACACTGCAGGGCATAAAAATTCACTTCCAGGTAATCTCTGACTCTCTCTTTTGTACTTGAAGGAGTAGTTCAAAGGATACTTGAGTGACTGAACAGGAATGGAGAGGGAGGGAGGAGGCACCACAGTAGGCTGAATAACAAAAGACGAATTGTGGTAAAGATTGCTTATCAACCATTAAATTTCCTGCAGGAGATGAATGACTGGTCCTCTAGTGATATTAGGCTCTTTTTATTGTAGAGTCTTATTACTTACATATACTATACTAAAGGAAACCACTTTAGCATGTGCAGTGAAAGACCTCTTCATTGCAGGAAGTCAACAAGATGATTTCATTTTACTTTTCAATCACATTTTACATTGCACTTAATGTCCTTGAGCATACATATTTACATATATGAACAAATAATGCTCCATAAATTATAGTTGCTCACAACTTGCATTGGGATTACAGTAGAGTCTCACTTATCCAACACTCGCTTATCCAACATTCTGGATTATCCAACACATTTTTGGAGTCAATGTTTTCAATATATCGTGATATTTTGGTGCTAAATTCATAAATACAGTAATTACTACATAGCATTACTGCGTATTGAACTACTTTTTCTGCCAAATTTGTTGTCTAACATGATGTTTTGGTGCTTCATTTGTAAAATCATAGCCTAATTTGATGTTTAATAGGCTTTTCTTTAATGCCTCCTTATTATCCAACATATTCGCTTATCCAACATTCTGCCAGCCCGTTTGTGTTGGATAAGTGAGACTCTACTGTACTATGTTTTCTGTTTTCTGCTCCTGCTTTGTCAGGTGGCTGCTTACATGAATACAGTTAGCCCTCCATATCCACAGATTCAACTATCCACAGCTTGAAATCATTCCAAAAAAGTCTAAAAATAAACCTTGATTTTGCCTTTTTGTGTAACGGATACCATTTTATGCCATGTATATGAAAGAGCAATATAAAGCAGTTGTGGGTAGTGAGATGGATAGTGAATCCCGAAGCGTGGATACTGAGTTCCATTAAGAGAGCGGCCAATACCAGTAGTGGCCACCTATGGATCTGAGTGCCTGGTGGGATGAAGAAGCTAAACCCATTATTCCCAGTCAAGAAATCTCACCTAGTTGAAGAAGAAGCCACCGAAGTAGTTTATTCAAGTCAGCAGATTTGGATGCCAGCTCGTGGTAAGCCACAGAAGAAAGCTGAGATCCTTGGCAACAGTAAAAACAGACATTTTATGCATTTTGTCCCTTTGATTTTCCTGCTTTGCCCTGATTGGTGGAGGTGTTCTGACATCATGAACAGCTGGGAGGGATTCCCTCCAGGAGGCAGGACGGTGACTTCCAATGTAGATTTCCACTCTCCAATGGCCAGCAAGGGACCAGGTGATGGTATCAGACAAAGAAAACACCATTTTCTGAATGGATAACAGTGTCCCAACACTGGGATGAACAAAGAGGGGCCCTTAGGTCCCATTGTTGTGATTATTGTCTTTATGGGCCTCGACTGCACGGGTCTGGTGACTCTGCACCAGTGTCCATTGTGTTTCAAAGCAACATATTGTTCAAAGTGATAGGATTACAGGATCCACTTCTGGGAAAAGGGAAATGTCATTGTGGAAAACAGGGCAAGTCATCCCAACATCAGGGAAGAAAATGCAAGGTGATAGATTTCTTTTCATATGTCCATGTGATTACACAAAGAATAGGTGGTCCGACTCCAAGGCCTGTTGTCTCTTCACAGCCAATATTATGGGTCACAGATGGTGGGTGATTGAGTCCTTTGTAAGATGGTGATGACCAGGAAAAACACTGGAAGGAATTCATAGGTCAAAGAGTGCTGACAAAAGATCACCAGGGTTGTACTAGATGTTTTCATGCTCCAAACATGAAACATGACATTATATATACAAGAGGGGTCTGCAGATATCGAGGGGGATCCAACAGCCTAGAGGCCAGGTATCAGCAGGACAAGGGTGCACATACACAGGGAACCTGGAGGCCTGGGTATCCATGTGGGGGATCGGGGTAAAAAGGGTCATATTTGGGTTGAAGGAAGAGAGGAAGGAAAGAAAGAAGGAGGGAAGCCCAGCTGTGAGGGCCGTGAGGGCCATGGGGTTACCAGGGCCAGCTCCCAGAGGTGAAAGGGGTAGAGGAAGTCACACAAGGCAAAGAAGAAACATAGAATCAGATATAGAGGGTAACGCATCAAGGTGCACGTTTATTGAAGGGTTACTTTGTAACAGACTAATAATTAAAAGGGGAAAGTTTGTTGCTAGAAATATTGCTGGTAGCTGCTGCTGGCTTCTTCCAGTCCTGCAAATATTTGCATGACCGATCAATCGAACTTCAGGCCACCTTCACTCACAGAACTTTCTGCCATGGTGCTGACTTTGTCACTTTAATATTTTGACCCAGGCAGAGGGGGGTCTGTGTGTGAGATCATATATAACAGGACCTGAGCATCCACGGATTTTGGTATTCATGAGGAGGTCCTGGAACCAAATCCCGCTGAATGCTAAAAGCCCACGATATTAGCTTGATTCTGTGCTCTATAGAGAGAAAATGATACCAACAGAAATAACAGGCAGTGTAACAATAGCAATTAACTTTCCAAAATATTCATGGCATGAACATTGCTGCCTACAAATCAAGGTATGGCATAATAACAATGCCACTAGATTTATTAACTGTACATGGAAGGGGCTGAGAATTGCACAGCTATGAGACAAAGACCTTTATTATTTTATAGTAATTTGCATCCCAATGTTCTGAATGCAGCTAGCAAAAATAGTTACAATGTTATCAGCAATGATACAATAAAACAAAGTAACAAATAAAACAAGCAACAGTTTAAAAAAGAAGAGCAGCAGCAAAAAATGAAACAGTAGTACAGAACATTAAGTAACACTCATAATTGATGATTACCATTGACTCCGCGGGCTAGGAAAGCCAATGAGGTGTAGTGATTTGCGTTATACTGCCTCTGACACTGGAACTATTTTGGACCTATAATGACTTACAGCCTTTTATAGTAATATTGGTACTGTTTCATTATCCGGGTGGAGAGATAAGAAGAGAGAAGGAAAGTCCATTTTACTAGGGGGGAAGTTGAAGGAGAAAAACAATTTCCCCCATTTTTGTTGGTTATTCCCCCTTCCCTATTATAATGGGACATGGGTGGGAGGAATAACAGGAAAACAGGGGAAAATGGCTTTTCTCCAACTCACCCTCCACCCCCATAAAATGGACTATCCTTCTCTCTCTTGCACCCCCTAGTGACCTCCGCCCATTACTGTAATGTTTTCCTTTCTTTTACATGTCATTCCTACTCATTTGGTAGATTGCCAATTTATGTAGCAGAATTTATTAGTCCATGATTCCCATTCCACCCCTTAAGAGTGCATCTGTATGATTTTATCATATCAGTAACATAAACTCAACTTATGCACATGCATGCTGATGATCCTGATCCCCAGCTCTCACTTTCCTTTCCATCTAATTCTAAGAAAGCTGTTTCAATGCTAAAAAAGCATTATCAGTAACAAAAAGATGCCAATTGGATTATGCCAGATATTTACCTGTTTTGATTTTCCGTGGGAAGTTGTCCCCTGAGCTGAATTCCACGTCAAGTGTCATGGCTCAATTCTATGGAATCCTGGGAGTTGTAGTTTGAGGATGCACCAAGCACACTTGGGCAGAGAATGTGAAAGTCCTTTTAAAACTACAACTCTCATCGTTCCATAGCATTGAGCTATAGCAGTTAAAGAATTAATGGAATTAAACTGCAATAATTCTACAGTGCAGATACACACATGAATTCAAATACACTATATTTGCTAGTAGCATGATCATTTTCTGCATGTATAATTCAGCTCAGATTGGCTTTTGGCATCTGTTGCATCCATTCACAGGTGTATCAAACCCAATCCTGAAAGTACGGTATATTGAATCCCATTGTTGCTTCACCATGCTGAAATCCACACAGGGTTCCTGGAAATGGTGATTTCGCTGACCTGGAAGCATGCTAGCTCTCAGAAAATACCTCAACTCTATACATTTTGAATTTGGATTCACATGATGACTACAACTGTCAACATGTAATTGGAGATTAATGGTTCCACTGAGTGATTAACTTCTTAGTAATTACATTGCAGAGAAATGACAGAAACCCAGCTTTGTGGACTTGTGATTGCTTATTATGGCATTAAGAGAAGAAGGGGGGAAATCAATGGGCCCATTTCTACAACTATATCTGGCACCTACATATAGTTACTAGCTTTGCCCGGCCACGCATTGCTGTGGCTTATGGGAATCCTTTGTTGGCCAGGTGGAATAGTAGTCTTGCAGTCTCAAAACCTGACCGTTTTCTGGAGTAGCTGGAGCTGTTTGTTGTATGAACGTAGAGGCATGGATGAGGAGCTGTGCTGCCAAGTTTCGTGTTTCTGGGATGTGTAGTTTTGTTGTTTTGTCCTAGGCCAAAATTTCATTATCCTTTTATATATATAGACTAGCTGTGGCTTAGTCTGGTGGTGTTGGTCAGTCTACATTAGGTTGTATTTATGCTATGACCTCCACTCTTCTTTATACTCACATTAGTAGTAGTATTTGAAGTCTGTTACCTTCTTCAATTTTTGTGTTGATTGATAATTGCTTGAGATCCCTGTTGTCTTTGGTTTGTTGTTAATCGTGATGTCTGATTCTGCTGAGTGCAGTTTACATCTTATTGTGGTACAATAGTCTTTTTTTGCCTGTGTAGGTGTTTATTATTAGTGGGTGAGTGGATGGATAGATGAATGGATGGATAGATAGAGTGGGTGCTCTCCTTGTTTCCTTTATTCCTATGCTGTTCCCTTTCTCTGCTCCGATCCTAAGCTCGCTGATAAGAACACACTGGTCAGAAAGGAGGGTAAATATAACCGGATCAATGGTCTTTCTCTCCCTTTGGCTCTTGGCCTTCTGGGCAGGGAGGGAGGGCTCTTGTCCTTGGCGTTCCTTCGCTTCCTTTCCCTGCCTCCTTCCTTCGTTCTATCCGTCCCAGCCTTTCCTGCCTGCGGAGCCATGGAACTGGGTCAATGGGTTGGATGGCGGGGAAAGGGAGAAGGAAGAGGCCTCTAATTGAAATGCATGGACTCCATGCCATGGGGTGCTGGGATTTGTAGTTTGCATCCAGTCCAACCCCTTTCTTTCTTTTTGTCATGGAGGAAGAACCCACCCAAACCTCTCAGATAGATGGCCATCCGGTTTAGTTGTGTTGTTATAGTCACAATGCGTTGTTGTGAGTTTTTTGGGTCCAGATTGTGGTTTTGTGGTGTGGTTGTGTTGTTACAACCGGGAAGGAAGGCTTTTGTGTTGTGTTGCCAAGTTTTATATTTCTGGGGCGTTTAGTTGTGTTGTTATAGTCACGATGCGTTGTTGTGAGTTTTCTGGGTCCGGATTGTGGTTTTGTGGTGTGGTTGTGTTCTTACAACTGGGAGGCAAGGCTTTTGCAGTGTGTTGTCAAATTTTGTATTTCTGGGGCGTTTAGTTTGTGCCAAGTTTCGTATTTCTGGGGCGTTTAGTTGTGGTGTTATAGTCACGATGCATTGTTATGAGTTTTGTGGGTCCGGATTGTGTTTTGTGGTGTGATTGTGTTGTTACAACCGGGAGGCAAGGCTTTTGCATTGTTTTGCCAGGTTTCATATTTCTGGGGCGTTTAGTTGTGTTGTTATAGTTATGATGCGTTGTTGTGAATTTTGTGGGTCTGGATTGTGGTTTTGTGGTGTGATTGTGTTGTTACAACCGGGAGGCAAGGCTTTTGCGTTGTTTTGTCAAATTTTGTATTTCTGGGGCGTTTAGTTGTGTTGCTATAGTCACAATGCGTTGTTGTGAGTTTTGTGGGTCTGGATTGTGGTTTTGTGGTGTGGTTGTGTTGTTACAACCGGGAGGAAAGGCTTTTGCATTGTGTTGTCAAGTTTTGTATTTCTGGGGCATTTAGTTGTGTGCCAAGTTTCGTATTTCTGGGGCGTTTAGTTGTGTTGTTATAGTCACGATGCTTTGTTGTGAGTTTTGTGCATCCGGATTGTGGTTTTGTGGTGTGGTTGTGTTGTTACAACCAGGAGGCAAGGCTTTTGCGTTGTGTTGTGAAGTTTTGTATTTCTGGGGCATTTAGTTGTGTGCCAAGTTTCGTATTTGTGGGGCGTTTAGTTGTGTTGTTATAGTCACGATGCATTGTTGTGAGTTTTATGGGTCTGCATTGTGGTTTTGTGGTGTGGTTGTGTTGTTACAACCGGGAGGGAAGGCTTTTGCATTGAGTCGCCAAGTTTCGTATTTCTGGGGTGTTTAGTTGTGTTGTTATAGTCACGATGCGTTGTTGTGAGTTTTGTGGGTCCAGTGTGGTTTTGTGGTGTGATTGTGTTGTTACAACCGGGAAGGAAGGCTTTTGCGTTGTGTTGCCAAGTTTTGTATTTCTAGGGCGTTTAGTTGTGTTGTTATAGTCATGATGTGTTGTTGTGAGTTTTGTGGGTCCGGATTGTGGTTTTGTGGTGTGGTTGTGTTGTTGTAACCGGGAGGCAAGGCTTTTGCATTGTGTTGCCAAGTTTCGTATTTCTGGGATGTTTAGTTTTGTTGTTATAGTCACTGCGCCCGCAACTTTATCCTTTTATATATATAGATTATTGTCTTTCATGTCACATGTGATGTTATCCAATAAAAAGTGGGCAGCAAGGGACAAAACCTGTACATAGATTACATAGATTGCCTTTTCATTAATCAAACAAAGTGCATGGACACACCATCACATGCTACCAGAGAGAGAAATTTGTTAGGACATATCTGCTGGTGAGCACATGCTTGTATAAGCTAGACATGGCTGTGAGAATAGAACACCTCTGAACGGCAAATAAAGAAAAAGGGCTGTTTTGTATGTTATTTTAACATTCTGGCCAGCCAATAAAAATGAAGTTTTAATATTAGAATCCTAGTGTGTCTTTTGTATAATTATTTATTTGTTTATTTATTTAAAACATTTATATTCTGCCCTTCTCACCCCGAAGAAGACTCAGGGCAGAGCACAACATATATACAATAAGCACTCCATGCCGGGACATAAAATATATATAAATATAATGTATGGGCCAAGGTATTGGTTTCTCTCTTTCTTATACAGTACAAGTTACAACTAAACAGTACATATGTGATATCTTCTACCTCTGTCGCTCCACAGATACAAAACCATTCATTATATGGAACTTGGTTAAACCTTCCATATTGACCATTGTATCTAGCTGTTCAAATCTAGTTCTGGCAAATACCCTTCTGAAGTGTTTAGCCATTTCTGTCTTTAGATATTGGGCTGTCTGAAAAGTATGTTTAAAATGACTTAGCCATTTCAATGAGCCAGCTTTACTGAGTGTAACAACGTCTTTCTGAGCTTCTATATCCAATATTTGTGGTGCAACAATTTTTGGATCTAGTTCTTAGAGATTTGATTTTGGGTTGGAAGTCCACAACTCCTTATCTGTTTTGTCAGTTGAACTAGCCAAGAGGTCTGATGTTGATTTTTTGTCTGCTCTAGCAGGCACAGTTCGATGTGGATTTTATAAGGCTGTGTGGAAGGGGCCAGGGATGCAGTTTTAAACCATTGCTTTCCATGGGATCCAATTGTTCTGCATCTAAACCCATTGGACCCATGGAGCCCCGGTGGTGCAGTGGGTTAAACCCTTGTGCTGTCAGGACTGATGACTCAAAGGTTGGGTTGCTGACCTGAAGGTTGCTGGTTCGAATCCAACCCGGGGAGAGTGCAGATGAGCTTCCTCTATCAGCTCCAGCTCCATGCAGTGACATGAGAGAAGCCTCCCACAAGGATGGTAAAAACATCAAAAAATATCTGGGTTTCCCCTGGGCAACATCCTGTTCGCTATGGTTTTTATTCTTATGTCTTTCTCACCCCGAGTTTTAACTTAATGTTCATGTGGTCCGCCCTTGTTTTCATTGTTTCCTTGATTTGTATTGTAATGGATATTATTATTTATTATATTGTTCACTGTGTTGTGATGTGTTGTTCTTTTATATGCTGCTTATATTGTATTGTTCTGGGCATGGCCCCATGTAAGCCGCCCCAAGTCCCGTTGGGGAGATGGTGGCAGGGTATAAATAAAGTATAATTATTATTATTATTATTATTATTATTATTATTATTATTATTATTATCCTTGCAGACAGCCAGTTCTCTCACACCAGAAGAGACTTGCACTTTCTCACTCCTGACACGAAAAAAAAAACCCATTGGACCCTTGAAACAGGGATGCTGTTTTAAACCACTTCTTTCCATTGGCAGGAGTATTCATGCATTTCTATAAACAGGGATGACAGCTCTCTGCTAAGTAATATTATAATTGGAACAATACCAGCAAAGGAAAACTGTCTGTCCAACAATGCCTCTATTACACTATATCTGTCATTAATAATTTAAAAAAGAAATTTGCGAAGGGAAGGAGTTATTATGCACTTATGTAAAGAGGGAGGATAGCTCACTGCTAAGGATTGCCCATTGTAATGTCCCTTTGCACCATGGCAAGCTGTTTTGAGCCAAAATAACAGATCCTTAGTGCTATTTTGGCTAAATTCACGATTTCTCCCCGTGATTACAGATCTGCCCAATTTTACGATTGCTCTGTAGTTCTGTAAGGGGGCGGGGGGGGGGGGGGGGCGGGCAGGAGCGACAACCATAAGTCGTCTAATGGCAGCTGTGACTCCCAGTGACTTTACAGTGGCTGCCCGTAAAATTGGGGATGATGACGACTGTGTGATCAGGCGGTAATTTTATTTTGAAGATCTGCATGATATCTTCCTCATCCCAAAGCATCCCCATAATTACCAAGGACTTTTCATTCCTACTCTAAACATTTTAGATGCAAAGCCATGAAAATGTAGGCAAAATCCTGACAAAAGGAACTGGAAAATCTCAGTATTTTCAGAGACGTTTTCCTTTTCTCAATACGCCCCATGTAGTTTCTCATGCAATGTCTGTTCTTATTTATAGCATCTGTGGATTTCCCATCTGGTTGCCAGCCCCCCCTCCGAGGTGACTGTCTCTTTGTTCTGAGGTGGAAATGTACCTGGTTCCTGTACCATTGTGATTGCTCACCCATTCAGCCCTCTGTCTTCATCCAATGCCAACTAGTTTCTTTAAGAAAATTTATTATTAACATTGCCTAGCAACAGCAAATAGTTTGCACAACACTTCTGTATATTTATAGATTCATCATGATGACTCTCATAAGAACTGCATCAGGTACTGTGCTAGATAAATAATTTCATTTTGCCTTGTTTCAGTCTTATGGGGCTACTTAAATTTAGGATTACAACAGCATGATAGTCATTGAGAATGCGAGGCCCTCAAAATGTTCAATTGCAGCTCCCATTATTCCTATCCAGTTTAGTGACTGGTGAGAAATACTGGGAAACTGAAGTCCAGTAAGATATACAGCACCATATGTCCAATCCTCCTGTAAGATATCCAGTTATCATCAACAAATCATTGATAGTATTGATTTAAAACACAGATAATGCTGATTGTAGTGGATCAAGGTATCTTGCAGGAATCCGATCGGTTACAACTAGCGTTAAAATCCGCAAGACCTTAATAGCAACTAAGCTAATTGTTTGAGCTTATGATAATGCCTGCCAACATAAAACTGTAGTAATTGCATAAGTACAGAACAATAAAGAATGTAGCAATCCAGTATCTATTTTAATTTCACTTTTGCTTACTGATTATAATAATATGCACCATGTCTATCTTTCTCCCTCCATTAGTTATATAGAGAAGGCATCAGTGTGTGGTGGGGGTGTATACAGTCTTATCCAACAGAATCTGCAACCTGTCTCCTGCATGATAAACAACCATATTGATAAGAAGAGTCCAAAAAACTCTCCCAAGGGAAAGATTCTAGTTCAGTTGAAGAAAATACACTTTCAATGACATACATTGTAGTTTGAAACCATGGCGACACTAGCTAACAGGGAATGGAAAAGATAGAGAGCTTGGAATCGACTGATTATACATAATAGGGTTGTTTTTTCAGGGTAAACCTTTACCTGTTTCGTGTCCCGGCTTTCGGTGGGGACCCCAATTTATTTTAAAAAAACTTCTTACCTATTTGTCTACTATAAAGGAGAGGCAGTCACCGCACGCCACACACGCACTCTCTAAGGCAAGGAGGCAAATTCTGTTTCTTACTCTAGAGGAGGTGCTTGGATGCAGGCAGGCTGCACGCCGCACGCACTCCCCAAGCAAGGAGGCGGCTCACGAAAAGCAGGCATGTCGAGCTGATTTTCGTGCAGGGAGGGGGCTTCCCATTACGTGCTCCCGAAGGAATGAAAGCAATGAAAGAATGAATGTAACAAAGGAAAACAGGTTCCGCGCACAACTCTAATACATAACTAGTTACTTGCCATCAATGAAAAGGTATACTGGTATACTGGTATATTGGAACTGTAACTTAGAATCATAGAATCATAGAATTGGAAGAGACCTCATGGGCCATCCAGTCCAACCCCCTGCCAAGAAGCAGGAAATCGCATTCAAAGCACCCCCTACAGATGGCCATCCAGCTTCTGCTTAAAAGCTTCCAAAGAAAGAGCATCCACCACACTCCGGGCAGAGAGTTCCACTGCTGAACAGCTCTCACAGTGATAGTTTTGAATGCTGCTCCTCAGGCCTGTAGCCAGGATTTTGATTTTGGGGGAGGGGGGGGGGCTGAGTCTGAGTGAGAGAGGATCTACCCTAGCAAACCTTTTGTATCATTATCCCAATAACCCCATGTATATGGGATATATTGAGCATGGTGATCAGATCATGATATGAATGTAAGGCCTTCTCACGCACCACCCTGAGAATTTGGGGGGGAGAACCGGGCCCAGGACAGAACCCTGCAGCACTCCACTCATCACTTCTTTCCAGGATGAAGACGACCCATTGGTGAGCACCCTTTGGTTTCGTTCGCTTAGCCAATTATAGATCCACCTACCCGTAGTTTTGCTTAGCCCACATTTGACTAGCTTGTTGCCAGAAGGTCATGGGGGACCTTGTCGAAGGCCTTACTGAAATCCAGGTACGTTATATCCACGGCATTCCCTGTATTGACCCAGCTTGTAATTCTATCGAAAAAAGAGATCAGATTAGTCTGGCACGACTTGCTTTTGGTAAATACGTGTTGACTATTAGTGATGACTGCATTTGTTATTAGCGATGACCGCACTTGTCAAGAAACTCTTTTTGTATTGCAACATATGTGCAGTTGTTCAGTTATGCATAGAATTATGTGTTCACCTCGCTAAATAAGGAAGGAAAAATATCACATAGTTCTGGTTTATGTTATGCCTTCTGCTCTATTATGAACATAGAGACAATGATAAGATGGATAGAAGGAAAATGCACTTTTTATCACAGGCCAGTGGCATACAATGTTTATTTTTTGTGTTTTTAAAAAGAAATGTTAAGCAACTACATTAGTTACTTCAAAGAAAAAAAATAGGTAGTGTAATGTAACTACTTAATAGCAACTGACGGCTGTCCCTTGGAGCTATAATAGCAACTACTTTAATTGGGTTGCTGTGGGTTTTTCGGGCCTTATGGCCATGTTCTGGTAGCATTCTCTCCTGACGTTTCATCTGCATCTATCTATCCCACTTTCCTCATTCCCACAGACCTCTGAACAAACCTCTGAGGATGCCTGCCATAGATGCAAGGAAACGTCAGGAAAGAATGCTAATGAAACATGGCCATACAGCCTGAAAAACTCACAGTAACCCAGTGATTCCAGCCATGAAAGCCTTCGACAACACAACTACTGTAATTGCTTTTTAAAAATAATTTTCTGTGCTCTCTCTGTTTGCATCCTTAACAAAGTGGTTGTTAGAATAGAAAACCTCAAATAGAAGACCTCAAATGGGACAGAGATTTGAATATCTCATAGACTCAACACCACAAGGACTAACCAGAACCAAGGATGATAGCATTTGAAACCTCAAAAAGTGATTTTGCCAGGAAAAAAAGTCAGGGGATAACCGGGGAAATATGACTTGCCATTTTCATCACACGTATCAGACAACACATAGCTTGGAGGAAGCCTTCTATCTATATATATAAAAGAGTGATGGCATCACGGCAATTCACAAAACAACAAAAGTACAGGCCCCCCAACCTCAAAATTTGACAACACAACCCATCATCCACGCCTCAAGGTTGATACAACAAAAAGAAAAGAAAAATAAAGTCCTAATTAGAGGGAGAGCAATAATTTTTTTTATCCAATTACTACCAGTTTAGAGGGCTAATCTCTGCCCACTTGGTTGCCTAGCAACCAAGGGACAGCCAGGTTTCAGTTAGGGGACAGGCAGATTTAGGCCTCACTTAGACTTCTTCCACAGATTAACTAATTTGCACTGGATTATATGGCAGTGTAGACTCAAGGCCCTTCAACACAGCTATATAACCCATTTATAATCTTATATTATCTGCTTTGCACTGGATTATCTTGACTCCACACTGCCATATAATCCACTTCAGTGTACATTTTATACAGCTGTGAAGAAGGGGCCTCATATAATCCAGTTCTAAGCAGATAATTTAAGATTATCAATATACAGTAGAGTCTCACTTATCCAACGTAAACAGGCCGACAGGATAAGTGAATATGTTGAATAAGAAGGGATTCAGGAAAAGCCAATTAAACATCAAATTAGGTAATCGTTATACAAATTAAGCACCAAAACATCATATTATACAACAAATTTGACAGAAAAAGTAGTTCCATGCGCACTAATGCTATGTAGTATTTACAGTAGAGTCTCACTTATCCAACACTCGCTTATCCAACGTTCTGGATTATCCAACACATTTTTGTAGTCAATGCTTTCAATATATCGTGATATTTTGGTGCTAAATTCATAAATACAGTAATTACTATATAGCATTACTGTGTACTGAACTACTTTTTCTGACAAATTTGTTGTCTAACATGATGTTTTGGTGCTTAATTTGTAAAATCATAACTTAATTTGATGTTTAATAGGGTTATCCTTAATTCCTCATTATCCAACATATTCGCTTATCCAACGTTCTGCCGGCCCGTTTATGTTGGATAAGTGAGACTCTACTGTACTGTATTTACAAATTTACCACTAAAATATCACAATGAATTTAAAACACTGACTACAAAAACATTGATTATGAAAAGGCAGACTGCGTTGGATAATCCAGAACATTGTATAAGCGAATGTTGGATAAGTGAGATTCTTCTTTAATATGAAATAATTACTGGGATAGAATAATGCAGAACAATATAATCCCTAAAACCAGGACAGTAAATAAACAGGGGAATTCCACACAGGAAACAATCGGGGCCAGCTAACACCTCCCAACAAAGTATTCCCATCATCAAAGTCTGGCAAATCCTGTTTTCTCAGGGCCACAGACAGTAGAAGCACATAAAATATCGCAAACAACACCACTCTGAAAACAAGGGAATTCCAGACAGGAAACAATCAGGGCCAGCTAACACCTCCCAACAAAAAAAAATCACTCAGAGGAAACAGCCAGGCTTTAAAGCTGCAAGGCCATTACATCCTAATCATTTTTCCTAATTGCAGCATTCATACTTGCCTCCAACAAACAAAAAAAACCAATCAGAAATATTGTATATTCACAACCTTTAGGAAATAATATCCCCTGATGGCGCAGCGTGTTAAAGCGCTGAGCTGCTGAACTTCTGGACCGAAAGGCCACAGGTTTGAATTGGGGGAGCGGAGAGAGCCCCCACTGTTAGCCCCAGCTTCTGCCAACCCAGAAGTTTGAAAACATGCAAATGTGAGTGCATCAATAGGTACTGCTCTGGCGGGAAGGTAACGCCGCTCCATGTAGTCATCCCACATGACCTTGGAGGAGTCTACGGACAACGCCGGCTCTTCGGTTTAGAAATGGAGATGAGCACCAACCTCCAGAGTCAGACACGACTGGACTTAATGTCTGGGGAAAACCTTTACCCTTGACCTTAACTACCACCAATTCCTCAATACTTTATTTCCCATACCACCATACTTCGCCACAGCAACGCGTGGCCGGGCACAGCTAGTGATCCTATAGATCAGTGGTTCTCAACTTGTGGGTTCCCAGGTGTTTTGGCCTGCAACTCCCAGAAATCCCAGACAGTTAACCAGCTGTTAGGATTCCTGGGAGTTGAAGGCCAAAACATCTGGGGACCCACGGGTTGAGAACCACTGATCTAGACCCTCCAGCAGATGAGGGTTCAAGGTCTATTTGCAGAACCAGAACCAAGAGAAGAGACACAAAATTTGGTACTATATCTCCAATAATAAATTAGGTATCTTGGCTAATGGTAATCCTGGTTAGAAGACTAGCAATGTATCCCTTCCTCACTTCTTGAACCTTATGAGTTGTGTCTTATAGAAAAATTTAATTGAAGAGTACCTCCATATTTCATCTCATATTTCAGTACTTAGAAGGACTAGAAACTTACAAAAAAAGAACATGGAATCAGAAGGACATAATAGTTTAAATGGCTACTGGCTGGCACATCTAGATTCCAGATAAACCTAGTCAACTAGGTGGCATGCCAACCTTAGCATGCGTACACCTCTTGTTTTGGAAATGCATGGGAATCAGGCAAAGGGAGGAAAGGATGGCAACTGTAGCCATAAAGGGTTCCCATTGGCCACTGCTGCTGAATGCCTCACTTGTAGACTCCATGGGAAACACCATTGGCTCTTGGTATGTGGAATGGCTGCTGGATTGTTGCCAAGAGACACAAAGATTATGATTAATGACATGTAGCCACTGCAACAGGCTGTGCCTAAAGTTAAGGCACCCGTTATTAGGGGCTGCTGAGGAGTGAGCGAGAAAGGATGCTCCTACCTACAGTAAGTGCTCTTGCATTCCACATGTGCATTCCTTTGGTGGTCTCTTTGGTTTCCACATTCAGAAGTTCTTCTGTTGAAGGAAATGGACTCATGGTGGGGTGCTGCCTCAAGGGATGTGGCAGCAGTACAAGGGAAAAGCTGAATTCTCAAGAAGTACACTACATTTTAGTGCTGCAGTTGCAAAAGAGGGCATTTTTTTTCTTTTAAAATAAGGCAAGAAATGTGTGCCTTGTTTTAATTATTGCTTCTGAGAATCCATTCTCAATTTTATTTTAGTATATAAAAAGGTAGGCTCCAGGTTAGTGTCTGTGTGTATATACTATACATTCATTTTAATTAGTTCTGTCTGCAAGAAAAATGACTGTTTGGTCTCGTAGGACAATTGGTGGAGCAAACCGCTTGGTCTTTGCCAGCAAGTACGGGTGTGTTTCACATTTCTTTACCTCATACATATTGGGGGAGTATATCTGGAAATGTGTTACTGTTTGAACAACAACGGTAATTACTTTCCCGCTCCAGTGCATCAGATATTCCTGCAACCTGTTGAGTAATGGGTTATTAAATCAGTATTAAGTTTGTTATAAGCCAAGGGGGAATTCCAGTAACCAGAATTTTCCTTTGGATTTGATGGAAAGATTTTACTTCAGCCACCCCTTTTCCAGGTGTAATATTACATGATCATGCTTATAGTGATTTCAGCTACGAAAGCGGTTAAAGAGTCCATGCCAGGCGAGCATAAGCTAAACTAGATAGTCCAGGACAGAGAGATGAACTCACCAATTTGATGACAAGCCACAGAGGTTTATTAGAATTTGGCCCAAAAGGATGCAAGTACAAGCAATTTGCTTCAAAAGGCACAAGCATGACAAACAGAGAAAGACATCTTATACAGTTCTGACAGCCATTCAAACCTCCCGCTCCCTCTGCTGATTGGCTGGAAAAGGGCTGGCCAGGATCCATGCCAGGATTGGTTGAGAGCTCTGTTGATGTCACTTTCTCCAGGTGGGAGAAACGGCAGCTGGAGCCAATCAGCCGGATATGTTGATGTGGCTGTGATGAACTCAAACTTCCAGTTCCATGCAAAACAAATATATGGAGTTTAGAAGACAAAGATGCAAGACTCAAGATAATCTTAGATAATCAAGGACTTGGCTGTCCATGTAGACAGTTAATGAATACACACATTCTCTATCCCCAAAGAGAGCAGCAGACTCTCAGGCAAAATGCACAAACATCATGAGCTTATTTGGCTAGAAAAGGAGATCACCTATCCTTGCATACACACAATGCATCTGATGATTATCTGACTTGGGAAACAGCTAGAGGGATTTTTTCAACTTTTCAATTCACAGGAGATTATCTAAACAGGGTCACAGAGAGGTGGCTGTGTCTAGGTTACACTTTTATACATTTTCAAGAAACAGTTTATACACTACATAACATAATACTGGTATAATGGAGGGAAAGAAAGCCTGGGAGGAGGGGATCATGGCAAAGTGGTTTATAATTCTCCTACTCTCCCCAAATGGGATGTGGTCCATAGTAATCTTGGCTTTCAATATTGAAATTTTCCCTGATAAAAAAAGAATGCGGAGTGGTCAGGGACTGCATTCTTTTGAGTGTTGGGTCAAAACGTGGGATAGAATGGGAGAACATTAAGCATCTGATGGGATTTGTAAAATGAAATTATGTATTTTAAAGCAGAAGGGGCTATGCTTTGCTAAAAAGACAATCCCTCCCACTTTCTTCAATGTGTCTGATGAAGTCCTAAGTTTGTGTCCTCTCTTGCCAAGCCTTCACTCAATCCTCCCCCTTCTCACTTATAGAGAACCCATTGCATAAAGACTCTCTAAGTATATAGTAGGTTCTGCTTCAGCTTCAGTTACACACATAAACCTTTTGTTGGGCCCACTAGGACAAAGAGGTTGAAGTGATTTGATTCCTAGAAAGTAAGCACAATTAAGGGACAGAACTGTGCTGAAAAATGCCGGTTGAATATTTACAGTATACCGTAATACAAGGTAGTGATCATTTCTAATGATTTATAATGGGTGTGCTTGTTTTCAAGCCTTTCCCTGAGTTCTTCATTTTCCTCATGAGATAATCAAAAGTCTGATGGGATCCAAAGACTGCCCTGTCTCCCTGATGAGCTCACTCTCTCCACTCTTGCACTCAAACTTTGTCTAGACACTAGAGCAGATAGTTGCTGCTGCATGAGAAAGAGAGGAGAGAGGAAGGAAGGAAGAAAGATTGGATGGATGATTGGCATGACCTACTTCCCATCACCATGGCCAATTAGGAGCCGTAGTGGCGCAATGGATTAAATCCTTGTGCCAGTTGAACTGCTGACCTGAAGGGCGGAGGTTCAAATCTGCAACATGAGGTGAGTTTCTGTCTGTCAGCCCCAGCTTCCCATACGGGGACATGAGAGAAGCCTCTCACAGGATGGTAACTCATCCAGGCATCCCCTGAGTAACGTCTCTGTAGACAGCCGAGTCCCTCACACCAGGAGTGACTTGCAGTATGTTCTCAATTCGCTTCTGACACGATAAAAAAAAAAAACCATGGCCAATTAAAGTACAGTGAGAGGTGTTCCTGTCTGCCATCAAGTACTTTCTGACCTATGGTGAACCTTTTGCAAGGTTTTCGATAGAATTTCTTGTCGGGTTTGCCTTCCTTTGTGGCTGAGACAGTGTGACTTGCCTAAGACAACCCAGTGGTTTCTATGGCTGAGGGGGAATTCAGCCCCCTTCCTCCCAGTATTCTAGTCCAACGTGCAAAGCACTACATCATCCTGACATCTTACAGTGGGAGTTAGGAATCCTTATAGGGCTCTAATTGGAGAATGTTTGAATTAGAACGTGTGCATCATTCAGAAGGTGAGCATGAGAAGTCATTGTGGGTTGCCATTCCCAGCCTTGGAAGTATGAACAGAGCCACCATTCAAATTTCCTTTGAGTTATTTTACATGCTATCTCTCAGTATAAAATGATGTGTGTTATGCTCAAAAGAAGCTTTTGGATAGTTAGCCTATGTTCTGTCAATATGGATACTTTTCTCCATACACAAATAAGAATTCAGTCAGAGTGTGAAAGCGTAGCCACAGACCAGAATAGCAGAGAAGTTTTAATGATCTGTTTACTAAACACCAAATGCAAGCAAGTAGAAGATATTATTAAGTAATATCCCTATGTTTCCCTGACACAGTATATACTGGTCTTGTCTAGTAGCGTAACAAAAGATATTGCTGTTTTAATTTTTTTTCTGATTACTCCTGCTGATTTGTAAATACTGGTAATGGCTCAGTACTACTTGGGTGATCAGAGAAAAGAGTGGAGATGTATGTATTTGGCCGGCCCTATATTCATGCTATATAATGGTCTGCAGTGGCACAGCAGGCTAAATAGCTAAGCTGCAGAACTTGATGACTGGAAGGTCAGTGATTCGGATCTGTGGGACAGGTTGAGCTCCCGTTGTTAGCCCCAGCTTCTGCCAATCTATTTATTTACAACATTTCTACCCTGCCCTTCTCACCCTAGGGGACTCAGGGCGGCTTACAACAACTGGCAAAATTCAATGCCAAACAATCAATAAAAACAGCAACACATCTAAAATCATTAACAATAATTCATAAAATACAATAATCAAGCTTAAAACATATAGTTACTTATTACCATTCTTCCAAGGAATCATTGCACATAAACCAGACCATGTCAATACAGTACTTATTCATTAAATGCTTACACACAAAGCCATGTCTTAACATTCTTCCTGAAGCCCAGAAGAGTTGGGGCCTGCCGGATGTTACTGTACTAGATTACTACTGTAGATTACTACTGTAATCTAGTAGTTCAAAACATGCAAATGTGGGTAAATCAATCGGTACTGCTTCGGCGAGAAGGTAGCGGTGCTCCGTGCAGTCATGTTGGCCACATGACCTAGGACAACACCAGCTCTTCGGCTTAAAAGCTGAGATGAGCACCATTCCCTAGAATCGGACTCGACTCGACTTAATGTCAAGGGAAAACCCTTACCTTTACCTATTTTCACGCTAATGGGAGGCTAACAATTGCAAGAATGCAACTTCACCATATGGATCCAGATTCTGGCACTCGACCATGGACATTATCATCCAAAGCAAGAGCCATTTATGTGAAATAAATGTTCATAAAATAAACGTTAAGCAGGAGTCAGATTATTATTGAAGGAATATCAAAATACAAACAGAAGGGAAGACAGGAGAAAATGAAGAGTGAATCAATCTGTTTGCACTCCTTTGAAAAAAGGGAAAAGACATTTCAGCAGGTATTGTTGCTGCTCACACTTACCGAAATTTCCTCTACAACAGATTTTCTTTTATAGGAGGGCAAAAGCGCCCCCCTCTTTTACACCTGGCTGCTCTAATGAAGATATACTGCAACATTTATTGTACAAGTGCAGGTGCGTGTATACATACTTTGAGCAATTGCAACCCATCAATCAGGTTTTTAAATCTTGATCTGATTACAACCATATGCCTCTACTGTTTTTTTCTGGATGTCTCACAGAAAATATTTCCATGATTACATAACACCTTGAGTGATCTTTCCCAGCAGGGCTGAGATCATACTGCATGCTGCAGAGTACGGAAAGTTGAATCCTCATGATTTCTTTTGTTAAAGTCAACTGTGAAACTCAATGCCATCCCTATTTAGCTGTAGCGATCTGGTTTATGAGGCTGTCATAAAGGTCACGGCAATAGTATCCTCATGCCAAAAGACCAGAGGATTACAGAACTTACAATCATGATAATATTTTTGGAAGTGATTAAAAACAAAACAAAACACACACAAATATGAATCATCTCTCTTATAAAATGTCTTGTGTTGATTTGATCCAGTGCAACATTCCAAAGAGAGGTTATTATATGATTAAATTCTGGGTCCTAAAATAACCCTTACCATGTTCTCTATGTAGTTTGGAATGAACCCAGATGAGCATTTGAAGCAAAGCATTAAATGTCAGGTAAACCCATTCCTGGATACTGGTAGCTAGAGACTCCATACCTGTTTAGTATCATTAATTTTAAAATATCCACTCATTAACATTAAGTTCAAAGCTTTAGCATAAAATTGCCCATCTATCATGCACTTTAAAACTTCCAGATAATGCCTATCTAATAGACTAATCCTATTTATGCCATTTCCTTCTTTATATAGTAAAAAAATTAGCCACCTTTCAAGACTTTCCAAGATAGTGTACTGGTTACAATACTGAGCAAGTGCATTGCAGTTCAAAATATGGAAGAGGAAGCATTCCCCATTTTACACTTTAAGAGACCACTATAGGCATGTGGTTCAGTCCTTTTGGAGCAAAAAAAAAAGCATCAATCTGGACCCCACTCACCCCATGGCTAAACCAGTACTTAATAGAACCATCACCAAACCAGTAGGTAAAGGGCCTTGCTTTTCTTTCTGTCATTTAATCATTGGTTCTAGTGTGGACACTTCTAAATAGAAAGTTCCTCAAACTAGCAGTGGAAACTGTGCAGCTATGCCATCTTTTCCTTCTTAGCAGGTTTTCTGCTGAAGCAAAAAGAAAACAAAGGAGTGGTGACAAAACAATAAAGGTTTATGAGTAGAGGACATGATGCAACGCCCCCTCCCAATAAATTAAACAGATGAGTCAGCGAGATGGGGAAATAAAGACCATGTTTGAAATATCTGTTCAAAGGCACATTCTTCCTTATAAGCATTGCCAGCACCACTGTTTTCAAAACCAATGGACTCTACCAGTGCCATTCTACTTAGCACATACCCCAAGAACCTGAACTCTATACTGAATGTATTTTAAGCTACAGTACTTGCAATTCTGGGAAGTCAAAGGCATTGATCTAGGGCCCTTCCACACAGCCATATAACCCAGAATATCAAGGCAGGAAATCCCACAATGTCTGCTTTGAACTGGGTTATCTGAGTCCGCACTGCCATATAATCCAATTCAATTTGGATTTTATACAGCTACGTGGAAGGGGTCTAAGTCTTTAAATGTGTCTGGCCATTCCATTGCTGTCCATGAGTATTTTAGGTGAGTTAACATAATGGGAAAATAAGTATCTTGGCTTTCCTCTGCAGCTCTGAAATTCGCTCTGCTTATTTCGATCCTTTTAATCAGATTGCAGGATCTAACGAATTAAGGTAATGACTCTGTTAAGAAGATAAACCCTTGAGATGCTCCTTTTCATTTACAACACACTCAGTGTTATGTTCATTTTAAGATTGATTTCTTGTGCATTTGTCAAAGAACTGTTAACCAGGGCCTGGTATTTTTCTTGATGGAGACTGTCCAGTTGACCATTCAGGACCCTTCCACACAGCCTTATAACTCAGAATATCAGGGCAGAATAACCTACAATATCTGATTTGAACTGGATTATCTGAGTCCACACTGCCATATATCCCAGTTCAAAGCAGATAATGTGGGATTTTATTCAGCTGTGTGGAAGGAGCCTCAAATGAAAGATCCTACTCTAATCTAATCTGAAAAATAGCAAGAGTTGCAGTTCAAAATGCAAATTAAACATGCTTAGCTGAAATGTACTTAATTCTAACTTTGAGCAAAAATTATAATCACTGTAAATTCCTTAAATTATTAATTTGTTAGATGGACACTCATTATGTTTGAACTCCTGATAGATTTCGTGATTAATACTAAAATCATTCTTCCACTTTAATGAGTTAACTTTTAGACTGTTATAACTAATTGTAAGACTCCAAGAACAAAACGTACACCCAGGGATCATCATTTCCCTTGATCTAATTGACGGTACTGAATTATTTATCCCAATAATTTATGCTGTTTCCAACAAGGTAAACTCCCAATTCTAAGGCCAACATTAACAAATTAATTTTCAAACCCACTATTTCAAGCTGTGCTTCTGGACAGCCGTGCATAGATGTAAAAAGTATGTTGTGTAAAAGACAAATGTACATAAGCTGTCTCCTTTATTATTTGCTAGAGCAAACATACTTGAATACCATTCAGCTGTATTTTTGTTTTTCTAGAAAGTCCAGTTTTCAGTAAACATTGGAAATTTCCTTGAATTTTGGATTTGTCCACAATTTTCCTGAAAGAAACATATATTGTTCTCTGCAATGTGATTTAAAGCTGTCATAAAAACCTTGCAAATACCAAGTCTGAAAAATGTCAGCGGAATATTACTGTTGCTAATTAGCACCAGAAAACCAAGTGTTTAAATCAGATATAATTTAAATGGTTCCTATAACTGTTATTCCTCCACATCTCTGGAAACTCTGCATTAAATGGACTGATTTTACCTCTGTGTTACAATTCCATTTAATAGCCATTTTAAAGTAGAGTCCTTCTTTGTGATCATATGCATGTGTGAATATGAAACGAGTATGTATCAATATGTTATCCAAATGAGAAAACTTTATGTGCACAACAAATTTGAAAGAAGGCTTTGAAAAATGGAAAAAAATACAGTAACAGATTATAGAAAAAACATTCTAAGGGGGAGGACCCCTCTCCAAAACAACCTGAAGTATGTTTTAAAGGTGTGCAAAAGAAAAAGTAAAAAAGGATAACTACCTGTTTCAGAAAGGAACAAAAAAGAAAAACTGGTTCCAGAATGGAGGCTGGTTTTTCCTCTTTTCTATGTGTTTTCTCTAAAACAAGGGTGTTTATCTAAAAACTAGATTGCCTTCTTTGTTGCGGTGCCCTGGCATATTTACCTGCATCTGATTAAGAGAGCTAAAGACCACCTAATCTCATGCTATAATAAATGTGTTAATCTTTAAAGAGCCACATAAATCTTCAGCTGTTTTTTTCCTCACACAAGGAGTTTGCTTTGGGACAATAGGTGAATTATGTTCCGATCAAATAACCTTTCTATTTGCGCAAATATTTTTAAACTTTTTAAGAGAAATTATTTTAACCTATATATTTTTAATGCTGCAAATATCATGCTAAACAAGAAAATACAAAGACAAGTATCCACTATTACGGTAATACAGAAATAATTAAACCTAAATTTAGTTCAATACATCAATATGAAAACAGATAAAAAGGCGTTGCTAAACAAGCAAACAAAGGACTGTTACATTCACAGTAAAAACAAAATTTTTCTCTTGAAGGATGAATTTACTCCTCTTCTCATGAACAATAAATGTTCTTTAATTGTTCCACATACACAAATTGAGTCCTTTTCTTATATATAATGATTGTTCTTGTTTCTTTATTATGGATAGTAGACTCCAAAACCACAACTGGTTTCAACTCAAAACAGTCTTCATCAGGTGGATTGTAGTCCTTTTTTCAGTTGGGTTTTTTGAGGGTTTTTTTTTAATGTGGATCCTATAGGGAACATATATAGTGACTGCCAGTTATTTACAATACATATAGTTACATGAGACATACACGATACACAACAAAGATAATGTAAAAGTCATACTCACAGAAAGTTTTAAACACGCATACTCTGCAAACAGTTTGATTCCAATGCGAGTATGAAGCTGAGTAACTAATTTCACTCTTAAATGGCAAGCACAATGGTCAGGTGGTTGTAAAGTAATGTAGTTGCTGTTACTCCAGAGTCACATTTAAAGGAAGACTATCAATCTTTACAAGAAACAGTCATAAGAGTTGGTATTGTTCAAGCCCTTCGGATGTTCCATTTGGAATGTGAAAATCCAAAAAGATTCACGCTGTAGGAGCTTCGTCTGGAAATCTATGCCTTTGGAGGGTGTGACAACTTCTAGAACCTGGTCCCGGAGTGATTCAGGATTGTGTTTTAGATCTTCAAAATGTTTATAAAAAATTGAATCAGTAGAATGTTTCCTGATCTTACTTTTGTGTTTTATAATACAGACTTTGACTTCCCTGCTCGTTTGGCCTATATACATTAGGGAGCAGGGACATGTGATGGCATAAATTACCCCTTCGGTGGAGCAAGTAACGAAACGGTTTATTTTATATTGAAATTTAATGTGATGATCCTTAAAAAACTTAGCCTGTACGAATTGTGGGCATATAGAACATTGGTGACAAGCGAAATTACCCACCAGGTTGAATTTAGTAATGTGTTGTGTGGAATCTAAATCTGAATAAATCAAAATGTCTTTGATATTTTGTGTTCTCCTGTGGGCGATAAGAGGGGGATGTTCACAACCTGGTATGTCACTTACAAAATTCCAGTATTTTCTCACTGTTTTTATTACATGTTTAGATAAATTGGTCAATGTAAGAGGCCACACTACTCTGTTGTCTCTAGGTCTAATCTTGTCATTTAATATAGTGGTTCTCGAGACTCTACTTACTTTGGCACTAGCCTTATGAATCAAATGTTCAGGATAACTTTTATTTCTAAATTGATTTTTCAATGTTTTCAAATGATATTCAAAGTCTTGTGGCGGGTACAGTTACGCTTGATTCTTAACATCTGTGCATATGATAAGTTGTTTTTCAGAGGTAAACTATGGTAACTGCTATAATGTAAAAATGCATTTCTGTCGGAGGGTTTTTGGTAATGGTTGACTATCAGTTTATTGTTATCCTTAATGACCTTTACATCTAAATATGCTATGCTGTTGGAATTGATATTGCCAGTAAATTTGATATGGGGATGAATAGTGTTGGTCCATGTCAGAAGTTTCTGTGCTGTTTGATAATCTTGCATTATGATAAAAACATCATCTATAAATCTGCAGTATTTTACCACATGATCAAAAACAGGGGTTTGTGTATGGTTCAAAATAAATTTAACCTCTAAATCATTCATAAATAGATTGGCAATGGATGGAGCAGCTGCACTCCCCATAGCCACACCTTGAATCTGAAAGTAAAAGCGCTCATCAAACTTAAAGTAGTTTTTCTCAATCACATCAATAAGGTCTAATAAAAAGTGAGTGGGGGGATATAAGTTCAGTCTTGAATCTAGTGTTTTTTCACAGATTTCTCGTGCCTCTAATAATGGAATGCTAGTATACAATGAAGAGACATCCATTGTCATAAGGACAGCATCTGTAGGAATTGAAAGTTTCTCTATGATGTTAATAAAATGTTTGGTATCCTTGATGTATGACATAGTTTGTTTTACAAAGGGCTGTAAAAAAGAGTCAACATATCTGGATAGTGGTTCAAGGACTGAGCCCGATCCAGAAACAATGGGCCGGCCTAAAGTGGCCTGATATCTTTGTGTATTTTAGGTAATGTATATAAGACTGGAATCCATGGATGTGAGGTCATAAGGAAATCTTTTTCTTTTTCTGTGATATAACCTAAACCAAGTCCTTCCAGAATTATGGTTATTATGATAAATTGGATGTGTTTAGTTGGGTCTTTATCTATAAGAGAATAATGTTCTTGAACTGACCTCCTGCATATAATCAGTTTTGTTCATTGTAACAATAGCACCACCCTTGTCAGCAGGTTTCCATATGATGTTTTTGTCATTTGCTAGTTCTTTAAGAGTTTGCCAATCATTCCTGGAGAAGTTTGTTTTAAATCTGTCCTTATTGGGAATACGTTTCAAATATATCTCATCACAGACATTTTTTTCAAAGGCCCTGATGCCAACATGATCAGTAAATGGAACAAAAGTACTGTGAGGTTTAAAAGTAGTTGCAGCAGTGTTTAATGTATTGCCAAAATGATAGCGTAACTTTATAGAATGAAACAATTTAGACAGTTCAATACAAGTTCTGAATGAGTTGATTTTGGGTGTGGGAACAAAAGATAAACCTTTATTGTTTATATATCTTTCATGTGGGGATAATACTCTATCCAATAGATTGACTATCAGGTCTTCTGTTTCCGATTGGGAACCCCCTGAAAAAACCTCTTGGGTTGGCTTCTAACTCGGCCAGTGCGTCTAGGTATCGAGGTATTATCTCTTCCAGAAGTGGAGGCACTATTGCAAGAACCATCTGAATCATAGAATCATAGAGTTGGAAGAGACCGCATGGGCCATCCAGTCCAACCCCCTGCCAAGAAGCAGGAAATCGCATTCAAAGCACCCCCAACAGATGGCCATCCAGCCTCTGCTTAAAAGCCTCCAAGGAAGGAGCCTCCACCACAGCCCGGGGGAGAGAGTTCCACTGTCGAACAGCCCTCACAGTGAGGAAGTTCTTCCTGATGTTCAGGTGGAATCTCCTTTCCTGTAGTTTGAAGCCATTGTTCCGTGTCCTAGTCTGCAGGGCAGCAGAAAACAAGCTTGCTCCCTCCTCCCTATGACTTCCCTTCACGTATTTGTACATGGCTATCATGTCTCCTCTCAGCCTTCTCTTCTGCAGGCTAAACATGCCCAGCTCTTTAAGCCGCTCCTCATAGGGCTTGTTCTCCAGACCCTTAATCATTTTAATTGCCCTCCTCTGGACGCTTTCCAGCTTGTCAACATCTCCCTTCAACTGTGGTGCCCAGAATTGGACACAGTATTCCAGGTGTGGTCTGACCAAGGCAGAATAGAGGGGGAGCATGACTTCCCTGGTTCTAGATGCGACACCCCTATTGATGCAGGCCAGAATCCCGTTGGCTTTTTTAGCTGCTGCATCACATTGTTGGCTCATGTTTAACTTGCTGTCCACGAGGACTCCAAGGTCTTTTTCGCACACACTGCTGTCAAGCCAGGCGTCCCCCATTCTGTATCTTTGATTTCCATTTTTTCTGCCGAAATGAAGTATCTTGCATTTATCCCTGTTGAACTTCATTTTGTTAGTTTCGGCCCATCTCTCTAGTCTGTCAAGATCGTTTTGAATTCTGCTCCTGTCTTCTGGAGTGTTAGCTATCCCTCCCAGTTTTGTGTCGTCTGCAAACTTGATGATCGTGCCTTCTAACCCTTTGTCTAAGTCGTTAATAAAGATGTTGAACAGAACCGGGCCCAGGACGGAGCCCTGCGGCACTCCATCTGAAAAAGAAGTAGAGTCATCTTCTGAAGTATATGCACTAAAGTAGACCTGCTTTTTAGGCTTATGGGTGTCAGTGTACCAGCGATAAACTGTTGTTTCTATAATCATTTTCATCCCTCTCAAATTTCTCTAGTTTGAAAGTTCTAATTTGCTGTGAGAATTCCTTGAGTTTATTAGATAGAGCTGCTAAGTCAGCTTTATACTGATCATTTACATTTAGCTCCTCCAGTAATGATTGAGCTTGGATTTTGACTTTCTCTATTTCTTAATTAGACCGGGCAATCAACAAAAGCATTAAATCATGAGAACATGTTCAAAATAGCAACCCATTTCTGTTTGAAAGATGTATCTAGTGTGAACATCCTGGGGGGTTTAAATAACCTTAGACCTCTGGGTATTCTATTGGCTTTTATATACTCAGCCAAAGTGGATGCATGTAGATCATGCTAAGCACATCAATTTTACTACTGATGGTTACACAGGTGCTACCTGACACCCAAAAATTGGGATTCATGTATAGGGATAGAGATAACAAATGTTGTTGGTGCAAGGATCAGGCTGGATCATATTTCCACATGTGGTGGAACTGTAAAGAAATTAAAAAGTACTGGAAAAAATCCACTTGGAATGTAAAAAACTTTTAAAAATAGAATTTGATTGTAAACCAGAATATTATTTATTAGGACTATATAATTTTCAAGAATGGGAAGAAACTATTTCACAGAAAGAAAAGGATAATAAGGAAAAAAATCTTTACCTATGCAGTGACTGCAGCCAGAATAGTAGTCGCGAGAAATTGGAAAGGTAGGGAAAGCCCTACTAAAGAAATGTGGTTAGATAAGCTGACGGATATTAAAAACATGAATAGATTGACTTTTTTGATAAAAAGAAGCACCGGAAGACCAATTAGAGAAACAAACTGGTCATATTTTGAAGAATATCTTCAAGAAACTTTGAAATGAAGAAATTACATCAGATGTTGATGGAAGCTAGAAGATTGGAAGTCTACCCCCCCCCCCCCAATAGGGCTACCTTCCCTTGGAGTCTATTAATAGACCCCATCTTCCCTCCCAAAGCCCTCCCCAACCCACACTCCCTAATGTTTACTCTTCTATATCTTCTTTTTGTCCCCCTTTTTCTTTCTTTTCTTTTTAGATATATGCTATATGTGTACCGTACCTTTAAGATATTATCTCCCTCCCTTCTTTCCCCCCCTCCCCCCACCTCAAATACCAATACCCATTTCCCACTCTTTCCCTTAGTCTATGTTTATGTAACACCACAAAACTTCAATAAAAATTATTTTTAAAAATAATTTTTTTTTACTACTGATGGTTAGATTCTTTGTTGTATTAAAATTTTATCTATTTTGATTTTTAGGCATGTATCCCTGAAATTCTCTTTGGTGTGAAAGCAGAAGATATGAATTATTTAAACAAACTCATAAATGGAAAAGACTCGGAGAGGGCCTAGCTGGCTGGCATCTTGAACAGCAGTGTTCCTCCTTGTGACTTTTCATTGCATTTTGGACAAGCAGTGTTACTATAAATACATTCTAGTCACAGCTGTTATTGGGAAAGGCAGAAATGAAGGTGGCTTTACGAAGACTCTATCAGTTCCCTTCTACACTGGCATATAATCCAGATTATCAAAGCAAATAATCTACATTTTAGGGAGTAGCAGTGGTGCAATGGGTTAAACCAGGCATGGGCAAACTTGGGCCCTTCAGGTGTTTTGGACTTCAACTCCCACAATTCCTAACAGCCTACCAGCTGTTAGGAGGTGTGGGAGTTGAAGTCCAAAACACCTGGAGGGCCAAAATTTGCCCGTGCCTGGGTTACAACCTTGTGCCAGCTTAACTGCTGACCTAAGGGTTGGCAGTTTGAATCCACAAGATAGGGTGAGCTCCCATCTGTCAGCTCTAGCTTCCCATCCAGGGACATGAGAGAAGCTCCCCGTAGGATGGTAACACAGCAACGTCTTTGAAGATGGCAGATTCTCTCACACTAGAAGCGGCTTGCAGTATGTTCACAATTCATTTCTGACACAATTAAAAATAATTATCTGGTTTGAACTGGATTATATGAGTTTGCACTGCTTTATAATCCAGCTCAAAGCAGATAATCTGGATTTTATATGGCAGTATAGAAGGGGCCTCAGACACCAGTTGATACTCATGGCTTCTTTTGGTCTTGCAAAACAAACTCCGTGGAAGAGATTATAATAGATTTTTAAAGGGAACTTTTCCCATCTCCCAGCTCGTCCACTCAAGCAACCCATCTTGAGGAGCACTTAGTATTACCATTAAGTATTAATTGATATGCTTTATACTGAGGATAATGGATTCTGCCTCATTCAGGCAACCTGGACTAAAGTGATTACCTGCTTCTTCTGAGTGCTGCAATATGATATCTTGAATCTCAATGGAGACCATTTTCCAGGATTCCTCAAGATTACGAAACAAAACTAAAGTAATTTTGTAGGAATCAATGCGATTTTAAATGCAAATATCATATTGTTCCTGGCAACTTCACAGTGCTGTTTAAGGACAGTAGCTCTTTACCATTGGCATTTTGCTCAAATATGAGTGTGCATTTGTGTTTTATTTCAGTAGGAGAGGGAGCAGCCATCCAGCAGCTTAGCACACTGAATCATGTATTTATCCACTAGTGCTGATAAATGGTATCTAGGGACAAAAGGATGATTTCCCACTTGGGAATTTCTCCAGATTCCTGGAATACCTTCTTTGGAAATGTTAAAGCATGTCAGGGCCTACCTAAGGCAGAAGCACTAGGCCAGAATCACCCCAGTTCCTGATGTTTTGGGATCAAATCGAAGGACCGATCATGGAGCAGAACAAGCTAGCGTCATTAAGCATCATGCATTAAGTAGCAGCCACTACAGTTGTTGACAGCTTCCCATTCAAGCACACACACAGAACCCAATTTCCTGGTTGGAAATTAAGTACTTTTGTAAATTGCAACATTTGATGGAAATTCACCAAATTGCACTGGCAGGTAGGTTTTTTGCCTGGCCAGAGGTTTGTACGTAGCCTTCTAACTCCTCTGGATCTGAGTTCACAAAAAATGGAGAATCTGAATCTCTGATCTTGACAAAACTGTCGGCACCCTGAGCTGCAAGAACTGTAGCCAAACAAAACTGCCCTAGAACTAAGGCACTTACAATTTTGTTTTGATAACGCCAATTTAGACAACCCTGTCCAAACATTTATGTTAATACATGTTGAAAAGGCAAATAGACAATGCAGACATGAACATTTTTTTCTTACATGTCCAACATGCAATTTGGAGGATTTGAGCAGAAATAGTAAGAAACTTGTGATGTTTCAATATATGTTGAACCTCCAATCGAATCTACATTGAGCAAGCACAGGTATAACTTTACCTGAATTAAATGTTCTACTTGACCAAAGTTGAAAAACTGTAAAGGAGAATAGTTATCTGGACATTTTAAAAGCAACAATATCTTGAATGTTATACCATTACTTTCCTATCTTTATTAAGTATATTTCAGAGATAGGAAATGACAACCTTGGAGGAGGAAAGCTATCGCTAATCAGCTCACCAGCTTATCCTTCAGGGCCCACCCTTGTCCCTTCCAGGTCACAGATCATCAGTGATCAGTGGCTTATGGAGATTAAATATATTATTTGTTTCCCGTGATGTATTATCAAGAAGAGTGAAAAACTCAAATTCCTTTTCAAAAACTTATTTTTAAATTTCTATAATTAGTGAAATTAACAGGATACAGAATATAAAAAGGAGAAACATCTAGAGATAGTCAAATACGTCTAATGCAGGGATGTTGTTCCCACAAATACATTGCAATATTCTATCCAATCTTTCTCCCACACCTCTCACCCATGAACTCACCATCCATGACTTCCGACACTACTCACTGCAAGTTCCATATCTTATAAAATCTATCCTTATATCTAGTTTAGTAAATTTCCCTTGCGGCTATTTTAAAGTCTACATTTGTCTTCCTTTCCATGTATTCAAATGCCAGCGTCATTTTTTTAAAAACAAACTCTTCATTATTTCCTTCCAGGATACCATTAGATAACTTGGCCATTTGAATATAATGTAATAACTTTTTCTCTCCAATCCTTTTGGAGAGAAAAAGCGGTCATTGCTAATAGTCAACACGGATTTACCAAAAACAAGTCATGCCAGACTAATCTGATCTCTTTTTTCGATAGAGTTACGAGTTGGGTCGATACAGGGAATGCTGTGGATGTAGCCTACCTGGATTTCAGTAAGGCCTTCGACAAAGTCCCCCACGACCTTCTGTTGTCGACCGCGTTTTAGGGGATCGGGCCCTTAAGGAGAGACCCGATCTGGTCCTGAGGGAACGGACCTTGGCGAAGCCAAAAGGAGAATATAAGCCGCAATACAACCTGAAGCCTGAAATGAAGAAGGTCCGCCAAGGGTGAAGGAAAATCCGCCAAGGAGTCTTTATTGAGCGATTCAGCTGAATGGACACTAGTAGCGATCATTCAATCTACTAGCGTAACATATGTTTCAAATAAAGCCATATTTATACAATGTTTCGGTCTGACAGCCCTTTGAATTTCCCGCCCCGCTTCCCCGCCCATCCGATCGCGGATAGGCTGGGAGGTTGAACGAGGCGGGCTTTCGTTTCCCGCCTTGCCTTGCTGGCCCAATGGGGAGCCGCTTTTTGTCCCCACTCGGGCCAATCAGAGAGGAGGAGGCGGGAGCTATTAAAAACAATGAAGTGACCGGACAGGAATTATCAGATTAATCCTGGCCCGGCCGATTTCTAAAGGAATTAATGGCACCCATCAAGGATGTCCGGGGTCCTGTCACGTTCACAGGTTTTAGATATGTCTTTGGGGTGTCAGACGGGAAGTAAAGAAGGGTGGTGATGAGCCGTCATTGACGGGCTCCACAGGGGTGCCTTCCTGAGGCGTCCTGGCCTGGGATATGACAATGTTTGCCTTGGGGGCGAGTCACCTTTAGGAATTTGGTGACTCAAGCCCTATATTGTCCATGCGATCGGAATGAGATTGGATTAAACTGTGGCAGATTGTCCTTTTGTTTTTGGGAAGGGAGGTCTGGGTCATAGGGCTAGAGTTCACGTTGGGGTCACAATATTTCCCATTTGATTCCATGATTTGACAATTATATGGGATAAAATGAAAATTAAAATAAAGTTGGAACATAAACCCTGCTGGGAAAAAATACATATTTTCCGGGGATCCCAAAGAGTACAAATACATATAGGCAGATAGATAGATTTCAAGGAAATAAAGGAGAATCCATAAAGGTGGGTGACATTGCATAAAGGGGAATCATGAATGATATAAACAATAGAAAACATTTGATAAGAACGAAGTTTACAACATCTGGGGAACCCGATATAGAAGGGGAGTTCTAGCAGCATGATTTCACAATTCATGAAGTTAGCCCAACGATTAGAAGTTCATACAACAGTGAGTCATGAGAGTGTCCAAGTACATAGAATATGAAAATTCACAAATACATGAGGAAAAAGAGTTCATAAGGAATTCATAGAGATGGCATGGGGAAGGGGCACATGTGGGTTGTAGTCTTTGGAAGTATAAGATTTCATAAGTCCAGGGATAGGTCTGGGAAAGGGTGTTCTTCTCCTTCATAAAATTATGAAGGTATGAATGAAATGTGGAGGGCATCCGTCCGGGCACCCCCTGGCAGCTGTAGAGAGGTTAAGGGTTCTTGGAGAACTATGTTTCCCCAGCGAGAGAGCGATCCCCCCATCCCCAGTTCACAGAAAGGGGCTAGGGATCTTTTAAAACCATTCCGCGGGCTGCGGGGAGAGGAAAGTCCGGGATAAGGCAGCAGTTTAGCTTGAAAGGAGCCGTCGGTCCCGTTTGACAGTCAGCTGTTGAGGTGCCGAAAACTGGACCGATTCCGGTTCCGCTGGTTGTCTTCGAGTCAGGAGCCTTAGAAAGGGTTAGGTCTAAAAGAGGAGCGTTCTAGGGGTAATTTTGATAGAGATATGAGCCAATTTGTATCGTCCGCCATATTAATCTATGGCGGAGAAACCTCAGCCGGAGTTAAAGGGACGCGAGAGAGAGAGAAATAGCATGCAAAGGAAGGAGTCAGAGAAAGATACAAAATAACCAGATAGAGAGTGTTATTGTTAAAATAAATGCTACTTTTTATTGGGGGGATTTGTTACATAGTTCAGGGAAGGGGAAAATGAAAAAAAAAGAGTCTTTTAATAATAGTCTGCTGCGGTCCCGCTCCGTTCCTTTGGTGGGTGACCTGCGGAACTCTCCGCTGTGTTTTTAAATTAATTTAAAAGCCGGGGTTTCGGTTATCACTTCTGGCAAATAAACTAGTAAAATGTGGGCTAGACAAAACTACGGTTAGGTGGATCTGCAATTGGCTAAGCGAACGAACCCAAAGGGTGCTCACCAATGCGTCATCTTCATCATGGAAAGAAGTGACAAGTGGAGTGCCGCAGGGCTCTGTCCTGGGCCCGGTTCTGTTCAACATCTTTATTAACGACTTAGACGAAGGGTTAGAAGGCACGATCATCAAGTTTGCAGACGACACAAAACTGGGAGGGATAGCTAACACTCCAGAAGACAGGAGCAGAATTCAAAATGATCTTGACAGACTAGAGAGATGGGCCGAAACTAACAAAATGAAGTTCAACAGGGACAAATGCAAGATACTTCATTTCGGCAGAAAAAATGGAAATCAAAGATACAGAATGGGGGACGCCTGGCTTGACGGCAGTGTGTGCGAAAAAGACCCTGGAGTCCTCGTGGACAACAAGTTAAACATGAGCCAACAATGTGATGCAGCAGCTAAAAAAGCCAACGGGATTCTGGCCTGCATCAATAGGGGAATAGCGTCTAGATCCAGGGAAGTCATGCTCCCCCTCTATTCTGCCTTGGTCAGACCACACCTGGAATACTGTGTCCAATTCTGGGCACCACAGTTGAAGGGAGATGTTGACAAGCTGGAAAGCGTCCAGAGGAGGGCGACTAAAATGATTAAGGGTCTGGAGAACAAGCCCTATGAGGAGCGGCTTAAAGAGCTTGGCATGTTTAGCCTGCAGAAGAGAAGGCTGAGAGGAGACATGATAGCCATGTACAAATACGTGAAGGGAAGTCATAGGCAGGAGGGAACAAGCTTGTTTTCTGCTGCCCTGCAGACTAGGACACGGAACAATGGCTTCAAACTACAGGAAAGGAGATTCCACCTGAACATCAGGAAGAACTTCCTCACTGTGAGAGCTGTTCGACAGTGGAACTCTCTCCCCGGGGCCGTGGTGGAGGCTCCTTCCTTGGAGGCTTTTAAGCAGAGGCTGGATGGCCATCTGTCAGGGGTGCTTTGAATGCGATTTCCTGCTTCTTGGCAGGGGGTTGGACTGGATGGCCCATGAGGTCTCTTCCAACTCTACTATTCTATGATTCTATGATTCTATGATTCTTTTTAGATACTTCTTTTTCTTCTATGATTTTGCTATTATCAGTCTAGTTGCAACAAAACTATTTTGATAAATTTCCTCCTTTGCTAATTCTCTAAATATTCCTAAAAGGCACATTACTGGATTTTTAAAAACCCTTTTCATAATCATTTTGTTTGTTTCCTTAATCACCTTTTCTCCAAAAGTGTTGTACCATCCTACAAGTCCACCAAACTGCATCTTACACCGCCAGCTTTCTTCCAGGTGGGTTTTATCCGTTTTGGCTGTTGTCTCTGGCATTATATAACATCTATAAAACAATGTACACATATTTTCTCTGATGGAGGCAACTATTGAGAATTTAAATCTACTTTTCCAAAGATGCTCCCAGTTCTCCAGATCAATATTTTTCCCTAAGTCTTTAGCCCAGGAGATCAATGCGATTTTATTAGTTGTCTTCTGGATTGTATTTTAGTATATACTGTAATCTAAAAACTAAGCCCTTATTCCACTTCTCAAGAATACCTTCGAATGTTGATTTTCTGTTAGCAAACCCTACTTTAAGTTTTCTTAAATTGATCATATAATTGATGGCAACAGAGCCAGTCACTATCTCGTCTCTCCATTTTAATTTCCATTGGCCTTTTTCTTTAATTAGATAATATCTGTAAATTCTTATTTCCTTAGGACGTTGGCTTAAGTACTGCTAGAAGAACCCAATTTCTCAATCCTAACACTGGGGTAACTGCAGTTAAACTTTTCAATGGCTTCACTGCAAGAAGAATGCTCTCAGGGTCCTTCCACACAGCCATATATCCCAGAATATCAAGGCAGAATAACCAACAATATCTGCTTTGAACTGGATTATCTGAGTCCATACTGCCATATATCCCAGTTGAAAGTAGATAATGTGGGATTTTATTCAGCTGTGTGGAAGGGGCCTTAGCATGTGTGTCCGCATGGGCTAGAGATGTAGGATTCCATTGGGGACCACATGGCAGCAGTGGGCAAGTTCTTCCCTGGAGACAACTACACCCTCAGGCCACAAGTGTCCCTTAGAATCATAGAATAGTAGAGTTGGAAGAGACCTCATGGGCCATCCAGTCCAACCCCCTGCCAAGAAGCTGGAAATCGCATTCAAAGCACCCCCGACAGATGGCCCTTTTCTGCTGTATCCCTATGATACAGACGATGCAGACATCCATTTTTGGAGGTCTGGATAGTTTGAATTAATCTTCCATAATCTCTTACTGGGTGGGCCTAATGGAAGTCCAAAAACCTTGGAGGGCAACGTTCTTACCAATCCTCTCATATAAAAGTTTGCATTTAATACAAAATTGGTATGGGATAAAAAAAGAAGATTTAAACAGGTTCCATGTCAGTATACAGGAAAATTTCTCCACTCTTGCTTTAAAGCCACATCTATGTGCTGGGGTGTGTGTTGGCCTCTTTCCACCCTACGTAATGTCTTCTGTGAAAGAACTATTTGTGCTTATGGGAGAAGAAACAGCCTCTCCCCAGCCTTGTACTTTCTGCATCTAATTGTAAAGCAGCAGAGTGAAATGTGAAGAATAAATGCTTCCAACTATATTTTTGACAAGTATTTGTCCCAGATGTAATTTCCTCTCTTTTCTTTTCACTAATAGACATACAGTGTGCCACAGGAGATTTCTGCAGGAAAGCAAAACAGATGCATGCATAGACTCTAGGTCTCTGGGAGCTCTTATGTGCCCATATAATTGCTAAGAAAACACAGTTGTATTCCAGCTTTCTCTTCAAAGCCTCCCTGAATGGAATGTCTCTCACCAGACAGAATCCTAAAATGAGGTCTCCTCATGAACTGCCCACAAGAAGATCAATAAAGTATTTATTCTACATCCACTAATCTTTGAACAGTCAAGGAGAAAATGAGGGTGTCATTCACTATAATTTAGAAGGTCAGGATAGTCCATAGCATGTTCTGATCTGTGCTTGGCGCTCACAAGCATACCCTATTTCCAAACACAAAGAAGACAAGACTACAAAGAGGCCAGAAAGATTACTTTTTAGATTACAATCCCTCAACTGCTATGACGTCTAGCTATGTTGACTAGAGAATCTAAGAGCTGTAAGTAACTTCTCCATGCTGTATTACTATAGAACAGTGAAACATAGGCTCAACACACAATCTATTACAACTCATTCTAATAAAATATAAAAAGGGGGAAAGGATCACAGTTGCTAAATCATCCTAACTATTCTGATTTGGTAGGGACAATCCCAATTAATACTGCACAGCCTCATTTAAAAATAACTTTGTAATGATATTGGTTTTTTTCTTCCCATTTCATATTCTTTCTATGTTTTTAGGTAAAGGCAAATGTTTCCCCTGATATTAAGTCTAGTCATGTTCAACTCTGGGGGGTGGTGCTCATCTCCATTTCTAAGCTGAAGAGCCGCTGTTGTCCATAGACATCTCCAAAATCATGTGGTCGGCATGACTGAATGAAGCGCCGTTACCTTCACGCCGGAGTGGTACCTATTGATCTACTCACCTTTGCATGTTTTCGAATTGCTAGGTTGGTAGAAGCTGGGGCTAACAGTGGGAACTCACGCTGCTCCCCAGATTTGAACCGCCGACCTTTTGATCAGCAAGTTCAGCTGCTCAGTGGTTTAACCCATTGTGCCACCGTGGGCTCCCCTTTCTCTTTAGCTTACTTCAATTACTGAAAACATATTTCAGTAGGAAAATTGACCATCAAGGAAAGAGCTTGATCTGTTCAGGCCCTTAAGAGCTAATACAGGCAGTTCCTAAATTATTAACAAGATAGGTTCTGTAGGTTTGTTCTTAAGTTGAATTTGTATCTAAGTTGGAACAGGTAATTTTTTAAAGTTTAACTCCAGCCATATATCTATATATCTGCATCTCCTACTTAATAACACTCAGTCAATGAAGGTAATGGATCTTCAATGTCTGCAGGCATCTACTAGAGAGTAGCTGCCCCCCCCCCCCCCCCGGCTTCAACCTCCAGTTTCCTCATATTTAGAGAGACCATTGTTATCAAGAGCTGAAGATTCCTGGCAATCTTCCTTCTCTTCTTCTTCTTCTTCTTCTTCTAATAATAATAATAATAATATTTTTATTTATATCCCGCTTTTCTCCCTCATGGGACCCAAAGCAGCTTACAATCCAATTGTAGTTTATTTAAGTGTCCCGCCACAATAATGACCAACCAGCAATGATGTCTAAGGGAATTCCAGACCAACCACAAAGCGGATCCAAGTTGGACACTTTCTAGACCAATCACAACCTAGAACAGGGAAAATGTAATAAATATATATTCACAGTTGTGGTATGTCAGTTCATTGGAGTGCTTTCTTGGCTGACATCCTCTTTGGCCATTAAGAATAAATCTCTAATTTTGCCTTCAAGATGTCTGTGTCCAATTCCAGAAGGTGAATTCACACAGCCTTCCGGTGTTCCTTAATGCATTAAGGTTGTATGTGCCCCCCCCCCCCCCCACACACACAAAAGAGGTGAGGTTGAGAAGGAGCGAATTAGGCCTAAGACCATGTGTTGAGTAACTTATGGGACCTACAAAGACCCAAGACACATTTAAAAATAAGCATCAACGTTGTGGATTGTTTTTCAAAAAGGAACTGAAGCCACAAAACTTTTTCAGCATCAATGCAACATGCTTCCTAATGCTGATTTCAACATGTGGCCTAGAAACTGAAAATGAGAAGTTTTCAAAAGTAGTCCTATTGCCATCTGGCAATGAGTCCTTCTGTCATCACACCTGTTCCTGTCTGGCTTCATCCTAGGAGGATGAAGCCCTGATTCACCCACAAGGGTGATTGATGGCCGTGGTGGCAATGGCTGAAGACATCTGGAGACTGTGAGGTCTTCTTAAGATTTTACAGCTGGGTAGAACTGGATAGTTTTTTTTAAAATTTGTACCATTGTTGGCTCTTACCAAGTCTCACTGTGGATTATTAAGGAAACTGGTTAATGATGATGTGTATTTTATGACGGTGAGGTATTCAACTTATTTATATGATGTTAAGTCATGGACTGTAGTTATTATTTAGAGGGAGGGGAATTTGGGAGGCTTATGTAACCTTTTTGATGTTGTAAGCTGTTTTGGACACAGATTTACCGTGGTAGAATACAACTAAATATGATGATGATGATCTAACCCATCATAGGAATCAAATATATGATTTATTTGGGTGTGGATAGCTATGACCAAGCTCTGCCATAGGTCATTTGGAAAATCAGTGGCACAGATGATTTGGCAATTTATGATTTTATAACTATTTGGAAGAAACATAGATTTTTTTTTTTTGAAAAGTAATTTTTATTGTGATTTTCCTCAACAAGTGGTACACAGGCGAGCAAGTATTAGCTGTAGGGATAGGGATAGGGTTAGGGTGGTGGCAGGTACCTGGTTATGAGTATGGTGAGATGGGGGAAAAAAAAAGGGGACTGTGGAACATAGAAGGTGGGGTGGGGATTAGGGCAGGGGGATTGGGGAGGTGATGGTTTGACTTCCGATTTTGTTCTCTTAAGTCCGTTAGTTCAGTCCTTAATTCTTTTGTAGTTTTTTCCTTAAGTAGTCCTCAAAATTAGACCAGTCAGTAGCCTTTAATGGAATGCCATTACTTCTTTTAATCCAGAAGGATAGTTGGTCCATATTCTTGATTTCCATCACTTTTTCCAACCACTGTTCTTTTGTCGGTACTTGCGTTGACTTCCAGAGTCTTGCAATCAGGAGCCTTGCTGCGGTGATGAAAAAGGTGAAAAGTTTGTCGGTATTAATGTCAATTTTGTCCTCGGGGTCATATAAACCTAACAAAAGTAGTTCCGGCCTTTTTACAAATTTTGTCTTTAATATATCATTACTCTCTTCCAGGATTATAGTCCAGAAATTATCTAATTTCCTACACTTCCACCACATGTGGAAGTAGGATCCTATTTGGGCTTTACACCTCCAGCATTTATTATTTGCGTCCTTATACATATGCCCTATTTTCTTTGGTGTTAAGTACCACCTATGTATAAGCTTAAGCCAATTTTCTTTCATATCTACTGAGTACGTATATTTAATTTTTTTATTCCAAATCGACTCCCATTCACACAATTGAATGGGTCTGTTTATGTTCCTGGCCCATAATATCATGGAATTAGTTACTAACTCTGTTTCAGTTTCCCAGGACAGTAATTTATTATACAGTATGGATATGTTCTTCCTATCCACATGAATAAATTTGTCCCAGAATCCTGGTTCTTGGTCAAATCCAACTATTTTGTCTCTTTTGTATGCCTCATTAATTTGGAAGAATTGGTACCAGGACACATTTTTATTTAGTTTTTGTATTTCGACTAATTCTTTTACTTTGGGGGAGATTTTTTTGTCCTTTGCCATAATTAACAGTTGACTATAAGTCGGCCATTTCCTCCAACCTAATAGCCTTCTATGATCAGCTTCAATCGGAGATAACCATAGTGGTGTCTTAGTATGGAAGCGGCATTTGTACTTATCCCACGTTCTCAATAAGACAGATCTAATAAAGTGATTGCCAAATTGTTTATCAATTTTCATTTTGCCGTACCATAAATACCCGTGCCATCCTTTTCTTAATTCATGGCCTTCCAAATTCAGAATTTTAGTTTTTTCCAATTTGATCCACTCTTTTATCCAAAGGAGAGCACTAGCATCATGGTAAAGTTTTAGGTTCGGGAGGCCAAAACCTCCCTGCGTTTTTGGTGAAATCATTGTGCTGAATTTGATCCTGGGTTTTTTGCCTCTCCAAATAAATTTCGAGATGTCTTTTTGCCAGTCTTTGAATATCTTGGGACTCCTTATAATTGGTAGATTTTGGAATAAATAAAGTAACTTGGGCAGGACATTCATCTTGATTATTGCTATTCTTCCCACTAAAGAGACGTTTAGATTATTCCATTTTTCCAGATCACTTCGGATTTCTTTCCATTTCCCTACATAATTTAAATCTAATAATTGGTTATTTTTCGCTGATAGCCAGATCCCTAAGTATTTTAATTTGGACTCTGTTTTCAACCCTGAAATATCGTATAGCTCTTTCTGTTTCTTTTTGGACATATTTTTTAGTAAGGATCATTGTTTTCTTTGTGTTGATTTTGAGGCCAGCCACATTTCCATATTCTTCAATTTTCAAAAGCCAATTTTTTATATTCTGGATTGGGTTTTCTATAATACATATCACGTCGTCTGCGAACACTCGATATTTATAATCTTGTTTATCTATTCTGGGACCTTGTAAGTTCGAATCATTTCTTATCGTCCTAAGCAGGGTCTCTAATGCCATAATGAATATTAAGGGAGAGAGGGGGCAACCTTGTCTCGTACCTTTGCTAATTGCGAATTTGTTTGTCTCCTGACCGTTTAGTTGTATTTTTGCCCATTGGTCCTCATAAATACTATTGATGCCGTTTTGAATTTGAAATCCTAAGTCCAATTCTTGAAATAACAATTTAAAAAAATTCCAATTTAAATTATCGAAAGCTTTCTCCGCGTCTAATGAGAGCAAGCCCACTTCTGTTTGATTATGTTGTTCATAGTATTCCAAAGCATCAATTATTATTCTTACGTTGTCCTTAATAGACCTGGCTGGGAGGAAGCCCGTTTGGTCTTCTCCTATCCACTCTACAAGGAAGTCCTTCAGCCTATTAGCCAGGATCTTTGTGAAAATTTTATAGTCTGTGTTTAGGAGGGAGATGGGTCTGTAGTTCTTCACCTCCGACATGTCTAAGCCCTCTTTGGGTATCATTACTATCGTTGCCTCCTTCCATGAATCTGGTATAACCTTGCTTTGAAGGGCCTGATTTATTAATTTTTTCAAAAAAGAGATCGCTTCTTTTAATCCTAATTTATAAAAGCCCGCGATAAATCCATCTGGCCCCGGGGTTTTGTTACTATCTAAACTATTGATTACTTTAAGGATTTCCTCCTCTGTAATTTCTTTATTGAGTTCGCATCTTTGTTCTTCTGTAATTTTATCCAGCTTTAATTTACCTAGGAACTCTGTTATGGCCTCGGGATTGATATTATCTTTGGAATATAAATTTTCATAATATCTTTGAAATACCTCTTTTATTTCCTCATCTGAGTTCACTATTTTACCTTCGGTTTTGATTTTAATAATTTGTCTACTCTGTTTTTTCTTCCTTATTAAACGGGCTAACCATTTCCCTGGTTTGTTTGCATTATCAAAAGCGTATTGTTTAACCCATTTAATTTGTTTTGCCAATTTCTCTAAGTCTCTACTTTCTTTCATCTTATTTAATAAATCTAAATTTCTTTTTATCTTTTTGTTTTTAGGGTTGGATTTTAATTCCTTTTCTTTCATCTCAATCTCCTTATTCAATCTGTTCCATTCTGCTTCTTTTTGTTTCCGTTTGATAGCACTTAGTTGAATTAAGTATCCTCTCGCCACTGCCTTATAAGCATCCCATACAATTTGTGGGTTCATTTCGTTAGTATCATTAATGCTAAAGTATTCTTTTGTCATCGCTTTAATTTTGTCTATGTCTTGCTTATCTTTTAATAGATTTTCATTTAGCCTCCATTTCCTTATAAACCTTTTTTTATTGAGTTCCATTACTATTGGGCAGTGGTCCGATAGGTCTCTAGGTAAGATACGTATATCTGATATCTTTGTCACCAGGGATTTAGAAGCCCATATCATGCCGATCCTCGACCATGATTGGTGCCTATTTGAAAAATGTGTATAGTCTTTTTTTTGGGATTTAATTCTCTCCACGTGTCAACTAAGATTTTAAACAAATGGCAATACTGCAAAAAAGGACTAACTTCTAAAAAAATTAATAATTTACACCAATCAGTAAAAAGCTTACTAGGATGACAATGACTAGTTGTACTGAGTTTTTGTGTGTGTCAGGAGTGACGTGAGAAACTGCAAGTCACTTCTGGTGTGAAAGAATTGGCCGTCTGTAAGGATGTTGACCAGGGGACGCCCAGATGTTTTGATGTTTTTACCATCCTTGTGGAAGGTTTCTCTCATATCCCTGCATGGAGCTGGAGCTGATAGAGGGAGCTCATCTGTGTGCTCTAACAAATAGTAGCAAGAAGGGAGTCAGAAGTTCAGTGTCCCATACTGCCATTTTCAAACTCGAAGTATTTTTCAGTTTGTAATAAGAGTCCATGCTCCGTAAAAGTACCCTTGCAATGTAGCAATTTCCAGGCATATCATAAATAGTACTGTATTAATGTTATGGACCGCTTGTTGGGTTATCTAAGCAATCATGCATGCATTTTCAATGTGGGATGGTTTATGTAGTTATTTATGTCTGTTGCTTAGTAACCTGAACAGAGCTGCATTCCAGAGTTGATGACACCATTAAGGGGGTTTTGCATATGAAATGGGTGTATCCTTTCTGGGGACACACAGGAAGTGATGTACAGATGCCTCTTCCTGTCTCTTCCTCTTTGCTCCTGACCATGCCATGCTGATGTTCCTGTCTGTTAAGAGATATGTAGTTTCCTGAACTGTTTTTCTTTGGAACTAAGATGTTTTTGCCTGTATGACCATCATCATACAAGATTGTGAGTAAACATATTTTTGCTATTTTATTAGATGTCTCTGATGCTTATTTTATGCGCATGACTTTTTAAAGGGAAAGGGAGGCTGGATATTTTGTCTTACTGTTTAATTTCTTTTTACCTCTGCTCACATAAACCCCTAGTCTTCTGCGTTTTTACTGCTCTGCATGAATGTTTAACCATATTGGAATCATAATCTTAACAGGTTATGAAAATATATTCCTATTACTGCTTTTAGGCCTCATGAATAAGACATTCCACTTATAGCATAAAGGCACAGGAAAAGTCATTTTGGAAGATTGCCTCCTGCCAAAAAAACAGGGGAGTAAAAATACTTTCAGTGAGACAAGTCTTAAATGAGTTGGGGGCCCTTCCACACAGCCATATAACCCAGAATATCAAGACAGAAAATCCCATAATATCTTTTTAAATTGGGTTATCCGAGTCCACATTGCCATATATTCCAGTTCAAAGCAGATATTGTGGGATTTTCTGCCTTGATATTCTGGAATGTAGGGCTATGTGAAAGGGCCCTGTAACCTGGAAACCTTCCCCTCACCTCATTAGCAGAGGGGCTACATGCATGTATTGGAAGGCTTCCAAGCTGTACAGAATCCTGTTAAATTCCCAACATTTGTGTGAAGCCTAAATTCAATAAACAAAAACTGAACTTTGAGAAAACTCTTTTCCTGTCTCTTGCAAAGTCTACCCACTCTGTTTTTCTTTTAAAAATATCTGCTATACACATTCCTTCAAGCCAGCTCAGTTGAGAGCTCAGCCAGAGAGAATTTTCTAAGGCTCACAAACATCCACAGGACACCTTTCCACATTAGTCATTTGGATGAGCTGAAACTGCATTGGGGCAACACACAGTGAATTTCAACATGTCTAGAAAGCTTTGTTCCATTATCACGATGCACAGCTATATCTGCACTACGCAGTGGTGGCGGGTTCATGCCATTTTTAATGTGTGAGGGCATCAGTTTCCAGGTGGAAGGCAGCCCCAGTCAGGGTTGGCTTGATGCATCTTCCTCTTGGCATGTTTCTCCCTTTCGCCCTCCATTCATGCCTCTTCAAAGTCCACAACACTGTTAGTAATACAGTAGAGTCTCACTAATCCAAGCCTCGCTTATCCAAGCCTCTGGATAATCCAAGCCATTTTTGTAGTCAATGTTTTCAATATATTGTGATATTTTGGTGCTAAATTCGTAAATACAGTAATTACAACATAACATTACTGCGTATTGAACTACTTTTTCTGTCAATTTTGTTGTATAACATGAAGTTTTGGTGCTTAATTTGTAAAATCATAACCTAATTTGATGTTTAATAGGCTTTTCCTTAATCCCTCCTTATTATCCAAGTTATTCGTTTATCCAAGCTTCTGCCGGCCCGTTTAGCTTGGATAAGTGAGAATCTACTGTAGTTGACCTCCAGTTAGAACGCTCCAAGGCCAGGCTTCCCAGTTCTCAGTGTCTATGCCATCGTTTTTAAGGTTAGCTTTAAGCATATCTTGCAGGAACACCTCTGCAAGTGAGAATCCAAAAGCAGCACGCAAAAACCCAGAACTCCAATCAGTGACTGACATCAGAGGAGAAACTCCCCGTGGGCACACCGAAGACTGGATGACTTGGAAGGCGCTGAACAGGATGTGCTTTGGGAGCACAAGATGCAGAGCCAACGTTAAGAAATGGGGCTACAAAGCAGAGTCCGCAAAATGCGAGTGTGAAGAGCAAACCAGACCATTTACTACAATGCAGTCTGAGCCCTGCCATTTGAATGCGATTTCCTGCTTCTTTGAATGAGATTTCCTGCTTCTCGGCAGGGGGTTGAACTGGATGGCCCATGAGGTCTCTTCCAACTCTATGATTCTATATGCACAATGGAGGACCTTCTCACAGTTACACCAGAGACGCCCCAAGTGGCCAGCTTCTGGTCAAAGGAAACTAAGGGCCTTTCCACACAGCAGGCCTGTAGCGGGGGGGGGGGGGGGGGGTTAGGGGTTCAACACCCCCCCCCCCCCAAATTTTCAGGTTAAAAAAAAAACCTGGTTTACTCATGAATTTTAACTGGTTAACCAAATCCCCATGCTAAGTCTATGAGATGAAAAAAATTAAGAGCCCCTCCAGGCACTATCTCAAGCAGATATTGACAGGTCTGAACCCGGGGGGCGGGTGGGTCAGGGGTTCAACCCCCCCTCCTCAAAATTTTCAAAACCCCTCCCGAATTTTTTTTCTGGCTACGGCCCTGCCACACAGCGATATATCTCAGAATATCAAGGCAGAAAATCCCACAATATCAGTTTGAACTGAGTTATCCGAGTCCACACTCAGATAATGTGGGATTTTCTGCCTTGATATTCTGAGATATAGGGCTGTGTGGGTCCTTAGACCCCCTTCCATACAGTTGAATAAAATCCAACATTAACTTCTTTGAACTGGGCTACCTGAGTCCACACTGCCATATATTCCAAGTCAAAGCAGAAAATGTAGGATTTTATTCAGCTGTGTGGAAGGGGGCTCAGAAATTGCAATTCAAGGCAAATAAGTGGGTTATTCGCCCCGGTGGCGAAGTGCATTAAAGTGCTGAGCTGCTGAACTTGCAGACTGAAAGGTCCCAGGTGCAAATCCTGGGAGCGGCTTAAGCGCCCGCTGTTAGCTCAAGCTCCTGCCAACCTAGCAGTTCGAAAACATGCAAATGTGAGTAGATCAATAGGTACTGCTCCGGCGGGAAGGTAACAGCGCTACATGCAGTCATGCCGGCTACATGACCTTGGAGGAGTCTACGGACAACGCTGGCTCTTTGGCTTAGAAATGGGAGATGAGCACCAATCCCCAGAGTCAGACATGACTGGACTTAACGTCAGGGGAAACCTTTTCCTTTACCTTTTATTCTGGGTTATCTGGCTGCATGGAAGGCCCCTCAATTACAAACTCGGGCCCCTTCCACGCAACTGTATAAAATCCACATTGGACTGGAATATATGGCAGTGTGGACTCAGATAACCCAGTTCAAAGCAGGTATTGTGGGATTTTCTGCCTTGATATTCTGTGTCATATGGCTGTGTGGGAGGGCGCTGAGAAGCCCTTTCGAAGCAAGGCCTGGCTCTTCCCCGCCAAGGAGAGGGCCTCCTGGCCCCACTCGGACCTCAGGCGGCTTCTCCCGCTGAGGCGGTGTCGCCGTCGTCGTCCCTCCCAGGCAAGGCGGGGCCGCAGGGCTCCCGGCGGCACTTCCGCTCCGGCTTCCCCGCCTTGCGAGAGCCCGCTGCCTTTGGGGGCCCGGCCCCCTTCTTGCCCCACTGCCTCAGGACAGAGGTGCGTAGTAGGAGAACGAGTAGCAGTAGTAGTAGTCGTCGTACCCAGGCCCCGGCCGGGAGTGGGTTGGAGAATGCTCCACTTCCCTTCACACGCGGGGCCTTCCTCCTTCTTGCGGCCTCCACTGGGGCCTCCTCCTTCGCGGCCCTCGCCAATGGCAGCCTGGGAGGTGGAGTGAGGCGTCAGCGCCGAGGAGGAGCGGAGCAGGGCGGGACGGGAGCCGCCGTCTCCCCCCTTCCTTCCCTCCCTGCTTCCCTCCCCCTCCCCCAGCCCTTCGAGCACAGACGGCCCCATGGAGACTTCCTTGCTCTGAAGGAAAGCTTACCCTTCTGCCACTTGAACTAGGCCTCGGGAAGCCACGCCATAGGCGGGAAAAAGGCGTCTCGAGGGCGGGCTGGGGCTTTGGTCGAGGAGGGGCTTCTTTGAGGGACATCCGCAGCATTATGCTTATTTATACCAGGCATGGGCAAACTTCGGCTCACCAGCTATTTTGGGCTTCAACTCCCACTCCTGCCGGCTGTTAGGGATTGTGGGAGTTGAAGTCCAAAACACCTGGAGGGCAAAAGTGTACCCATGCATTATTTATACCTTGCTTTTGTTCTCCACCAAAGAGGTTCATCATGGCCTGGCCACTTAATCCTCCTGGAGCCTGCATTCTTATTCTTTTTAAAAATTATTATTATTATTAGTTTCCGTACCCTGCTTTTGTTCTCCGCAAAAGAAGTTAATCTTGATCTGGCACTTAGGGCCCTTCCACACAGCCATATACAGTAGAGTCTCACTTATCCAACATTCGCTTATCCAACGTTCTGGATTATCCAACGCAGAATTATCTTTTAGTAGTCAATGTTTTTGTAGTCAATGTTTTCAATACATTGTGATATTTTGGTGCTAAATTTGTAAATACAGTAATTACTACGTAGCATTACTGCATATTGAACTACTTTTTCTGTCAAATTTGTTGTCTAACATGATGTTTTGGTGCTTAATTTGTAAAATCATAACCTAATTTGATGTTTAATAGGCTTTTCCTTAATCCCTCCTTATTATCCAACATTCTGCCGGCCCGTTCATGTTGGATAAGTGAGATTCTACTGTAACCCAGAATATCAAGGTGGGAAATCCCACAATGTCTGCTTTGAACTGGGTTATCTGAGTCCACACTTCCATATATTCCAGTTCAAAGCAGATAATGTGGGATTTTATTCAGCTGTGTGGTAGGAGCCTCAGCCCCCCCCCCCCACCCCCTAGCCTGCATTCTTACACTTATTTTATTGTATTATTATATTTACTTTTATTTATACCCTGCTTTTGCTTTCTACAAAGGAGGCTTATTTTGGGCTCCTTCTCCACTGTCACATAATCCAGAATATCAAGACCGCTCATCCACATCATCTGCTTTGAACAGGATTCTCTTAGGACCCTTCCACACAGCCCTATATCCCAGAATATCAAGGCAGAAAATCCCACATTATCTGAGTGTGGACTCAGATAACCCAGTTCAAAGCAGATATTGTAGGATTTTCTGCCTTAATATTCTGGGATATAGGGTTGTGTGGAAGGGCCCCCAGTTCAAAGCAGATCAGCTGGATTGTATAAAGCTGTGGTGAAGGGACCTTTGTCCATGTGGAGCCTGTATGATGATGATATTTATTTAGACCCTACTTTTTCTCTCCACAAAGAATACTCATCCTGGCCTGGGTGCTTAGCCCTCGTGGAGCTTGCATCATCATCATTATGTTTATTTTATATTATACTAGCTGAGATACCTGTCCATGCCTGGACTGGGTAATTTGTAATGCTGTTTATTAGAAAAAATATTCTTTGCTTTTATTTTTTATGAATGCATCCATTAGAAAATGCATACAAATGTGGGTGAACTACAGTTCAATCACCCCCAAACCCACCAATATTCAAAGTTGGCCATGTTGGATGTGTGTGCCAAGTTTGGTCCAGATCTGTCATCAGCTGGGTTTAATGCTGTCTGGATGCGGGTGAACTACAACTCCCAAATTCCAAGGTCAATCACCCCCAAACCCTGCCTGTTTTCAAAGTTGGTTATGTTGGGTCTGTGTGCAAAGTTTGGTCCAGATCCATCATCTGTGTAGTTCAGAGCGATCTCTGAATGCAGGGTGAACTACAACTTCCACCTGGGTGGGCCAGCCTTCCCCCCAAACTCTTCTAGTATGTTCTGTTGATCCTGGGGTTCTGTGTGCCAAGTTTGGCCCAGATTCGTCATTGGTGGGGTCACAGTGGTCTCTGGAAGTGGGAACCAATGGAAAATCTGCCACAGACATACATACACCGCTGCCCAGTACATGTTCAGTTTTATTATTTACATAGATTATTATGTTTATACTCTCCACAAAGGGGAGTCATCTTGGCCTGGGCGCTAAGCCCCCGTGGAGCTGCATCATCATCATTGTGTTTATTATTTTATATTATTATTATTGACACAAAGACATAGTATGACACAGCAAACGAGATCTATATGCTGGATTTCGTATCATAAAATCACAAGTCGAACACTTCCCAAGTCTTTAGGACTGTATCTTGGTCTGGGCCTTAGTTCCTGCGGAGCCTGTATTATTATTATTATTGTTATTATTATTGTTATTATAATTACTACCCTACTATTTATCTCCACAAACGAGCCCAGCCCGCATCTTGGCTTGGGCAGTTAGCCTGCATCATCATCATCATTTTATATTATTAGTGTTATTATTTTTTATTATTATGATTCTGTTTATTATGATTATTTTTATGCCCGCATCTTGGCCTAGACGGTTAGCCTGCATCATTATCATCATCATCATCATGTTTATTATTTTGTATTATTATAGTACAGTAGAGTCTCACTTATCCAACACTCGCTTATCCAACATTCTGGATTATCCAACGCATTTTTGGAGTCAATGTTTTCAATATATCGTGATATTTTGGTGCTAAATTCATAAATACAGTAATTACTACATAGCATTACTGCGTATTGAACTACTTTTTCTGCCAAATTTGTTGTCTAACATGATGTTTTGGTGCTTCATTTGTAAAATCATAACCTAATTTGATGTTTAATAGGCTTTTCCTTAATGCCTCATTATCCAACATATTCGCTTATCCAACATTCTGCCGGCCCGTTTATGTTGGATAAGTGAGACTCTACTGTATTATTATTATTATTATGTTTATTTTGATTATTACTTGTGCCCACATCTTGACCTGGGTGGTTAGTCTGCATCATCGTTGTGTTGTGGAGGCTTTCATGGTCTGAATCACTGGGTTGCTATGAGTTTTCCAGACTGTATGGCTATATTCCAGAAGCATTTCAGAAGCATTTCACCTGCATCTACGGCAGACATGCTCAGAGATTGTGAGGTCTGTTGGAAACTAGGCAAGTGGGGTTTATATATCTGTGGAATGAATGTCCAGGGTGGGAGAAAGGACTCTTGTCTGTTTGAGACAGGCGTGAATGTTGCAATTGGCCACCTTTATTGGCATTTAATAGCCATTCAGCTTCAAGGTCTGGCTACTTCCTGCCTAGGGAAATCCTTTGTTGGGAGGTGTTGATTATTATATATTAATAGTATTATAATATTATGATAATGCTTATTATGCTGATTATTTATACCCACCCGCATCTTAGCCTGGGCGCTCAGCCCAGAAGGAGCGAAACCCCTCCCTTTCTTTGGGAGGCGCTCTCAATCCGGATCCCGCCCCTTTCATTGATGAAATTTAAACCCGTGTGGCTTTCGCCTCGCATCCCGGGCCACTCGTTTCCAAGGGCAGAGGGAGGGAGGAAGGGAGGGGGAAAAGAAGGAGGGCCTGGCAGCATTCCTTTGGTTGGAGAAGGAGGAGGAGGAAGAGGGAGCCCTTTGGGTTTTTCTTCAAGCCTCTTCAGGGATCGATACTTGATACAGAGAACCATCTGCTGGGAAGAATCGCTGCGAGGTTGGAACCAGAAAGGCCTCCTCTTTTCCCGAGGAAGGAGAGAGAGAGAGAGAGAGAAGGGGAGTGGAGGGAGAAGACGCCTCAAATTTTCTATATTTTTCTAGAGCCAGAGTATTTTATTTTCCTAAGGATCCAAAATGTCGTCTTTTGCAAAAGGTAAGCGCCTTTTCATCTTGGAAGCGGGGTGCCTTTTTCTCTAAGCGGGGCTCCTGTAACAGAGGGGGGTGCAGAGTGGGAAATGGACACCCCCCCCCATCGGCTGGCATTAAACCGATTCGAGAGCGGGGGCCTGTCTCTTCCTAGAGGCTGCACACCCAGACAGAGGCGGCTGCAGCTGCTGGCTTTGGCTCTGTAGGGTCACAGGCGGAGCCTGTCCTTGGCGCTCCCTCCAGGGCTTTTTGCCCACGGTGCTTCTGTCAAAACCCTGCTGCGAAAATAGATAGGCTCCCATTGAGAATTGGAAGGGTCGTGCCAGTGAATTTGGGCATCCTGTCTTTCTGGTGTTGGGCCTTGACTACCTCCTTTTGCTACCTACGTGGCTTGATTCTCAGAAATAATAGGTTGCGAAAGCAGGAAGAGACATTTCATGAACAGTGATGACTCTTGATGTCTTGCTGGAGCATTCCCCCTCCCTCTCCTTCAAGGAAATGATTCCTGCAACAGGGCACTTATTATTTTAAATTGAAAGGGTCTTTGTGCCTGCAGTGTGTCCTGAAAGCTTGCTAATAGAAGTGCTCTGTTGACACTGTTGACTGGTCAAACAGACAAGGTTTTCATTACCTTTCATTGGTTCAGGGTACTTCGAACTGGAAAGATAGATGCTAACTGTCTTGGTTACTGTATGAATATTCCTATGCGCTGCTCCTCAATGGGCTGTGAAGAGCTAAAAGCAGAGTTAGCTGAATCTTGAAATCAGCTACGTGAAAGTGATCCATCTAAACTAATCAGCTCTATAATAGAAAAAGCATAAAATATTTTAAAGTGTAATATGGTTGTTGTGTGTTTTCCGGGCTGTGTGGCCATGTTCCAGAAGCATTCTCTTCTGACGTTTCGCCCACATCTATGACAGGCATCCTCAGAGGTTGTGAGTAATATACCTCACAATCTCTGAGGATGCCTGCCATAGATGCAGGCGAAACGTCAGGATAGAATGCTTCTGGAACATGGCCATACAGCCTGGAAAACACACAACAACCCTGTGATTCTGGCCATGAAAGCCTTTGATAACACATTAAAGTGTAATGTTGGGGTGTTTTTTTTTGCCAAAATCCTGGGAAAGTCACTTTTGCATAAGACTGATTTGTATAAATGTTTCTCTAAGTATAATTTTTCAAACTCCACAAGTGTAGTATCCACATTTGTGAAATTCTTCTGATTTGAATGTCTCTGAGCCCTTCCACACAGCCATATAATCCAGAATATCAAGTCAGATAATCCATAATATCTGCTTTGAACAGAATTGAGTCCCCTTGGAGAGATAGGGTGGAATATAAAGTATTATTATCTGAGTCCACACTGCCATATAATCCAGTTCAATGTGGATTTCGTACAGCTGTGTGGAAAGAGCCTGAGGCCCCTTCTGCACAGCTGAATAAAATCCCACATTTTCTGTTTTGAACTGGAATGTATGGGAGTGTGGATTCAGATAACCCATTTCAGAGAAGATATTGTGAATTATCTGCCTTGATATTCTAGGTTATATGGCTGTGTGGAAGGGCCCTACTTCATTTCTATCACTGTTGACTCCAAATTCTTTGTCAAGTTTGATGCAAGCTGGAAAACCACTGCACTAGAGCATTTTTAAAATGAGGCTGAGAGGGACATCTAACCAAGAGGACACCTGAAGAAATATTGTTCAAGCTAAGATCTCACATGGTTTTGGAAATAGTGAAGAAATGAACTGTAAAGACTCTCTTTGGTTAGTGCTAGAAAATTTCAGCAGTGCAGAAACACCATTCAGGCGCGACATCTCCAGATGTGAGCTCAGGGCCCTTCCACACAGCCATATAACCCAGAATATCAAGGCAGATAATTCACAATACTGGGTTATCTCAGTCCACACTGCCATATAATCCAGTTCAATGTGGATTTTATACAGCTGTGTGGAAGGGGCCGTAGACACCTCATCTGAGGCACCATTTATATATGTACAGATGGCATGCATATATATATATATATATATATATATATATATATATATATATGCCATCTGTTACATATAAACGCATATAGATTTACCTCCAACAATACTACAATCTTAGAATTTACCATTATATAAATGTATGTGTAAAACTGAAATTCTAAGACTAGAATTGTTGGAAGTAAACAAAAATGAAGAATTAAAAATTCCATTAATACATAGGAATGTCAATACAGGTTGAGTATCATATATTCAAAATGCATGAGACCAGAAGTGTTTTGAATATCAGAATTTTTCGGATTTGGGAATACCTGTTTTTTCATATACCTACATAATGAGAGAAATCTTGAAGAAGAGCCATAAGTCTAAATATGAAATTCATTTATATTTCATATGCAGGCTTTGTTTTATGCACATTATTTAAAACATTTTTTGTGATTATCTTCAGAGTCTGTATATAAATAATGTTATGTATAAAACAAAGCCTGCGTACATTAAACCAGTCGAAAGCAAAGATGTCTCTTATCTCATTCACCCACATTGATAATTTTGAAGTTTGGAGTATCCAGGTCCTGGAAATCCAGTTAAGAGATGCTGGAGCTGTAATACTAATACTATACACTGCTGCTGTAAGTGTAGAATCGTTGGAAAGTGTTCATGAGGGATTAAAATATGCAGTAAACATTGAACACCCACAATTACTATTAGCACGCCAAAGCTCGCAGATAAATAATCTGTGGTGTGTAGGATCACTGGGATGTGGCAGGAGGTGACATTTGCAGGAGGACGTAGAGGTCAGTGTTAATTTCAGGATGCTGTGAAATTGTTTTAGGACTGCTAAAATACAGAATAAATCGTTGTCTGGCTTTATCAGATAAAGAATATGCCAAAGTAAGCAAGAACTTTGGAGAATGGTATCTTGTTCTCAAAGTACCATTGTAGCTCAAACAACATAATAATTATTAACAGCAAGAAACAAACTACAGTTAAACATTAAAATAGTTCCACTGTGTTGCTTACAATAAACTTGCAAATGGGCATTAAGCCTGCCATTCTATATATATTTTCCTGATGGAAGACCAGTTGAAGTCAGTGGAACTTTGCATAGATACTTATTATTTTGATGGAAGAAGCCACTGTTAGATGCTAGCAAGTACAGTAATTTGAATCCTTTGGTTTGAATGCTATGCTCTGCACCTGTGAAAAACAATCTTGGCTCACATTTGTATATTTGAACATGGTTGTTACATTGCCTCTCAGTATTCTCTTTTCCAGCTCCCTCAGCCATTCCTTTTCAAGCCACTTTAATGATCCTGATTAACCTAATTATGCTCTTCAGTTGGAAAGAATGCCAAGAGGATGGTAAATCGTTGTTTTGAAAAAGCAGGGTCATAGCTCTAGGTCTTGCATTAATCTGCAACAAGCATTACATGTCAGGGCTGGCCTATCAAAACTTTGCATGTGGTCTTCAGGAACATGATGTGTACTTACAAAACCAGGGAATTCTTATTTGTGTTGATCTGTAGCAGATATTATCCACCATTTTAATTACTTTTTAAATAACAGCTCTCTTATGATCCTTTGAGAATTGCTTCTGGTGCTTCTTTTTCTCTTCCCAGCATCAGCAGTAGATAATGTTTTAAAAACAACTTCATAAGAAGTTCTGGAAGGTGGGAAATGTTTGACTCTTCAGCTGTTTAGGAAGCGAATGTTCATACCCTTGCACATTCACACCCTTGCTGTTGCGAAGTTGGGTGAGACAGTTTGCAAAATGATTAGTAGAGATAGGAGCCTCTTCAGTGAAAAAACTACTTTTCCAGGGCATATGTGCATGTGACCTAATTCCCAGGGAGTGACATCCTAGGAGTTTTTTGTTTGTTCAGCACTTTTAAAGTATACCATATCACTGTATCTCAGCCCCCTACCCCAGCACAAAACATGTGCTCCACTGCAGTACTTTACCCACCCACCCAATAAAAATTGCTCCTGTAAGTTTTAGTAGGAAAGTGACAACACCAGAGTTGGCATTGGAGAAAGCCTCGTGCCTCTGAAGTCATGACAGTTATTACACAAGTTAAAATAACTTACCCATAATATGGAAATGCCCTGGGCATGTATTGCAAAACTTCAAAATGCCTTTTTATGGAATTGGCAGTGTTGTAAAACAAAAAGCAAAGTTTACATGTTGAAACAGTTGGCTTCCTCTATTGTTTTGTACTTTGCTCACATTTTCATTTTGTTCCCAAGAAAAGAAAAGAACCATATATACACCACAATAAGTTGAGAAACTATAGCCTAACCATTTCCCCTGAAAACCTGGGTCAACTTATCCAGAAATCTGTGCTGATTTCCAAAGGAAATGAGTCAAGTCTGGATGGTTTTTCAGGGATCTGTAAAACACATAAACTATTTCTTTCTTTCTTTTGTTTGGAAGGGGCTGTTAACCATTACTCTTTTTTCATATCAACTATGTTAGGTCCTAGTTTCAAGGCTGTTTTTTTCAGTGTCCCCCAAGGTGACTCAATACATGGTTTCAGTAATATGAGACTCACCTGAAAAAGCTCTTTGATAACTTGTTCTCCATCATGCTTGTAGGCAAAACAACCAACCTATCCTTGGATACCTTTTGATCACATGTTCAAAAATAATTTGGAATCCATATGTTTGGAAGTACTAGAGGCTTTAGTTTTAACATATTAAAAGGTAAACTCGGGTTTGTTGCTATGATTTGAAACTGCTACATGGAGGATAAGACAATATTTATCTTTTGTCTTCTTAGAAACATCACATGTCCATAAAACCCCAAAATGTTTCTGCTAGTTGAAATCCAAAGCACTGGTGAAAAAGTTATATGTTGTTACGTTTTCTCTATGTTATCTATAGTTTCCCAACCCTTGAGGATTGGTTGAGCTGTGAGGGCTGGTGAATTTCCACAATGGCAATAACATATTTTTTAGAAATCTTACTGTGCACAAAGAAAACAAATTGTCTAGCAATCTTCAAGTTGTCGGGTTGTGTGTAAACACTGGCCAATATAGTAGGTGTTACCGTTACTAAAAAAAGCTGGATTGTTATTTATTTATTTATCATGTCAGAAGCAAACCAAGGGTACAAGTTGTAATGTGTTTGAAAACACAAAAAAGTTTTTAAAAAACTTGGCATTATACTAAATCTCCTTTGACCAGTAGTTGACCACTTGGAGTGCCTCTGATGTTGCTATAAGAAGGTCCTCTATTGTGCATGTAGCAGGGCTCAGATTGCATTGTAGTAGGTGATTTGCTTTCTCCACACTGTCATATCATGGACTTCACTTTGTAGCCCCATTTCTTAAGGTTGGCTCTGCATCTCGTGGTCCCAGAGCGCAGTCTGTTCAGTGCCTTCGAATTCACCCAGTCTTCTGCGTGCCTAGGGGGAGTCTCTTAATCTGGCGTCAGCCACTGATTGAGGTTCCGGGTTTTAGCCTGTCATTTTTGGACTCTCGCCTGCTGAGGTGTTCCTCCAAGTATCTTTGTAGATCTTAGAAAACTATTTCTTGATTTAAGGCATTGGGGTACTGGCTGATACCCGAACAGGGGATGGGCCAGAGATGTCATTGTCTTGGTCCTTTCATTGCTGGCTGCTACTTCCCGGCAGATATCGGGTAGTGCAATGCCGGCTAAACAGTATAACCTTTCCAGTGGTGTGGGGTGTAGACATCCTGTGATAAGAGCCACATCCACTGTTTTAATGTGGCGAGATGTATTCCACACTGGGCATGCGTATTCAAAAGCAGAGTAACAAAGAGCAAGGGCAGATGTCTTCACTGTGTCTGGTTGTGATCCCCAGGTTGTGCCAGTCACCTTTTATTTGATGTTATTTCTAGCACCCATGTTTTACTTGATAGTCAAGCAGTGCTTCTTGTAAGTCAGAGCACGGTTCATGGTAACTCTTCTGTTTTCGCCATCTGCTTCTCTGGCCCTGGAATTTTTTTCTTGTCAGGAGTGACTTGAGGAACTGCAAGTCCCTTCTGGTGTGAGAGAATTGGCCATCTGCAAGGACGTTGCCAAGGGGACGTCCAGATTTCTGATGTTTTATCATCCTAGAATCAAAGAATAGGAGAGTTGGAAGAGACCTCATGGGCCATCTAGTCCAACCCCCTGCCAAGAAGCAGGAAATCGCATTCAAAGCACCCCCGACAGATCCTGTGGGAGGTTTCTCTCATGTCCCCGCATGGAGAGCTAGAGCTGACAGACAGGTGTTCATCCCGCTCCTGACAGACAGGAGTTCTTCCCACTCCCTAGATTCGAACCGCTGATCTTTCAGGCAGCAGTTCAGCTGGCAAAAGGGTTTAACCCATTGCGCCACTGGGTGCTCCCATTGATAGCTATGATAAATAAAAACAGATTTCCTGGATCACATCTTGGATTTTAAGAGAAGCACTATGATTCAAAAACGTGTTTGTGACCAGTTTTCTAAATCTGAATCTCAGCAATTTGTTAAACTACAGTATGTGCTCAGCAGTGTATTAAATAAGCAGTGATTTAAACTATGCAATTTAATGTATCAAGAAGTAGTAGTATTTACTGGGGAACACAGGAAAAGATGGCATTGCTCTCATGTTTTCCTTGTGAGCTTCCCATAGGGAACCTTAATGTAATGTAGGGCTAGATAGGTATCTGGCCTGATCCAGCAGGACTCTTCTGTGTTCTTTTAGCTATTATGAAAACAGACACGTGTTGTATATTCTCCGTCCCCTGTCTTTTCTCACAAAAAATGCTGTAGGCTAAACATCTGTAGGCATTTATATACACAGCTAAAGAATTTAAACAACAATTTGTGAAATCACTTTGCCTTTATGTATGTGTTTTATCAGTTTGCTCAGTCCTATAGGAGTAGAATTGAACCCTTCCTACCACTATAGGAATGAAAGCGTTTGGGCTGAAAGTGGAGGTAAACCACATTATTTCAATTCATGAATCATCGCGGTCAAGGAATTCCTGAATTCCTTGTGAAAGACTCACACAGTTTTTATCACCATTGAGCAATTGGTCCCATTTGTTGATTTTTTTAAAATGACCAAAGCAGGCCAACCGCCTTTGTTTTTAAAGTATGAAGTATCATCGATTGGCACTCCCAAGTTGCATATGTGTATTCTGTGATCTCTGCATTAAAAGCAAAGTAAATAAAGATGAGAGGGTTAGAGCAATTCTTTTTTCATGTTGCTTGGTACCTGGTTCATAATTGAATATGCAGGAAAAATGGAGGGGAAAGCGTGATGCAAAAAAAATTACTGGAAGTGAGAACAGCATGTTAGTTCATGGGCAGGTTTCTATTTTTTGTATGACATGCATTTGTTGAAAGGGAAATGATATTGCTCAACAAATGTGTAATGTTTGACATATAATGACCTGATGTTATTCTTTCCAGACAGCTGTTAGCTTCTGGGATTTTTTCCCCTATTGCTTAGTAGCTGATTAATATTTTAATGAAAATGTATGTTTTATAATGTGTCTAATAAAATATGTTTTGTAATACAGTTTATAATTCTGTTCCCTTCTCACCCTGAAAGTTCTTCATTCTTATTACAGTAGAGTCTCACTTATCCAAGCCTCTGGATTATCCAAGCCATTTTTGTAGTCAATGTTTTCAATATATCGTGATATTTTGGTGCTAAATTCATAAATACAGTAATTACAACATAACATTACTGCGTATTGAACTACTTTTTCTGTCAAATTTGTTGTATACCATGATGTTTTGGTGCTTAATTTGTAAAATCATAACCTAATTTGATGTTTAATATGCTTTTCCTTAATCCCTCCTTATTATCCAAGATACTCGTTTATCCAAGCTTCTGCCGGCTGGTTTAGCTTGGATAAATGAGACTCTACTGTATTTATGCCTACTAACCACTAAAATTAGTTTTATTTTTTACAACAGATTTTAGCAAAGCAATGTCTCAGGCCGGTACTTCCCCATTCCAGGAAGCAATTAGACAAGAACTGGAATATTCCATGAAAGTGGAATTGGACAAAATTCTTGCAACTGCACCACAGAATGAACTGCCGGTAAGTACCGAAATTACATTCATGTGGGGAAAAGGTTTATAATTTAGAGACATTTTTGAAATATGATCACCTACATGTTTTCATATTTTGATCTGGACAGATGCTCTTGGGCCTATTTTACCAAAAAAGTGACAGGAGAATTTTGGCATTGTGGTTTGTAGAACTGTGTGTCGGAGTGAATACAGCACACACAGTGAATAAAAGACTATCCTAAATGCATTGCTTTTCCATGGTTGATTAAAAGAATAATGATCTAGAGCTGGCGGAAATTGTATCCTTGCCTGAATTGTGAAAGAGCAAAAGCACATTTTTTCTTTTCAGACATTAAGTATACTTCCTGTAGTATTGCCTCCAGCATCATAAAAGTCAAGGCTTATATATAGCAATTCAGCATAGGCACTACAAGCTCAGGAGGTATCCTGTAATAACCAGAGATGGTCTTCTAATGATAGATAAGGTTCACTGTTGTGGCAAAACAATGCATTTTCAGGTTTAAAAAATCCCTCAGCTTCAGGTACAGTATTCTCTCACTACTTCGCGGTTCACTTTTCGCAGATTCGCTGTTTTGCAGTTTTTCAATAAACTCTAAAAGACTATTATAAATCATAAAAAATTACAATTTACAGCCTAAGGAAGGGAGGAAGGAAAAGCCAAAGGGAGAGAAAAGGAGCCCAAGTGGCAACAGGAGGAGAAGGAGGCTATTTATCAACACACAATTGGTTGATAAAGACATAAAATAGTGTATAACTACTAAAATAGTGTATAAATATTAAAATAAATATAGTGTTCCTAATTCACGGATTTTCACTTATTGCGGGTGTTCCTGGAACCTAACTCCCGCAATAAGTGAGGGAACACTGTATATGCCAAAAGGGGCCAGTTGTCTGCAGTGACTATTCCTTGCTGATGAAGCAAAGCCATCAAGCATTTTTTCTTGTATAAGATTTGTTTAAAGTGATGAGGGAAAGTTCATTTTAATGTGGCCGGCACATGACCCATGGCAGCTTATATCTCGTCTCATCTTATCTATCTTTTTCTGTGTCTTTTAGCACACTAAGAAGGACCTGGAAGGGTTTAAAAAGCTCTTTCATAGATTCTTACAAGAAAAGGGACCTTCTGTGGACTGGGGAAAGATCCAGAGACCTCCAGAAGACTCTGTAAGTTGCAATAGCATGATGTGAATAATTACTTTGTAACTGATCTCGTTATTTAATAATGCTAAGTATTCCACTCGTCCAGAAGGCTTCAAGACATTGAGACTTAAGCAACAACTATTCAAAATAACTGAAAGTATGCACCCTCTCTTCAGCTAACTGATAAATCACACTGTGCATGACCCCACAGTAGTCCTGAATTCTCAGAAATATGGGCTTGCCTCAATTGTGAATACTGCAGATCCTGGAACCAGTTCAAAGCCAGACTCTGCCATTTGTGTCTTTGCTATCTGGACCTCAAACTGGGTCCAGGATTACCCAATGTAATAATCCACACAACTGAACCACTTTCATCTGTGCTGGTTTAAAACTGACCTAAATGATCAGTGTAGATGTGCCCTTTGTCTTCTTGAGTAATAGCATGATTATTGGGCCTTATCCTGTACGCATTTTCATTTCATTTTGTAATGTGTTTGTGTAATTTTGTAATGCGCATTGTTTTAGTGGTAAAGACATTAGAAGTTGAGCATCCCTTATCAAGAATTCTGAAACCTTCTGAAGTCCTCAACGTGACTTGGCTTTCTGATGGTTCAGTATCTATGTTGCTTCATGCACAAAAGCATTAAAATATTGTTAATAAGATTATCATCAGGCTTTGCCTATTAGACATGAATGAATTTTATCTTTTGACTTGGGTCCCATCTCCAAGTTATCTCATGTATTTTTCCTTTTTCCAAAATAAGCGGGAAATCAAAAATAGGGAACACTTTTGGTCCTAACCGTTTTGGATAAGGGATTTTCAACCTATACAGTATACATAATTTGTGTAGAATAAGGGAACCGAATTCAGATGTTTCCGGGGAGCTAGGAACAGGCATGTCTTCTCAATACCCAGCATAAACACAGAGCTAGCTGCTTCCTGCCTATGCTGGTTACTGATCTGCAAGATGTGTGTGTTTGTAACTGGAGAGGAATTACTGAAAGTTGCTATCTGTTGTACCGCTACTTAGCCTGTTATTCTTCAGAGTGTGATAATCTCTTAACATGTCAAGGAAATTAGCGAGTTGCATGTATTAATTGCTTGTATACCATAGTCAGTGCCACAGAGATACTTCCTATCTGTTGCATCCCTGAATGAGGAGCTTTTAAGCTTTAATTCTTTGGAAAGCACCTCTGTGTGTTGAAAATAGAACTGCGCATGTTTTAAAAACATCAACACTTTTACAAATACTAACTTGATGTATTCAGATTTAAACAGTTTGAGAAACATGGCTCTAATCTCATTCTGTTTACTAATTTTACAGTATTTTTCATGTCTATATATATAAAAGAGTGATGGTATCAGGGCAGCGGATAAAACAACAAAACTACAGGCCCCCAACCTCGAAATTTGACAACACAACCCATCATCCACGGCTCTAGGTTGATACAAGAAAAAGAAAAGAAAAATAAAGTCCTAATTAGAGGGAGAGGAATAACTGTTTTTATCCAATTGCTGCCAGTTAGAAGGTTAAGCTCCGCCCACTTGGTCTCCTAGCAACCGACTCAGCCCAGGGGACAGGTATAGTTAGACTTCACTTAGGCCTCTTCCACAGATTATCTAATTTGCACTGGATTATATGGCAGTGTAGACTCAAGGCCCTTCCACACAGCTATATAACCCACTTAGAATCTTATATTATCTGCTTTGAACTGGATTATCTTGACTCCACACTGCCATATAATCCACTTCAGTGTGCATTTTATACAGCTGTGAAGAAGGGGCCTCATATAATCCAGTTCTAAGCAGATAATATAACATTATCAATATACAGTAGAGTCTCACTTATCCAACATAAACAGGCCGGCAGAATGTTGGATAAGTCAATATGTTGGATAATAAGAAGGGATTCAGGAAAAGCCAATTAAACATCAAATTAGGTCATCATTATACAAATTAAGCACCAAAACATCAACAACAAATTTGACAGAAATAGTAGTTCCATGCGCAGTAATGCTATGTAGTAATTACTGTATTTACCAATTTACCACCAAAATATCACAATGAATTTAAAACACTGACTACAAAAACATTGATTATGAAAAGGCAGACTGCGTTGGATAATCCAGAACATTGGATAAGCGAATGTTGGATAAGTGAGATTCTACTGTAATATGAAATAATTACTGTGATATAATAATACAGAACAATATAATCTCTAAAACCAGGACAGTAAATAAAGAGCAACACTCTGAAAGCAGGGAAATTGGGAATTCCAGAAAGGAAACAATCAGGGCCAGCTAACATCTCCCAAGAAAGGATTCTTCCAGAAAGGAAGCTGAGAAGGGAGTGAAGCAGTGTGTATAAGTCATTATTATTACTATCATTACTATTATTATTATTATTATTATTATTATTATTATTATTATTATTATTGTGTTGCTGTGAACCGTGAAAATGAATACAATCTGGCTCCAAGTACTCAAAAACACTAAAATCAGAATATATAAAAATAACTGTGGTATAATAAAACAGAACAATACAATCTCTAAAATCAGAACACTAAATAAAGAACAACACTCTTAAAACAGGGGAATTCCACACAGGAAACAATCAGGGCCAGCTAACACCTCCCAACAAAAAATTCACTCAGGGAGGAAACAGCCAGGCTTTAAAGCTGCAAGGCCATTACATACTAATCATTTTCCCTAATTGCAGCATTCATACTTGCCTCCAACAATCAGAAATATTGTATATTCACAACCTTTAGGAAATAATATCCCCTGATGGTGCAGCGTGTTAAAGCGCTGAGCTGCTGAACTTCTGGACCGAAAGGCTGCAGGTTTGAATTGGGGGAGTGGAGAGAGCCCCCACTGTTAGCACCAGCTTCTGCCAACCCTGAAGTTCAAAAACATGCAAATGAGAGTATATCAATAGGTACTGCTCCGGCGGGAAGGTAACGGCGCTCCATGCAGTCATGCCGCCGGCCACATGACTTTGGAGGAGTCTACGGACAACGCCGGCTCTTCGGCTTAGAAATTGAGATGAGACCAACCCCCAGAGTCAGACACAACTGGACTTAATGTCAGGGGAAAACCTTTACCCTTTACCTTAACTACCACCAATTCCTCAATACTTTATTTCCCATACCACCATACTTTGCCACAGCAACGCGTGGCCGGGCACAGCTAGACTTCTATAAAATGTAACATTTCTGATCAGTACTCAACAATTGCATTCATCTTCTTGCTCTGAAAATATGGTGTGTACATAGTTAATAAATCTATTAAAACCACTTACACTATTTCAGGAAAACAGGAACTGTTTCTGAAGACCTTTATTTTAAGCTTTTGATAACAATAACCAAAAAAGCCCTGCTGTATCTTGTATGTTTTGATTGCCAAATTCCAGACCATAGACAGTTCTGGGATGATTTACTTAGAAGTTATCTACTACTGAATTTGATGGAATGTCCTCTCAAATAGTGTTTAGAACAGCTGCTTGCACCAGCCTTTCTATCTTAACAGTTATAATAAGTCTTTATTTGACAGTATTTGACAAAATTCAGTCTGTGGCTAAAAAACTATCCATCATAGTTTTTTAGCCACATCACTGGACTCATTCTTATGTGGCATTTCATACTACTTAATAAACATATATTTTTCTTGCTCATGCAATTATCCTAGCTCTAATATCCTTGATGTTTAAATAGTTACTCACTTTTAGTAAACATTTCATTCCTGGAAAAGGTATTAATGAAGTACCTCTAATGTATCAGCCCTTCTTGGGCAAACTTCCTGTTCTTTACTATAATGTAGTGATGACATAATCTCAAAGTAGATGATAAAGATAGGCTTGGCTTATGGAAAAGTATGTTCCTTCCTGCTTGCGTGGGGACATGACACAAAGTTGGCTTTAAATGTTTACACTTGTAAAATTCTTAATGCCACCTCCTTGGAAATTTTCACCTCAATATTTTGCCAAGGAATGAAAGTTATATAATGGCAAGTTGTTGAAACCATGGTGGTTTGAATTGTCTCATCATTACATCCCTCTCCTCCCTCCTTTTTAAATATATTACAATAAAAGCTGCAATATTAGTTTTTTTTAAAAAAATTAAATACATTTGTACATATGTTCTCATGAAGATTGTGCTTTTTAAACTTTTATAATTGTGACTGCAAAGGGTGGGCAATATTGATGTATAGCAGATGTGGAGTAATGCACCCTAACTTCACACAGAAGTTGCAAATGCGTTAGTTTGCTGTAGACAGGAATTTTGGTGAAAGTCTGTGTTCTGCCTTCTGTGGCATACTGGAAAGAAAACCAGTTGATGTGGGTATTGGGAGGTGAGATATCTCCTTTTTGTTGCCCTGAGGCCTCTTAAGATATTGCCATCCCAGTTGTAATTATAGGGGTATTTCAGATCCGCATACCTCCTTCAGGCTAAGCCAGTACCCGAGACAAAGTTGTTGATGGTGGCGGCAAAGATACATGTAAACAAGAAGGTGGATCTGGTTCAGCAGCCCAGATAGCTCTCGTCTTCCTTTTTGTTAACTGCCAGCAAGTGAACTTTGACTTACGGCAATCTCATGAATAAGAGACCTCCCTACAGGTCTTACAGGCTCATGACTGTGGCTTCCTTGATTGTATCTCTACACCTGGAATTCACTCTTCCTCTTTTCCTACTGCATTCTATAAACTTTATGGGCATTATTTTTGTTAATGATAATCTGTAATCCTGCCTTTAGACTTTCTTTCTTGACTTTCTTCAGTAATTGTTCCAAATACTTGCTTTGTTCTGAAACTAGTGGCCAGTATTCATTCATAGTTAAGGCAGCCTACTAGCCAGGCAAAAGACTGAAAAGTGTTCTGTGACGGCATTGGACGGACAGGAGAGGGAAAGCAGGCTGCAAACTGAGGTTGCTGAGAGCACAAGCCACTTGCGAGTGTGAAGTGTGCCGTAGGAATCAAAATTCCTCTGATCTATTCAAAACTGCCCCTCCACTATGCCAATGCCCCAGATAGCATGGATCAGAGCTTAGAAAAAAAAATCTTTAAGATTATAATTTAATGCAAACCTCAACCCTCAGCTGGGGACTCTTGCATTTCTAGTTCTAAAAACGTTACTTTCCCAAGTCCTGGATTAGACTTGTAGAATCTAATTTCACATGAGTTGATTTGTGGGATTTTGTGAGAATTGCAATAGTGTTTTCTTTGGAGCCTGGTGATGTCCATGAGGACATTTTCAAAGGACATCACTTTTAGTAATGTATCCTTTCATCATGAGACTGAAAAAAAAGAGTTTACATTAGGATTCTATTCTTAGATTTGTGATTGATGTAAATAGAGGTGTTTCCCATTTCTTAACAATCACCTGACACTAGTGGTTCTCAACTTGTGGGTCCTCTGGTGTTTTGGCCTAGGACTCCCAGAAATCCCAGCCAGTTTACCAGCTGTTAGGATTTCTGGAAGTTGAAGGCCAAAATATCTGGGGATCTATAGGCTGAGAACCACTGCACTATGGGGATGTGTTAAAACACAACAGAACTGAAGTAGGCGTCAAGCCACAATGCTAACAGTTTTACTCAACTGATCACTAACTTTAAAATGTTTAAATACTAAAATATCAGAGCCCACTTTTTCCAGGCTAGAGAAATGTGCTGATGCTCTTCAGAACATACTGATGGAGAGCAACTGATAAGAGATCAACCTTATGTGAATGTATCCTAAAACAATTACATTCCTTTCAGATACAGCCCTATGAGAAGATAAAAGCCAGAGGTTTGCCAGATAGCATTGCTTCAGTTTTGAACAAACTGGTTGTAGTGAAACTCAATGGCGGCTTGGGCACCAGTATGGGATGCAAGGGCCCCAAAAGCCTTATTGGGGTGCGGAATGAGAATACCTTCCTGGATTTGACTGTTCAGCAGATCGAGGTGAGTTGGCCGGTGTTGGTTTTCTGTGGGTTACAGAATATTCACAGTTCCATGTGCAATCCAGAGACACCAATCAAATGCTAAATACAGTGGATATGCAGTTCAATCTGTTTGGCTTAATGAGAACCAGACAAATAGCAGTCCTGTCTGCATCTAGTTCTTTTGTCCGTTTTGAGGAAGGTTGACAATGTTCTGATATGCCATTATCTTTTTGGCATAGAGCTGCTGTTTCATCTGAAGCGAATTTGGGGGTAAAAACATCTGGAAATAATGGGGAAGTCAAAAAAAGAAGCAGCTACAGAAATGTTGAAGTTTTTTGTTTTTAATGAAGTGAAAGAGGATGTGCAGACCCACCAAGTGACACAGCAGGAATTAACTGTTTCTGTCAATGGGCTGGCAGTGGGGTGAGGAGATACTGAATGATCAGAAGGCAATCCCATTATCATTGAATCTGTCATGGTGACAGTAGATAGGTTACTACCTATCCCATGTTTGTATTATGTTTGTGGTATTTCAAGTCAAGTAGCAGCATACACCTGGGGAGCTGCATATTCCTCTGACTGTTTTTGCATGCAAAGAGTTGGGAGTAGCTTGGGGTTGCGATTGCTGCCAGGCTCACCACCTTCATCATTATTTCAATTTGTTTTAGGAATGCCAGAGAAAAACTTTACTTAACTCTGCTTTTAAAAGAGAGATAATTCTGTAGTGCTTAACAGAATCTGTTTTCACAGCATCTAAATAAAACATACAATACAGATGTTCCACTAGTTCTAATGAACTCCTTCAACACTGACGAAGACACCAAAAAGATCTTGCAAAAATACAGCCACAGTCGTGTGAAAATCTACACTTTCAACCAAAGCAGGCAAGACTGTTGTTATTTTTTGGTTTCAATGATATATGATGCAACATCCTTAAGAAATTTTTCCTGTTTATCTGTAAATGAATGCAAAGCACAGTAATGACTCTAGGATACTGAACTTCAGCTCCCATCATTCCTCACCATTGCCTATGCCAGGGGTTCTCAAACTGTGCTCCGTGAAGCCCTTGGGGCTCTGTGGATTATAGTGAGGGGCTCCATGGCACCATGCTGCTTCCCACCTCTTCCCCTTTCCTCTTTCAAAAAATGCAAGGAAATTAATTTGATAGTGTTATTCCTGCATAGCAGTAAAGGGTTGGACTGGATAGCCTTTGGGGTTTTATGCTGCTATTACAAAAAAGCTAGATGCTCATCTGTTGGGGGTGTTTTGTGTTTTTCCTGCATGGCAGAAGGGGGTTGGACTGCATGGCCCCTGGGGTCTTCCACTGAAATACAGTTAAGTTTATGTTAGTTAGAATTGTTCTTCGTTTTAAATGTTGTATTTATTCTTTCTTTCTTTCCTTTTTTTTGCATTGTGTGAATTAGATCACACACTCTCCACCCAGCCCATGCCTGATATATATACATTATATATATATCATATATAAACATTGCGGCTCTTTTGCTTCAAAAAGGGCTCAGCGGCTGAAAAAATTTGAGAACCCATGGGCTATGCTAACAAGGGCTGATGAGAGTTGCAACCTCACCGCTTCTTAAAGGACTACACTTTGCCCACATTTATTTCTGAGCATAATGTGCTATGTGCTTAAGATATGGCTGATGTGTGAAGTCTCCTAGAATCATAGAATAGTAGAGTTGGAAGAGACCTCATGGGCCATCCAGTCCAACCCCCTGCCAAGAAACAGGAAATCGCATTCAAAGCACCCCCGACAGATGGCCATCCAGCCTCTGCTTAAAAGCCTCCAAGGAAGGAGCCTCCACCACAGCCCGGGGGAGAGAGTTCCACTGTCGAACAGCCCTCACAGTGAGGAAGTTCTTCCTGATGTTCAGGTGGAATCTCCTTTCCTGTAGTTTGAAGCCATTGTTCCGTGTCCTAGTCTGCAGCTATCCCTCCCAGTCCTCTCAGTGCTTCAGTAATTCTCCAGTGACACCCTGCATCCCTATGCTGCTCACCCAGCTGAAAAGATGTATTATATTGCAGGTACCCACGCATTAATAAGGAATCTTTACTGCCAATAGCAAAAGACGTGTCTTACTCTGGAGAGAATACAGAGGCTTGGTATCCTCCAGGGCATGGTGACATCTATGCAAGTTTCTACAATTCTGGATTGCTGGATAATTTTATTGATGAGGGGAAGGAGTATATTTTTGTGTCCAACATCGATAACCTTGGTGCCACCGTTGATCTCTACATTCTCAACCACCTCATGAATCCGCCAAATGGAAAACGGTGTGAATTTGTTATGGAGGTCACCAATAAAACAAGGGCAGATGTTAAGGTAAAAATGAAATATTTCTTTTCATGAACATTGCTTCTGACAAAGTGAAGCCTGCATATTTTTTCCTGTTGTTCAGTGTGTTGGATCTCAAGGGCCGATATACCAAAAACAACAGATTGATCCCACATAAATTTCTTTCTCCTCTTCCCTTGTTCCTGAGCCCTTAAATCAGGTCCCAAGGCCTGTAAAGCAAATCTATATCTAAGAGGACAGAAATTGGGCTCAGTCATCCATTCCACTGTGAAACTGGCAACCCGCACTCTTTCATTCCCAGTTTGTATCCATAAATGGTTTATGTGGGTCACTCCATCACAACCATGGAAGATTTTGTACTTTTAGAGCCCACTCCAAGACCTTACTTCTGTTGAGGCTGTGCTAAATGTTTCCTATAGAAGCTATGATTGGGGCAGGGCTGCTCAACCATCCACCTAAAAGCCCCTTGGTAAAGTTTTTTTTTTTAAAAAAAATTGAAAACCTAGCTCTACTGAAGCCATTGATGCTGTTGTATGTTTGCTGGTGCTCAGAATCCCGCTAGACTTAAAATTGTGTCTTTCTCCAGGGCGGTACGCTTACACAGTATGAAAACAAACTGAGACTGGTGGAAATTGCTCAGGTGCCAAAAGCGCATGTTGACGAATTTAAGTCTGTTTCAAAATTCAAGATCTTCAATACAAACAACCTGTGGGTTTCGTTATCGGCAATTAAACGGCTGCAGGAACAAAATGCAATTGATATGGAAATTATTGTTAATCCAAAGGTAAGGGACCGAAAAGGCCTAAAGATAAAGAGTCAAGGAAAAAACAAAAACAAAAACCCATCCCCTGTCTTTATGAAATGTTGAGAAATCAGGCTTTCTAAAATTTATTTGAGCTAAATGGTGGGAGAGGCATTTCAAGGCATATATATATATATATGTCTGTCTCTCATAGCTTCAGAAAAGAACTTTAAAAATATTTCAAAAGTATAGCAAAATTAAATTATTCAATGCTACATTATTAATAAAGGTTGTGGTTCTTGAAATAATTTCGTTTGCAGTGCCACTATACGTATGTTTTTCCAATGATCAACCAAATAATTTACAGTATGGTGATTTATAAAGACACCGATTTCATTGACCAATTTATACATATGACAGTTCCCAGTAAATAGTAGGCTATTTGGGATATGTATGTGTGTGTGTGTGTGTGTGCGCGCGCGCATGAATAATTTCTGAAAAAAATATAAGTAGGGTGGAATTTCCATTATCTGTAAAAAAAATTGTTTTATGATCCAAAAACTTGGGAGTTGTAATTTTGATGAGGGCAAATAATACAATTTTATTCTCCTTGATTTCTCCAAACCATTGTAACCTCCAATTGGTAAGTGATCGATGGAATTGTAGGGAATAACCTTTATGGGTTTAAACCAGGCATGGGCAAAGTTCGACCCAGCCGGGTAAGCTGTTGGGAATTGTGGGAGTTGAAGTCCAAAAGGCTGAAGTTTGCTCACGCCTGATTTAAATAATGTTGAAATATGGTCAAGGCTGGATCCATCCCCAAACACAGGCCAGAAGTGGTCACAGTTAGAAGGAGTCATGCTGGCAGAGTGATGGGAGTCAGAGCCTTCCAGTTTCCATGTTGGATGAATGTGTGCGCATGCATATGCACCCACAAACACGCCAGAGCAGTAGGGCAGGGATCTTCTATATATACATACACAGACATGTATCCCTTATGCATGAAGCTTTCTCTTCCAGACTTTAGATGGTGGTTTAAATGTTATTCAGCTGGAGACTGCTGTTGGTGCTGCTATTAAAAGTTTTGACAATTCTTTGGGAATAAATGTGCCTCGTAGCCGTTTCCTGCCTGTCAAGACCACATCTGATCTTCTACTTGTGATGTCTAACCTATATAGCCTTCATGCTGGATCTTTAACAATGAGTGAGAAAAGGGAATTTCCTACTGTGCCACTGGTCAAACTGGGAAGCTCTTTCACCAAGGTAAGCAAAGGTTTGTGGGTAAAATTTTGCTCCACTGCTAAGAAGACTATTTTATATTCTAGTCTACTAGCCATATAACTTGTTTTTTTATATTCCACCCTTCTCACCCCGAAGGGGACTCAGGGCGGATCACATTATATACATATAGGGCAAATATTCAGTGCCCACATACACATAGAACCGAGACAGACGCAGAGGCAATTTAACCTTCTCCTGAGGTGATGTTTGATTCTGGCCACAGGAGGGAGCAGCTGCTTCATCATCCACTGTGACGGCACTTCCTCATTCCAATGTCGTAAATTAGTTAAATTTGCCTCCCCACTTTATAAGTGGTACCTTATTTCTTACTTGATAGATGCAACCATCTTTCGGGTTGCTAGGTCGGCAATGAGCAGGGGCTATTTTTTAATTGATGGGTGCTCACCCTGCCACGGGCTGGCCTCAAACTCATGACCTCATGGTCAGAGTGATTTATTGCAGCAGGCTGCTCACCAGCCTGCGCCACAGCCCGGCCCCGGGTTCTTACAGATTTAACAGCTGATCTGTTAAAAAAGGCCATTCAAATGTTATAAGTGCACTACGTTATCAGTATAGTGAGGATACTAATTTCGACTTCTCATCTCCATCTGGGTGAACTAGACAGAGGAGTTGTTGGTAAGCGATTTATCTGACTGCGGAGATCTTCTATTGGGTCTGCAGTCTAGAGATGCCGATAGGCTCTGAATTGGGGTGTTGTGTGGTTTCCGCGTGTATGGTCATGTTCTAGTAGCACTTTTCTCCTTACGTTTCACCTGCATCTGTGGGTGGAATCTTCAGAGGTGAAACCACAGGAGAAAATGCCTCTAGAACATGGCCTTACATCCCAGAAACCACACAACACCCCAGTAATTTTGGCTGTGAAAGCTTTTGACAATACAGGCTCAGTATTGTCAGTGGAAGCTCCAATGGATTATGAGGCCCAGGAGAGCTGATACATATAAGAGTGAGTCAGACTTTGTACTTTGGTTATATTAAAACATTTGTTGGCTAAGCTGTCTTATCAGTGCTTTCTTTAGAAGGGTGGTCTTCCTAGTCACTGCTGTGCAGTTTTGAAAGTGTTACATCAGTTTATTTGCAACTGTGGTGAAAGAAAAAAAAGCCACCCCTTTGTGATTTGCACAAAAGAAGAGCTATTATCAGAACATTATCAGAAAAAACAATCATCAGTGCTCGTTTCATTGAGATGCTCACTGAAGAGCTGAAGCCTAAAATTGAGACAAAAGGCAGAGGACTGCTATAGGGTGTTCTGTTGTTGCATGATAATTCATGTCCACACACTGCTGCTTTAACACTTCATTTTGAAGTGGTAAAGCATCCTCCCTATAGTCCTGATCTGGCTCTGTCAGACTATCGCCAATTTGGTGAGAACTGATGTCTGATGAAGAGTTGAAGACAACCGTGTATTCATTGCTGGTAGGTCAGCCCCAAACATTTTAAAATAAGGTAATATGAAAGCTTGTTGACAGATGGACAAAGTAATTTGAAAAGCAGGGAGGTAATGTCAAAAATGATGCATTTGCCTTTTTCTGAAAGTTGATTAAATTTCTACTACCAGAGTGTGGATAATTTTTGACTCACCCTTGTATAATGGAATAAAAGATATTAAGTTTGCAATTTACATGCCAAATCTCATTCTTTGTTTTGGTAGATCTTTAAAACATCTCCTTCTCCCCTTCTTTGGTATTTGAAAACCATCTCCAAAAGCATTCACAGTCCTCTGGGGGGCTGTCTGCTAAATTTAAACTTTTCATTAGCTGAAGCCTAGCATGGGATGCTCCTCAGTATAAACACAACACATACTTTGAATTTTCGTGTAGCATTTTAACCATATGCCCTCCTGGAAACCTACAATGAATGGGAAGTCTTTAGCTGTTTTGTAACTAGTCCATGCTCAAAAATGAGGATACAGTTCTGCTATGCTGCCTCTGATAGTCCTAAATCTAGGAGTAGGGTAAGGTGGAAGGCTGATCGCAAAAACATTCCTGTACGATCACTGAATTTTCTTGACACTATACAGCTCGATAATGTCTTTACTTTTCCTATGTAGATGTCACATAGTTCTAAATGAAAACTCCTGATACTTCCTTAAAGGCTGATCTCTTTCTAGAATTTCTCATGTATTTTGAAAAAAATCCCAGACAGATGTTTGAGAGTAACATACCTGGAGTCACATATTCCACTTTCTGTTTTCTTAAAAGGTCCAAGATTACCTGAGGAGATTTGAAAGTATCCCAGATATGCTTGAACTGGATCATCTGACTGTTTCAGGCGATGTCACCTTTGGCAAAAATGTAGCATTAAAGGTTAGTCATACACTTCACTGGATACACGCTTGGTCTTTGTGTATTCTGCTAACATGTAGAAAGTGTTGCATTCCATGAACACTAATAGACAAAATGTGATGACTGTTTTTTTTTAAAGGCTAACTGTTGCATACCACAGGCCTTGGGGCCAAAATCATGGGTTTTGATATGACCTTGTGGATAAGACTAGTTCAGGTATGGGCAAACTTCAGCCCTCCAGGAGTTTTGGATTGTTAGGAATTGTGGGAGTTGAAGTCCAAAATACCCGAAGTTTGCCCATGCCTGGCCTACAGAAACATTCAATTTGCTTGTATGACTATGGGCTATTTTATGCAAACAACAATGTGTTGATCCTTTTGCTCTGGTGGCATCCATTTGCTCAGCAGATGTGCAAATATAGGAGCAGCTGCGTGTCCTTTTGTGGCTTGATTGGTGAGAAACATTGCTGCTTTATCCTTGGCTTCTTTTGGTTGCTTCTGTGGCAAACATCAACATATGTTTGTGACTTCCTCTTTGCTCAAATCTTCAAATATTTCTGTTCATATAGTATTTCGGGCTTTTGAGCATCCCTCAGATTCTGTTACTTCCTGGCTTAATACATCCAAGATAAGAAATATTAAAATACAGTATTGCACTATCTTTTTCTGCATCCCTATGCATAATGAAGCCATACCAGTTTATTGTTTAAGCCTTTACGATAGTCTGGCCTATATAGTAGTGATCCTGAATCCTTGACTTTTTAATTGTAAAAACCAAGCCTTTACATATATAGAAATATGTTTTCTGGTGATTTCAAAAACTGGCAGCTACGTTTAAATATCCCTACCTTAATTGAAACTGGCCTGTGCTTTTATATTGCAATATTTGCATTGCAGTTACAGATTAGAAATGCAACCATTTGATTCTGAAATGCTGTTAATATCCTTTTCTCCAATCATGTGCCACTGTGTAGTATAAAACACACATGTTTGTACATATACATGCATGTTTTCTTGCATAGTACTACATCCCATTACTATCGAGAAGCCTGAAAAAAAGCAGTGAGAATGTTGGAGAAAAGTATAAAGAGAAATTTTAATGCAAGGGTTAGAGTGGGGATCACGGCAATAGCTATTTAACTTTAGTTGATACAGTCAGTGCGAGTATGTGATCAACTTCTATGGAATTATAGAGTTGAAAGAAAACATAGGGGCCATTCAGTCCAAACCCATTCTGACATGCAGGAAGTCAGTTGGTCCCAGCTTGACGGCAACGCACTACATAAGGCTGTCAAAATGACAGAGCTACCTGCACTAGACATAAGAATCCATTATCAGAACAATGTATTTATTCAGTCAACTTGGATGTTTTTGATTCCACACAGTAACATGAGAAAACCTGGCGTAAACTACTGTCTCTAAACCATATTCCTATATCATATACTATGAAGGATTTTATGTGCACATGCTGGCAGGGCTATTCATTCAAATGTTTGTGAATTCACATGGTCACTCTCTTTCAGCCTCAGAGGAAGGCAAAGGCAAACCCCTTTTGAACGTATCTGGCCAAGAAAACCCTGTCATAGGGTTGCTAATTCAAAAACTGCTTGAAGGCACACAACAAGGCTCAATGAGCAAAGTGGGGCTAACATTAAATAAGCATAGATTTCATTTAGAAGATGACTTCTGTATCTTTGGGATAAAACTACATGGTATTCTGAAGGTTACTGTGCAAGTTCTAAAAGACAAAACACCTGAAAAAACTGAATGACATGAATAAATAATTGAGGAATAAAACTACTATGCATGCACCCATCATTGAAGCAATGCTAAATTTTTTAGCATCAGTTTCTCTGCATGAATTGTATTTGAAAAGTTACCAAATCGCAGTTAAAAGGAAATTGCCGTATTTCATCACATAATAGTCACACCCCCTTTGGTATTCTGCTCTTCCCCACATAAAAGTGAGTGAAATAAGGATGCAATTGCTGTTTTGGTACTATGGGGCTTGACTTAGCTGAGAGCTAAGTTATGTCCCGCAGCGCCACAGAAAGAGGGGAGGCAGGTGGGGGAGTGAATTCACTCTTCATCCGCCTACCCTAATTCTCTTTTGACTCTTGCTGTATGGGCCATGTGGGTTGTCCCCTTTGTATCTCAGAGGGGAGAGGCAAACAAACTCGTCTGCTCTGCCCTCAGAGCTACACTTTGAGGGTGCAGCCATTCGGGTGGGTGATAAGATATTACGTGTTGAAAGCCACATAATAGGCACCTCCCCAATTGAATGCAAAGAAAAAGATTAATGTCATTAGGCTAATCACTAAAGCTAACAGCAATTTAAGGCCAATCACTTTAAAAGAGTATCTAACTATATTTTCTGTATCCAGGGAACTGTCATCATTATTGCAAACCATGGGGACAGGATAGATATCCCACCGGGAGCCGTACTGGAGAACAAAATCGTTTCTGGCAATCTCCGGATCCTGGACCACTGAACAGATGGTGGCCATCGACTAGCACTTCTCAAGTGGAAAAACCCATAGGCGTTAGAATTGTACACAGAGGGTCTACTTAGCTTATCCACTCACTATACCCACAGTATTATTTTCTCAGTTTTTCCTGTATTTTCTTTTAGCTGAAAGAACATTTGAGATGCAAATCTTTATAATTATAATGAATGAACTGCAGAATCATTTAAAGTGCAATATTGTTTGTCTTAAGAGAAGACAGGCAGCTCATGTATAAGAAGTTTAACATGCTAATGATGTTGAATACGTTTTAAATTGCTTGTAACTGAAAAAAAGCTGTGAAACAATATGCTGTTAAGTGAAACAATTCTATGAAGTGTACTCATAACTGAACACCCAGATGTTTGGCTACCAAGACAAGCAAACTGTTCGAAGGTCCAGTACTTAACTGTTAACATTATTGCCTTCTACTGTTAATATTTCAAGCTGTACCATTCACGGCAACTTCTTCCTATTTAGAGATAGCCCAATACCTCACTTTTACTGTGCTCTAAAGAAGGAGTTGATACTCTTCTGTGTTCACCCAAAGAAAACACTGGTTCTCAGTCTTTGGTTCTCTGGTTGTTTTGGACTTCAACTCTCAGAAATCCCAGCCATCTTGCCAGCTGTTAGGAATTGTGGGAACTAAAATCTAAAAAATCTGGAGGACCAAAGGTTGGAAACCACTGGTCTAAAGGGTTACTTCTAAAGGGTTACTTCTGTAACACCCCCATCATTCAGCATTTCTCTTTAGCTATTAAGAGCTGTATTTTGCTTTTTAGCATAGAAGAGATCACTCCTGCTGCATACTTAGGTTTATACGGTGAAATTGTGCATTGACACACACGTGGAAACAAATCCCACCTGAATGTGTACAGGTACTGAAATAAACAATATCACCTTAACTGGATATTTTGGTTTTTTATAATTAAACAGTTCTTTAACAGCTCGTTTTACAATTTTATTTTTTTGATTGACAAGACTTCTGCTAATACTAACAGATGCATGCCTGTTTTAAAGTAACCATAGGCACACAAAACATGGTATTGTACATCATCATCACGAGAGTAGGCACTCACCAGGTTTAGGTAAAAATGCTGTGAGGTGAAATACACAGGCACTTCATCACTTAATACAGGCAGGCTCCAGCCTGAAAGATAGCATAATTCCCCTCCATAAATTAACTGGACCACCTTTACTGCTGCTGCTCTCATGAGTGCAGTTCTGTCTACACACTTAAGGAAGTCTAAGCAGATAGGGAGATGGAAAAGAATGGTGGTAAGAGTTATGTGGAAACTGGAAGGTTGATAGTCCATGGAAAGGTCTCTTCTAAGAAGTGTTCAAAAGTTAAAATTACCAATCCTAGATCACCATAATAAAAATACTTCAAACTATCATGTAGGCATGCTTTATGTGGAGAGGCAAGCGCTGTAGCTGCACTTTTGAGATCTGAGAATTAAAACACTGCCCTCTGGTGGCAGTATGTGGAACAAATGCATCCTAACAAATCTGAAGCTGTGAAAGTAATCGAGACTTTATAGAAACATCTGTAAAAAAATAATTTAACAGTATTTATAGTGAAAACATTTTCATAGAATTCAACAGCAAGAATTTCCAAACTGTACCATCATCATTAAATAAAGGTGAGACACCATTAAAATTCCACTGTACTAGAGGAAATGCAAAGCATCCTTTTAATATAAAGATTTACAGAGCACTCTCTAGATAACGACAGCTGTGTTACAGCTATGTATTCTTTTGGATTTGGTCCAAAGAAACCTGAGCCTGTTCCAGAGAAAATGAGAAAAAAATGCACAAGAATCTGATAATTTCCTTCCTGAAAGGACTCGGTCCCAAAGTCAATTCTGTAGGTAATTTCCACCCCATTTCAAGAGACTCTTCTTCTAGGTCCCACATATTCATCTTCTAGGAAGAAGCCAGCATCCCGTGAGAAGAGACAATTCTTGCTGCATTATCACCTTTTCTGTTCCCAGATTTCTGCCATATTTAAGTCTAGTGTTTGAAGCCCTTTCAAAGCTTGGAGGTTTCCAGTGTAAAATGCTACATCTGCTGTAACCAACCTAGTGGGATCAAAAATAAAAATATTATTGTATCCATCCTTCATTTGCACTAGATTAGACACGGCTGGCTTCCTGTTTATGAATTATGTCGACTGAGTTTTACAGAAAAAGCCTGGTCTATGAATATTCAAGCTACTTAACCAATTTTCATCTTATCTTTCCCCCAAATGAGGTCAGGTTTAACCTTCAAATGTATCAGTCATGGAGTAGATGCAAAATTGTTTTTTTTAAAAAATACTTTATTAAATGGATTTTTTAAAAAGACTACTTACCTTGTATAACTTGCACCCACCTGTTTTCTATTTCTACTGCAATTTTAATTAAAGTTCAGCTGTGTTTGAACATAAAAAATTGAGGAAGGTTTGCTTCAGAATTTTCTTAAAAGATAAAATCTAGATTTATTAAAATTTCTTGCCTAAAAACCAATACACAATTCAGATGCATGTTATTCGTGTCCATTCCCTCTACCACTTCTCCATCTGTCAATATTTTTTTAATCATGAGCTGCAGACACAGGCTTACCAAATATAATTAAGCCATAGTTTTTAATCCAATAGTCTAATTCCAGTGCAGAATTCACTTTGCATTTTGGGATTCGGTTTTTATGCCAACAAATACAGTACTGTCATTTTTGTCTTGCAGCAGAAAATTTTACCAAACACAAGAACAGTAAACCGCAGCACTTGAAAAATTGTGTCACATACCCATTTTGAGGTCCTCCATCGTTGATTACATTTAAATGGGCCAACTGCCTCTTCAAATGAAGTTTGTAGCTTGCATTAATTCGTAAAAATAACATCTAGAGGGTGATATAGTTAAAAGCAGTTACCAAAGCTGATTTTATTCAAACAAACTCAATCCCACCGTTCTAGTTTAAGACACCATTTCATTCAGAAGCCACAGTGCATTCTTATCAGCACAAAACCTATGGATCACAGCGTAAATAATGGCTCTTTGGAATAATTCCCAGGATCACAAAATTAAAACAGAAGCTTGTGTACATTCAATATGCACATATGCTCCCCTGTATTCTTTTCCCCCCACGTACCAGTCGGAGTCTGAGAAGGATTCTGCTTGCTGATTTGAAACTGCATCCTTACAAATTGATTTGTCTGATATGATTTTCAAAGCCCATTAAAACAAAACTGTTTATATGTACCCTTCAGAAATATATTCCATTCTTAAAATAGGTATCTTTGTTCATTTGTTATATCCCTTCAAAATCTTTATGCCCCACTCTGTTCTAAGAGCACACGGTTATTGCAGACATGTGTTGCAAATTCAGAACCATTTTAGTGATGTCAGATAAAACTAGTTTTCAGCATACAGGTGGCAATAACTGAGCAAGCCCAGAGCAATGTTACAAAGATAGCAGACCAACATTCAAAGTAGATTTTTAATGAGGCAAGAAATTTATAGTTAAAAAGAAAAAAGGGAGGGGATGACAGCATGAGCAGACACATCCTTTTTCTTTTTTTTTTTACCTGAGATTCCATAACAGAGTTTTCCTGAATCTCTATTTCTGATTCAGAACAAAGGCCTTCCCATGGTCTGCCCTGTTTTCATCAATCTAGCATTACAAGCGGCAAGTTATTCAGTACCAAAGCTGAATTCTACTCAAGCGTAACTTCTGGGCCAATACTTAAGGCCAGTGGTCCCCATCCTTTGGGCCTTCAGAAGTTTTGGACTTCAGCTCCTATAGTTCGTAAGAGCTGGTAAGCTGGCTGGGATTTCTGGGAGTTGAAGTCCAAAACACCTGGAGGCCAAAAGGTTAGGAACCACTGCTTTACACAGTGCTGACTTAAAATGAGCTCTGGTTCCCCTCAGGTCAGCAAATCATCAAGTGCAGGCATAATTTGTGGAATTCAACAATCCTTTGTTGCTCTTCAACAACTGAGATCACTTGCCCAGCAGGAAGAAGGCAACCCATCCCAAAAGGCTCACCTGTGTTTGTTCCTCGGGAAGAAGGTCATATATTGCCTCATGCATCTTTGCCATTTGTTTACATATGTTCCTGAAGCACGTAGAAGGAACAGGTGCCTTCACTTCATACTGGAAACACAGACAGGAAATGGGAGTATTGATCTGGTCTGATAGATTTCAACGATTTCCTTTTCTTTACATAGGCCTTAAATCAAAATTACACCTGTCTAAAGCAGACTACTGAATCAATGGAACTAATGTCAGTGCTGAATTACCTGATTCTGACTGATAACCATCTACTCTAGCTGAGACTATCAACTGGATTTAGGTCACAGCAGGGAGAATTCTGATTAAAAGCAAACACTTGTTAATATTCATTTCCTGCTCACTGCTCATGCTACTTATTTGTAAATGTGGTTTTAAATAACACTGGGCAACACACATTTTTGTTCCTCAAATATTAGTCCTGTTTTAGGGTGTATTTGACCTTCTGATTCCATAAAATGGAACCAGTTTCCTCCTATCAGCTCTAGTTTTTGAGATACAAAACATATACTGGCCTTCCTCTGCTCTCCCATAAAGAATCATAATAGTCATAACTAAGAAATGAGAGCTGATGCAGTCTATCTAATGTAATTTCCTGAATTGGTACCTCAAATAATCCCAGAAACAGGCTTAAAAGAAACAATGAAAATAATAATATAATCAACATGTTGACTTTGTATAATGTAATTATTACTATGCACAAATCTAAAATGAAGATATTTTTTCCACTCTCACAATTTTTTAAAAACCCTAACTGCAAATACAGCTTCTACACAGAATACAGATTTGCTTCCTGAATAAGAAAGCAAAATACATTATTATAGTAATCTTACGTACACTGTACATACAATTATAAACTAAACACAAAAGGGGGCTGCTACAATGGCACATTGGAAAATTTATTATACAACTTTGAGATACTGCCATCATGGATATAAGGTGTGTTTTCAGAACGGTTTTTGTCCTTTCCTAATCAAATTGACAAATATAGGCTATGGCTACTGACTGGTCAAATTTCCCAGTGTGACTCATGTGTAAGATCGCAATGCTAATGATAATAAATGTAAAAAAACAAATTAGTATTATGTTGTATGCATAAAATGCATAAACTAATAATTTGAAAATGTCTAGCACTTCATACATCTGAACAAGGAAAACATATTGTATCACTATTTGTAAATCTACTCAAATGAAGACATTGCACGTTAGTAAGAGCATTATGCAAACCATTACCTTCGAGAGCAGCTTGTCAAATAAACTATCCATTATGGCCACAAGCTTTGCTGAAATTTCTGCTATGTGATCATGATAATCCTGCAAGTAAATGCATATATGTTATTTATAATTATCATTTGGGGGGGGGGGGGGCGTTCTTTAAGGCACATCCCCAGAACTGATAAAAAAGAAATAAACAAAAGGCAACTGCATTGTGCTTTCCTGCCTCTCTGATTATAACACATAATAAATACAGTTTAAGTTCTTCTTATCCAAAATGCTTAGACCCATAATTGTTTTGGATTTTTTAAAATTTTTATAGTATTTGCATGTAGATGGGACCCACATCCAATCATGAAGTTCACTTATATTTCATATACAACTTATACACAAAGGTTGTGTACACTGAACCATCAAAAACAATAATATCACTATCTCAGCTGCCAATGTGGACAAATCAAATTTTGGAACATTTTGGATTTCTGGATAACGGATACTTAACCTGTATTGTTCATTGATTAATTATCTCATTCAATTTATTAGGCTTGTGCATGGATTCAGATTGTTTGGCTTGTTTGGATGGCCATAACGGTAAGGGCTCAGCCGCCATGCTTTTCTCACCCGAAATGGCCCATGCAGCTGCCAAGCGTGCCTTCTTCCTTTCTATACAGGAGCACACGGTGCATGCTTCCTTAACCCAGTTTTTCAAACCCAGGCTCCCTCGAAAGGAAGAAAGAAAAGGGTCCCAGGAATGGAAAGGGGAGCCTCATAAATTCCCAAATCCTGCCAATGGACTAAATCTTCCCAGATCTTTTGGCTGCCTAGCGGAAAACAGATTTTTCTATTAGCCAATTTTTGGGAGGTTCCCAAAGAACGGATCTGAGTATGGAACGAAATTCGGATACAAAAAATGGATCGCCCTCCAGCCGAATTGCACAAGCCTATAATTTATACTACACCTCTGTTTCATCAAGGAACCCCTGGAGCTGTACTTGTAAGAGTTTACAGTTAGTGGCCTGGCTGATTAGCAAAATTTCTCTTTGGGCCCTTCCACACAGCCATACAATTCAGAATATCAAGGCAGAAAATCCTACAGTATTTGCTTTGAACTGGGTTATCAGAGTCCATACTGCCATATATTCCAGTTCAATTCAGATAATGTGGAATTTTATTCAGCTGTCTGGAAGGGGCCTTTGTCTTCATGACCTACTCACTGCCCCCAAATCACCAGATAGTGATTTTGAGATAGTTGAAGATGCCTTTGCTTGCCCTACGATCTGGAGAACGCAAGAAACTGCCACTATTTCTTAGCCAAACCCTCCTAATATTGATGCCAAAAGGAGAGGAAATAGTAACTTCGTCTCAAACCCTTTGGCTTTGTTTCATTTTATCCCGAATGCCCTCTATTTCCCAAGCCTTCACTTGCTGAAGGGTTCAAAGGAGAAGTGAAGTCCTCTCTCACTTACTCAATTTGGAGAAAGGAAAAAATTGAATAAATTTCTCTCACTGCTTCTTATCTTAGCCAAACCTCCATTTATTTATTCCGTGTCAAAAGTATTGCACAAATAAATAAGTTTAAAACTGATAAAATGAAGAGCACAAGCAGCTAAATAATTTTGGACCAAAAACAGGCAACAGCAACTGCATTGGGCAACAGCCAAACCTCCATGAAAGTGTAAGAAAGCTTTGCACTTAGCAAACACAAAAAACTTGGGAGGATGACACTTTCCCCCCTACACTTAGAATACATTTAGGAAAAAGGAAAAAAAAACAGCCACCTGTTTTGATTATTTCTTCTAACATATTGTCATTTAAAGGGAAATTGCTTTTTCACCAGAGAGGCAAGGGTATTTGTCCTTGCCATGCAGAATTATAGGTGCCTAATAGATGCATAATGTTTAAGCTGGAGAAAAGGAAAGTAGTCATGAGAAAACTGTGCAAATGGCCACTCAGGTTGCATTGGAAGAGAGAAAATATTCATTTGCATCCTTTCAAAAGCTCCTCTTGGGACTCCTAAATGGGTACTCATGCTTTTTATGGAGACCGTTTCTCAATTTACAGCAGAGATGGGCAAAATGTGGCCTTCCAAATATTGTTGAACTGCAACTCCCAACATCTTTTTATCACTGGTTGTGGTGCCCAGGATTGTTGCAAGCAAAAAAGCAAACCATATCATCCGGGAATCCCAGACATTTTACATTAGACCAGAAACATACCTTAGTAATGTGGTCAAAATGTCTCAACATGCTGAACTGTTTGGGTTGCAAGCGAGCCTCAAAATGGGCTCTGATAACAGGAATGTAGTGCACTATGAGTTGAAGGCAGCGTGACGAGAGGGCTGTGGGGGGGGGGGAAAGGAAAAAATAGACATAGAATAACTATGAGTATCCCTTCTATGGAAGCTGTAAAATAATTGTACATGCAGCATTCTGTATTCATTTTAAGAATTACTAGGATAAACCTGCAGCTTGCTGAGCCAGCACACTAATTATCACCTAAAGGATGTTTTAGAGAGAAGGCATCGATAATAGAAGCTAAATGTATTTATTACAAAGAATTATAACACATGCATTTTTTCATCTACTTCTTATAAATTATTAATTTGCCAAAAATGAAAGTATAACCCCAAAAGGCAGCAAACGGGAGGGAGTTTGTTTTATAAAAATTAAGTGAAGATTACACAATCACAAAATGTCTCAAAATCAGACCCATACCTAAATTTTTGGTAGTTATTGTTTTCAGGCCAACCACTTGCAATGCGCCTGCTCCAAGCACCAGCTGACAGCTTCTTGAGTTGAAATACTGCATGAAGACCAGAGAACGTAAATAGTCACCTAAGATCTAGAGACTAGCTAGAATGTGACTTAATCTTTACTAAGCATATTTTCTCATTCACTGCATCGCAACAAAATCCCAGATGTTAGATGTGGAGAAACTTGCATTGAGGTTGTTCACACTGAAAACTGCCCATCTTTATAGATTACCTAAAATTGATTATAGAGGGTTTTACAAAATTGATAATGGAAAAAGTGAAAAAAGTGTGTAGAAATAAAAAATCTCATAAGTCTTTCATTAAGGTCTTTGTGTTATATAGTTTGAATACCTTGTGATATATTATCTGTCATTGGAAAACAACATATTCTACACACTTTTAAATTTTTCTGGAAAAAATCGCTTTGGAAAAAACAGGAAAAAAAAGTTTCAATTTTTTCCAGGCCTTCCTATCTCTAACCATGTCCTGCAAGAAGTTCAAATACCAGATTTCATCCTTATATAAAGATGTTACACTAATTATGTACAGGATGAAGCAATTATACCATCTTTACAATTTTCTGCTGTGAAGAACATGACGTTTTGGACTTCGAGGACTATGCATGTAGACTTGCAGACAAATGTGAAGTACTACACATACACATATATATTCGGGGAAGATGTGTCAGGGAAGTGGAGTGTGTCAGTAATATCACAGTTTTCCTCCCAGATTCCACCATATTAACAAATCTGTGCAAATAAAGCCAGCCCACCTGGCCCACAGAGAGAAAGGAACGACACAAAGATCAATGATCGCCACACTCACTTGGTAAGGAGCCTCTGATGGCCTAAGGGATAAAAGCCTCGTGACTTGAAGGTTGGGCTGCTGACCTGAAGGCTGCCAGGTTCGAATCCCACCCGGGGAGAACGCGATGAGCTCCCTCTATCAGCTCCAGCTCCATGTGGGGACATGAGAGAAGCCTCCCACAAGGATGGTAAAACATCAAAACATCTGGGCGTCCCCTGGGCAACGTCCTTGCAGACGGCCAATTCTTTCACTCCAGAAGCAACTCCGGTTGCTTCTGACATGAAAAAAAAAACTCACTTGGTGAATGAACAGCTCACCAACATGAATTCCAATAATGAAACTAGTTCTAAATCTGCTGAATGGGAAAAACAGGTGAGGACATCTGCATATCTTTTAGAACAGATAAACTTCAAATCTAATACTGAAAGTACTGTATAGTATATAGTGCAGGGCTCTGCCTACAAACAATGCATAGGAAGTGTTCTGGTGACACTGAAGAATTCAAAATTCCATGTTTTCAACTGTTAATAATGAAGTTGTTTCTTCCAAATTCCATGCATACCTATGCAGATCTATGTTAAACTTTTATTTAAAATAAAAGCTATGTAAAGGTAAAGGTTTCTCCCTGACATTAAGCCTAGTCATGTCCGACTCCAGGGGTTGGTGTTCATCTCCATTTCTAAGCTGAAGAGCCGGCGTTGTTCATAGACACCTCCAAGGTCATGTGGTTGGCATGACTGCATGGAGCGTCCTTATCTTCCCATCGAAGTGGTACCTACTGGTCTATTCACATTCGTATGTTTTCGAACTACTACGTTGGCAGGAGCTGGGGCTAATAGCAGGAGCTCACCCCAATCCCCAGATTTGAACCGCTGACCTTTTGGTCAGCAAGTTCAGCAGCTCAGCAGTTTAACCCGCTGCACTATCAATAAAAAGTACATTATGATATTCAAGAAATGGACTTTGGCAGAATAATCTCTCTCAGACCAACCATGAAAGGTTGGTCAGGATAAAGAAGTGATGAGGAAAACTTGGAGCTCAATAGAGAAAGGCAGGATATTGGCTTTGAATGTTTGCCATTTTACTTTGGAAGCCGACCTGAGTCCCCATGGGGAGAGAGGGCGAGTTAATATTATTATTATTATTATTATTATTATTATTATTATTATATCTAATTTCTAAATAAATATCTGCATTTTATAACACATCAGGGGGAGCAGTACCTTCAGTAAATCGGATAGGCGAGTAAGCATATCAGTAGCTATTGACGGGATGTTATCCACACACTGGCAGTACTCAAGGATGATTCTAATTAACAACAACACTGTCCTGAAAAACAAAGAACCAAATGCATAATTTAAGATCATATCTGAAGTCTACAGGTCAGTCATCCAATCTACACTCTAAAATGCCTTATCTTTTACTTATTCTTTTTCACATTTACTGTTTTGCGTGCAACATTGCCTGACAATTTTTACAATGGCACCAGGTAATTATAATGTTTTGATGCTGGTGGTTTTATTGTTTGTTTTTTTCCCTTTCATTTCATTTTGGGGCTTTTTCAATGGCCTTTAACACTCAGACTAGACATTACTACCTGGACAGCATATAAATTATGTATAAAACTATGCACCAAAATATTAAATAATTTCATTTCTTGATTAATTGTTTCATATAGATCATACATGTTTCAGACATTTTATATGATATATCTAATATTATTTTATCATTATTAACCATTGTACATGTAACATGATCAAGAAAAAATACACTTAAATGTATCATCTCATTCTGTATATGATTTTTTAACTTTTTAATTTCTTCAGCAAAAGGCTGCATGAAGCAGTGAATTACAAACATCAAATACAGGTGTGGTCTGCAACTAAAATGCCCCTGGGCTTTGATTTGGGAGGAATGCAAATCACCCCATTCAAGCATGGTCTACAGATCAAAGGGAAGAATGTAAATACCTCGCTAACATTTGCAGAGGCTCATCTTTCTTTAAAAAGCTAATTGCATCCTGAAGCCTTATTCTGCTTCATAAAATCTGTATTGTTTTAATATTCAAAATTACCATGCAAAATATACGGCAGATAACTCATCATAAAGAATAAAAAAACATATCTTACCCTACTACAGCATATTTTTGACCATCAACAATCAAGAACTCAGCTGGCTTTCTTTCCTCAGGAGCTAGACAAATGAATATATACATATATTTTAAAAAGTTATAGCTAAATACAATAAAAATCCCACTATAAATGTCTGGAGAAAGACTTGTAATCAGGTAGAGGTGATGAAGAGATGCATGCATTGAAGTATATGGAATTGCATGCTGGCAAGTGCGAATGTTGAAGGTGTGAGCGGCTGTCCCCCCATTCTTCTTTGTCCAGCAAAGAAATCAATTGGGCTGCCAGAGGAAGAAAGAGGTACTGTAGGCTGCTGCAGGAAGTTCCCAACTCATCTGCCTCCAGTAAAATAATCAAGTTTTACAGTCTAGTAAAAAAAATGGAGATTTTTATAAGGGGATGGGGATGACCAATCATAGTGCTGGAGAATGAAAGAGAGAAAAAGGTGTGGAGTTCATGCCAAAGCTACCTAGCTCTGGAATCATAGAATCATAAGAGTTAAGAGAGACCACATGGGCATCCAGTCCAACCCCCTGCCATGCATGAAAAGCACAATTTAAGCATCCCCAACAGATGGTCATCTAGCCTCTGTTTAAAAGCCTCCAAAGGAAGATTCCACCGAGGCAGTGAGTTCCACTGCTGAACAGTTGAATCTGTGTGCAGAAAACAAGATCCATTTGACTGAGGAACACAGACCACAAAGAAGAATGTCAATTACTCTGGTGTTCATTCTTCAACTCCCTGCTTCAACTGACTTTTAAGAAGTACCATCAGTCAGCTCATGCCCCCACAGAGTCACTCTTGGATCACACATGATATCTTACAGGTCACATACTTCATTCCCATCTCAACATTCTCCTGAAGGCAGCCTGCCTTAAAGGCTAAGTACAGGGTGGGACGTAAAGATCTCCCAATATGTTGAAAGGGCATACAAAACAAATGAAGCTATCTAGAAATAAATGGTATAGATTCCTGAAAAGTACATAAAAAGAGTTTTGTTTTAATGAGTTTTGAAAATCATATCAGACAAATTATTTTGTAAGGATGCAGTTTTAAATCTGCAAGCAGAATTCTCCTCAGACTCAGTCTGGATTTCACCAGGGCCTGCTGATGAGCGATTGTTTTCACATTTTCTGGTGCTCTAACAGTTCTAGGTTGGCAAGGGATCTTCTTTGCAGTGTGGATCCAGTTACCCAAAGATAAAAACATCATAGCAAATCATTCTCCAATCTGGTATAGATGCAGTTTGACCAAACGGAAAATGTTTACAGGACACTCTCTGCATCATTTTCACAGAACGATTGTTCTCATAAAACGCTTGAACAACAAAGCCCTGATGTTCACCGGTTTAACTCATAATGGGCGCTGAAGACGGCAGAGCCTAACCTACCGAATTAGACCTTCCCCAACTCTCCATCCCAATACAGTCCACACAGTGTCCCCTCAAAATAGGAGAGATCTTTGTGTCCCACCCTGTAAAAGCAGTGCAATCATTTTTTTTCATTGTGGCAGATCAAACTACAGATCACAGTTTATAACTACAGGAGATATGGATACTATGCTTTAGTGCTCATTTGCAAAACCAAGGTCATGCTGGAGAATGAAAGAGAATGGTGACATGAGAATAACCAGAGGAAACGGCAACACAAAACCCACCTCCTGCTTTTTTCTCAGGTAAAGCAATTTTGCCATCTGATATCGAGTCAACAAGATCTTGAAACTCTGCTGGAACATCAGCCTGCTTCCAGCGCTCATTATCTAGCAGAAGACTATTTATAAACATAAAAGAAAGAGGGTTTACAGAAAAAGAAAAAAGAAAACATTGCCTTAAAGTCTTTCATGTCTATAGTGATTTGCAGGTTGTTGCCAGGGAGTCAAAATCATAAAAGATTCAGTTGATGCAAATATAATCAATGGCAGATTTTCCAGAGATCTGAACTGGCAAGCACCAATGAGGATTTTAACTCCTGCAAGATGACCAAGTCTTATGTCTAGTTCACACATACAAGGAACTTTCCTCTGGAAAGTCTGTTTGTTTCAATGCCTCTTTTTCAGGGTACAGTGCTAGTAGCTAAACCCTGTGGGAAGTGACTTCTCATTTCCTTTCCACACACTGCAGTGCTCACGTAGTTGTAGAAATCAACATACAGTTTAGGCCTCCCATGAAATTAATGAGAACAGGCCACAGCCTATTATATGCCCTGCATGGCTCCCTCCTTCTCTCTCTTCCACAGCGGCTTTTCCAGGTCTTGTGAGACTAATCTTCATGGAATTCCTCAATCCACCCCTTGCTGCAAATTCCATCTCTCTTTAATCAATCCAGCTTCATACTGTTAGTATATGTTATTTCACTATATCAGCATTATTAATGGCAATTTGTTTTTTTCTGTCTTAAGGATATATCATATAAAAATCTGTATAATTACACATTTTGATTGAACACAATGTGAACCTTCTATAGAATTGGGGGAAAAGGAGTGTAATTTAGGCAGTAACTCTGTACATCCTATAAAGAAGAAACCGAGAAGCTGTTTTCAAAGACCAACAAACTGCATTACATTGTAAGATACACATAGAATCATACCTGAGTTTAGTTTTCCGTTCCTCGTGGAATCTATTTACAAATCTGTTAGCTTGACTCTGAAGTGCACCCCGCAATGACATACTCTTCCTACCACAGATATGTTCTGTATCCAAGATGAAGGTTTCCATTAGACGTGAAAGAGCAACAAACTCTGTAGAATTCAATTTCTCCAGGAACCCGTCCTACAGATCAAATTGAGGCAGTGGTATTATAGTTATTTCCATTCCTAAACTGCCCAAAGGCCAAACAATACAGAAATTGTCATCAAATTGACTGAGGATATTGAAAACAGACATTCAGAGGGAACAGGCTTTCCCTTTTTCACTTCTTTAACCCATCTGTATCTTTTTTACAGATTACAGGACGGTAACAGGATAACAAAGGGTCGTTCTTTTTTATAAACGCAGCAGCTAAATTTCGTAGTGGAGGGAGGAGATGATTTGCTCAAATTAATCCACTGACCTCTGGGGCTGAGATATTACTTTTAACCTAGGCTTTAAAGATTTAACATTTTACATCAGCCTCTTTTTCACAACAAATTTACCACTGACAGTTTTTAAAGAAATGTTTCTTCTCACCAGACTCACAAAAGGTAAATAAAAAGGAGCTATCTGCCTCAAAGCAGTATCTCACCACCAAACTAGGTACTGACTACATTCAGATGATCATTTCTTGTCTTAAGAAGCCAAATGTAGCAAAATGTCATAAATACTATTTGTTTTCCCCTTCATGATACCTGTATATCACCTGGAAATCTTTAAACATCGTTTCCTATTCAACAGAGAAATAAAAGCTACCAGCTTCAGAACCAATCAAGGTAGCTAATTAAAAAAATATATTAAGATGCTAATTTATTCAGATTAAATGAGAAACTATGGTTAATCAGTGAATGGATGAAAAACCACCTATCCTCTTTGGATCCCACCAATAGAGACTTCAGCTTAGCACACAACAATCACACTGACATTATGCTGCTTGTCATCCTTAAATGGCTTGGAACTACATTATTTGAAGGGCCGTTTGAATCGTGTATTGGTTTTATAACAGCAAAATCCATCGTATTGGCATTTTCTTTGGTGGCCCCATTCCCTTGAAACAATCTCAGGATGCCTCCTTGAATATTTTTTAAAAGACCACAAGGACCTGGTTGCTCAAGGCTGTTTTTAACTCATAAAAAAAACCCACAATGTATTGTGTCCTACTGTTGGAGTTGCCCTAGATGTTATTTAATGAACTGTATTTTTACTTTTTTGTTTCAAAGTTTTAGAGATTTAAGGTTGTGTAAATTGCAACCAATATCTTTGCTTTGCGAAGAAAACAAAAATATTTACTACCTTTCAACAAAGACTATTTTTATTCAGTTTAGATTGTAATTGCAAAGGAAATAAAAGTATTTTCCGTTAACTAGAAAAGAAGTCTCTTTTGGGATACAAGTCTATGTGTGGAACTTACTTTTGCTCTAGACATGAGGAATTTGACAGCTCGATCATGGCAAATGTCTGAGGCACTGTAAAGGAGCTCCTGGATGTTGTTTGCTAATCTACCCAGTTCCAATTCTGATAACTTTATATCTTCACCAATCCTGAAAATCAGGTAAAAGATAGTTTGATTCCACATTATATGTCAGCTGAAATAATGAATACCCACCACCAGTCCACTCAAAAAAAAGAAAAAATCTGTCTGAAGGTACATATGCATTTTCAACGTCATATTTTGATACCAATATTTCTCTTGTTACTCAGTGCAGTAGCTGGGGTAAGTGATGAATAAAATGTAACTACTACAAAACAAGGGTGGCCATTTACTCCTCATGTGGATCTTAATCTAGCATTTAGAGTTTTACATATAAAATAATCAGAAAACAAAAGTATTATACACCAGCTTGATTTCTACCTCTTCGATTCAGAGAAAGAACTACACTGGAAGCTTGAGTGACAGCAACTAAGAGAAATATGGTCCAAGAAGTACTGCTTAACATGTCAGGAAAATCTACAGATTCAATTATTATAGAAGTCATTGTTCTATAAGAAAATCTAGCCTCAACATTTTGCTGTCTAAATTCCAGAGAATTATATTAATGTAGCACTCCTTATCAACTGAACTGGGAACAGAAACAGCATAGTTTTATTTTATTGTGTTGAATTTATGTTTTCTCCTGACATGGAAACCAAGGGAGCTTACAAGACTCAAACAAGGTAAAGTTAAAGCCTGATGACAAAGAAGTTCAAACACAGTTAAGCAAATTATCAAATTAAAATTCCATTTAAAAAAATGTAAACTAATTTCAAAACATAATCAATATAAAATGCAAAACACACTCCACCCAAAGACTCTTTAAACAGTAAAAGAATAGGAAGAATGTGTTGCTTATTTCTTGATGTGGTTCTCACAGTCATCTGTGGATTTACCAAATGGGTTGTGACACCTATACAGAACATTTTAGAGTTGCGTGAACTTTACCTCCATCCCCTCACTGTGCACTCCTCATTGCAGCTTAGCTTCCTCCCCTTCCTTAGTTATTATCTGCCACTAACAGCAGTTGGGGAAAAGAGGTGGTGGGTGGGTTGTTTGAATTCATAGGCAACCGATCCAAGAACCATAGTTAGAGCTAATATGTGTGAAATCATACAAATGGGTGACTTAACTAGCTCAGACAAAAAGATAAGGAAAGCCCACCCGATTCAATCTATGGTGAGGAAAGAAGATTGGGATCAAGTTGATGCTTTGCAGAGTCACAGTAACAACAGTGAGATGCATCAAGCTGAGATACTGCAATTCACCAGAGGTTTTACAAGGGACTAGGGACTTGAATGTACCAAATCTCAATCCAATGTTTTAACTACTTATACAAAGGTATGGAACACCAGATAAGTATTTTTTTAAAAAAACCAAAAACTTCCAGATGCGATTTATTACAAACAAAACTAGCAGCAGTATTTGCTCTACAACCCCTCAAGACAGGATGGCAACCAAGTAAATAGCCTCTATTTTCCCCCAGAGACTCTAAGGAAGAGTAGTAAAGAAGTGCGGTAATTCCACAGAAAGGTAAGTCCAGTAGATCTCTGCAGTTTCTTGCACACCTACGGAGTGGACAATTCAATGAGTGAACAAACATTTTCAGATTGTATCAGAATGGAGATGGAAAAAAGTGACACTTTACTTATTTCTCATGGAAAAGTAATCTGTTGAATTTAATGCTTATGGTATAAAGCAATGTTTCGTGTCAGAATTCACGGTTGAGAATGTAAGACTCATTTATCTCAAGGAGTAAACAGGATATGACCAATGTGATAAAGTGGGTCTTGGACATTATGGTTTTCTATGTCAGTAAGCGTTAGCTTTCAAATCCTCATATTTACAAACAGTGACTATGCACTTATTATGCTGGAGTAGTCCCGTTCCGTTTTATACACTGAGGACCCACTTCTGTGTTTAGACCAGGATCTGGATTGAGCATCTTGAGCATTCTTACTACTTACATGATGTCCATTCCACCCGGTGTAGTACTGGATGACGTCTGCTCCTTGCTAGATGAGGAATCAGTGGCACCTTCAGGCTCAGATACAGAGTCACTGCTGCTGGGTTCACTGTCTGGAGAAAGGATCCTCTGAGAGACAGAATCCGCTGCGGTGGCAAAGTCCCCTTCAGTGAAGGCATCACTTAAGAACATGCCCTCGTGCGTCAAATAAGCTACTTCAGTGTCTATGGTACTCTCCTTTGCAGAGTTCTTCGGGGCAGAGGCATCTCCCAGCTCCTTGCTTCTTTGGTTCTTGTCTAGAACCAGGAGAACCACATTTCTTATGACACTTAGTGTTGCCTAGGACAAGACAGAGTGGTTGATTTTTGAAGTGCAGCTCACGCTCTATTCCACAAAAAATAAATATTTCATATGAATGTTTCTATTTTAAATACTGCCCAACTTTTATACAGTAACATAATGTTTTCATGGTTTTTATGCATCAATTGTACATCATATAACCTGTCCCTGAACAGGAACAGTTTTTATTTGAATAATAATGGTGCAAAAGGCACTAAAAACATTGCCATATTCTAAAATTAAATGTATATGCCATCACACTTTCTCAACAGGTGATAAATGGTCAAAAAGTGGAATTTATTGAAATGTGGAACCATTATGAATAATAATAATAATAATAATAATAATAATAATAATAATAATAATTTATTTATATACCACCCTATCTCTCAGAAGGGATTCAGAGCGGTTTACAACGATAATACACAGCAACCAATACATAACAATATAAAAAGCAGATTATTACACAAAATAAAATGTTACACTAAAAATAACAATAAATGATAATCACAACAGGTTCCAATTGGGGGGCGAGGATCAATAATCCCATAGGTTAACATGATCCATAACCAGGAAAGATTAGACTGTGCAGTATATATCAGGGTCAAAGTCGGTGGGTTAACTGTACAATGATCTTATTGTATAATGTGTTTTAATTATTTTAATGGTTTCTTTTAAGTGATTTTAACTGACTTGTAAGTTTAATTCTATTTTAATTTTTATATATTTTATATTTTTTTTATATTTTGTTGATTTATTGTTGTAAATTTGTGTTTTTGTTTTGATTTTATATTGTGATGTTGGGCAAGGCCCCATGTGAGCCGCCCCGAGTCCCTTCGGGGAGATGGGGCGGGGTACAAGAATAAAATTATTATTATTATTATTATTATTATTATTATTATTATTATTATTATTATTATATGTTGTAGATTTTAAATTGCATTTTTATAATGCTGTGAACCCAATGCTGTGCAGCAATCAAGTAAGAAAAGCAGTGTATAAACAAACAAATAAACAAATTATTCAATGTTTCCCTCTGCACCTCCAAGCAAAGGAGCTAAGGGGAAGAGAAGAATTGGAACCGCACCGGAAATGCCACCATTTTCTTACATCCCATTTGCTTTCTATTCCTGGCTCCTTCAGCTTCTCATTCCATTGGAGAGCCTACATCAAATTAATGTTTTCTAGTTGTAATTTAAGAGAGTGGAAATTGAAAATTGTTGAAAAACAGAGGACATTGATACATTAAATGTCCATCAGTTCCATCATTACGGGCTTTCAAATGGGCTCAAAAATTAACTTGTTTACCTCAGTCTGCAACTGCATGAGAGTTATCCTGGGACCAGTGTGTGCATAGTGTGTGTATCAGCTTTTAACTGTTATTTTTGATTATATTGTGTTTTGCAGGAATAACTTTATCTGTATCTCCCTTTTGAGAATAATTAATGGTGGCTAAAACTGTAGTTTAAAATATATTAAATAAAAAAATTAAAATGCATTTTATCGCATGGAAGAAATGCAGTAATAACCACTCCTTCCAACAATAACTGAAGGTCCTATGCCTATCACTTTAGAAGTGAAACAGGCCAACTCAAAAATACAGGAGGGATGTCAGTACTCTAGAGAAATATATCTGTTAAAGTGACACCAATTACTTGTGTATCATTGGAAAGTATGGAAGATTCCAAAGAAAGGGGAAGGCATCTCTTGACTGGAATCTCTAACATAGGGTTGCCAGTTTGAATGCAGGGCAGGGCTCATTTAATGTTAATACTGATCACATTCCGAAACTGGACAAGTATTGTAAGTTGAAGGAAATCTCAACTTACAGAAAATGCCATTCCCTCCCCCAGTTATTGTCTTGCTAAGAGACAGTGAGGGAAGCAGTGTGGAAGAGACAAGAACAGAGGCATCTTTCCCCTCTCTTTACCAGGGAGGCAATAGCTTGCTGTGCTGGTCCCTGTATCTCATTCGAAAGTTACAAGAGATGTATATTTATCTTAAGTATCTGCTATATATTTATCATAATTATACAGCAAGTGTCATATCAATTGGTTCACTCTAAAAAAAAGAGGCAGAAATGTCAGTAAACTGTTATATACCTTGGACTTGTTTCCACTGTATATTTACATAAATTGAACTTACTTCTATCTATTACATTTAATTCTACAGTTTGAATAAAATGGTCCCAGAGAAGTAATTTTAAGTAAAAGAGATCTAAAAGAAAATCATAGTAATGTAATTTTATTGGAAGATGCACCTAATTCAGCTTTCGCCACCTTGGTATCTCTTATCTATTTAGGTTATGACTCCCTATCACCACTGTCCACGGCTGCAAGTCCCATGCTGTTTGTGTTTGATGGAAGTTGTAATCTAAAACCTCTGATTTCGAAGAGTCAGATTATACATAGGGCTTTTAAAAAAGGTTATCCATTAAACAAAGAAGCTCTACTATGAAACTATGAACACTAAATAAAAGGGGAAAGGTGGAAGGAAACAATGAGAACAATTCAGGCAACAGCTTAATTTCAAGTCACAAACCAATAGTCTCTGTCAATTCTTAAAAGTACTACCCTGTCATAGAAGGCATGAAAGAAGAAGTCTTTTTGAAAGTAGAAAGAGTCTGGGGCCCAATCTAAACTGCCATATAAAATCCAAATTAGCTGCTTTGAACTGGGTCATATGCAGTATAGACTCATATAATCCAGTTCAAATCAAATAATCTGGATTGCCTGCTTTGATAATTTGGATTGTGTGGCAGTGCAGAGCCAGCCTGGTGAAACTACCTGTGGAATGAATAAAGCACACTAACTAGAGAAGGTAGTAGATAATAAACTACAACCAAATACCCTTACAAGTATTGTATCAGTTATCCTCAATCCCCTGTCTCTTGCTACAGAGCTAAAGCCCAGTTATAGGCCTCAGGTTATCTCTCTCCCCACAAATATGCTGTCAAAATGAATTCCCGTTGCAATCTATCAATCTGACTCTTTCACTCCATGTGACCATTTGTACCTACCAGTCTGCACTAGACCAAAAAGGCCAAACCTCTCCATTTTACAAGTTTTAAAGCTTCTAATTCATAGATATATAACCAGGCCTGTACCCATGATCTGTGCCCTGGATTAGACAGAATTAGTTTCACTGTGTACAAATCAGATGTGACTGAAGTAAACAAAAGCTCTCTTCAATGATTTAATTTCTTGGTTTAATAAACACACGAAAAGGGAGAGTGTACTAGCCCACTCTTTTCTTCATGTGTTTCCAGCATCCCTAACATGTGATTTGAGAACAGGAGAGTCTCTTCTATGCATGGACTAGCTCTATCAAATTTGGCTTGCTAATTGTCCAGGGTGACTTTCTGGAACAGCGATTCTCAACTTGTGGGCCCCCAGAAATCCCAGCCAGTTTACCAGTTGTTAGGATTTCTGGAAGGCCAAAACATCTGGAGACCCACAGGTTGAGAGCCACTGTTCTGGAAGGAAAGTTACCCTCCATATATAGGGATCCCATAATAAAAAGCAAGATACAAATATTTTAATGTTAAAGCAGTAAGAGAGTAGATTCTAATCATCATCAGAATGAGCATAGAGAAGGCATGATATCTCTCCCTCTCACATAAACATCCATGTATACTCATCATCACAGAACTGAAAACAAAGATGGGAAATCTCCATCCTTCAGTGCAAAAGCCAGATATGCAAACATCTAGTTCAGCTCTCTAACAAGAACAATATATTTCACTCTCATGGGCAAGAGGAAGAAGAAAGAGAAGAACAGAAAGAGAGAATGAGAGGGAAGAGCTGCTGAAGAGGACAGAAAAAGGAATGGCAGAGTGAGGATGATCTGGGGTGAGATGCAACTAACCTGTTTGCAATTCTTTGTTTTCCTCAAGAACCCTTTCTCCCTCCCTCCCTCTTGGCTTCTACCCCATTCTTCCCATCTGCTTTTTACCACTTTCTCCCTTCACTTTTATTCATACAATTAATGACTGCAAAGAAGAGTGTGTTTCTTAGATACCTGATAATTTAATCTACGAAGACCATATTATATCTGTGGTCCCTGGCTCCTGCATAAAAAACCCTTGCTTCACTGGGAGTGGTGAGACAACAAAAATGTAGTGACTTCATTGGGGCAGAAGAATGCTTTGTGTATGTTCAGAGACACACAAATCTCAGATTAAAAATCCTCCATTTTTGATTCACGGACTAATCTTTGCAGCTACACATTTAGTACTTGCAATCAATCGTTGCTTTCTTAAGAAAGCTCTTTATTACTTTTAACAAACAAGACATTTGAAAATCTATGTGGGAAAAACCTCAGAGGGATGTAGATGAGTGACAAACTGCATTGAAAATGAAAGGCTGTCCATGCTTTACAACAACTTTTCCTAACTTAATGGTTCCCAGGCATGCTACCTGGCAATCATATCATAAAAGGCTTTCAATCCATGTGGGAAAAAATCCACTTTGGAGGCAGGTAATTTTAAAAGGTAATTTGAAACCAAAATTCCAAGCTTGGCATTATCAAATATTATTTAACCTATTCATATTACCTTAATTCTCTTGAGAAATATTATAAAATTAGAAAAAACATCTTTCAATAGATCGAACCACTGGGGAAAATTCATCATCCTCATCTGATCTGCAAGTCTGTTAAGAAAACCATAAAACAAACATTATAATTTACTTTGCTTTGGTTTCAGTGCTGGGGAAAATTTTGTTAATTCCATCCTCAATTTTTCTGTATCAGTCTCCTATCAATATCTAGGTCTACTTCATACTGTTAACAATCATTAATTTAAAACTTATTAATATTTATAAATTTTAATATTAAATTTCAGAATAGGAATACAAATCTATAATGATAGAAATGAACATATGTTCTAAGATTTCAGGATTTGGGGTGGGGGTGGGGAGAGACATCTTCGAATAGTTTCAAACATCCAGCATCATGCCAGTTTGGTCATTCTGATACACCATTTGACTTTGCTATTCTGGCAATCAACTGAAATTAACTTGATAGAACACAGTTTAAGTATGTATTCTCAGAAACAAACTAAAGAACTGTGTGTGTCTAGAAAAGGATAGCCAGTTTTTGACTGCAGCTGCTAGTATTTTTTTTACTATTTATTTTATTTATTTTATTACATCGCTTCTACCCCGCCCTTCTCACCCATCAGGGGACTCAGGGCGGCTTACAGTATAACCATACACATTAAAAACAGTTGTCATCAAATTTAAAAATCCATCAAGATTAAAAATTACAATAAAATTAAGAATATCCATTAAAATATACATAATTATACATTTAAATATACATTTAAGGCGCTTTCCATGTTCATGTGGGGTCTGTCAGTAGGTCATATATTCTTATCTCATTTTTTTGCTGCTACTCATGCTCAAATGCCTGGTCCCATAACCACGTTTTTGTCCTCTTTCGGAAAGACAGGAGGGAGGGAGCCTGCCTGACTTCAGTGGGGAGGGCGTTCCATAGGCGGGGAGCCACCACTGAAAAGGCCCTGTCTCTCGTCCCCGCCAGCCGCACCTGTGAGGCTGACGGGACCGCGAGCAGGGCCTCATCTGACGATCTTAAGCTTCGAGGTGGGTCGTAGCGGGAGACACGTTCGGACAGATAAGCTGGGCCGGAACCGTTTAGAGCTTTATAGGTTAAAGCCAGCACCTTGAATTGTGCTCGGTAGCTAATTGGCAGCCAGTGGAGCTGGCGTAACAGAGGAGTAGTACGCTCCCTGTACGCCGCCCCAGTTATTAACCTGGCAGCCTCCCGTTGGACTAATTGAAGCTTCCGAACAGTCTTCAAAGGCAGCCCCACGTAGAGTGCATTGCAGTAGTCTAAACGAGATGTAACAAGGGCGTGTACCACCGTGGCCAAGTCCGGCTTCCCAAGGTACGGTCGCAGCTGGCGCACAAGTTTTAATTGTGCGAAGGCTCCCCTAGCCACCGCTGAGACCTGGGGCTCCAGGCTCAACGATGAGTCCAGGATCACCCCCAGACTGCGCACCTGCGCCTTCAGGGGGAGTGTGACCCCATCCAGCACAGGCTGTAACCCAGTACCCTGTTCAGCCTTCCGACTGACCAGGAGGACCTCTGTCTTGTCTGGATTCAATTTCAATTTGTTGGCCCTCATCCAGTCCGACACAGCGGCCAAGCACCGGTTCAGGACCTGGACAGCTTCCTTAGTGACAGGTGGGAAGGAGTGACAGAGCTGGACATCATCTGCGTACAGATGACACCGCACCCCGAAACTCCTGATGATCTCTCCCAGCGGCTTCATGTAGATGTTAAACAATATGGGAGATAACACAGAGCCCTGCGGGACCCCACAAGTCAACGGTTGTGGGGCCGAGCAGGCATCCCCCAATGACACCATCTGGGACCGACCCTCCAGGAATGAGTGGAGCCACTGCAAAACAGTACCTCCAAGTCCCATTCCCGCGAGGCGTCCCAGAAGGATACCGTGATCGACGGTATCGAAGGCTGCTGAGAGGTCCAGCAGAACCAGCAGGGACACACTCCCCCTGTCCAGTTCCCGGCGTAGATCATCGACTAAGGCGACCAAGGCTGTCTCAGTACCATGCCCCGGCCTAAAGCCAGACTGTGCCGGATCCAGAAAATCAGTGTCAACCAAGAAACCCTGGAGCTGCGAAGCAACCACATGTTCCAAGACCTTGCCCAAATAGGGGAGATTGGAAATAGGCCGAAAGTTTCCGAATTGAGTGGGATCCAATGATGGCTTTTTCAACAGCGGCTTGATCACAGCCATTTTTAGGCTCGCTGGAAACTTGCCCTCCCGAAGGGAGGCATTTACCACCACCTTCACCCACTCGGCCAAACCCCCTCTGGCTTCTCTCACCAGCCAGGATGGGCAGGGGTCTAGGATGCATGTGGTCGGTCTCGCCTCTCCCAGGATCTTGTCCACATCCTCGAGCTCAACCAATTGAAATGAATCCAACAAAACTGGACAAGCAGGTGCACTCGTTACATCCTCAGAGACTGCCGTTAATATGGTGTCAAAGTCGGAACGGATCAGAGCGACTTTGTCCGCACAGAACCGAGCAAATGCTTCACAGCGGGCTGCCGAGTTATCAGGGCTCCCACCTTGATTGGTGGGAGTTAACAACCCTCTGATGACACGGAACAGCGCCGCCGGACGGTTCTGTGCGGACGCAATGTTGGCCGCAAGGTGGGCTCTCCTTGCAGCTTTGATTGCCGCGGCATATGCCCTAAGATAGGAGCCTAGCCGTGTTCGGTCTGACTCGTTATACCCTGATCGCCACACGCACTCTAGTTCCCTCTTCTTTCGCTTCATCGCTGCCAGCTCCTCAGTAAACCAAGGAGCTGGTTTAGCTCGGTTACTCGAGAGGGGACGCTCCGGAGCAATCGTGTCTATTGCCCTAGTCATCTCTCCATTCCAGAGAGAGACCAGAGCATCAACAGGATCACCTGCCGAGGAGGCGGGAAATTCCCCAAGAGTCGTCAGGAATCCTTCTGGATCCATAAGTCTCCTGGGGCGGACCATTTTAGGTCCACCACCCCTGCAGAGGTTGGGGGGCACAGTAAGTCTAAACCTGATCAGGTGATGGTCGGTCCATGGCAACGGAGCGATGGTGAGCTCCTCCACACCGCCACCTTCCTCCCATCCCTGACAGAAGACCAAGTCCAGTGTGTGTCCCGCACTGTGGGTGGGGCCTGTTACTAATTGGGACAGCCCCATGGTTGCCATGGCGGCCATGAACTCCTGAGCTGCACCTGAGAGGTTGGTCTCGGCATGGACATTGAAGTCCCCCAGCACTATGAGCCGCCGGGACTCCAACGCCAGGCCCGAGACCACCTCAGCTAGCTCAGGCAGGGAGACTGTAGTGCAGCGGGGTGGTCGGTACACTAACAGAATCCCTAATCTGTCCCGGTCTCCCACCCTCAGGTGGACACATTCAAACATGGTCGACTGAGGGACAGGGCACCTGGTCAGGGGGATGGAATCCTTATAGACCACCGCGACCCCACCTCCCCTCCCTCCAGATCTCGGCTGGTGCTGTACGGAATAACCCGGCGGGCAGAGCATAATATTCTGGCTAGGGCTGTTAAGAATTATGGTCCATCCTCATCTAGAGGCCAATTTGCTCATTCCAGTTTTTGTTGATGTTATTTAATATTCTTTCTTCCATTTGCAATATTATATTAACCATATACTACTCAGAGACTTAGTCATTTCAGATTTTGAGAAAAAAGACCAGTAACTCCACATTTTTAGTTTCTACAATGTATCCCTTTTCATTAAATGGGTTTGGTTCAGAAATAATGCTGATTTACTATTTTTGGAATGGGTTTACCTCACCCCTAGATTTGCAGAGTTCAGAAAGTTCAGATCTGCAGATTTGCAGAAAGTTTCAGTGTTATTTTACATTAACCTTAGCTATTTCTGCTATTCTGACAAACTCTAGTCAATCTGAGGTATAACCATAAACAAGAAGATTTCAAGTCATGGCTTATGAAACTTATTTCTGCTAATCACAGTAAAGAATGAAAAAAATAAGCAAAAAACCCCTGTGTTGACAAAAATATGAAAAAAGATCAAGAGCAACTGATGGTGAATTCTGGCTTTGAAATAGAGAAAAAGATAAAATACTTAAATGTTAGGTAAAGGTAAAGGTTTTCCCCTGACATTAAGTCTAGTTGTGTTTGTTTGATGCTCACTTTCAATGTCATGTGGCCGGCATGACTGCATGGAGCACCGTCATCTTCCCACCAGAGTGGTACTTATTGATCTACTCATACTTGCATGTTTTTGAACTGCTAGGGCTGGGGCTAACAGCGGGAGCTCACCCCGCTCCCTGGATTCAAACCGCAGACCTTTTGGTCAGCAAGTTCTGCAGCACAGAGGTTTAACCCACTGTGCCATTGGGGGCTGCTACTTAGATGTTACTATTGTAAAATAACATACAGTTCATAGTTACCATAGTAACTTAGATATTATTATGATAAATATGAACTGTATGTTATTTCAGAATAACTATGTTAAGACATGGAATGAAATTAAAAGTGATTACAAAGATAGGAGAAATTGAAGATGTTATTTTTGGGAAGGCTCTCAGTGATAATGATAAATGTTTTCCCAAGAGTGTTGCTTTTATTTCAAACAATAATTACTTCCTGAGACTATTTCATTCAGGCAACAGCAGAAATATTTGCTGAAGTTCACATAGCAAGGGGAGAAACCAAGAAGTAAATATAAAATTTTACAAGATGTAAAATGAAGATTGGGCTGGGAAATGTATTTATCTGCTTGTTGTTTGATTTGGTTGAAAGATTGGCTTGGGCTGAGAAATGAGGACTCTGATCATTAGACTCAGAAGGACATGACCTGAGGTTTGGGTGATATGGATATTTATGGTATTATAAAGTTAAAGTGAATGTAGTTTTTAATAATTTTTTTTGAGAAAGGTCTTGCTAAGATTATGAAATAGATACAATCCAAGGTTGTGATCTAAGATGCCTTTATAAATCTCAACACAAGAAGCATTTTATAGAAAGGAAACAGCAAAAAAGAAGGAAAGGAGACATATATATATATCATATATATAACATTTGGAATGAGAACAATAAGGATATAGATTGAAACCAAATGAGAAATTACTGTCAAAAGATTTTGATTTGTATTCTAATATTTGAAAGATTTAAATTGGAAAAAGGTTGTGTGGCTTTAACAGAAATACAATTTTACTTGGAGAAGGAAGATTTTATATACTAAGATTTGTAACTACCATAAGGAAATAAGACATGGTTAACTTTCTTCTTTTTGTTTCTGGATGTATTTTTTTCTTTTTTCTTATTTTTTAGTGTATATCTATACAGTATATGTTTTTGTCTTTTATTGCATTTAGAAATTCTTAATAAAAATCCTTTAAAAAGAATAACATTAACCACATTTTAATATTTATAAGACACTCTAAACTGCAATTAAATTAAAAAATAAGTAGAAGTTATGGTACGTATATGGTACCATAACCATAAGTTATAACTACCATAAGTTATGGTAGGCTTTGCTGAGCAACAGAGGCAGCCAGAAGGTGAGAGCTCTACTTTAGAACTTCTGCCTGGGGCCTGCCTCACCAAACATACTGGGCGTGGTCCCCATAGCTGTGCCATCTCACCTGAAGCCAGCAGCAGATAAAAACACCATCACTGGACCCAGGGCCTGCTTTGCTGAGCAACAAAGGCAGCCAGAGGGTGAGAGCTTTATTTTAGAACTTCTGCCTGGAGCCAGCCTGACCAAACATACTGGGCGTGGCCCCCACAGCTGTGCCATCTCACCTGACAAGCTCAAGACTCTGGGTTCATGTGCAATCCACTTATGTTAAGCCAATCAATAAGATCTTGGCGCTCTATGACTTTTATCAACATGGATAGACACCTCTATCCATGAGGAAAAAAAACACCCCCCATCTACTTCCCCAAGGACCTCATATCACAGCTTATACTGCCCCCCCCCCCCCCATGAAGACCTGGGCTGTACCTGAACAGTATCCAGAGGAGTCCTTATTTGTGATGATCTGGGAATCTTTGGGAGGGCATAAAGACTGGGGCTAGATATTGTGGGGAGGGAATTGGGAGGCAGGTGGGAGAGAGGAATGGTAGCCAAACCTTTTTACCTTGGTCCTGTTTAACTTGTGCAATTGTGCAATATAAGAATTCTAATTCAGCCAGCACCTTAAACACTCTGACATTACATCTGCCCTGTTGGCTTGTCGCAAACTGCCTTTTTACTTTTAATGTTTTAACTGTTTACTAATATTAGATCTATTAGTAAACATGTCCTAAATGTTTGATTTATATATTTAATTTCTATTTTTGTTATTTTTAAGTCATTCGATAAGTACACCTGATGTTGTTCATTTTGTTTATGATTTGATCTGTTTGTTATGTTTTCACATGTATGGTTGGCATTGAATTTTGCCATTATGTTGTAAACCGCTTTGAGTCCCCCCCAGGGGTGAGAAAAGCGGTATATAAATGCAGTAAATAAATAAGTATAGACCACCCTCGAGAAAGAAAGAAAGGACAATCACATGAACCCTCAGGTTTACTGTGTCTGATTTTCCTTTTACTAGACTATGGTTTAACATTATGTCTGAACCAGGCCAATGAAAAACACTTGGATATAAGACACAACTCTGGGTTCTTAAGTACAAAATACAGTAGCATTTAGGGATTCCTCCTGCACAACCCATTTTTAAATATACTAACTTCTCTATGGGCATTACATGGCAAATCATAATTCAGAATACTAAAAGTAGAATTACTGAAAAGGGAAGGGGAAACATGTACACAGTCAGAAGAGATTTTTAAAATATGTACAAATAAGGAAGTAATAAAAAGCCTATTTTACTTCTAAAAATCAATACTTTATAATAGTAAACCTGTCCCCTTTATATCATTTGTACTTACTTAACCACCACTTCTGTGTCTATTTCTTCTATTTGCGATACTGTATTAACCACACACTGCAAATAAGAGAAAAATGTTTTAAGCGTGTCCCTCAAATTTATTGTTTTTGCAAATTATTTTGACATTTCCTATTCAGGTCTGTTATATCTTGAATCAATATAATTAAATAATGCATCTAGTACAAAGGAAACATAGGATGAGTTATACAAATGTTTTATGAAGGAACTGGTATGGAGAATTTAAAGAAAGAAATGGGGTTAAGCTGAAGCTGTTGGAGGCTCTCTCCCTTTATTTAAAAGGATCCATCCACATAAATGGGTCCTGTTTTCCTGTTTCATTCTCCAAAGATCAGCAAGAAAACATAACCAGATTGAAAAAAATATACGGCTTTGCAGTTTGCTGTCTCTTCTTCATAATGCCCCATTTCCCACGTGTTCCTTCAAATATAACAGACGCTTGTTTCCTAGACATTTTGTGTGCTGGAGGTACCTAGATTTTTGGATCTGCCTGCAGCTTTAGGTTACACTGTCCGTAAGACATACGTAAAACAGACCAGATGCTTTCCCATTTTGTATTATGGATGAAATGGGTATTCAACCATTTCCTTACTGAGATGGTTCTCAGCACAACAAAAACCACATATTTTACCAATTGTAATTTGAGAAAAAAGAAGAGTCTATGTTGTTATTTTTTGCCATATGTATAAATCAGGAAAACTGTACAAAATACAAAAAGCTATACAGATAATTATATGTTAAAATGTTCTTTGTCTCTGTCTCTCAATTGGTGTGTGCGTGCTGTTTGCCTATGTGTTCTGTGGACAATACTGTATGCTGTTTCTTGTACTTAGAGTTGTAGTTTCCTATTTTTAAAGTTGTGTAACCTTTACATTTATGTAATCCTGAAGTTGTTCAAAATTTAAAGCCATGTAACATTCCATTTTGTGTTTTTTCATTGCTTTTTTGGAAAGTAGCTTTCTAGTAAAATATGCTGCTTTGGGGAAGCTCCATAGCGCCCCCCCCCCCCCCCCCCCGCGAATGTTGTGCAGTTCCCTGTCACTGCAGGGGATTAAGTTCCCAAGTGTATTGGCATTATAAAGAGAAATGGTTTTTTCCCATTACCTCTTGGGAATGGGAAAAATCTAGAGTTATGATCCCTAAACCATTTGGGTCCCACTAACAAGACACAGAAGAGCCTGATTCCACAGACCTCAGTCCTCGGGCACATGCAAATATAGAGAAGTGTCCCTTCAAGTATCAAAGTGCCAAATTGTTAGGGAACTGAATGCTGTGCCAAGTGCCTTGATTTCAGGAAGCAGACTGGCAGACAGTGCAATTCCTTTAAGCTAGTGTAAAATGGTCTCTAAATAGGACTATGATCTATAATTAAGTTATTGAGGTTTACACTCCAGTCATCCTCAAAGTCAATACCATATGGAGTACATTATGTCTGATTTGGAAGGCATCCATAAATGAGCTACTGTGGTTATCACTATATGGGACAGGCTACAGTTGGAGAACCAGTTGAAACTGGTCCTAAGCCCTCCAGGCCAAGGAATCCACTTAGGCCAAAATCAGTTAAGATGGGTCTCTAAGCATTACCATATCTGCTCCATCGGGGAAGTGAAACCCCTTCCAGGGGTCACACAATTTAAGAGAAAATGTAAAAAAAAACAGAAACCCGATGTTCTGGTGGTCTCTGATTTCACTTAAGTTGTTTAAAATTTATTAGGGCCTTAGCAATAAATGCTGGAAATTGTAATCCCATAAGGGCTCATATTTCAATATGTCATGGACTAGCAATAAAGGCAACATGCATTGGAAAATGATACCAAAGCAGATACAAGATATTTTTAAAATCAGAATACAATTTTAGATTGAATGTTTTAATTGATGTTATCTAAAGAAAAATGTAAAGGAATAGATTTTAAAACATTCCTTATCATGTAGTAGATATTATCTACTACATGATAATAATGACAAGATGACTATTCACCCAACCAAAAAAAGAATGGGTTATAACAATCTTGGAAATGGCCGAAAGGGGTAAGTTATTCATATATTTTAGAGAGAAAAGGCTATAAAGGCTACATAAAGGCTATAAATGGATTTTGGTGTTTAAAGGTTACTTTTTGTAAGTTTCCTCAATTAGAAAACAATATTTTTCAATGAGAAGAGAAGTTGAACATCTAGTATTGCCTTGGATTTAGAAGGGTGGGAAGTCCTCATTTCTTTGGGTTTTTTTTTCTTTCTTTGTTTGTTTACCGTGTGTCTTGCATGGAGTTATATATACAGCATATGTCTGGATGTGATGTGGAATTGTTGTTTTGTTTTTCTTCAATTGAATTATATTTATTATAAATCAATAAATATATTTTAAAAAACCAGTGCATTTTGCAATAAAACAGTTAAGACCAACTGGAAATTAGAAGATGATCTGAAGTTTTTTTTAAATGAACTAAAATATAAATGTAAAAATAGTTTACCTGCTTAATTATATTCTTTGCACTTATAATAATTTCATCGCCATATATTTCAAAGAAATTCAGCTTCCTTTGTTTCAGAAGTCCAAACACTAGTGACACAAGCCTTTCCTGTTTAGAAAAAATCCAAAACAATTGAAAACACCAAAAAATGCAATTCAAATATAAAAGGAGAAGTAGAATCCCAAACTATACAATAATGCATCAAGTATTATATTGGATAGAATGTACAGGAATACTTTCTATATGTCAAGGCTTACGTATGATCTAGAAACTTTAAAAACTTCTAAAGATGAGCAACTTAACTTTTCAGACATGGCTGCATGTTATGTCACACAAAAACAGCACAATTTCCCCAAAAACATGCAACCTCCCTTGATCTACCAACAAGTCCGTAATGTGTAAGCAAGACAGATGATTGTGACCAAAGCAATGATATAGGATCGCATTCCCCAAAAAGGCCAAGATATCACCATTACTCCAGCAAGGTGAACTCATTATTTGCATGGTTCAGAACTTCAGCCAGAAATTATTTCCAACATCCATTTAGTGAATCTGGAATATAATAGCCTACAAACAAAATGAATCTCAGAAAGAGCTGATGTGACTTACACAGAAGTTTAAAGATCTAGAATCATCCTAGTAATTAAGAGTCAGGATGGTAAATAGTAATAGCCTCCATTAAGACCTATTCCGCGGTGCTGCGGGCAGCCAGAAAAGCTTTCTCGACTGCCTGCATCGCGTCTGCAACAAATAGATCAGCAGAGTTGTTCCGGGTTGTCCGGGAGCTCCTTCATCCTTACGAAGGGGGGCGGGGGCGGACAACCCAGTCACTCGATGCAGCGAGTTCACACATCATTTTGCAGATAAAATTGCTCGATTACGCTCCGACTTGGACACCAACTATGATACAGTTCCAGTTGAGGTTCCTAGAGCATCTGTTGAGTCAACTTTGATGGATTCGTTTCAGCTTGTTCGGCCTGATGACGTGGACAAGATCCTTGGAGTGATGAGACCAACCACATGCGCTCTAGACCCTTGTCCTACCTGGCTTATAAAGCTTGCCGGGGGGGGGGGGGGGGGGAGGTTGGTTGATTGGTTTCTGAGGATTATCAATGCCTTATTGGAACAAGGGCAATTTCCATCAAGCCTGAAACATGCAATTATTAGGCCAATTCTAAAAAAGGCATCCCTTGATTCCTCGATTCTATCAAACTATTGACCAATTTCAAACCTCCCATTCCTAGGCAAGGTTCTGGAGCGAGTGGTTGTGTCTCAACTCCAGGGATTCTTGGAAGACACCGATTATCTTGACCCATTCCAGTCTGGCTTCAGGCCTGGTCATGGCACTGAAATGGCTTTGGTCGCCTTGGTGGATGACCTCCACAGAGAGCTTGACAGGGGGAGAGTGTCCCTGTTGGTTCTCCTGGACATCTCAGCGGCTTTCGATACCATCGACCATGGTATCCTTCTGGGGCGGCTCTTGGGAATGGGGATTGGGGGCACTGCTTTGCAGTGGCTCCACTCCTTCCTAGAGGGCCGTACCCAGATGGTGAAGCTGGGGGACACGTGCTCGAACCCCTGGCCTTTGACCTGTGGGGTCCTGCAAGGTTCTATTCTTTCCCCCATGCTTTTTAACATCTACATGAAACCGCAGGGAGAGGTCATCCAGAGTTTTGGAGTTCGGTGCCATCTCTACGCAGATGACACTCAACTCTACTACTCCTTTCTGCCTACTTCCAAGGAAGCCCCTTGGATCCTAGACCAGTGTCTGTCTGCTGTAATGGGTTGGATGAGGGCCAACAAGCTGAAGCTTAATCCTGACAAGACAGAGATCCTCCAGGTCAGTTGTACATCTGATCAGGTTATTGGGTGGCTACCTGTGCTTGACGGGGTCACACTCCCCCTGAAGGCACAGGTCCGCAGTTTGGGGGTCCTCCTGGATTCATCATTGTCACTTGATGCCCAGGTGTCAGTGGTGGTCAGGAGGGCCTTTGCACAACTAAAGCTAGTGCGCCAACTGCGACCGTACCTTGAGAAGTCTGACTTGACCATGGTGGTCCACACTCTGGTTACCTCAAGGATGGACTACTGTAATGCACTCTACGTGGGGCTGCCCTTGAAGACGGTCCAGAACTGCAGTTGTTACAGCGGTCGGCAGATAGGTTACTAACCGGAGCTGCTCACAGGCAGCAGTCAACCCCCCTGTTCAAGCAGCTCCACTGGCTGCCGATAACTTTCCGGGCCCAATGCAAGGTGCAGGTTATTACCTACAAAGCTTTAAACGGTTTGGGACCTGTCTATCCTCATGACTGCATCATCCCCTATGAACCCACGCGATCTCTGAGATCTTCCGGGGAGGACCTCCTCTCGCTTCCATCTTCCTCACAACTGCGTTTGGTGGGGACGAGAGAGAGGGCCTTCTCGGCCGTGGCCTCCTGGCTCTGGAACTCCCTCCCCAGGGAGCTTAGGTTACCTCCCTCGCTACCCTCCTTCAGGAAGCAACTGAAGACTTGAATGTTTCGGTAGGCCTTCAGTGAGACAGTCATTAACTAATCAGCCCCAGATGGTTTTTAATAATCTATCCTGTATTTATTATGTCCTTACCATTTATGTGTTTTAAATGCAATTTTTTCCTTGTATTGTTGTTTTAATTGACTGGTTTTAACTGTTATAATACTCTTGTTTCATATTGTATTACTGTTTTATCTTTTTATATTGTGATTTGTATTGTGTTGTCGTTTATCTTGTCCTTATGTTGTTTGGGCCTCTGCCCCATGTAAGCCGCCCCGAATCTCCGCGGGGAGATGATGGCGGGGTATAAATAAAGTTTTATTGTTATTATTATTATTAAGATAACTTAATCCAGTAAAATTGTGACACCTCTGTAGGAAAGAGATGTCAGATCTCAATTCCATCTCAAATACATTAAAGATGAAATGGAAGAGCCAATGTGCTATACTCAAAACTTACCACATATTTCACTGACACAATGGCTACAATATAAAAGTGAAAGAAATCATATACCATTGGTGGTTCAAATGACCTAGATACTAGTTTAGAGAGAAATATGGCATGTAAACAGTTTTCCCTAGCAAGTGAAGATTGTGCATTTTCTTTGAAGAGATAGTCTATTACATTGTTGGCCCTGAAACTGAAAAAGCCTTATTCATCAAAGACAAGCTCTTTGGTTCTTGTCTATTCTCAACTAAGTTTAATGCTGAAGTTATCCTGCTTTAGATATGCTTTTGGAAGCAGTGCTGACTGAAAGAAGTGCTACTGGGCTTTGTTACACTATAATGTGTCTTACAGATTGAAATAATATACTGACAGTGTTATAGCTTTCTGGAAAGTAAGTCATTTGTACTTGCCCCCAACAAAACTGCTGATAAATAGCTGTGCATGCCTGGTAATTAGCAACCTTGATAACCAGGGCAGCTCTTGAGTAGATTTATCGATCTATGACCCCAGGCATGATGGCCACAAACCTATAGATAATGGGGGTCCATCAGATAGCATCCCCCAAAATCCCTAATAATCATGGGGTCGGCCCAGCATGTACCACTGATGTTATTTCCCCAGAAAGATAAAGAAAAAGTGAGTTTACATTGGTTTCTCTACACACAATTTAGAAACATTATTGAGAGTCCTTGGAAGCAGCTCTTCCTTTATTTAAATTTGTATGTTTGTGTGTGTGTGTATATATATACACACACACATAAATACAAAGCTGGAAAGCTGGAAATGATGGCCCTGTATCACACTCTTCGAGGTGTTACTCAACATTTAGTACATTGCTTGCTGCTGTTATGTGCCATCGGGTCAACCAATGGGAATTTATGAAGAGAGCTCTAAGAAATCCTGTTATCAACAGTCCTGTTCATGCCATGCAAACTCATGATTATAGCTTCCTTTTTAGTTCAACACACCAAGTATTCAGTTTCTAATGGACTGAGGTACAAAAAGCGCTAGGCAAACTGCATGTACAATCTCTGAGTTACAAATATCTCACTTACATAGGACTCCTAGTTAAAAACATAAAATCATAGAGTTGGAAGAGACCTCATGGGCCACCCAGTCCATCCCCCTACCAAGCAGCAGGAAAATTGCATTCAAAGCACCCCCAACAGATGGCCATCCAGCCTCTGCTTAAAAGCCTCCAAAGAAGGAGCCTCCACCACACTCCAGGGCAGAGTTCCACTGCCAAACAGCTCTCACAATTAGGAAGTTCTTCCTAACGTTCACATGTGTGTGTGTGTTGGGTGGGGGGATGCTAGGTGAGCCTAGGAGGGGGTGCTCCAGCCAACAATATGTGCTGGGCCTTTTGTAATATTTGAAAATGTTTAAGCATTTACATGCATAGGTAAAAATAGTAAGTTGCATTTGAAGCAGAACTCCATGCAATTTTTTATTACTATGGTGTGAGATTAGCATCACTAAGATTTTTATGTTGTTTGTATCCCCATTAGAAAGATCTAATCTCACTTTGTGTCGCTGAGAGAACAGGGAGAGGAAATTTACTCCACGGAAGTGAAATTCACTTCTGAAAGAGTTATCATGGGAAAAGTGTCTCCACTGAAGCTTTACCACCAATCTTTGTTTCCACATTTTTTTTCAAAATCCAATTGTCACAGGGACAGAAAATGAAGTGAATTCCTCTGAACAGGGGAGCAAACAGCAAAGCAAACATTAGAGGGGTGTCAACCTTTCCTCAATGTGTCCAAAACTAAAAACGTTTTTGGCTGGCGTTACACTTAAAAATGTACCTGTTCTGACTAACATGCAAATTCAACATAAGAACAAACCTACATAACCTATCTTGTTTGTAACCCAGGGACTGTCTTTAGCCTATTCTTGAGAAGTGAAAAATGCTAAAACATGCAAGTAAAGATTTGACTGTAATACTTATGAACCATAATCAGAATTCAAGTATCATTCGAGCTTCATTCTCTAAATCTGAATGGCTTCAGATTTGAAGCAGCATCCTTGTTTTTGCCATGAGAAGGCAACTATATAAATCACTTATTAATAATTAGCACTGTACCTCTTCTAGAACTTGAGATTCCTCCTCCAGAGGTCTATTTAAGTCACTGCGGGCATAGGTAGAAAACTCTGCAATCATCATTTTGTCTATAAGTTTTTCTAATTCACAAAGTTGTGACCCAAGATGCCTGTTCAAGAAAAAAATGTTGAAGAGATTTTAAAAAGTCAGTAATGAAAGGGAGGAGTAGGAAAGTCTTATTCGCCCAATATTAGTACAGTATAAACTACAGCTCCTTTAAAGAAAAAAAATTCCCACTGCGACACTAATAGACTTTAGGTATTTTCATCTAAGAAAGAACAATTTATCTGAAAACATTACTTTCTGTGCTAGTTATATGAATTTCAAAGAAAAATTCTCCAAAGCAGAATAGAAAGAATTCAAAGGATTCCTTGGTGGTTTAGATAAGAGAAGCAAGGATTTTATAACTAAATTTCCAGCCTCAAGTCTGAGGATATCCGTTTTCCATTTTCATATAAAGTTTTTTGTACTGATATTATTTAAATTCTCCATCTCTATCCTGAAGGATCAGAGGAAGATAAAAATGGAAATTACCATACTGACAATGGAGGAAATCAAATTGTGATCTCTGCAAATAATATTTTAACATTTTTCCAGAAATGGTACATGACTACTGCTGTGGATTATTACTAATAATGACATCTGTTGCACTCAAAAACTGATAAGAGAGTCATGCCAGCAACATTGAGTATTCGCTATAATCATTATTGTTAAATCAACTATTTTGTTAAAATGTCAATTTCTCTTTGAATACTTGCTCCTGGAGAGGAAATCGCAAGGACAGATGTCTGTTACTTTCATGGGATTACTAGACCAATGTTATCCAGTCTACTAACGCATCCTCAAACTCTATGGAGAGTCAGGTATTTTGCTAATATGCAGCTCCACTGCTGTTCATTTATGCTTCGAGTTCTTTGCTTACGCACCGAGGTCTTGAATACCTCCTTAGGAGAGGCATAGAACTGTCAAACAGTTTGGTTCAACAGAATCCTTCCTCTAGAACAGAAGTGTCAAACCTCTGGCCTTCCAGTGCTTGGCTCTCTATCTCTCAGAAGTCCTAGCTGGCTTGTCCAATGGTCAGAAATTCTGGGAGGTGGAGTCCAAAACACCAGGAGGACCACAAGTTTCACACCACTGCTCTAGAAGTGCCTGATAACCACTTCTGCAGCATTTGCAAAAACACTGATCCATAAAAACCTACTTACATTTTATGAAACATTTGTTTATTTGAAGTATTTATTATATCCTGCTCCTTAGCTGAAAAGGGTCCCAGAAAAGCTTACAAATTGTTAATTTGACAGTTCAGGACTTTAAATAATAATAACTTTCTCTTAATATTCAGCTAATTTTTAAAAATACCACCTTTCTCCACATTGTAACATTAACTATTAGTTATCTTGAATACTTTCTTCTGAAATCCTTGTAGCTTGAAGCTATGCATGTATACGCTGTACAATTGTGTATTTAAACATTTACCACATATGAATGTTACAAAGTAAAGGATTTTTTAAAAATTAAAAATAATGCATAATAAAACATATTCTGTATAATACATTATAACACATATTTCTACACAGGATTATGACTTTTCCATTAAATTGCAAATGGCCTTTACCGGAAACTGTGGATGCCCTGGAGCTCCTGCTGCAGTACTTCCTGGGTTGTAGCAATTAAGTCCAATGCGCCAACAAACTCAGAAGTGGACAGCAATAATTGTACAGTAGGTTGCGTCTGGTGCACTGTTGCCATCAACTTTAGCTTATTATATGCTTTTATGCAATTACTTTTAGTCAATGATAGCCTTAAAACTTTAAGAGAGCCTTCACACATAACTTTATCAATTTGGCCTATTTTATCTCGAAGCATTTTTACAGCTTGGGAAGTTTTCCTGAGGTAGTCTTGTAGTTCATGCTGGGAGGTCATTGCATGAAAAAATGCTTCTGAGCGGAGAGAGATTTGATGAGCAATATTTACTTCCACAATGTCAAGATAGTGGCTCAGCTGAAGAAAAGGAAGTGAAATCAATTATTATAACATTTGGTCTTATCCGCTAAATATCACAATGCTAGACACTTCAGAAATACCACACTGCCCACCAATATACAACCCGTGTTTAATTAACACTATATAAAAAGCCCCTCATGTCTTTTCATGAACAATAAAAAGTTGTCAAGACAGGCTTGAAAGCTGTCATTTTTCAGAAGCAATAACATCAAGTTTAAAACACGATTCCAGCATAAACTTGTCAAATTGAAATTCAAATGATTTAGGTTAGATGAAGACTTGGATGTTATCCAATGTACTGCAGATTCTATCCTATGAACACTGTTTTATCTTGCTTTTGCTAATCCATTCCCATTTGGATAATGAGGACATAGTTTTACTCTTCTGACTGGATCTTAAAATGAAGCCCCTGTATTGCTTCCTGCATTGTTCCAAAGGGCTTCTCAAATTTCTGGAGCAGGTCTAGCATATGAAATTAGAACGAGGAGGAAAAAACTGCAGACTACCTCCTTTTCCTCTTACGTTCACAGAAGCCAAGGCTTTTTGTGATATTAAGACCAGCAGTGTTTACAACCCAATTTTCATCACTTCTTAAACTAAGGGACCTAGAAACACAAGTCAAAATCTTGACCTTCTGCCTTGATTTATTCGTAGCATTCTTCAATTTCCATTACACTTATTTAATACGAAAAAATCATTTACCTTTTCCTGAAGCAACTTTGAGGAAGCTGCATCACGGTTTCCTTTTCCTCCAGCAGTATTAAAATGAGACCAGGGTAATACTGCATTAAATGTTAAGGGATCTTCCAAGGCAAAATCTGGTTTCATAAAAATCTGAAAACATAAATGAATCACATCTCACTTCTAATCATCATGAATATTCCTCCACTTTGCTTTATAGTGCAGACTTTTCTAATCCATTTATAACAGATGGAGCAAGTACAATAGATCTGGGGGCCAATTTTCTGCCCCGGGAAGCTTTAGGGACCAAGCAGTAAAAAAAATTTGTCAAAATACCTCCAAACTCCAACCAGATATGGCTAGTAATGTGCTTCTGGGTTTATATAACAGGTTGTTTTTTATATTAACAAGGTGCAGGGATACCTACAATCTAATTAAATGAAGTTGCCTCTCCTGGAAGCTTGGGAAAGAGGAAGACAAATAGTGACCTGGGGGTCTGGAGGGATTGAGGACATTCAGGGCCAGCCCTGATTTATGAGCTACTGGAAGCTAAATAGAACTGTCAAACCCAATTAAAATAAACTGGATCTTGGTGATCCATCCACAGAAAATCCCACTGATTCAGTAAGTTTACTCTTGTGCCTTGTCCAATTAAATTTAGCACCCAGATTCAAAATGATTTCATATCTTTTGTACATGCATCAATTTGGAAATGTTATTAAGAACATTATACAGACAGTCCCCGAGTTATGAACATCTGATTTAAAAAGAATTCATAATTACAAACAGGTCTCTCCCCTCCCTCTCTGCCATCAAATCTTAGTGCTGAGCCAACGAGTATCTGTATCTCTCCACCCCTTTCCCTTTTTTCCCTATCGAGATCTCTCCAAACCCTTTTCTTCCTATGAGTCTCTCCAAATCCCCTTTCTCTGTTCTTCCTATCCATCTCTCCACTCTTTCCCCTTTCTTCCTATCCATCTCTCCAAACCCCCTTTCCCTTTTCTTCCTATCCATCTCTCCACCCCCTCCCTGTTTCTTTTTCTTCCTTTAGATATTTCAGTCATTCTCTCTGTATCTCTCCACCTCTCCTCTCCTCTCCTTCATGTCTGACACCACTTTTAATTGCCCTGCCTCAATGCTATGCAATACTTGAATTTGTAGTTTGGTGAGGCAGCAGGATTCTTTGTCAGAGAAGGCTAAAGACCTTGTAAAACTACAGTTCTCATAGCAATGAACCAGGGCAGTTAAACTGCATTCATTCCATAGCAGAAGTAGACCTCGAGGAAGCTGGGGCAGGATAAACAGGAGAGGCTCCTTGAGGGAAGGGTTATGCATTTCTATGGTTTTCCTTTCCATTGCTTGGAAGATTTGATGTCTTTTAAAAGGGGTGTCTAATCACACAGGATGATAATATGCACCTTTTTGGCCAAATTACAAAAAGCGCACTTTTGCTGTTCTGATTTACAAACAAATTCAACTTATGAACGAACCTACATAACCTATCTGGTTTGTAATTTGGTGACTGCCTGTATACGCAATCTAAATTGCCTGAAATAATGCTTAAATTCTCAACTGAGATGCATTGTTTAATCTTTTAGATTAAAGACTGGGCATTTGCCCAACCAAAGATCCTTGCTCAAATGACATGTTAAATATTGCTCAAATAATTATTATTTTAAAACAAGAACTATTACAAATACAAATCATTACCAGTAACAAACCCTGGATACAATTAGCATAGTAAACAAAATTAATCTAGTGTTTAAAATAAGCAGCAGCATAACCATTCCAGTATTGAAAGGAAGAAGAGAAAAAGATTTGCTATTGGTATAGTTCAGTGTTGATACTGGTAATATGTCCTTTTTAATTTCAGAAATTATTTTTATCACCTCATGTCAGAACGAGACTATCTTCGGGCATTCCAATCATATATGTCTAAAGGTCCCTTTGTTTTCACATCCTCTCCAACATTTTAGGGACATAATATTAGAGATTTGACAGCTTTACAGACGTTAGGTACCATTTATATTATTAACTGAAGCATATATTCTTTTTGTGCAAGCTGATTTCAATTTAAGGTGAAGACCAAATATTTATCCAATTTGATTCTGGTACTTCTAGCCACAAAACAGTGGATGAAGGAGGAAAGGTTGTATGGGAGACCAGTTAGGCTCCATCCTTCTTTCCCACCTTTTCCAAATCATTGGGAATGTTTAAAGAAACAGGTTTTTTTTTTATTATTTTGTGTGTGATGTTAGAAAATATTAAGTCCAGTTCAACACAAACGTCTCCTTCAATTTCTAAAAGTAAAGTAAATGTATTGTCCATATCCAGCATTATAACCTGGGTAAACTGCCTTAAGCAAAAAGCTGTAAAGTTATTTTCATTATCCAGAACATCAAGACCTTCATACTTGGACTTGATGTGATTAATGTGCTTTGTGAACCTAGGTCATTTATTACTGAAGTTACTAATTATTTTTGTCCATAAAAAGATGACACTATAGATTACTGAGCGCTGTTCTGAGTTCAAACTGTTGTTTTATATACTAGTGGCTTTATCTTGCATTGTTTAGGCACCTTGTGCCATATGTAAGCCGCCCCGAGTCCCTTCAGGGAGATGGGGGAGGGGTACAAAAATAGTTATTATTATTATTATTTAAATTTTGATAAAGAAGGGCAAGCCAATATTTTTTGTAATAGAAATAAGAGGCAGAGAAATAGAAACATTTTCAAGAGAACAATCCTACCCACTAAATATAACTTAAATGCTTTCCATGTATCAGTTTTATATTGTATCCATTTTGTAGCATGCATATAATTACAGGATGTCTGAATTAAATCTTGAATAATAATGATCAAATATACAAACTCTGAAGGTTAGAGCTGAAACATTGTCCTTGGACATATAAATCCACGGATAACAGCACATTTCAGCCTGAAGCATACTATAGAATAGCACTGGATAATATGGATAAGTGAAACCATGGATATTGGGTTCATGGATAATGTAATGCAATATTGGCTAGATGTGTCACCAAAGGTGAAACAATTTTTTCCCCCAATTTCTGTGTTGCTTATCATTTCTTTCTGAATGTGGAAGCTTATGATTACTTATTCTTGATTTTGTAAAGTTCTGACTGGCAGTTTGAAATAAACCGAGTCTTCAAATCTGATGTGCTTTTTAACAGCAGTTTAAACAAGCCAGAATTCCCCAACTTTGGGCACAATGAGCCTGCATAAAAGATATAAAATTATCCATGCACATCCTGCAGGCAGAAAGGACTATACATGCCTAAATGTTTGCAGTAGTTCTTGTAATTTCTAAACTGCGACTATGTATTTGTGAAACAAACATTGTTTCACAATGGGGAATGATGCACTTGTATAAGTTGTCTAAATAGGCTGTCATATATAACAAGTTAATCTATCTATCTGCTTATTTGTTTATACGGTATATCCATTCATCCATCTACATAAGAACTATAAACACAGATATACACCTACATAAAATAATAACAATATAAAAAGTGTATCTTAATTGTTGTTGGCGAAATATCTCAATCACCTTAGGTACTTGCTCCAGATCTGTCCTGGATTTATCTGGAAATGAGATGAAATAAAAAGGCATTCACTGATTTGTAATCATTACGAAATTATAAAGAGCAACTTTAATATTTGGAATATTTGGTTTAAATCCGTGGGATGGGGTGAGCTCCCATTGATAGCCCCAGCTTCTGCCAAGCTAGCAGTTCGAAAACATGCAAGTGTGAATAATTAAATAGGTACTACTTCAGTAGGAAGGTAACGGTGCTCCATGCAGTCATACCGACCACATGACCTAGAAGGCGACTACAAACAATACTGGAACTTCGGCTTAGAAATGGAGATGAGCACCACTCCCAGAGTCGAACTCGACTAGACTTAATGTCAAGGGGAAACCTTTACCTTTACCTTAATATTTGAAATATTTCTGGATATAATTACATTATTTACACCTTGCAGTAAGAAAAACTAGGCTCAGTATTTTTAGACGGAAGAAAATAATCTCACTATATCAAACTCATCAGAAGGCACCAGGAAAAAAGTCAGTTTTAACAACTCATGCGTCAAACACTAAAACAGCGTTTTTTTCTCATGTGTGCCATATTAACGCAGGTTTTAAAAAAGTTATACCATATAAGGAATGGGCTGTAGCTGTTTAGCTTTATAGAAATAAAGGATTTATTACATTAGGTGGTAAAACTGAATTCACATGTGTGTACATGCACCAGGGTCCTGTTATAGTGTAACATTCATGTGTAACACAGCTCCTTTGCAAATTGCTTGGAAAAAACAGAAGCCTCAGAACACATGGCAAGATTGAACAACATAAGCCTTCTCTACACCAGTGTTGCACTTGAGGCAAAGCTGGTCCAAGCAAGAGGACGAGCTTGAATCTGGTTCAGTCCTTTTAAAGTCACCTGACTATGTACTGGCTCATGTGATGTGAAAGCAATGCTCTAAGTGATGAAGAGAGAGCATTATTATTGTTGTTGTTGTTGTTGTTTGTATTCCACGTGTATACTTTCTCTAGCCCAAATAATGTAAGGTAACAAGATTCATGTATACTTCGTTTCAGTAGGTTGAACAAGTGATGAATGAATGGTGAATGGAAGCACATGGACTGAGTTCAGGCCAAAACAACAGCTTGTTCTAAAATGTTAAAAGAAAAATCCACAAATACAAAACAAAGCAGAATTCATCAGAACTGGGATTACTTTACTCTCTTTCTCTAGCTCCAAATAATGTCTATTAAATTCAATGGGTTTGGTTGTCAAAAGCAAGTTTGAAAAGTGGGAAATATAATAATAATAATAATACTTTATTTTTATATCCCTTGATTCTTCAGTGTTCATAATCATTTAAGACAGTAAGCACACCTTTGGTAAATTAAATATTACTGTTAATGTAGGTGCCCCATGAAAAGAAATGATTAAGGGGAAAAAACCCTGAACCCTTGTTGTTGTTGTTATATTTATTTATATCCTGCTTTTTTTCTCCATACGAAGATTCAAAGCAGCTCACAACTAAGAACATTTCAATACAACTGAAAGTATACAAATAATAAAACAGCATTAAACAACATTAATATTAAAGCAATTCAGGTTAAAACCCTACCATGAGTATGTAAAAGTGTCCTGTCAAAAGTATCTTTAGGAGGACAAATGGTCTTGCATTTTTCATGAATCTTCTCTCTCTACAAAAAAAGTCAGATAAAGAAAATATTAATTTGATTTTTTTAAAATCTATGTTTAAGTCTCTATGAAAAATGATACCTTTTACAGAATTATTGTGGCAAAATGGAATAGAGAATCATACAGTAGTTATAGGACAGAAAGCCCTCCACTTTCACAAGGGTGCAGGGCCCCAATGAAAGTAGAAATTTAAAATTGCTTTCTTTTATTTATTTATTTTTGAGTGAATGCTTTATGGTCAACCAGTGCTGGAAGAAGTTGATCATAGAGTCCCCTGGAGGACCTAGAGAAGATTCCTAGGGAGAACATAGTAATAAAATTTGCAAACACACACAGAGCCACAGCATCATATCCCCATCAAAGCTCTTCCTACCTCTGATCAGGAGGCTGGGGAGAGCAGTACCTACACATGGCAATTGGTTCATTAGTAGATGGCAAATAGAACTGGTTAATTTTGATGCTCAAAATTAAACTCAACTTTCCCATTTTAGGGAAACCTGAAGTTTAAAAACAGGAAACAAGCCGCATTCAGTGCTGAAAGTAACACAAAGAGTAATGCTCCTTTCATAGTTTATGAAGCTAGAATTGTTATGGGTTTCCCTTACAAAAAGAATAGTTGGCAATATAGTAAAAATGTATTATGTATTATATCTTTGTACATAGAAAAATAATATACAATGTAAAGATAGGATACTAAATAAAATTGTTTACTTGAACACTAAAAGCTACAATCTTATCAATTCTTGTTTGAAAACAATCACTGGGAAGCAGGCCTTTATTATCCTGCTGGCAGCCTCAGGATGTTTAACAACTATTTAATGACAATAGCATACATAACACAGCAATACAGGGACAAGACCTTGCACAAACCCAGATGCTAACTTTTTCCACACAGCTACTCTTCTGCATTTTTCAGAGTACTTTGTCAATTTAGACAAAGCAATGTATAGATAGCCATAGCATCATATTTTGGTAGCTACAGTAAGTAATAGTGTCAAATGCGTATAGCACATATGTAGGTATAGCTTTTATTTCTTCTACCTGGACAATTTCCTGTTGGTATGTTGCAAAATGTTCCTTGTTGAACTGTGGGAGGTAGAGTGAAGGCACAATTTCAACATCCACAAAATCCTGTCCCCATGTTTTTGTAAAGAAATCAGATTCCCTTTTTGTTAACCGAGGATCATTTAGTGCTGCTGGGAGATTTACTTTGGAATGATAAATAGTCCATTTATGTTGATCAGCAACTAAAGATGGGCTGTCACATAAACTACTAGCATCACCTGCAAGACAAGACAATAGCAACAACCATTAAATATCTAACATGAAATTAGGCATGCAAGAAGTTTCACATACCATAGAAACATGAAACAGATATACAGTACAGCATAGTAATATGCCTTCCTGCCTTAGCATGTACCTTTTGGTATTTAAATCAAAGCCATTTGCATAAATGGATATACTCTTCCTGATTTGAACAGCTGCTTCAAAAAAAGAAAGAAAAAAGAATTATACTGCTTCAACACTCAGAAAACCCTGAACATTCCAAGAATATCAGGCTGTTTTGCAAAATTCTTGTTCATGGCTCTTACTTGATCAGAGGATCTCCCATAAAGGTAAACCCCCCAGTGTCAAACACTGGGGAAGAAGGAGGGAGGGGAAGAGGATGAAAAGGAGCTAACTATTGCATTACCTGCTTATCAATTTAATAGGATTCCTCCAGGAAATAAAGCATGGTTGATATTCTCAACACTGATTCCAAAATAATTTTGTCCTGATGTTACCTGTGGGTTCCTTGGGACACACATCTGGCAGCGACTGCACTGGTCGAAAGCGTTTTGCAGAATCCACTTCCTTCTTAAAGAAAGTATCGCTGCTCTTCGATTGAGGCACTGGTGAAGACTGGTGGCTTGAGGCCATTGCATAAAGTCACCACTGGATAAGTACTAGATTAAAACAAAACAAAGGATAGCTGTGCATATGGGGCCGGGTATTATAGCATAACATACACACAGAGTTTTATATAAACAGAAGAAAAGATTTACAGTTACAGCTACTGAAAGTAATTGGAAAAGAAGTAATCATTACACTTTAATGGAATTATAGGTTACATTACCTCATTTTCTCAACGCACCCATACAAAATTAAAGCCTCCAAGGTTTACATTTTACTCAACAGATTGATCACACACTAAATCATCAAAAACAGAATCAAGAAGCATGTGCTATCCCAAACGTTTCTGCAAGATACATTCAACATCTCTTCACTTCAGCTTCTAGGCTCTTCTGCCTGAATGGGATTTTCCTCTTAAATTTTTTTGCTTTGTTTGTTACATCTATTCTAATATATCATAACTGTCCCTCCTGAAGAACAAATTCAATTACTTTATCTTGCATTTGAGATATTTGTGTAAAAGAAAAGTGTAAAAGAACAGCAAAATTGAGCTGCAAACTACTGGAGGAGTTTGGGAGATTGAAGGTGTAGTTTACCCTGCATCAAGTCAGAGCATTGTGACTCCTACTGGGGAATTTATAGGAGTTAGACTTCACCTACACCCAGAACGCTATGAACCCAAACAATGATGGCTCTGGGCCAAATTTGCCATGCATACCTGATATGCCCAGATTTGAAGACTGGTGGGTTTGGAGGGGAAGTGGCCTGGACATTTGGGAGTAGTAGGTACTAGGATTTATAGTTCACCTGCAATGAATGAGCACTTCGAACCCCACCGATGATGGACCAGGAGCAGACTTACCACACAGAGCCCCCATAACCAATACAACGTATTGGACAAGTTGGGGGGAAAGGGAGTTATAGTTGAGCTGCATTTGGCTCTGGGAGTTTTAGTTCACCCTTATCCAGACAGCACTGAACTCAGCCAATGACGGATCTGGACCAAACTTGGCACACTGCCTCATCATACCCAACTATACATACAGGTGGGGTATCGGGGTGATTGACCTTTCCTTTGTGAGTTGTAGTTCACCCTTATACAGACAGCACTGAACCCAGACGACTTCGGATCTGGACTAAACTTGGCACACATGTTTCTCAAATGACCTGGGCACCGCCATGTCCCCAAGCTAGTGCTAAAATAAAAGCCAGTCTTAAAGGTGCTGCCATATTCCTCCCCCTCCCCAATCATGTTTTTTTTGTAAGGTTTGTTTAGAGGCACTTTCTTTGCCTTCTTTCTCTGAGGGTGAGAGAGTGTGGCTTTCCTATGGCTGAGTTGTGATGAGTCATGGGCCATGTAGTCCTGTTCATGGCACTGTAGTCCCAGATGAAGAGGAGAACTTGGGTTTTTCACCGTCTCAGTCAGAATTGGAACCTTCCCAGCCAGATTTGGGAACCTTGCACCTGCAAGAGATTTGTCTTCCAGAAATCTGTCAAACAAGCCCTGAGTCTAAATCTCCTGTGTTTTCTCGCCACGAGTTTTGTAAACATCAGAGAGCAGTTCAAGCGGCCTCTCGTAGGAGTGCTAGGATAGCTGCTAAGAATTCAGCTGATTAAGCCTGCTTTCCATGGGAAACCTTAAGGAGTCATGCATCTGGACTCAGAGATTAGCTTTCGTTTCTAGTTCCCCAGAGAACTGCTCTTTGGTGGGAAAACTAGACCCTATTTAGGTGTTTTACCCACAAAGGCATCTTGCGGAGTCAATTCGTCAGCAACTGGAGTAGTGTGTGTGGACAGCTACTCCGCTTCCAAGCCTTGTTTCCTGATTCAAGCCTTCGTTTTCCAGCCTTGTTCTTCCACGGATTTTGCCTTGCTTTCCAAGACCCAGCCTTGCCTTGTTTCCCGGATTTTGCCTTGCTTTCCAAGACCCAGCCTTGCCTTGTTTCCCGGATTTTGCCAAGTAAATACCACGGATCTTGTTCTTGTTCCTCGTTCCTTGCTGTCTTGTATTCAAGCCTTGTTTTTTCCGAGAGTCAAGTTACTTCCTAGCCTCGTTAAGTTCTTGGACTAAAGGACCTTGTCATCTCCCCTCACTTTGCCTGGCAAAGTGAGTGTTTCGGTTATTGGATTACAACTTTGGACCTTAATATTTCATATTGGACATTGTTTCTTTGGACTAATTTTGACCTTTCCTGAAAGGTCTAATTCTGGACTATTTTCTACACTTGTTTTTATTAACTTTATATACTCCTTCAATAAAGATATTAGATAGATTCTGGCCTCTGTGTATGGTTATTGGTGCCCTGCAGCCGGGTCGTGACATGAGTGGAGATTTGGACCCTGGTCTCTCGAGTCCTGGTCCAGCACTAAAATACATGTACTCCCTGCAAATTCCAGTGTGTCTATCAGCTTTACAATAGTCAGCAAAATTTTGTTTGCTTCTAGAAAAATATGGCAACCTTCCTTCTCTTCATCTGTTAATTTGGCAAGAATACTTTGTTCCTGTATTGCTTATTTTTCTAATCAGCTTCAATTGTCCAATATTTAGCAAACCCAAGGACCCTTAGGAGCCAAGCTGCACAAATCACACAGGATAACAGCTGACAATGTGTCAGTGGCAAATTTTATGCAGAAGTTAGCATTACTGAATGTAAAAGTGGAATCATATGTTTCCTTGGACATACACTGTATTTTTATTTTTCACCCAATTTATATTCCACCCTTCTGGCATAAAACTCAAGGCAACTTATAAACCAGAGCAAAACGCACAGTGAAGTCTATAATAATAATAAAAAGTTTACAACCATTACATAAGTAATCCTATTAAAATAGCAATTTTGAAATTTTAAATACATGTGTTAGACAAAAAGGCAACCGATCCTCTATCAAAAAAGAAATGATTGTAACTTAAAATGGTTCTAGGGTATAAAGGAAATTGATTTTGATTGGTCCTTCATATTTGTAGGTGTGACCTTTTCAAAAAGATTACTCATGGATTTGATGAAAACGTTCTCTCTGGAAATCTCTAGGTCCTCTAATTCAATTGTCCACAGAGTAGTCATGTGTTTCTTGTCCTGGCTTTCAGCGGGGCCCTGATCGTTTTCGTCTGAGCCTCCCGAAATTTGGAGGTCAGACATTTGTTTCTTTGTTTTCGGGGGCTGAAAGATCCATTTTCCTTCACCTCATTTTTTTTGGGGGGGGACTTCACCTGTAGGCCCAAAGTGCCCGGGCCTACACACCCGGGCCTCGCAGGACCTGCAACTGATTGCCGAGTAAGGAGCGCTCTCTACTTAGCAATCAGCTGCAGGCCCTGAAAGTGAGGCAGTCAAGCCAAAAAGCAGGCTTGGAGCTGATATCGGCTCCCACCTGCTTTTTGTTTCGAGTTGGTTTTTGTTTTGCGGGGGGGGGGGGGGGTCCATTTCATGCCATTCAAATGAACGGTACAAAACGGAAACACAAATTAAACAAATGGAATAAATACCACACACATCACTACCACAGTCACATTGGGGGACTTAGGAATTTCTAGGGAGAGCATCTTAGTGGAAAACTTTGGTCCTCCAGTGGATCCTTCCAGTGGAAGGATAATAATAATAATAATTCTAAGTTTAGTTGGATTTTTTTATTTGGCAGATTATTTTTTTCCTTTCAATTTTTAGTTTGTTCATTACAATTTATGATTGGGGAATCAGAATTCCCCCATGATGTTACTGTTTTAGCACATTTTTTCAGTTTTAAGGATTTGATAGTGTATTTTCCTTTAACTTAATTTAGTTTTAGTTTATAGTTCGATATGTACATGTACTTTTGCTTTACCATTTTGTTTTTGTTTTCGATTTAGGTTGTACTGTATATTATATTCTTTCTGTCAAAATCAATTTTTAATCCTAAAAAATAGGAAACAAGGCACATTTGTGTAACTAGCAGAATACAGTTTTAAATCAAACATCCCAATTTGAAATTCAAATATTTCACAAGAATGCACATAAAACAATTACTATAACACATGGGCTTACAATAAAAAGTAATACCTTTATATCAACTAGAAACAGAACATTTGGACAAACACAAAGCACTATTTTCCAATACAGGATTACATTTGTGTGGAGCCAAGAAACAGGCATCTATTTGTAATAGATGTAAGGCAAAACCTTTTACTGGAAAGTTGAAGCTGCATTATATTCATGTTTATTTGGAATAAACTATTTGATAAAGGAGGATTTCCTCCAGAATAAACATACATAGAAGTGGGTGTTTATGTCTGGGACCATCAATAAACTAAGCTTGCTAATTACTTTGGCTTTGACCAATTTCTCAAAAAGTGTATCCTGTTTTTTTTTTTCGTGGGCCTACAAGGAACAAAAGAGAAGCTAAGACACACTGTGGAGACTATTCTAGTCAAACTGATGACTAGATCTTAATACTCTTAATTAGTATTAATATTTGAACCTGATAGCAAGCTCACAATAAGAATTACAAGGACAGAAAACCTCCCATCTTAAAGCAGAAATAAATAAATGTGGAACCATTTAAACTGGGGAGCAGGAAGGGCAGCAGAGTGGTCCTCCTCCTTCATTTTTCTAAAGCATCTACCTTGTTACCTTCAAGTGGAAGGATCTCCTGTCGGAAGGCAGTTTAATACTGCTTGTTGTATTTTATATTGAATAATAAATATTACTTATAACACTTAACCAAAGAAGTCAGTTTTTTCCCCATGACTCTTCGTTATACAGCTCCATTTTAAGGTCATTTGCTGTTGCGTGCCTTTAAGTCATTGTTGATTTATGGTGGCTCTAGGACAAAATGATCATATTTTTTTCATTTTAGCAAAATTTGTTTAGAGGGGGTTTTACCTTGCCTTCTTCTGAGGCCGAGAGGGTGTGATCTGCCTCAAATCACCCAGTAGGTTTCTATCGCTGGGAGGGATTTGAACCCTGGCCTCCCAGTGTCTTCGTCCCAACACTCAAACGACTTTACAACGCAAGCTCTAAGGTCATGGTTCACTTTTAACAATGATACGTTCCTTTTTATGAGACAATTTCTGTTACTGATATTTAAAAACTGGAGTGTTTTTGTTTCAAAGAAATGTAACTTAGTTTCACTATTTTTTATCTGGGAAGTATCAAGCCTTAGTAACTACATGTGTATCTAACCTATTTTTAGCAACCTCTACTTTCATTCTAGGGAAATGAATGAATTCCATTATTATGGTCATAGACAAGGAGTGTAAAACTTTAAAATATTAAAAACAGAGGGTTTATTGAGCGTTAACATTAAGACCAGAAATTCACAATATTAGAAGCAGAAAGTCCATAATCTACATATTTCATATATGATGCTTATGAAATCCGTGGGTATGGATAATAAAATTGAGTAAGTTAAAATTTTATCTGCTAAAATCATCCACAAACTGCTTCCTTGTTTTTATAGCTACCACACAAATCTTAGCCACTCTACAAGTGATTGATGGATACCTATCCTCTATAAGATGTTTTAGATAATATTCTTCATTTCTGTCAGGAATCATCTGCACAATGGAAGTAATAAAAACAGATTGAATATCCTAATAGAAGTGACATTGTAAAAGAACATTCCTGGCAGTTTCCACTCTCTACACATCACATGGGAATGATAGGGGAAATCAATGGATCACACCAAAAATTGAAATTAATTTTGCAGATAACTGTTTACAGCAAATGTGTCAATCTCATGCCCATGGGACGAATCCGGCCCTCCTTGTCATTTTATATGGTCCTCCAGATGCAGGCTACAACTCCCATATTCCTCTCCATTAGAGATCATGACTAGAGAGTCTTGATACAGTAGCATCTGGAGGGGCTGCAGGTTGTTAGTAAGTCACGAGAGAGGGGTCTGAATTCAGTTACAAGACCAGTGGGTATGATGTCTTATGTTAAAATGTCTTTAACCTTTCCCCAACTTTAGAGACACAAGGTGCTGTGGGTTTCAGTTTCCATTATCCTCAATCTACATGGCGGATAATCAAAAGTGAAGGGAGTTGTCTTTCAATAGCATTTGGGGACCCAAACTGAGTACAAACTAAAGAGCACTGACCACTATGTAAAAAGATATTTGGTTTTCTGTTCTACACAGATCCCCTCTGCATGGATTCAAGGGCCCTTTGAAGGCTACCATAAGGCTGATGTGGCCCTTGATGAAAATAAGTTTGAAGCCCCTGGTTGACAGCCTTTATTTTGACTGCTCTATGTGTGTGTGTATGATTTTCCACTCTAACTTATATTAATCCATCTATCTATCTATCTATCTATCCCTCAATTTACACAAGCAAAGTATTGATGCCAAAAATAAAGACACACTGTGTGATTGTTTAAGTTTATGTTAACACTGTTCACTTGGGAAAAAATGAAACAGTTTGTTACCAGTCTTAACAGATTACGAGTCCTAATCCATCTAAAACGCAGGTGTGTGATTTTCATCTTAAGAACAGACAAGCATCTCGAACTCTGAGGATTACCTGGGAAGGACTCCCACTGGAGCATTGCAGTACACCAAAATATCTGGGAGTTTCTCTGGACCGTGCTCTGAAGTACTGCTTAATTATCAAGCAAAAAGTGGGTGCTAGAAATAATACCATACAAAAGCTGACTGGCACAACCTGGGGATTACAACCAGATAGTGAAGACATCTGCCCTTGCACTTTGCTACTTGGCTGCTGAATATACATTCCCAGTGTGGAATACATCTCACCATGTTAAACTTTGGATGTAGCTCTTAATGAGACATGAAGCATTATCACAGGATGTCTACATCCTACATTGCTGGAGAAATTATACTGTTTAGCCGGTATTGCATCAGCTGATATCCATCAGGAAGTAGCAGCCAGTAATGAAAGGACCAAGTCACTGACATCTCTGACCCATCCTCTGTTTGAATATCAGCTAGCATGGCAACGTCTTAAATCAAGAAATAGCTTTATAAGATCTACAGAGATACCTGTTGGAATCACAGACGCCTTAAAGGGCCAGACTTAAAAGTGACTTCAGAACAGAATTTATTAAAACAAAAGAAAAGGGACGCAGAGATCCTAAAATGCAGTTCCACTGGTCAAAACTCAAAAAACCAAACCAGACCTGGTCCAAAAGGTTAACAGAAATATAATCCAGATTAACTGGATCCAAAGAGCAACAAGTCAAACAAAACGCTCTGAGGCAAAACAAAAAGGCACAGTACACAAATGGTTAACAAAAGGAGTCGCAGGAAGAGAAGTGTTGTCAGCCGAAGTCCAGGGTCCAGGGTCGAGCGGGAAAAATCCAAAACAGCGTCGCTCCAGTGCCCGCAGAAGCAGCGTCTTTAGCCAAACTGGTCCAGGTCCAGAAAGAGAGAAGTCCACATTCACAAGAAGCCGATTCGTGTCAAAAAACACACAAATGATCAGGAGGTCCAAACTGCAGATCCGAATCCAACGCCAAACACGAAACAGGCAACAGCAAGTCTACAAGGATCTTTACCAATACACAGCACCCAGCACACAAACGCACAACACCTTGCCTTCTGCAAAGACCTCTCACCCCTGAACCCACTTTTATCTACAAATCATCATCAGATTCCTGCTCCCGGGTAACCCTTTTCCCCCTTCTGGCATTCATACTACTATCTGCAACATTATCATCCCCAGAGAATCCTTCAAATGACTCCTCATCTGTAGGTGCTGTAAATATGTCCCGGATCCTCTTTCTCTGCTGCTCATCATCAGATTTCTGCTCCCGAGTAACCCTTTTCCTCCTTCTGGCACCCATACTACTGTTTGTAACATTACTCACAGGCTCTACTACAACAATACCTGCAGGAACACCTCAGCAAGCAAGAGTCCAAAAGTGGCAGGTTCAAACCCAGAACCTCAATCAGTGGCTGATACCCGATGAGAAACTTCTTCCTGGGCACACAGAAGACTGGGCAACTTGGAAGGCTCTGAAAAGACTGCACTCTGGTATCACAAGATGCAGAGCTAATCTTAAGAAATGGGGCTACAAAGTGGAGTCCACAACATGCAAGTGTGGAGAAGAGCAAACCACGGACCACTTACTGCAATGCCGTCTGAGCCCTGCCTCACTTCTAGCAGCGACACAAGAGGCACTCAAAGTGGCCAGTTTCTGGCCAAAGGAAATTTAGAATAATGCCAAGCCTTTACCTTTGTGGTTTTTAATACATTATAACTGTATTGTCAATTCGCTTCTGACATGATGAATAAATACCAGTCTACCAACAGTGAAACAATATATACTGCATTCTGCAACTCCCCAAATAAATGATCTATATATATATAAAATGGTTATGAGATTTCGGCCTAGGACAAAACAACAAAACTACACATCCCAGAAACACTAAACTTGGCAGCACAACCCCTCATCCATGCCTCTAGGATCATACAACAACAACAAAAGAAAAATGAAGTCCTAATTAGAAGGACAGGAATAATTGTTTTTTATCCAATTGCTGCCAGTTAGAAGGCTAAGCTCTGCCCACTTGGTCTCCTAGCAACCTACTCAGCCCAGGGGACAGGCACAGTTAGGCCTCACTTAGGCCTCTTCCACACTGCCTATAAGATACAGATTATCTGATTTTAACTGGATTATATGGCAGTGTAGACTCAAGGCCCTTCCACACAGCTATATTACCCATTTATAATCTTATATTATCTGCTTTGAACTGGATTATCTTAAGTCCACACTGTCAGATAATTCACTTCAGTGTGCATTTTATACAGCTGTGTAGAAGGGGCCTTATTATCTTCTAAGCAGATAATATAAGATTATAAATATACAGTAGAGTCTCACTTATTCAACATAAACAGGCCGGCAGAATGTTGGATAAGTGAATATGTTGGATAATAAGAAGATATTCAGAAAAAGCCTGTTAAACATCAAATTAGGTAATGATTATACAAATTAAGCACCAAACATCATGTTATACAACAAATTTGACAGAAAAAGTAGTTCAGTGCTCAGTAATGCTATGTTGTAATTACTGTATTTACAAATTTAGCACCAAAATATCACAATGAATTTAAAACATTGACTACAAAAACATTGACAGGCTGTGTTGGCTAATCCAGAACACTGGATAAGCGAATGTTGGATAAGTGAGATTCTACTGTAATATGAAATAATTACTGTGGTAATCCAGTCCAACCCAATTCTGCCATGGAGGACACAATCCAAGCACGCCCAACAGATGGCCACCCAGCCTCTCAATAATAATAATAATAATAATAATAATAATAATAATAATAATAATAATAATAAGAAGAAGAAGAAGAAGAAGAAGAAGAATATCACACAATCATAAGGTTAGGAGACACCCCTAAGGATCATCCAGTTCAACTTCCTTCTACCATGCAGGACAACACAAACCAAGCACTCCTGACAGATGGCCATCCAAGATCTGCCCAATAATAATACAAATCGAATAATAGAATCAGACAGGAGAGACCCCTAAAGGCCATCCAGTCCAACCCAACTCTGCCATTGGACGATACAATCCAAGCACTCCCAACAGATGGCCAGCCAGCCTCTCAATAATAATAAGAATATCATACAATCCTAAGGTTAGCAGATACCCCTAAGGATCATCCAGTTCAACTTCCTTATATCATGCAGGAGGACACAAACCAAGCACTCCTGACAGATGGCCATCCAATATCTGCAAAATAATAATACACATCGAATCATAGCATCAGACAGTTAGGAGACACCCCTGAAGGCCATCCAGTCCAACCCAATTCTGCCATGCAGGACACAATCCAAGCACTCCCAACAGATGGCCACCCAGCCTCTCAATACTACTACTACTACTAATAATAACAACAACAACAACAACAACAACAACAACAACAACAACAACAACAACAACATACAATCCTAAGGTTTGGAGTGACCCCTAAGGATCATCCAGATCAACTTCCTTCTACCATGCAGGAGGACACAATCCAAGCACTCTTGACAGATGGCCATCCAGCCTCTACATAATAATGAAGATGATGATGATGATGATGCTAATAATAATAATAATAATAATAGAAGCATAGAATCCAAGAGTTTGGAGAGACCCCTAAGGGCCATCCAGCTCAACCCTTTCTACTATGCAGCAGGACACAATCCAAGCATTCACAACACATGGACAACGTATAAATACTATACAATGCTACACAGGGACATAGACCCCCTCTACCCTCACCACTTTCACAGTACACAAACAACCAAATGCATACTAAACATAAAGACAACCATACAACAGACATTCAATACCACCACTACCTCAACGATTTCTCACCAACACCACCAGACAATGCCACAGCAACGCGTGGCTGGGCACAGCTAGTAATATTTTAATAATATTAAGTAAATAAGTTTGCATACCTTGATGAAAGAACTCCAAGAATGTCCCAGTAAGGCAGGCCTCATATCTCTTTCAGTTCCATAGATTTTAAGAAAATATCTTGGGACTGTAGCACATATGTAGAACACTGTTTTCAAGTTCTAGAAAAAGATAATAGCATTGAGCAAGCTTAACAAAAATTTAACAAAACTTTTTTAAAAAGACAAAGTTGAGATGAACCATTACTTTTTATTGTTATATTTAAAAAACCAAAGCAAGAAGCATACTCACTTCAGACAAAAAACTGGCATGTGTAATAGATCTATTTTATCAGAAGATGTACCCATGCAATGTTATCATGGAAGGTAAATATTGGCAATTATAAAAGTAGATTATAAATTAATATAATTTGTGTAGTGAAATCACCAGTAAGGTAATGCTCAAGATCCTGCAAGGCAGACTCCAGCTATACATGGAGAGAGAGTTGCCAGATGTCCAAGCTGGGCTTAGAAAAGGCATAGGAACGAGATACCAAATTGCCAATATCCGCTGGATAATGGAGGAAGCCAGGGAGTTTCAGAAAAACATCTATTTCTGCTTTATTGGCTATTCTAAAGCCTTCGACTGTGTGGATCATAATAAACTATGGCATGTTCTTGGTGGTATGGGGATACCAAGTCACCTTGTCTGTCTCCTGAGAAATCTGTATAAAGACCAAGTAGCCACAGTAAGAAGAGACCACGGAACAACAGACTGGTTCAAGATTGGGAAAGGAGTATGGCAGAGCTGCATACTTTCACCCTCCCTATTCAACTTGTAAGCAGAACACATCATGCGACATGCGGGGCTTGAGGAATCCAAGGCTGGAGTTAAAATTGCTGAAAAAAACATTAACAACCTTAGATATGCAGATGATACCACTGTGATAGCTGAAAGTGAGGAGGAGCTGAGGAGCCTTATCACCAAAGTGAAAGAAGAAAGTGCAAAAGCCGAGCTGCAGTTAAACATCAAGAAAACCAAGAGTATGGCAACCAGACTGATTGATAACTGGCAAATAGAGGGACAAAACGTGGAGACAGTGACAGACTTTATATTTCTAGGCACGAAGATCACTGCAGATGAAGACTGCAGCCAGGAAATCAGAAGATGTCTACTTCTTGGGAGAAGACAATGGCCAACCTCAATAAAATAGTGAAAAGCAGAGACATCACACTGGCAACGAAGGTCCGCATAGTTAAAGCAATGGTATTCCCCATAGTAACCTACGGTTGTGAGAGCTGGACCATCAGGAAGGCTGAGTGAAGGAAGATAGATGCTTTTGAACTTTGGTGCTCGAGGAAAATCCTGAGAGTGCCTTGGAACGTAAGAATATCCAACCAGTCCATCCTCCAGGAAATAATGCCTAACTGCTCACTGGAGGGAAGGATATTAGAGGCAAAGACAGGAAAGCTTGGAAAAGATCATGATGCTGGGGAAAAAGGAAGAGAGGCTGACCAAGGGCGAGATGGATGGATGGTGTCCTTGAAGTGACTGGTTTGACCTTGAAGGAACTGGGGGTGGCGACCGTGGACAGGAAGCTCTGGCGTGGACTGGCCCATGAGGTCATGAAGAATCGGAAACGACTGCGTGAATGAAGAAGAAGAAATGAAATCACTCCTTAAATGTTCCCCTTTTCTCTTTGGCTGCTTTTCAGAGGCAATGGTCTAAAAACATTGAATGCTGAGAACATCTTGAGGAAAAAATCCTTCATTTCAAGGTACCATGCCACTGTCATAACCATCTTAAGCTCATTTTCCACTGGAATCTGAAGTATATATCTGAAGCAGAGCACAGATGCATGTAAAGCACATTGCATTATGAACAGGAACAATACTTTCAGAGTGGTCAAGCAGTAACATGACCCCTTTTTTTGGGGAGGGGGAGATGCCATGACTGCTGGCAGTTACACTTTTGAAATATTACAAAGAATATTTACTTATTACAGGTTGAGCATTCCTTATCCAAAAATCCAAAATACTCCAGAATCCAAAACTATTCACTTGGATGGCTGAGGCAGTAATGCCTTTGCTTTCTTATGGTTTTATGTACACAGGCTTTGTTGCATGCACAAAATTCTAAAAGAAATGTGCATAGCATTACCTTCAGGTTAGATATACAAGGTAAATATGACAGATTAATCAATGTCCTTTTTAGATTGGGATCATCTTCAGGATCTCTCATTATGTATGCAGATATTCCAAAGTTTTAAAAAAAGTCAAAATACTTCTGGTCCCAAACATTTTGTATGAGTCATACTCAATCTGTACTTCCTTGGAGATTTGGAGGATATTTTGGTGTTTTCTTTTACATTATTTTCAAATTAGCAGCATGCTACTATCAGCAGCTATCAAATAGCAAATTTTAAAATAAAAATATTAATATTATTCTTTCTTTAACATTTCAGTTTAAAGAAATAATAGTATGTGAACATGCTGGGATTTTGGATATATATTCAGGTCAACAGAGGTCATGAAGGATGTGTTGGGCCTGTTCTTGTGCATTTTTGACCTGACTACAGTATCTTAGAGACATCCACATTGTAGAATTAATGCAGTTTGACACCACTTGAACTGCCGTGGCTCAGTGCTATCGAATCCTGTGAGTTGTAGTTTGGCAGGACACTGGCAGTTTTTGGCAGAGAAGGCTAAAGATCTTGTACAAATACAACACTAAGCCATGATAATTCAACTGGGGTCAGACTGCATTAATTCTACAGTGTAAAATAGATGCGTCCTAAGACATTTTTAGAAAATGAATTCAAGCATTTTTAATGGCATCTAGGTAAAGGTAAAGATTTTCCCTTGACATTAAATATAGTCAAGTCCAACTCTGGGGGTTGGTGCTCATCTCCATTTCTAAGGCGAAGAGCTGGTGTTGTTCATATAAGCCTCCTAGGTCATGTGGCTGCCCCGGCATGACTGAATGGAATGCTACTACCTTCCCGCCGAGCGGTACCTACTGATCTACAGTGTTCCCTCACTACTTCGCGGTTCACTTTTCGCAGATTCACTGTTTTGCGGTTATCAACACACGATTGGTTGATAAAGACCCAGGTGAAGTGGCTGAAGGGAAGGAAGGAAGGCAGATGGGGTGAGGGCAGGTGTAAACATGAGTGTACGATCTCTTTAGGGTTAAAAGAAATATTTCTACATAAGATCAACCTGTCCCAAAAGAAATAAGTAAGGGAAAAGTACAGTCCTTAATACTCAGAGGAGAGTAAATTTGTAATATACTGGACAGAGGAAGTCATGAAGCAGCTCAGGAGCAGGCTCTGCAAAGGGAAAAGAGGGCTGCATGGAGGTGAAGGGGGAGAAGAGGCTGTCAGGAGGGCCTGAAGGGAATGAAAAGGGGAGGAAGGGAGAAAGGAAGGCAGGAGGAAGGGAGGGAAGGATTTGTACAGGAGACCAAATTGTCCCCAGAGAAACTCCATACTCAGGGAGGCTGTTATTAAGATGCTGGAAGGAGGAAGCCATGAAGCTGCTGTAGAGAAGGATCTGAGAAGGGGAAAGAAACTGTATGGAGGCGAAAGGGGAGAAGAGCCTGTCAGGAGGGCCGGAAGGCAGGCAGGAGGAAGCCATGAAGCAGCTGTGGAGAAGGTCTGTGAGAGGAGAAGAGGGCTACATGGAGGCGAAGGGGAAGAAAAGGCTGTCAGGAGGGCCTGAAGGGGAACTAAAGGGGAAGGAGGGCTTCCTTCCCAATCCGCCCCTTCCAAAAGCGAGGCCGCCTGGCCGCCGTGGGAGCGGTGTAGGGCTCCAGGCTCCTCCGGTGGGAGGGAAAGTGGGCGCTGAAGGGCCCAGGCCTCCCCACAGCCTGGCCAGGGCCGAAGGCCTCCCCTTCCCGCCCCTCCCCCTCCGCGGCGGCGGCGTTACCTGCGGAGGCCGGGCGGCTGGGCCTAGCGCTCCCGGCGGCGCCTCCGCAGCGACACGTCGCCACCATGGAGGACGGCGTCCCAGGGAAGGAGCCACTCGGCCCTCAGAGGCGGCACTGAGGAGGAAGCCGGCCCCCGACGAGGAGGAGGAGGAGCAGCCGCGGAGGCTCCTCCCCCTCCCCTTTCGCTTCCCGGGTGTGTGTGTGTGGGGGGGGGGGGGTCCTGAGCAAGGCGCACGTCGGAACCCAGGCCTCAGGCACGAGCCCCTGTGTTTGAGGCGGAGGAAAGGACGCACCCACCTCCTTCCTTCCTTCCCGTTCGGCCCCGCTCGCTCTCCTTTTCCCTCACAGTCAAAAGACAAGGCCCGTCACCAGGCGAAACCCTAAGGGAAGTCGGTAGAGGTAAAGGTTTTCCCTTGACATTAAGTCTAGTCGTGTCCAACTTTGGGGGTATGTTGCTCGTCTCCATTTCTTAGCCGAAGAGCCGGCGTTGTCCGTAGACACCTCCAAGGCCATGTGGCCAGCATGACTGCATGGAGCGACGTTGCCTTCCCACTGGAGCGGTACCTATTGATCTACTCACATTAGCATGTTTTCGAACTGCTAGGTTGGCAGAAGCTGGGATTGACAGCGGGAGCTCACCCCGCTCCCCGGATTCAAACTGCTGACCTTTCTCAGTCAGCAAGTTCAGCAGCCCAGCGGTTTAACCCGCTGCGCCCCGGGGCAAGTAAAAAGCAGTAAAAGTCAACATTGACACTGAAATACAACACTGCCAGAGCTCTGCCAATGCAGCATTCTTCCAAATGAAGCGGAGAGTGTTCGAGGATCAGGACATCTGTAGGGACAATAAGGTGCTTGTTTGTAAAAGCTATTGCCCTCCCAACCCTGTTATACTGCGAAACATGGACTGTCTAGAGACATCACACTCTACTCCAGGAACTATCCTATCAGTGTTGCCTCCAGAAAATCCTGCAAATCTCTTGGGAAGACAGGCGGATAAATGTCAGCGTGCTGGAAGAAGCAAAGACCACCAGCATTGAAGTGATGCTCCTACACCAGTGTGGTCCAACCTGCAGCCCACCAATTCATTTTTGTTGGCCCTTGCCCTTCTTACTGGAAAAATATTTTAATGTAACATTTGGGGAAAAAAATGGTTTACCCTTCTTACTGCTTTAAGTAATGTCTCTGGCCTTCACATTCCTATACTAAAGTTTGATTGGCCCTCGGGTAATTAAAGGTTAGACCACACTGTCCTACGCCATCAATTCCAAAGAATGCCCAAAGATCACCATCTCCCAAAGTAGTTACTATACTCTCAACTCAAGAACGGGAAATGAAACGTTGGTGGACAGGAAATGAGATTTAACGATGGTCTTAACGCTAACCTTTAAAACTGGCATAGACACTGAGAACTGGGAAGCCCTGGCCCTTGAGTGCTCTAGAAGGAGTTCAGCTGTGACCAGCAGTGCTGTGGAATTTGAAGAGGCACGAATGGAGGGCGAAAGGAAGAAACGTGCCAAGAGGAAGGCCCGTCAAGCCAACTCTGACCAGAACCGTTTTCTGCCTGGAAATCCATGCCCTCACTGCGGAAGAACATGTGGGTCAAGAATAGGACTCCACAGTCACTATGTATCCACCGCCAGGACTCTGCACCTGGAAGACAATAATACTCAGACAACAAGGGCTTAAGTAGTTGTAAGTAAGTAATAATAAATATTATTTAAAATTTGAAAATATATCTGGTCTTGCAATAAATCTTGACCAATCAGAGATTATACATAAAAATCTTTCCTGACAAGAGTGAAAATAAATCCAAGCAATGTATTTATTTACTTTGTTTTATACCCTACCCCCTCTCCCTCATTTGAATAGCACTATATGGTTCTATATACTGACCTTATAATGCCATTCCAAACTGCATTATATGGCAGTGTGGATGTGGCCATGGTTAGGTCACCCCAGTGTGTGAATTGTAAAAAGAAAAAAAATACAAAAGGAGAAGAACCAGCAAGAATTTGAAAACAAAACCTTGCAACACCAGTTGATGTGTGACTAAGGCCCTAGAGAAGGAATGCAGCAAAAGCCACTGGAAAGGACACTGGGTTGTTTATAAATTTAAAGGACGAAATAACAAAATCTGGCCCACCACACTCCAAATTTTCTGAAATCTTGATAAAGCATAATGTTTTCATTTAACTATAAACAGGAAAAATTTAATTAAATTAAATTTAATTTAATTTAATTAAAACACATTTAAAACACAGTGTTTCCACTCTTTTAAATAAACTAGATAAAAGCCAAAATAACCAAGTTTCCATAGAACAAAAAAACCTAATCCATATTAAGGGGGATGTTATTCATAATTTTCTAAGGGCTGTTGAAATAACCATGTCTTTTAACTCCTTAAAGGTCGTGAGGGTAGTTTATTATTTATTTATTGCATGTATATACTGCTTTTCTCATCCCTATGGGGACTCAAAGCGGTGCACATCAAATTCAATGCCTCACAAATAATAAAAACAGTACATCACATATCTAAAACAATAACATATGACTATAAATTAAACCATTAAAAACTATAAAACATCAAACATGAACATGAAACATTTTAAAATTGCACTGATCCTGTTATGATTGAGCCTCATGGCTCTGTTACTGACAGACGTGGGCGTAAGACTCCTCGGGAGTCAGATACTCTCGAGGAGCGAGAGAGAAAAAGACTGCGAGACATATTTGCAGCACCATCTGACGAAGAATCTTTCGAAGGGTTTACGGAGAAAATGGAGGAGGGGCTGGTTAGCTCAGAGGAGGATGAGATGGATTGGACTCGGGTAAGGGAGGAATTGGGGGCCACTGGCCATGATGGGGCAGAAGATGAATGGGGACCTTCAGGATTAGACCCATGGCTTAGCTGGAGGGATGGGACGGGATCCACAGCTGGAGATGCTGTTGGGCGTAGTCAGAGGTGTTCCAGCTCTGACGAGGAAAGTGATGAGGAAACGCCCGGGTTAAGGAGGACAGCTGACAGTGATGAAGATTTGTAACTGGCATAAAATGGGGCTTGGGAGCAATTGCAAATTGCGTCGGGCAAGGTAATCTGGGCAAACGCTTGGGATCCGTGTGTGTGTGGGACGCTTCCCTGAAGACTTGTGTGCTTTCCTGTGCTGAGACGTAAGTTGATTGGAATCCAAGGTCAGACGGCGGGAGGGATTGTGTGGGCATTTGTTTGTGCAAACCTGTGTTTACTCTTATTAGCTTGACCTTCCGTCGTCTTTCTGACGGACGCCATCTCCTGCTTTGAGAACCCGGACTGAACTGACCACGGCTTGTCTTCCCCCCCTTCTTGGACTTGGAAAAACTACAAACGTCTGCTTCTGGCTTTGATCTACGGAACGGAACTGGTCTACTCTACTTCTACAATCCTTGGCTGAATTGCTCGTGTTGGAGATCCTGTCTACTGTGTGTGTGTGGGAGCGACGCAAGTTACTCTAAGCACAGTGCTGGCAGCAGAGAGGAATCTGCTGCCAATTAGTTGCATTCTTTGTATCTTTTGTTCCTTGGCTTTCGTTCTGTTAATACCTAGGCTGAAGCAAGCAGTTTGTTTTTACCCGGATTAAACTCCGGTTTAATCCGGTTTATCTTTTGAACATTTACTTTTGTCCCTTTTTGCGCTTAAAGGCAAAAACTGCCTGGCCCTTGTGTTTTTACGGGCATTTTTGAGTTCTGTAATCTAATAAACTCTGTTACTTTGAATCTTGTGGCGTTCTGTCCTTGACAGATCCTGAGGTTGTCACTCCCTGAAGGCTTGTTTACATAACTAAGTTTTTAGTTGTTTTCTAAACACCAGAAGGGAGGGGGTTGATCTAATCTTGCTGGAGAGGAAGTTCCTCAGCCGAAGGGCCACCACCGAGAAGGTCCCGTCTCTCCCCATCAGTCACACCTGTGACGGCGGTGGGACTGAGAGCAGGACATCCCCAGCTGATCTTAATGCTCTAACTGGCTCATAAAAGGAGATGTGTTTGTATAGGTAAGCTGGGCCAGAACTGTTTAGGGCCTGAAAACAAATAGGCAACCAATGGAGCTGCTTCATTATTGTGTGTTCTCTACAACCCGCCCCAGCCTGCAGCCTGGCTGCAGATCTTTGAACTATTTGAAGCTTCCAAACTGTCTTCATAGAGTGCATTGCAGTAATCCATCCGAGATGTAACTAAGGCATGGACCACCGTGGCTAGATCTGGCTTCTCGAGTTATGGTTGCAGTTGATGCACTGCTGACAGCTGAGCTTCAAGTGTCAGCGATAAGTCCAGGAGGACCCCCAGACTGGATCTGTGTCCTCGGGGGGGGGGGGGGTGAAACCCTCTTGAGCACAGGTTGCCACCCTGTACCCCGATTGGCCTCAAGACTGACCAGTAGAGTCACATCTGATGCATCATTCAGCTTCTGGAAGACGATGCAGCTATAGGTCTTGGAACTAATTTCTAATAAACTAGTTGGTCAGCAGGTCTGAGCATTTCACTTACCGGTATCTCCTTCCCATTACATTTGGAAAGCTATATATGTTTCCCTCCCTCAGGAAAAAAGGCCAGTAGAATTTATATTTAAAAACAACTTCGCAAACAAAGGAGCCAACCATTGAGAATGATCCATGAAGACCTCTAAGGGAATCGTATCTGCTGTTAGAACACATTCAGGTTTCTCACTTCTTATTTTGAAACTGGACGCCATTATGGAAATACCATCAGCAGATCTTGATCAGTATTTGATTAATCAAAGTTGATGTTTACATCACTGCAAAAAATATTGCTGGAACAAGTGCACCAGGTACAGACAGTCCTAGTTCTGTAGGCGTGTTCTCAAGTTGAATTTGTATGTCAAGTCAGAACAGGTGCATTTAAAAAGTGTAACACATATATATCCTCCCTTTTCTAACTCAATCATCTGTTTAGAGGGGACATAAAGCATTGTTCTGATGACCCTGCTTCTATGAGGTCCTTTCCCTCAAGACCCTTACTCCAGAAGAGACAAGCACCCCTTTTAAAACTCTTCTTTCAATGGGACCCACACTACCTTGAAACCACTAATGCACAGAAGGATCATAGAGGGGCACTTCATAAAATGGAGTGCAATGGAGAAATGAACAATTTCCTTTGCCAGGGACAGATACGCTTTTTTAGGTGTTTCTATTAATATACAATAGAGTGGAGTCGATTTGTGCCCAGCTTAGAAATCCTCCCATTTCTACACACTGCAGAGACAGAGTCCCACACTGGGGAGAGGAGTAACTACTGGAAGCAGTCCTGCATTATTTGATGGTTCTGTGGGAGTCCTTCTCTGAGCCATCTTTGAAGTGTGTAGAAATGGAGGGGGAAAACCGTCTGATGAAGTCCCTGGTCTAGCTTAGCGCCCTTAGAGAGCTTTCCTGTCTCTAACAGGATTCCTGAAATACTGTGAAAAGTTGCTTTACTTCTGTTTTATAATGTTTTATTAAAGTTTTTTTTAAAAAAAATTAAAAGAAAAAACCATCACTAACAGAGAAGAAGAAGAAAAAAAAGAAAAAAAACAAGTTTGTTATACATTGAAAGAGGGGGAACATTGGTTTGTGTACGAAAGTGGGAAAGAGGAAAAAGAAAAGAAAAGAAAAAGAAAAAAGTGAAAAAAACAGTTGACTTCCATCTTGCTTTTTGCTGGTTCTTAAGTTCATTTGTAATTACTGTCTTACCATAATAGTACTGCTTCCCCTTCGTATTCTTCTTTCCTTGGAGTTGAATAAGTTCAGCAGATGAGGTCTAATTTCATCTGTTTCAAATAGTCTTTTACTAGGTCCCAGTTAGTTTCCTTCTTAGGTAGACCCTGATTCGGAGATAACCAGTAAGTCAACCTGTCCATATTCATAATCTCTAAAATTTTATTTAACCAGTCCTCTTTTTTCGGTATTACTTTTTGTCTCCACACCCTGGCATAGACCATCCTTGCTGCTGTAACCAAAAAATTTGAACAAATTATAAGGCAAATTGTAAATAAATAAATATATGGACCATATTGAAGAAAATATTGAGAGTTAGAAATGTGCACCCTTCTATTAGCCTTAGTGCCAGCCCATTACAAGCTGTATACCGAATACTTGCAAACTTGGTTCTATCCTCGGCTAATTGTGAAATATTGTTTAATGTAATGAATTGCTATTGAATATGCTTAGGCTGCCTACGTTCTGCTGTTATGTTCTCACTCGCCATCTGCCATGCTACAAGCACATTTCTTTATTAAGCAGATGGCAGCGAACAAAGTTGTCAAAGACCCGGACATAAGAACTAGATTCAAACACTGTGGAATAGTACAATAGTGAAAACTGACTTGTGTTATCGAACAATGTGTTATCGAAGGCTTTCATGGCCAGAATCACTGGTTTTCTGTGAGTGAGTTTTTCGGGTTGTATGGCCATGTTCCAGTAGCATTCTCTTTTGATGTTTTGCCTGCATCTGTGGTTAGCATCTTCAGAAGTTCTGTTGGCAGTGAGTCGAGTGTATTTTTATCTGTGGAATGTCCAGGGTGGGAGAAAGAACCCTTCTCTGTTTAAAGCACTGACTTGGACAGTTGATATCTTCACATTTTTCCTGCACGTGAACGCCAAACCAGATCTCTATTTTGTGATTTTGAAGTCAAGTCTAGATTATAATCATGGAACCATAGAGTTGGAAGAGACTAAAAGGGTCATCCTGTCCAAGTCCTATGCTATAAATATCAGCCACAGAATTGTCTAGTAATCCCTTAAATAGATTAGACATAGATCCCCCCAAAAGGGATCATGTCAGAAGTTTAGTTTGTTAGATATGTATTCAAGGAGGAGTATTCTAGCGTAATAATTGCAATTTAAAGTATTTTTATTATTAGTGATTTCCCCCCAAGTTCTCATGATTTAAATGGAAGCCCCCAGTGTTCATTCCAAATGTTAATCAGAGAAATTCTCTTTCAGGAAAAAATGGCTTAAAGGCAAAAGCAGTTCCTTTAATTTTCAATAAAATTGCACCAGTTATTCAGTGTCATCTGTGCCAAACGTTTTGCTTCAAATGATCTTAAGTGTGTTGGAAATGTATGTTTTGTCATGAAAACAAATTGATGGCCACATTGTTATACACACACACACACACACACAATTTAATAACTTCTCTTTTATTTAAATGTTATGGTTTTGTAATGGCTTGCAATCTCTCCTTCAGTATATCCTGTGACTGACTGCTGTCTGAAGTGTTAGGTACAATTACTTTCCTCTTCTGAAACAGATTCTTGGTGCTATAAAGATCCATTATGGAGGAAGGCACAGCGCCTTTGTCCCATCCTTACAAGTATTTCCCTATGGATTTAATAAGAACGTGTATACAGACTCTGTAGGCTACAAGATCTGTTTGGGTGCTAGAGCTCAAAACCATTTCTCAAATTCATCTTCAGGTATTGAACGGGTTCACATCTTATTATCCAGTTATTACAAATGGCACCATATGCTAATATTTGTCCCATTGCTTAAACTTACATGCTGCTAAGACCTAAATGTGGAACCTTACTTTTGCTATAACATTCTGTTAAGGACAGGTGCATTACATTAAAGAGTTTTGTTGCTGATGTACAGTATAAGCATAAACCTGTGTCTCAAGGAGGAGAAAATACTTGTGTATTTGGTAGCTTGCCTCAAAAGTAGCATTTATTATGGATTGATGATGATAAATGGAAGCTCGTACGTGTGCCCGCGATCCAGAGTCACCCGCAGAACAATAACATGCCACTCAGGTTTGCAAAACAAAAATACCGGAACTTTACTGATTCCAAGAGATCAAAAAAAACAATAGTATTTACAATGGTCCCTCTGATCACTAACAAAAGCCCACAGTCATAAACAGTCCTTTCTCAGTCCACAAATCTGCTTCAGAGAAGAATACAGTCCTTGTTCTTCACCGTCTTTTCTCAGCAGCAAAAAGCCTCTCTTGAGTACACACTGCTCTCTTCACTACTGTGTTTCCCTGAAAATAAGACAGTGCCTTATATTATTTTTTGCTCCTAAAGACATACTAGGTCTTATTTTCGGGGGAAGTCTTATTTCACTCTCTTCTCTTCCACCAAGGAAGGAGCTTGCGGCGTGAAGAAGGAGGGAAAGGTGTGTGCCTTTCCTTCTTCTCCTTCTCCTTCTCCTTCTCCTTCTTCCTCAGCGAAAGAGGAGAGAGCTGTCACCACCGGGGAAGGGGAAGGAGGGCTCCTCCTTCGTCTTCCCGGGCAGGAAAGTAGGCCGTCACGGTTGGGGAAGGGGAAGGAGGGCTCCTCTTTCGCCTTCCTGGGTGGGGAAGGGGGCCGTCACAGCCGGGGAAGGAGGGAAAGGTGTGCCTTCCCTTCTCCTTTGGCTCCCTCTTTCTATGTCTTACTTTTGGGGGGTGTCTTATATTTGCCAGTTCCTCCAAACCTCTACTAGGTCTTATTTTATGGGGATGTCTTATTTTCGGGGAAACACGATAGCAGTACTCAGTCAGCATTGAAAAACGTGTCCAAACTGGTTCTGCAGCAGCAGAACAGAAACAGTATCAAATTAATCCCCGGGTTTTTGCAGGCTCAGCCAATCAGTTTCATGCACTTTATTTTCCAGTTAACACACACAGCACAGTGTTTTTGCAAACCATGACAGCATTGTCTGCCCCTTGGCTCTGGCTGATTTTGGACAAGCACTTGATTTGTTTTAACTTTCTAATCTTGGCTGACCTTGAATTTTTTTTAGAAAGCCTCGATCAGAGCAGAAGAAATGCTATGTATAAATCCCATTTTCTCGGTTTTTAATTCTCTCCTTGATCATTTGCTTGCCTAATGGGAGTAATTTAATACATGAGTCATTTTCACTGGCTCTTACAGAGAGAATGATTTCAGAATGGTTTTAATTTACACAATGCCCCATTTGAACTTGCTTCGACAACTGGTCCTAGAGCTTTCAAGGTGGATGCTTCTAGCCATTTCTTAATGGGAACAAGTACTTTCTCCTTTTAAGCCTTTTCAAATATCCATCCAATATAAGAATTAAATTATATATGAAATATATATGAAAGGAAGCAGTATTCACCTTAACTTTTAAGATAATCTTTCAAACTGTCACCTTTCAATCCTGCATAAGTCTTTGGTCAAAGCTGATTGTTCTGCTGGTCATTCTGTTGGATTGTGAGCTTACCCCATGCCTTAAACATAACTGGAGAGCCCCCTCCCTGCTTTTTTATTTGGCAACTGTTTTGCTGACTGCCCATACTAATAATTTGGCGTTTTCATGCACTCAGTTCAACAGTGTTTATTCACAAATACACACCCATTCCTTTTTCCTGACATGGCATGACTTATGCAGACTGAAAGTCTGCAGGGAGGGAAATTATTAACTATTTGTAAGCTGTTCTGGGAGTTGCTTTAGGTGAGAATCAGGATATAAATATTATCAATAATCAAGTAATACACAAATAACTTGCAATATCAAAACTGGTTGCTGAAAAAATCAGTGATTCATATGATTTCACCCTGGTTAATGGCTAACAGTGGGAGTTGTAGTTCAACCCCCTCCCCTGCTATGTGTCTTCCTGGCTTTCTTGTTTTTGATAGAACTCCTTTCTTCAGGAAACCACTTTTTATTTCTCTCCTGATATTTATGGAGAGGGAATTATATCTGCTCCACTGCCTTTTATATGACACACTAGATTACATAATAAATTTATACTTTGCCATTTTTACGTTTTATTTGTGTTTTTAAAGCATTTCTCTTTTGCCTTGCAACCCACGGGGTAGATGAAAAACATTTTAAATATTAGATACACAGAAACATGTTGAAACAAATTAAAATAATTTTTCAAAAGGTTTTAAATTCACTGACAACTGGAATATATAGAACAGCCATCCCAGGCTTTTACACTGATGAATTAATGCAGTTTGACACAACTTTAACTGACATGGCCCAATACTATGGGATTTGTACTTTGGGATTTGTAGTTGGGTGAGGGACTAGCACTCTGGCAAAGAAGGTTGAAGACCTCATAAAACAACACCTCCAGTGATTCCATAGCAACAAGTTTTGCATCATCTCTGTAGAAAGATAGAATGCTGCTATTCACAAAAGGTGTTTTTTGAATCTATTGTTGTTTTTCTAAGGACACATTTGGGGTAGTGAAGGGGAGAGGAGGAGAATCCCGACCCTTGTTACTGTCCAGCATGCCAACACAGAAGCAGAATGGACTCGTTGCACCAGGACAGGTGATGGGAACACTGTGGGATTGTGGATTTTGCCCATCAATAGCATTGTGATTGGAAAGATTTGTTAAGAGAAAACAGACCATTACTTTCATGGACTGCTGTCTAATTTATGTAAGTATGTACAGATATTCAGGTTGCTTTCTATAGTAGAGAAAAGACAGCAACTGGCCTAAGCATACTTTCCAAGAACTACAGGTCAGCAATGTTGACCAGAACATTAGAACAACATTTGAACTCAAAAGATTGTGAGTCACGATTTCTGGCTACATTTCCCTGCACTTTGGAAACTGAGATACATGGGAGTCCCACAGAGGCCATCACATAATGCGAGGGCACTTCTGGTGGGACTCCATCCAGCTCCACTTTCACAGTGCATGGAAACAGAACAAGACTTTCATCTTCAGTAGTTGGGTGTTACCCAACTTTAAACCTGAGAAAGCAGGGGAAGGCGGGTAAAAGACAGGGAAAGGACATGGGAAGGCTGGCCATCCCAGAAGACAAGGAAAGAGTAGGGAATGGAGTAAGATGGTTCCTCCGCTTTCCTCCACATGCCTGATGAAATAGTTGATTTGTTGTTGATTGGACCAAAACACCATCAGCTCCAAGAAGATGAGAAAAACGAGGAGAAGGGTGGCATCTAACATCGCACATCCACTTTGAAATATTCCATCCTCCATACTCTATAACTGCCACTTCAGGGCCTGCTTTTATTTAGAACACCTGAAGAAGGTGGAAAGTGAAAGGCTGTACTCTTGCCTTCAAATATGTATGCTTTGTTTGGCACTCAAATCCACACACATGCACATATCATGCACACAAAGCACATTGCCTGAACAGTATCAGTGCCAATATGTTAATGAATGTTGGCATGGCTGCATCAGGGCTGCACCTGGGGCCCTATCATACTACAGAATTATAGAATCATAGAATCATAGAATAGTAGAGTTGGAAGAGACCTCATGGGCCATCCAGTCCAGCCCCCTACCAAGAAGCAGGAAATCGCATTCAAAGCACCCCCGACAGATGGCCATCCAGCCTCTGTTTAAAAGCCTTTGATGCCACTTCAACTGCTGCTGCTCCATCCTATAGGATTCTGGGATTTGTAGTTTGGCAGCACAAGCAATCCCTGGCAAAGCATCCTGAAGGCCCTCCTTAATCCACCAATCCTGGGATTCCAGAGGATGTTGCCATGGCAGTTAAAGTAAAATCAGTGCTGTAAACCTGCAGATTGAAAAGGCTCTCTGGGAAGAGGAGGAAGGAGGGATATGGAATGAACTATACGTACAGTTTGAATATAGCTCACTTTGTTCATGCTGAAAGTGATTTTAATTAAAATACTAGTATTGAGCCTCACTGGATTTACACTGCCATAGAATCCAATGTCTGAATTCAGATTATCTGCTTTTAACTGGATTATGTGACTCTACACTGCCACATAATCCAATTCAAAGCAGATAATCTGGATTCAGAAACTGGATTATTTGGCACTGTATATGGGGCTAGCATTTCTATGTGATATGATTTTAAGAAAGAGAGAGATGGAATAAATTATCACAAGGGGTTGGGTTTGGGTGAAGTCAATATTAGGCTACCAAATATTGATTAGCTACCAAAACACTGAGGAGCCCTGGTGGCGAAGTGTGTTAAAGCACTGAGCTGCTGAACTTGCAGACCGAAAGGTCGCAGGTTCAAATCCCGGGAGCAGAGTGAGCGCTCGCTGTTAGCTCCAGTCCGAAAACATGCAAATGTGAGTAGATTAATAGGTACCGCTCCGGCAGGAAGGAAACGGTGCTCCATGCAGTCATGCCAGCCACATGACCTTGGAGGTGTCTATGGACAATGCCGGCTCCAACCTCCAGTCAGACATGACTGGACTTAACATCAGGGGAAAACCTTTTATCTTTTTTTTACCAAAACACTGATGTAGTTGTGTCTTCCCAGCACTGTAAATAATAAAAGACCAAACTTTAAGAAATATTGACATGTGTTGTTGAGTCATCCCTGGAATAAATTTTAAAAATGGATTATCCAACACATTTTTGTAGTCAATGTTTTCAGTACATCGTGATATTTTAGTGCTAAATTCATAAATACAGTAATTACTACATAGCATTACTGCATACTGAACTACTTTTTCTGTCAAATTTGTAGTTAAACATGATGTTTGGGTGCTTCATTTGTAAAATCATAACCTAATTAGATATGTAATAGGCTTTTCCTTAATCCCTCCTTATTATCCAACATATTCGCTTATCCAATGTTCTGCTGGCCCGTTTTTGTTGGATAAGTGAGACTCTACTGTACTTGACACTTGACAGAGACGTTGCCCAGGGATGCCCAGATGTGTTTTCATCCTACTGGGAGGCTTCTCTGATGTCCCCACACGTTAGAGCTGACAGATGTGCACTCACGTGACTCAGGAGTTTGAACCGGCAATCTTCAGGTCAACAACCTTCCTTGACGCTGAACACATGGAAGGCACTTCTATGTATATAACTTCCTTGTAAGCCTTTGTTGTTAAAAATGGTTGAAGCAGAATGGATGGGAAAAGTAATTTACTCTATCCCAAGTAGGCAAAATGATTAAAAAATTCTATCTGCCAATGTTGAGCCTTTTCCCTTAAAAACAATTCCAGGCTCCTTGCTTTCAGAATAATAAAATAACAAGAATCAATTAGCGAACCTCGTGTGTTACAGTAGATGGCACTCCAGCATCATATTTAAAAATGCATGTTAAAGAAACACTTTATTTGGTTTTCAAGAAATGCTGTAAAAAATGATCGGACATGAGAATATATTATTAATTTTCAAAACTAACAGACATAGAAAACTGGCTTATTTTGCCCAAAGCTATCAGTCATGGCAAAAAGAGGCTGAAATGGCATTTGCCTGTCTTTTATATTTGAAAGTGAAAAGGAATAGGACACCTTATATTTCCAAACAAGATAAAAAGAAATGAACATCACTTAAATAAAAACTGAAGAAAATGTATTACATGTCTGATGTAAATTGAAGAATAAATAAGGAGATAAACACCCTTCACTTTTCCTGTTACTAGTTAACCAATCAGTATTGTTATAAATATACCACAATTTCTGTATATAACCTAAGAGGGGAAATTTGTCATTTATTTCAGATGTCAAGAAAATGGTACCATCCTTTGCAAAATATGGAACAGCTTCCTTTTGGCTGGGTCAGCTGACAGGCAGAAGTGAAAGCTTCCAAGAGGAAAGGATTACCACATAACCTTTAATACTTGGATACATGGAAGACCATGGGAAACAATGCCTATCTTCAGAGTATAGTATTATTTTTTCTTTGTTGCTTGAGGGCGTTTACAACCCAAAACGCAGGTCCATAAAATGTGTTATGGCTGGTACATTCATTCAAAATATGGGTGGTTTGGGTGTGTGTGTGTCAGGGGAAAGTACTTCAATAGGACCCAGTTGACTTAAGAAAACTAGCTTGTTCTCTTTCATATTAAAAATGATGATCAATCACAATTACAGTTATAGTTTTCAGATAAGTAATTGTTAGTCTTTTGCAGCATAAAAAGGTGGAAGAGAGGGAGAGAGAAAAAGGAAAGTGGCAGTACCTTTAGGACTAACTGGTTTTTATGTTAGCATGAAATTTTGTGGATATAAGACCACTTTTTTGGATGCAATATTGAGTGAAATTAAAGCTTCTGATATAAAGTACATTTTATATGGTTATGGAAGTGGGATAGAATGCCATAACTTTTCCTGTCCTCATCTCCTGGGCAAAACCGCACTGAGTCTCCTTTGTGGAGAGAAAAAGCAGCGTATATATAAACATATTAATAATAATAAAGGAGCAAGGGCTTGGCAAAAGAGAGCTTCCATTCCTATCAATGAGCTCCCTAGTGCCTTCTTCTCCCAGTGAAAGGCAGAGATATGAGTAAAACAAAGTAAAAACCTATTTTCCTTTCCCCGCCCCAGAGAAGAAAAGAACCACTGTGTGCTGAGTAGCCAAATGTACTCTGAGGTTTAACAGAAAGCTTAAAGACATTTTATTCTAAGTAAGAAGGATTATATTAGGTTTCTAGGTGTCTTGGAGCATTTTTTTTTTCCAGGTATAGAAATATGCGAAATTACAGAACCATGTTACACTCCAAAAACACCTTGGAGCCAACAACCAGCTAGGAAACGTAAAAAAGTCTTAATGTTCCCTATGAAATACTATCCCACTCGTATAGCTACATAAATATGCTTTATGCCTGAGGCTTTAATATCATTCTTCAGGCGTACTACATCAGAAGAAGTGGATTTATATCCATCAGAGCTCATGCTAATAAAAAATCATTTTTAAAGATGCTGCCATATCATTATTTTCTCCTCCTCTACTTACTATCATGCCACCAGGAACAGAAATTAAATGTCTTGTGATTGCCTAGATACTCCCTGCACCCTCTCTAGAAAACAAAGCTTAGGTGGTCTGGTTTCTAGACTTCTGGCAGAGGCTTATCCTATGTATAAATTAAATACATTTTAAATATTTTTCTTTAAAAGATTGGAAAATTAGTATTTTTAAACCTTTAGGTGTCTACCTCCAAGTTTTAGTAGTCATTTTTGTCAGTAAGGCCAAAATATCCTATATCGGTGATCTAGATAGGAATGCATGGCTAAATATTTGCTTCTGCCCCAACACCCAAACCTATCTTAAAAGCTAGGACCTGTTCTAAACAATGGGGGTCTCTCCTGCTGGCAATTTGTAATGTGATGGGAAATTGTAATGTGAGTCCTGCTTTTGTGAGAGAGGGCTGGAAACATTATTCTCTGTGCCCTAGTTGCAAGCAAAACAGACCTCCATCCATGGGTGAAGCTCCTTTGTTTTTAATGTGGGATCCAGGCAGGGGGCATGTCTCTGTTGCATGTACTGTATGTGAGTAGAGAGAAATTATGGATCCGTAGTTCTAGGTTACAAATTTGTAGCTGCAATACAGGATGCTGGTTCATATTTTGTCAGCATTTGCCTCAGTCCTTGGGATTGTTTTGCTGAAAAAGTCAGTTCAGACGGTTTTTTGTTCTACATGTTCACTAAAAAAAAAAAAAAAGGATTCACTCAATTGGGTTGTTGTATGGCCATGTTCCAGAGGTATCATCTCCTGACGTTTCGCCCACATCTATGGCAGGCATTCTCAGAGGTTGTGAGGAATGGAGAAACTAGGCAAGGAAGGTTAATATATATCTGTGGGAAGTCCAGGATGTGAGAAGAGTTGTCAGTTGGAATGTTGTGTGAATATTGCAGTTAATCACTCTAATTAGCATTGGAAAGGTTCGTCTCTTCCCTGGGGGGCATCCTTTGTTCACTCAATTGTTCTGCAGATCCGTATCCCATTTTAGCAAACCTTATTGTTCCAGATTTTTGTTGCTGTTATCTGGTCTGATGGAATCGAGAATGCTTTTTATTGGCTTCACCTTGCATTTTGTGTGTATATAGATTTTTTGTGTGGGTCACTGCGACAGTACCGGCACAGCATGGGCAGCGTGGCAGCAGTGGAGGCAGACAGGCCTCCTCCTGCCCCTGCGCTTCCTCCCTGGCTCAAGGCCCGGCAGATCACAAAAGGGATAGAAAAGAGAAAGAGGGAGCAAAGCAGCCATTCTGGGGAGGTGGGGCTGAAGGAGGAGGCTACGGCGTGGCCCCTCTCAGACGGCTGGTCGACTGCTCTGGGGGGTTACAACCCCCAGGTTGAGAACCGCTGCTTTATTGCATTATCCTTGATAACAAATCCCAGACTGAAGGTAGATTTCACTGACAGCATAGGCCTTACAACAGTGGCTCTCAAAACATTTCTTTAACAGGGACTCCCTTTAAATATATTTTGTTGCTGCAAACAACCAAGACTTAGCTCAAGATTTAAAACAAAATGTAGAAGTGCGTCAAATATTTAAAGTTGCTCAAAGGTCTTCTAATTTGGAGAGAAGGGAGAAATTAGTATATGAACACATTCCTATTTCAATGGAATGATTTCATAAATAATAACCCTGAACGCTGCCCTATTACTTGTTGATTTTAATTAATGGGAAGCCTGGTGCTGCATTTCACTCTTTCACTTACAAGCCTTGTTATATCAGGCTTAATAGATGAAATGTGCATTCAGAGTTCCAATTCCATCTTTTTCAAATTGTTTATATACTTTTAAGACAAATGAGAGCAGAGGGTAATTTTTCACACAAGTATGTAGTTATGAAAGGCACCAATACTTCAACAGGCTTCTTCGATAGCTCTGGAAAAATCTGCTTGTAGGTGAGCTCAGAAATATGGGAGGGACTGTTTTTCATACTGCACTTTCAGAGCACCATCCTATGAATATTTCTATGGGCTTGTTCTGAGCCCCTCTATTTCACACATTAATTGTAGCCTCAGCTCAACCACAGCAAAGGCAAAATGATTTGTGACTCTTCCAAAAGCCAGATGAAAATGTACTGCTGCATGAGCTCCTCTCGGTACTTCAGGCAAGAGCTCCCTTTCCTCCTCGGGTGCCTGGAACTGCCTTGACTTGATCTAACCTCCCCTTCCACCCAAATCTTTCCTGCAAGTCTGTCATGTACTAGCATGGCTTGTGAGCCATTACACACATAGCCCTGGGCAACCAGCACCATGCAGCACATGAAGCAGGCTCTCAAGAGTTCAACCATGTATTGGCCTGGTGCCTGAAAAAGTAGCTTGAGTGGGGAAGAGGAAAAGGAAAATTTGTGCTTTCTGTTACCTGGTGCTCCAGCCATATCCTGCCCACCAAGGTTGGCCCTTTTCTCCCTGCTTCCCTCTCCCAAAATTATATGCCACTCCCCACCTCCCTGCTGCCTGCTACTCACTACTAGATGAAGTCGGCTCTCATTCTTGCACTTTCCATGCCTCCAAGGAGTTGAGAAGAACCGTGAAATGGATGAAGAGAGACTAGTGTGGCATGCCCACTAGTCTCCAAGAAAGGACTATGTATATGGGATCCACTGCCTCTCTTTTTGCCTACTGTTAAGTGCTTCAGGGGCAGACAAGGGTGGAAGCAAAGACACCAACAGAGAGGAGTTGGGCACAGGCTGTTTTTCAATTGGTTTGTTTTCCAGCAGCCAAGTGAGGGCGACAGATGTCATATAGCAGAGCCAAGATCATATCCAGGTGCTCACTGTTTCTTCAGTTTCCTAGGCTGTATACTAGAGCAAGAGTCCACAAACTGAGTACTATGGGCCAGATGTGGCTCTCCAAGGTCCTTTACCTGGCCTCCGCCCCAAACTTTAGAAGTAGGGTCATCCTAAGTCTGAAATGACTTGAAGGCACACAACAACAATCCTAATTAACTCGACTGTCTCAGCCCAAAGCAGGCCCACACTTCCCACTGAAATACTGGTAAGTTTATGTTCTTAATTTTAAATATTATATTGTTCTTTCATTTTTTTGCACTGCAATAAAATATGTGCAGATTGCATAGGAATTTGTTCACTTAAAAAAAAAACCCTATAGCCCAGCCTCCCAATAGTCTGAGGGACTGTGAACCGGCCCTCAGCTTAAAAAAGTTGCAGACCCCTGACCTAGAGACACTTTCTGTCTTTTACAGATGCTGTCTGATATCACCATGGCTCCTTCAGGGGTCCATGGGCGACAGGTTAAGAACCACAACTTTAGAATACCCAGATTACCTGTTGTTTTTTCCATAAACCAACAAGAACTTCCCATCTGTCTTTTATATATAATTGTCCAGTATTGACAGTTATACTCTGCGCTCATTGACGAGAATCCAATGACTTAGAATGAATGTATTTAAGAACATAAATACAGGAACACGAGAGCAGCCCTGATAGACCTAGTATCTAGCATCTTGCTTCCAACTGGGGCCAGATACCCCTTGAAGTCCAAAGAAAACAGTCCACCACTGAAGAATTCAGAAGGGTGTAAAGCCAATTGGCAATCAGAGAGTTGAACTATAAAGTAGTTGTGATACAAAATACTTGTGAACGGCCTTGGTCTTTTCCCTTCCTAGTGGATCATTTTCTTTTATTCTTAATAAAGACCCCCGTGTCTGTAGGAAATATGATAAGAGTTTTTAGCCTTAATATTTACTTAATTGTGCTAGTACAATGTTTAGATCTTGCATTGCTATGGAGGTACTCTTTTGTAACATCTTCTTATGCTCTCCTTTGGGTTACATTTGCACCTGGAACTGAGTTAGGTGACAACCACAAAGAAGACTTTTAAGCTGCAATATTACATCAATGACATTCCTTCCTTACAAAGCATACCTGCTGCCTATGTTGGAAAACTACCATTGGTGGACTTCAGCCTGCTAATCTTTCAAAAGCAGGGACTTAAAATCATAGAGTTGGAAGCAACCAAAAGGGCCATCCAACCCAATCCCCTGCAATGAAAGAAAAGCACAATCAAAGTACTTCAGAGACATGGCCTGCCAGCCTCTGTTTAAAAATCTCATTTCGAGGTAGTGAATTCCACTGCTGAATGGCTCTTGCTGTCAGGAAGTTCTTCTTAATGTTTAGGTAGAAATCTTTTTTCCTGCAATTAGAATCCATTGCTTCATGTCCTAGTCTCCAAAGCAGCAGAAAACAAGCTTGTCCCCTCCTCAATGTGACATACTTTCAAATATTTAAATATGGCCATCAGTTCTCCTCTCAGCCTTCTTTTCTCCAAGCTAAACCAATCCAGGTCCCTAAGCCATTTTTCATAGGGCTTGGTCTCTGAGCCTTTGATCATTTTAGTTGCCCTTCTCTGGACACATTCCAGATTGTCAATATCCTCCTTGAATTGCGGTGTTCAAAACAGGACACATACTCCAGGTGAGGTCTGACCAGAGTTATTCTAATATGGAATGGGGCCATTTAGTGAGAGAGAGACTACAGTCACATTCATACATTTGAAGAGATTAAGACTTCCATGCTACACACATTTACTTGGGGGAAAACTCCATTAAACACACTGAGATACTACTCTGAATCCCACACAGGTTATGTTGACATGGGCGAATGTGAATAAATATGTATTAGTGGTATGTATCTTACATATTTAGCAGAGATGCTATGGGTCAGAAGTAGATGATCAATGCTGTATTTGGAGGTCCAGCTATATCTACAGTATTTCCTGAAACATACACCTGAAAAAGTTTCATCATCATTATAGAGGCACCTGCAGGGGCAGAATATAAATTCCTCCATGTCTGCATGTATTTTTGTAACTTCACACATATCAAGTTGTATCTGTTGGATCACTATGCTAATCAGTTCCTAATCACATGTACAAAATCTGAATATTTTCCTCCTGGCTAACTATTGCCTATCAGTTGGAGGGGGGCAAAGATCTTACTTGGTTATTTTTTATTTAAATAAACATAAACTTTTCATTGTTGCAAAGGCAAAAACAAACAGAAAAAAACAAACAAAAAATCCCAGAACACAGAATATAACACAGGAAGAAAAAAAAATTTCATTGAGGATAAATTGCATATTCCAAGTATCAGGTAAATGTTAAGTGACCAGTTTCTTTTCTTACAGTTCTACCAGACAGAGAAAGAGAGAGAGCGAAAAAGCAAGAAAAAAACGAGTTTATCTGGAATATCTGACTTGTGGTTAAGCACTTTTTAAAGAAAGAGCATATCCACGCCATTTGTTTTAATTGTGTGTAAAAACCCTTGACTTTGCTATGAGATCAATGCTGTTATTGATTTTTACAAAATAAAGAAAACTCTTCTACCATTTCCCCCTCCTCCTACCCTATTCTGGTCAAGAACTACTCTACACATCCAGTCAACGGATGCAACACATCACTACCATGCTATTCTATCCAAGTCATGTAGGATAATTTTTCATAGTAAAGATAAATAGAAAAAGGAGTTATTATACATGTTCTATTTTACATAAAGTTTCCATTCAAGCTGTAAACTAAGGTCCTTTTTTGAGCTGATCACGCTTACCCTCAGTAATGTATTTACAAAAAGACAATGTTTAGATATTAAAGGCAGGTTATCCAAAACATTACATTAAAGGCAAAGAAGTTTCTCTTTTCCATCTCAAAAAGTGATGGGCGAGGAACTCACTTCAGCCTGCACCACCTGCCCATCACCTGGCTTTTTTACACAGCCAAACATCTTTATCTATAGAGGAATTAAACCACTGAAATAACAATAAAAGCATTCTTCATCTCAAAATAAACTGTCAAAGCCCAGAGAATGAAATACAGTTGATTTAAGATGACAGTTCATTTGAAATCAGAATCCTTTAGCTTATGCGTATGAGTTTAATGCAGTCCTTGGGTTACATGAGTGTGTTAGTCAAGAGGTCCTTGGAAAATAAGTCTTATGTAGCCTTGTTCCCCAGAAAGCTGATGTGCGCAGAAAGGACAGGCGGCATGAAAAGTGTGGGTGCCATGTGGAAGAGGGATTTGGGACCAATAGGAAGTTGTCTTTTCCGAGCACACGTGTCCACAGGGGCTGAACGCATGAGTAGGAGGCCCAGCATCCACATAAAATCCAGCTTCGCAGCCGAGCCATAGAGGCACATAGGGGCCGACAGACCGGCACATGGGACATTCCCGATCCTTCCCATCTCTCTCTTCTTTGTTCCCCCAGTTATGGTAGCCATGGACGTGGCCACAGTTTAGATAAACCCAGGGTTGTTTTTCATCCACAACATCTTTTCGCTTCATACTAGGAAAGGCTAACGTGTTAAAGCCCACAGGGCATTGAGGCCTAGCAGCATTGATTTCCTGCCTCAGGGCTTCCAGATGCTTCACGGTCGGAGTACGAGAGAGTCCTTCTGCAGTGCGCCACAACAAGGTTGCCCCGCAGAGGTCTATCAGCGAACCATCTTGGAGCTGGTTGGTTTCATTCTCCACCTGAGAAAAAAAAAAGTAAACACAGATTACACACCGCAAATCTTATGGAAAATGTCACTTATAAAATATGATACTCCGGCTTTGTTCTGTTGCCAATTAGTTTCTGGGCAAAGTACAAGGTGCTGGTTTGACCTAAATGGTTTGGGCCCAGGCCACCTACAAGATCACTTTCTCCTATATAACCTGCCTCTTAGGACAATGTGCTCCTCTGAGGGACAGTTACTCCAGCCCACCAAAACCCGACTTGAAACTGTCACTGAGGACCATTTCATCGGCTGCCCTAAGACTATGGAAGAACCTGTCAGAAGAGCTAAATCAGCTGTCAGAATTTAAGATTCAACAGAAAACCTATCTCTTCCAGCAGGCCAACCCAGATCATAACTATGAATTTTAAGATCACATTCTCTATTTATTGTGTCTTTACATTTGTTTCATGTATTTTTTTATATGTGTACATTTCAATAGATGCTTTTACTGCAATATGTGCAGTATTATGATGTATTTTAACTATATTGTACCCCTCCATGAGCCAGAGGGAGAAGTGGAAAATAAGTAAATAAATACATATTGATGAAACTGCTTCTCTCGGTGGAACAAGGAGGGAGGCAGGATTATCTCCTCTCCCCTCCCCCCCTCCCCCGGAGCCTTGGAGCACACCCCAAAACATTTTAGGAAACTCAGCACGTTTTTGGATGGAGTGAACAGATGATGCAAGGAGAAGGGAAAGTCATGTCACTGGCATAATGTCCTGTACTGTTCCCTTGGCCGTGCTACTAAAGGAGAAAATGAGAAAGCCCATGTTGCCTTCAACAATGAATGAACAATTCTGTTTCCCTTGCATTGTATTTCTATATTAGTTTGCTAATTTTTAATCAGCAACAACTTCCATTTCTAGTACTTAAGTGCTTATTTCTGAATGAATTCTACTCAAACCTTTTAAAATGTGTTTTATTATTATTATTTGATTAGAGAAGCTTTGAACAAATGCAACTTCTGATAAATTCTGATCTGTACTTAACAGTACAGACGAAGGTGGTTCATACTGAAATGTGTGAAGACCAAATTTATCATACACCCCAAATTGCCTGTACCCTATATGTTGCCTATACTCCTTTGGACCTATGTCTTACAAGAGGGTTGAAATGCTAGGTTGCTGCCCATTTGGGCATTTGCAACTCTAAGCATTTGTGATTGCATGCTTAGCTGTGGATAACCATAGCTGCAGAAAGAGTGCGATGGTGGAAATATTTGTATCTTCCCACATGCTCAGAATTTATATGTCAGTGGTAATAATTGAGTACATCAGGAGCTAGATGACAGGAATCCCACTGAAGTCCTTACATGACAGGTAATAAAACTCCTCATTCTTCTTGAGTATCTTTCTAGGATTCCACCTGTATTACATAGGATTCTATTAGGTCTAAAGTAGCAATGACCTCTTAGATCTGGAGTGGGGAATGCATGGCCCTTCAGATACTTTTGAATGGCAACTTCTATCTAGATTGTTCACCATAACAATGATTATGGCAGTTGTAGTCCAGCAACATCTGGAGGACCATGAATTTTTCCCCCTCCCGTGATGTTAACCGAGGGGAGGAGCACTTACAGAGCAAGAGAGCTTGCAAAGAATTTATCTTGAACCCAATAAGTATCGCTAATTCAATATATGCAATGTAATCTAATAATTCTTGGGGCAAAAGATAAGCACTCTGACTCATACAGATCCTCCTTCTGAAAATATCTGTGTAATGCAATGGGTCAAATTCTCACTGAAAGAGGATTATCTATTCCAACTGGAGCATGACTCTCAGACTTACCATCTTTCCTCTCTGCTGAGCAGATCTTGTTTCTCGGAGACTGAACACATTCCCACATACCGATATCTCCCTCCACACCCCCGGCTTGGAGTCTTCAGTGAATCCATTGCGTGGATGCATAACAAGGACTCCATTTGTGGTTAGCCCATCCATTTGCCCATCAGAGGTCTTCCACTTGGCAGCTTTCTCCTATAGGAAAATATCAGTGAAATAGCATTTATTCATTTCTTAGCCATTCACCCTGCAAATGTGCAGGAAAGCAAGTTGGGATCTTAAGTCTGAACTGAACAGCAATGGTCAATTGTCCCTTACCCCTAGAAATATGTTTTTGGAGGAGTCAAAGCCAGCTGCATATATTCTTGCTGTGAAAGGAGGATTTCGTTCACATATTATCCTGCAGGCAAATCTTGAAATGGTGCTCTGAACAGACTGAGTCTCTGAATTGCTCTGGCTCCCAGGAACAGTATCTGTCACTACAAAGTCTATAGGGCTCTCTGTTGATCTCCCAATCTGTTAAAAATAGATAGATATAATATAAAGTCAAACATTCCAGAGTAAAATAACATTTAATCTCTCCCCCTTATTACTATGAAGTAATAAGATGAGCATTTCTAAAAGTCTAAGCATGGAAAGAGTTGGTTTCTTTCTGTCTTGCCTAACTGACATCCATTTTCATACAAGTATGAAAATGCAGGAGTTCTAAAACATAGTACAGAGAAACTAATTTTGATTCTGGTAGCTTCACAATTAGAGCAATATTCAAGAAGGGTCTTGCCCCACCTGTAAGAGTTACCTGGCGCAGCAACTGGGCTTGGGACCCAAGTATGATTAGGGTAAAGATGAACTACTTAATTCAGTGTAAACACCAAATGCTTAGCTTCTTTTTTCCTGGCTGAGAACCATGGGGCACCTTATTGCTCTTGGTTGCCATTCAAAGATAAAGGAAGGGATACTTCAAAGCCAAAAATCACCACAGTCTTCTAAGAGATTCACGTGAATGTGAAATCACAGATCAGTCTGTTCAATCTAACTGTGTCCCCTTTCAGGCCACCTACACAATCAAGCTAGCTCTCCTTAAAAAAAAAATTACAGAGATGGGCAGTATTTCCACATTCCCATGCCCAAAAAAACACCGCTTTTGCTTTAAATTTGCCAGTGAGCAGCATGGTGGAAGCCCTCCTCTCTCTTTCAAGTGGTTAAAGAAAAGCATTTCTGCCTTACAACAAGAGAACAGGGAACACATGTTTTTTTTTTTTGGAAGTAAAGTACTCCAGGAAGCATGAGCCAGCTTCCAAAGAACATACGAAGCCCTAATAGATCTGTTTTTAAAACAGAAGTGTACAGATTTTATTTTCTTTCTATCATACCATCAAATTACAACAGCAAATGCACACAGGATCCTGATTAGTTAACTTACTGCTATACAACCTAATCCACCAAAGCTATCTTTTTGTTTGTAAAAGTTTTAGTGGCACAAGTTTTGATGTGATAAACGTTTCTATTCCTTCCCACCACCCCCAGGTGAAAAAGACAAAGTTGTTCTTCTATCAACTTTCAGATCTCCTGCCATTACATGGGGCAAGGCAATTCAAGAGACTCCTGGGTCGATTTATAGAACTGGAAAAATCAAGTGACATTTTTTAATTAGAATATGCAATGTCAGGCTGAGATATGTTGCTCACTCCTTATGCAAAAGCTCTCTCTATAAAGAAAAGTAGCATGCTGAGGAAAAAGCTAGACTAAACATTTTCTTCCTGATATGCTAGTTTTCCTATGTGCATGGATTTGTATGTCTATGCATAGTGGAGCATATAGTTTGCTGAATGGGTAAAGAATTTTAGGGATGTTTCCCCTGTTTGGTAGGGCTGCTTCTATATGGCTTATTTCTTTTACAATCATTGTTTAGCAAAAGAGTTGGCTTATTTGGCTTAAGGTAGTCAAATTGTTGGCCACTTGTTTAATGTAGTGTGTAGTTTTGTCCTAAAAATCTTTATAAAAGGGGGAAAGGTAGTATGACACACAAGGAAGAAACATACATTTATTACATTCTTTTCAAAAATGTTTGATCCAGAGTTTCTTGTCAAAGAAATAAAAAAACCCTGATAATTTGGCTCATTGACAAATATTTCCTTCCCATCTCCAGCAACCAAAAGCTACTAAAGCCAATAGATCCTTTCTGTTTTAACAAATGCAAATTTTATATACCTGGAACATGTCTGTGTTGCTGTCATGTGTGTATTCAACCACCACTGTTTGAACTCGTGACAAGGTGTAGGATATACTATGCTGGTCCTTATTGCTTATTGCCTAAAAGGGTAAAGAAAGTTGTTATTACAATAAAAACAAATGTATTTGTAAAACAAACTAAGCATTATAGTAGTGCACCATTATTGTAGATAATCCCATTCATGGTTTTCCAAGTCTTGAAATTGCAATAATCAGCCTTCCATCTCTAATTTCTTATACCCTTGATTTGAGAAAAAAATACCAGATGCTAAAATTGTGGTATAGCCAAAAAATATTTTAACCCTCCATATACAGCTTCTCCCATCATAAATTTAGCATGGCAGTGCAAAATCACTAGGCCACTGATACCTCTTGGCACAATGAGTCTGCCAGCTATGTGTGCCATGAATGCAACTAGTGTTCTGAAGCAACACAGGACCATAATTGTTCATGGATTCACGGCATTGCTAAAGCTGAATTCCTGTGCCCCTTTACGTAAGAATAAGCCACACTATATTCAGTAGGATTTGCATCTCAATTCCCAGAGATATGATTGCTCTGTAATCCTATTATGATGACTCTTGATGCTATCCAATCTACATATGCAGGTCCCCCTCTTACCGTATACACTACACTGTGAAAGTAGTATAGACGCATGTTTCCCCCCTAAGTCCTATGCAGCTGCTCTCTTGATGTACATCTTGCATTGTATTCCAATATGGCAAAGCAACATGAACGAATGGACTGCTTTTATATATAGCAGAAATATACAGCAAACGTTTCTGTATGGTGAACAGAAAGACAAATGTCTTACAATGCACTGTATAAGAATGAGAACAGAAAGTGAGAAAAAAAGTGCTCACGTTTTTGTTCATCATTACTAAGACAAAAAACACCTATTTCAATTACATTTGCAGTGAGCCCTCAGTGTCTATGGATGCTCAAGTCCCATTATATAACAATGGTATGGCAGAATGGCATCTCTTATACAAAACAGCAAAATCAGGATTTTATTGTACTTTTTTTCAAGAAGGGGAGGATATTTTCGAGTTGTGGTTGGTGGAATCTTTTTTCAATCTAATAAGCCTTTATTGGCATATATAACAAGACAGTGTAAAATGCAGAATATATTATACAATAGAAAAACTTCACATTTGACATACATTCAATTTGCAAACTTCATTCAGAAACCTTGCCACCGTGAGGCAACAGTTAAAATCTTGGGAATTTACGCGTAAAAGCATAATTACTTTGTCTAGCTCTGTTTGGTGTTTCATAAAATCTATAGCTTGCAGTAGCAAGCTTGATCTTAGTTCCTGGTAGAATGGGCAGTGGAGAATATGTGGGATGGAGTCCAGCTGTCCTGACTTGCAGGGACAGAGTCTCTTGTCGCTCGGTAGGCTGTTGACTCTTCCTCTATGAAGGAAGATGGCATAATATTGAATCTAGCCAGCATATGGCTTTCTTGTATATGGTGTTAGTGATCTGCTGCAATATAATAGGCTGGGTTTCCCTGTGTGAATGGAATTGCCATGTTCGTTGGCGAACAAGATTTATTGGCCAAACTCTGCAGTTGTTGGTGGTCCATTTCTAGCAGCCTCTCTTTAATGATGGTAAAGGTCTCAGTGAAAGTTAGCATATTCAAGGAAGACACCATCATAACCCAGTTTCTCGATCTTTGCTAGGACTGTTGTGCACTATTTTGAGTGATTGGTTGAATCTGTTGAAGCAGAATTTGTAGGTGCAGAGAGCCAACTGTGCATTAGATTTGGTGGGAATTAATGATTACATTTATATCGAGTGGCCATTTTCCTTTAAGTTAAAAGCTTGTAGAGAGCAATAGTATAGTATTATACTAGGGGCCCTTCCACACAGCCATATAACCCAGAATAGCAAGGCAGATAATCCACAATATCTGCTTTGAACAGGGCTATCTGAGTCTGACTGCCATATAACCCAGTTCAAAGCAGATAATGTGAGATTTTATATAGTTTTTGGAAGGGGCCTAGAACTCCAGGAAACCTGGGTACAGATCCCCTTTTGGCCATGAAAACCCACTGGGTGACCCTGTGCAAGTCATATTTTTTCAGAATCAGAGAAAGGAAAGTACAAACTACTTCTGAATAAATATTGTCAAGAAAATTTAATGATGGAGTCTCAGTTAAGTCAGTAAAGGACTCGAAGGCACAAAACAACAATGAATAAAAGTCTGAACTAGAATCCTGTACCAGAATGAAATTGAGAAGTGCCATCAACAATTTCTCTCGACTCCCCTTGTTTCTTGAGCATGGTAGAGAGGGAAATAGCTGCATAATTTTTTTGAAAATCCCATGTCCTATCCACTACACCAGAAATCCCTGTCTTAATTTATTTCCAGTTTATAGCTTTTGATGCAATTTGTCATTGTAGCTATAGTTTATTTTTGTGAGCAAAATAAAAATAGCTAAAGGTGTAGACAATTTCTTGCACTAGACCACACACTGAGTGCTACCTTGCTGCCAAAATGAAAAATTGGGTAGCAGTGTTTATTTTTCAGAAATGTATTTGATTGGCATTTGCACAAGATATTGGCTTTATGACTCTGTTGATGTCAGTAGCAAAAGATGGCTTGTGGTAATTGCAGAAGTGCCAGAAGTAGACATAATATAGTCCCTGTGTTGTAGATCTAGCTTAAATATATAAAGAATGCAGGCAAGAGGATAGGCTTCATGTGTCTTTTACTATGTGTTATTCTTATCATTTCTTTGTAATATTTTGGACCACCCAATTATAGAATTAAAATTATTTTTAATAACTAGCTTTGCCCAGCCACGTGCTGCTGTGGCTTATGGGAATCAATTGTTGGCCAGGTGGAATAGCAGTGAATAGCCTTGCAGCCTCAAAGCCTGGCCGTTTTCTAGAGTAGCACCCTCAATCAAAGAGACACTTTGAAACCTGGCTACTTCCTTAGTAGGGGAATCCTTGTTTGGCCAGCTTGAACTGCACTGAATAGTCTTGCAGCTTAAAATCCTGGCCGCTTTCTACATAGAGCATCCTTGCTAGGCCAGGTTGAATGGGACGGAGTAGCCTCGTGGCTTCAGAGCTTGGGGGTTTTCTATCTAGGGGACATCTTGGTTGGCCAGGTTGAATATCACTGAATAGCCTTGCTGCTTGCAAACCTGGCTGCTTTCTACCTTGCGGAATCCTTGGTTGGCCAGTTTGAATAGCAATTAATAGTCTCAGTGTGGCAGGTATGAATGCTGAAATTAGCCACCTTGATTAGCATTTAATGGCCTTGCAGCTTCAAAGCCTGTTTGCTTCCTGCCTTGGAGAATCCTTTGTTGGGAAGTGTTAGCTGGCCCTGATTGTTTCCTTTCTGGAATTCCCAATTTCCCTGCTTTCAGAGTGTTGCTCTTTATTTACTGTCCTGGTTTTAGAGATTATATTGTTCTGTATTATTATACCACAGTAATTATTTCACATTACAGTAGAGTCTCACTTATCCAATGTTCTGGATTATCCAACGCAGTCAGCCTTTTAGAAGTCAATGTTTTTGTAGTCAATGTTTTCAAAACATTGTGATGTTTTGGTGCTAAATTCATAAATACAGTAATTACTACATAGAATTACCGCGCATTGAACTACTTTTTCTGTCAAATTTGTTGCATAACATGATGTTTTGGTGCTTAATTTGTAAAATCGTAACATAATTTAACGTTTAGTAGACTTTTCCTTAATCCCTTCTTATTATCCAACATATTCGCTTAGCCAACGTCCTGCTGGGGTGTTTGTGTTTGATAAGTGAGACTCTATTGTATATTTATAATCTTATATTATATTTTTAGAACTGGATTATATGAGGCCCCTTCTACACAGCTGTATAAAATGCACACTAAAGTGGTTTTTTTTTTATCCCTGCTCTTCATCTTCTGAATCACTGCAGTGTTCCAAGAGCCCCTTCCCAAAGAAACGTGTCGTCTTACTGAGCCTTCAAAATGGCAGCTTTTGAGTGGCAGACCTTCCACAGGTATGTAAGGTGACACCCCACCCCTTTTGAGACAAAGTGGGGCTAAGAATCAAAGGGTCATGTCCTTGATGTTTCCATAAGAACTCTCCTTCTGGTGAGCACAAGTGGGGACATACTATGCCCTAAACTGAGTGTGGTTTAAGCAGCTGTAGAAAGAAACTGGCAGCACGGTCCCACCTGCCCCAAAACGTGTAGCTTTGTAGCATGAAACACAGGGAAAGCCAGTTCATAAGGCATGCTTCAAACTGATTTCCTTTATTCTCTCACCAGGAGAGCCAGCCCTTCCAGGAGCTGCTGCAAAAGCACTTCATCACTCCCAGCACAGAATGCTTTGCTATACAAAGCATGCATTTAGAAGCTTAGATTACCAGCCTCCTGTTGTGCTCCCTGAAAGCTCAAATATACAGATGCTAATTAGGTGCAGGTGTGTCACCTCACTAACTATGAATTAAACAGGCCCCCCTCCCCCTTTGAAAGTGCATGACTGATCTAGCCAACAAAACAGACCCAACTGGTCCCACGTAGCACTTCGCAACAGAAGACATGTTGCTATGAGACGAGCACATTAGTCATGCCTACTGTTAGCCATATGTTAGCCGAGACACATTGAATGAGTAAGATGCTCAAGATGATTAAGTGCCACGAAGGATGAGAGGCAAAATGTGACAGCTGACACAGCCTTCTCCCTTCCCAGCTATTACCAGAGGAACATGAGGGAGAAAAGTTTTTATTTAAACAGCACTTTTTACTCAAGCTGATATCCTGTGGTGATTACCAAGTCATTTGAACGAAACCAGTGTAACTAGAAAAACAAAGGAAATGGAAATTTACTCAGTGCAGGATGGGAAACAGCTAGCAAAGCAAATTGTGTTACTATTAGCCAGCTCAGTTTGGCAGTTTGGGGGACATGGTAGTTATTTGTCTCACAAAGCAATGTTCTGTTGTTGGTTAACTGGTCAATATACTTTTGTGAGTTCAAACTTGTGGCTTGAAGGGTAGAATAAGATGAACTGAGTGAAAAGATGAGGATGATTTCTTAAAAGTGTCACAAGACCTAAATAATCTTTTTCAACATTACAGTGCTGAAGACTGGATTTACAAGATGCCTTTATTTGTTGTGCCTCAAAAGCTTTCAAGAGCTGAGGGGTAATAAAGAAATACTTTATATAATAAGTGTGATTTATCAATAAATGTCACACTTAAGTATAAACTGTGTGGTTCTCATATATGGCAGGATGGGGATAAAACTGGGGGCAAGCACTTGAGACAGAATAATTTATTTTTGTTGGAGTTGTATGCCAGGCTGGCACCCCTGCAGGCCTCCAGCTGTTTGGGCCTCCAACAACCAGAATCCCTAGCCAGCTTGTTCAATGGCAGGAATTTTGGGAGCCGAAGTTCAAAATATCTGGAGGGCTGCACATTATGCAAGTCTGGTGTGTGCCTTCGAGTCGTTTCTGACTTATGCCGATCCTAAGCCAACCTATCACAGTGTTTTCTTGGCAAGACTGATTTAGAATGTGTTTGCCCTTGCCTTTTTCTGAGGCCGAGAAACAGTGTCTTGCCCAGGGTCACCCAATGGGTTTCCATAGCTCAGCGGGAATTTGAACCCCAGTCCCCTAACTGGTAGTCCAGCACTCAAACCATTAATCACACTATGAACAGAACAATGCGAAGAGGGGCAAAAATTCCAAAGTGCCTGCATTTTTTAAATGACCAGTGCGTTTGAAAAAAGAATATAATACAAACATCTCAGCTCCTTCTAGATTACAAAAACTTTTGAATCAGTCTGCAAATGATGAAGATTGCAGACATACCTCAATTAACAAAGCTCTGATAAAGAAAATTCTTTTTTTAATAAAGCCTTTCCCCTCATGCTCAGCCTCATTTTTCTTCTTCATCTTCTGTCTAACTTGAGGTTTTGAGCAGCAGAATAGAAACAAGGTTTGGAGAAACACTGACTTTGGTGCTGCATTGTAGCAGTGTGTCCTGTTGCAGCGAACAATCAATAAAGTTTGAGCTGGAAAAGAAGAGAATTCTAACCAGCCCTACTGTAGTTATGTGTGCTGCCTTGCAATAGTCATGCTTAACAGAAGCTGCCTCCAGAAGCCTTATTGAGAATGGATGAATATCAAAATCATGAAAAGTAGAAAGCAAATAAGCCTGTCTCACTAAACCTATACATTTGGCCACTAAGCTGGAAATCGTAAGAAAAGTGGAGGTTGGTGAAAGGAAAAAGTAATTGCTGGATGCACTGTGGAAGAGGCCTTTAAGTGGCCTCTAGAAGGTTAAAAATATTTTTGTGCACTTTCTCAAGGCTTACCTGATCTGGTTGTTTCATTTCACATATACATATTGTTAGTTCTGGATAAATACATTTGTTCAAACATGCCAAACTGCCCTCCTTTTTGTGGTGTAGGAGCCAACCCCTACTCTGTCTCTGGGACCAAACTTCCTGTTAAAGAAGCCATGCCAAGAACAAATCTACATTGCTAACAGATGTGCCCCTGAAATTAGTTTGAGTTGCACCCCTCGCTCCAAGTACTAAAGAGACCTGGCCATCTAGGCAGCATCACTCTGTGATTCCAGAAAATGCCAGACATACAGCCAATATTGAAATAATGTTAAAAGTAGTATTAGAAATGCTATTTAGGGAAAGTTTACCCAGAGGTTCTTGCAGTGAAGTGAAGTGTTTTGAGCCTGTTCAGTCATGGGTTATCTTTGAACATAGACTGATCTCTCTCTCTCTCTGACAAAATCACCTTGCAGAGTTGTCACAAGGATGAGGTTGAGTAGCCAACACATTTTTTTTTTAAAAAAATATTTATTTCATTGTTGTATGAACAAGATTCAAGAACTGATAATAGTATAGGAAAGGTTCTACTCACAAGAGGGCCCTATATATTTTTAAAAATCTTTCCATAGGGCAAGACTAGCCTTTCAGAGTAAGTGATCTTGTTACAAATCCATTCATCGGGTCTTATTAGAACCTGTTTCCAACTCATACTGAATACATGAAGAAATAAGACCACATCTCTAGTGATGGCAACTCATTAAATCAAGCTTACCTTTGCTGCCTGAGGTGTGCAGGCAATATGCACAGTGCTTGGTTTCACCCCATTTGCTTTGGGCCTTTTAAATAAAGCAAACCGGCTTTTTCTTCTTCCTCTGTCTCCATTTGGCAGAGAGCCATTGTACCTATGGAAAAGGTGTAGGAAGAATTACAAAGGGGATTTGGGGGAGTAGGTAAGGCTTCTGAATTTGCCAGTTTCATCATAAAGATGTGAATGACAAGATCTTCAAAAGAAAGTAATTTTTTTAAAAAAATCTCATAAGCATCATTTCACTACAAGGAGATGTATTAAGAGTGGTAGTAATATATGCCTATATAGAAGGAATATATCTCTAAAGTTTGTGAATTCGTGAAGTCTCAAGAATTAAGAATGCAACAAGAAAAAAAGGAGCATAATAGACAATGAAACACTACATTTTAGTTTCTAAGGAAAAAAAATGTGAACATAGGCATATACGCGTAAGAGTACAACATTTAAAATTATATAGAGTTTGCATTACAGATTTGCTGGCTCATATTTTCCAAAACATCAACAGATTATAAAGCATCCACTAAACTGTGTCAGATGTGAAATAGATCTCATGTTGTGTGTGTATGTGCCTTCAAGTCAAACCCATTAATTGTAGCTTGTTGAGATCACAGCACTTGGTGATCTCCCATCAAAGAACTAAACTGAACCTGCTTAGCTTTCAAGCTCATACGGACCTGGTATCTTTAGGGTGCTCTGGTTCTTATGGTATATATCCATTAAAGTTGCTGTAAAAACCTCTGCATGAATTTAAAATGTATGTGAAATTGCCAGATAAGATGTAGCTTAATACGATCCACATGCAAGCTCCATGATCCATGTATCCCAGCTGAAATTGTCCAATTTGATGCTTTCAATTTGTATGAAGTGTTGCATCACATCCAATCCTTAGCTCTCTCCGTACTGCTTTCCACAATATTAACTAAAGATTCGTCTTGAACTATGAAGACAGACACTACTTGCCAGTGAAATGTTCTTCACACAAACTCACTCTGAACAACAAGACAGAACAAAGTCTAATCCATTCTGAATGCCACATCACCAGTTAGTATCTATGGCATGAAAAAGATGTAGTAGTAGTTTAATTTCCCCTTTCTTCTCTTATTATATATTGCTCTCTGAGAATCTATTTTGTGCCCTCTGCCCATTTTTTTTCTGGTTAAGAGAACAAAAAAAATTGGGTCCTTTGTAAAAGACGGTACATATGGGCTACTGACAGCAGAAATTCTATGGAGAGTACTAAAACTATATCCAATTTAGAGTTATCTCTATGATGAATTGTCAGCTGTCATGCAATTAAAATTACAAAAAAAAATTCCTGAGAAAACAGGGTGGTACCTTTTTCTCTGACACACACTGGAAACCACTGACTTTAGCTATTATTGCTGTTATTGTTGTTATTATTATATTTATATTTATTTATCATGACAGAAGCGAATTGAGGGTACCGTTGTAATGTATTTAAAAACACAGACAAAGTTTAAAACTTGGCATTATCCTAAGTGTCCTTTGACCAGTAGCTTGCTACTTGAAGTGCCTCTAGTGTTGCCATAAGAAGGTCCTCCATTGTGCATGTGGCAGAGCTTAGACTGCATTGTAATAGGTGGTCTGTGGTTTGCTCTTCTCCACACTGGCATGTCGTGGACTCCACTTTGAAACCCCATTTCTTAAGGTTGGCTTATATGATATTTATTATATTTATATACACCTCGCTTTATCTCTCCCGAATGAGACTCAAAGTGGCATAACATAAAAGCCTTAGCATACAATTTAAAATACACAAATATGAAAACATTAAAACAGAATTAAATATAGACAGTATTTAAAAATTCAGTTAAAATCCATTAAAACATATTCAAAGTTAAAAAAAACCACTCACACTCATGGAAAAACACAAGAAAACACCAGCAACATTTGGACAATGGGGTTCAGATGTATCAAAACCTGCAAATGACTGCAAGTGGGTTTAATGTCTTACAAGAATATATATTAAAAACAGAAGTGCTGACAGATCTGTTACTTATATCCCATTGTTGTTCTAAATACCTGTATGTTGAAAATAAATGATTTAACACAGCCTTTAATTAAACCCAATGCCTATAGTGCTAAGGTTAAGCACACTTAAATCTTTCCTGCAGAATTCAATGGAAATTAAAAGTACTCAGCTTCAGTTGAACTGTGCCCAAGACCATACAGTACATTATGATCACATGCCTTAACTAACATTGATTACTCCATCATTAAACCTGATATCACAATGCTAGAAGAAAATGATACAGGAAATCTGTAAATAGCTAGACAGTGTGGTAAAGAAAAGGATCAACAAAGAAACTTTTTGCCTTCATTAATACAGATTTTCATCTGAATGTAAAGCACTTACCCCAACACAATCAATTCACCATATTTCACTAATACTTTTGATGGATGATTTTCTTGATCAGGCGAAAACATGGGCCTAGTAGTACTTTTATCTCAAATTTCACTTATTGATCAAGAATCTTGCCCCCCTTTTTTCATTATTTCCTAGAAAAAGAGAAAAGATGCAGGAGAAATTAGTTGTGTCTACCAATGTTGCCAAACACCAGATTATCATTATTGACTTTGTAGACCCACCTAAAATATATCGTTATCAGAACTTGAAAGCAACTAATTTCAAACAGGATGCTATTTGTAAGACATTCCTTTTTCCAATAATAAAGGCATGATTATATTGCTTTACCAGTGAAACCCAATGGGTAGTAACTGCACTTCTTTATAATTGTGTGTGTATACATGTTCTCACGTCTCCTACTGACTTATGGCAATCCCATGAATTTCACAGCATGTTCTTAGGCAAGGAACACTCAAAGAGGTTTTGTTAGTTCATTCTGCTGAAATACAGTCTACATCACCTGGTATTTATTGGCAAGTACTAACTAGAGCTGACCCTGCTTATATTCCAAGATCAGATGGGATCTGGTGCCTTTGGGATATTGTTGAGGCAAAAGTGAAGTGAATGGAAGACAATGTGTTTTGTACAACAAGCCCACTGCTTGTGGTATTTCTATGATTTTTTAAAAAGTTATTTTAAAGGCATAGTCATGTTAGCATGTTGTAACTAAAAACAACCCAAAGTCCGATGGTATTTCTTTATTCGGAAATCTGAAACCTCTAAAACCAAAAACTTTTTGCTACCGGTAACCTGCTTCCACCGTTGAAGCAGAAACAGTGATGCTCGTGCTAGCATTTGTGAAATAGTAGGATGTGTGGATTGCCACCATTTCACAGATCTTTAGTTTTTCTCCAGCTAAAACAATAGCAGCAGTATGAAAGAGGGAGTGCTCTGGGATAATTCTGAGCATATGCAGAGTAGCCATCCCCCCCTCCCCCAGCCACAGGACTATGATGTATTGGACATCATGTGAGTGGAGAAGGGCTCTGTGGTGAGGACCAGGCAGGTTCACCACTGAGCCACATGTCACAGTGTCAGTATCCATGTCACGGCACCAAGGCAGAATAGTGTTGCTGCCCACAACCAGCTTCACTACTCTCACTTTTGCCATTTCCCTCCTTCTCTGCCCCTTGATGCAGACCAGAAGCAGCCGCTGTGAGTGGACACAGAGAAAAAAGTGGTCAGAGCATACCTCAATCTCACTTATGCCACTTTCAGTCATTTGGTTCTCAAACCCTAATTTGGAAATGGGAACTCTGAAGCCCACTTCACAAAGAGTTCACCATGAGTAGGGACAGAGAGAGCAGAAGGCAGAGCAGTCTATAATCTCAGTCACACAATTTTAGGTCACCTGGCTCTCAAGCAAGCATTTGCATGAGGACAGGAAAATTGGGCAGTGCAGCTTACTATAGAGGGATGGTTGTCATGATTTATGGTTGCAAGGGTTCTTATTTCATATCACAAGTTGGCAGAGAAATAGAGAACTTGGAAAGACACAGAGTAACAAAAGATAGTCTCTCTCTTGCACTCTGGTTGCAAACCAATAAATCAAACTGTAACACAGCATGCTAATTTCTGTGTATCTCCAGTTGGAGCTTAATTATGTATTTATTATATTCATTTGTTATATAGCTACCGATTAGTTTGTTTTTTACTTGAGAAACAAGGCTAGGGGAGATATGGGAATCTGTAAAATGGCAGAGTCATATGTGTGTGTATTCCTAAAGCATTTCCAATAAGCGTTACTCAACCTGTACCATAATCCTTCTAGCAATTGTTAGTGTAATCAGTGTAATAGTTCTTCCCTGTAACCATTAAAGTTCAAAGATTTAAATAGTTAATAAAAGTTTAGGACCCAACTCTATTGTTTGGTCTCATTATTTCCTACTTGGCAAACTATTTGCTGTATGCTACAAACTTCTTTTGAACTATTCTGAATGGGGTTTCTATGAATGTGCAGACCTATATGTGTAATGTGCAGAGACCACAAAGAAGTACATATAGTACAGTTAACTACTATTTTAGAACTACATCTGTAACAAGTTGTTTTAAAAAGTAACTTCAAAAGTCTGATTACTATTCTGTTAATTGCCATTTTCACAAGATGTCCCGCTTGGTTAACCAACTTTTCTCTTTGCCTGACAGCCAGTGAGAATAATAATACAGTAGAGTCTCGCTTATCCAACATAAACGGATATGTGAGACTCTACAGTAATAATAATAATACAGTAATAATAATAATAATAATAATAATAATAATAATAATAATAATAATCTTTATTTCTAGACTGCCCTCTCCAGAGGGACTCAGGGCGGTTAACATACACATAAACAGCAAACATTCAACGCCACAACTACTTCACTAATATCAAAAGTATAAAATGACAATGACATACTCATTATAATAAAAATTCCAAATTAGAAAAAACAATTAATTTAAACATGACACTCAGTGAAAACATTATTGCATGAGTGAGCATACACCTGGACCGATTTAAATGGCCAAATTGCTAAAAATGTTCAGTATTTGTTGGTAGTTTCACTTAGACCATAGCTGCTATGGGGTGACAGTTATGTTAATCCTGTCAAATTGTGAAGAAAATTGCTTCCAGGTTTGGTTTCAAATTTCACTGGTTCTTTGTTATCTGCTGGGGTTTGGTTCCAGGACCTCCTGTGGACACCAAAATCTGTGGATGCCTAGGTCCTATGGTATACAATGGTGTGGTAAAATGGTTACCCGTATATATAATGTTCCATTTTGGAAAGGATTTGGGGGGGGGGGGGGGAAGAGAGAGAGGTTACATCTGTTGACTGTTGAATTCATGGATACAGAATCCATGGATATGGAAGTCCAGGTGTAATATTAATGATCTTGACAGGCTACAATAGTTCTTGTATAGCAGTCCTAAAAATTTAGTATAATACATAGAGAATTGTATTTGAAGTTTGCTGATTAGTCATTGGCCTTGGGAGAATCATTCAGCTCTGTCTGAATGACAAATTCAGGATGGATCATCAGAGAAGCTCCAGCAATTACTAACTAGAAGGTCATGTTACAGGCTAGCAATGTACAGAACTCCTAAAAACTATACTCGTCTGTGTTTGTGTGGCGTGCATGTACCTTTTGCCATTTTACTTAATGGTGTTTTTGCATATTGCAGAAATATGCCCAAGAAACAATTAGTGTCCTGGCACATGTTGATTTACCATGGTGCAGGAAATGGTTAGCATGATGATGAAATTAGGCCTGCACTGAACAGGAAAATGCTATCTTAAAATAATTCTCAAAATAAAAAAAATATGGCCAACTTGCACTGCAAACACACCGTGCTCCATGTATACTACATCTAGGGTGCTTTTCGTGTACAATTTTCTGTTTTCTATCTTACATTATCAAATAAGGCATACAACTTTTCTTGAAGCATTCATGCCAATGACCATCTTATTAATCATATTATTGGAGTGCAAGGCGGCATTCTACTTCCATACCATGAAAGATAGACAAGCGATGAGCAACACACTCCTTCATAGCCCAAGGCCAGTTGGAGAAGCTTCATCACTAAGGAAACATATGAATCTGGATCATGTTAGCTTTTGGTTGGTCTGGCATTAGCAGTCTATAATAATTTAAAAATAAATTGGTGGATAATTTTTCATTAACCTCAGAAACATTCTGATCATTCATGCCAATGATCGTAGGTATTGGATATTGTAGTAATGATGGCTCTATATGTTTAATTTGACACACAAAATGACTAAATGCAAAAAGAAATATAGTAACATTTTATTTCCAAATGTATAACATCAAAGTCCTTGTTTAAACACTAGGGATATCAAATGCAGGGACACAGCTAAGAGTTTACTATTAAATCTTTCCATATTGTGAATGAAAAAGGGATGTGGTGGTGAAACACTTTAAATAATTTGTATATAAAGTATTTACTTTACTAGAACCAAGAAACTTTACCCAGCTAGTTCATGAATACAACAAGGACATGGTTAAATATTTGAATTACGCAGCATAACGAACATCTCATACATAACTCTAAATTCCAAAAGGCTAGAATAAGAGTTGAGAATCAGTGTGGTCCAGTGGTCTGACTATTGGACTAGGATACTGGGGGACAAGATTTTGAATTCCTGCTCAGTCACATAAATCCATTGGGTAGCTTCAGAGGAAGGGAAAGGCAAACTCTCTCTGAACAAATCTTGTCAAGAAAATCCCTTATTAGGATCCTGATAAGTCAGAAATGACTTGAAGGCACATGATAACTAAAATAAAAGTATTCTTGCAATAAAATTACCTCCATGTTCCAGACACAGCTAGAAAGACTAATCTTCCCAATTTTCAACTGAAAGGAAAAAAGGTTTACAGTGTACTAACTGAAAGGATTTTTTAAAAAAAGAACTACAAAATGTGCCATTTCTGAGGTGAACCACATGCTTTTAACAACTGCTCAAATATTGGAAAATGTTTCCCCTTTCATATCCTCCGCCTTCCAGCCCACATCTCCTGAGGAGATAGCACAAAGACTTGTACAAGTAACAGAAATGCATGAATGCTGTATTATAAACTATTCAACTTTCAAATATTTCTCTCCTCTCAAGAACTTAACTTGTTCACTGGAAAACCTACATCACCAAACCTGAGAAAGAATTCCTTATTCCTTCACTAAGGGAGTAATTTCTGAACATAGCACTGTAGAAGTGCATGCCAGAAACTATTATTTTCAACCAAGATTGAGGAAGTTCTAGTATCCCTGCCCTGCACTATTCCAAATCTGTTTTATTCACAAATCAGAATGACCAGATTAAACCTGTAGAAACTGAAAGAAAAAACAATGCTGCATGTCTTATCATAGGATTTTCTGTTTTGCTTGCTCAAAATTCTATATGGCTACAATGCCCATGAGCACTCAGATTAACCAAATTTTTGTCACTGAGCTATTTATCTGTAACCCTCAGGATGATTGGGGTTTTTTTTTTAGTTTTCAAGGTTACAAGTTTGATGCTCCAACAATGTTTGATTATTGATGTTCAGGAAGAGTAAACAACTTTCTCTTTCCAAGGGAAACGTCATACAGTAGTGAAAACCTCCTCATGGCCTGTGAAGCAACTTTTTTTCTCTTACGATCCAGATCGGATGGGAAGATACCAGAAAAAATGGAAACTACACTATACTTAGGCAAGCACCTCCAAGATCTAAGCATTAGTTCACAGGATTTTCAAGTTATTTTCAGCTTTTACAGTTCAAGTACAATGTTCTCAGTTCACCCAGTGTAGGAAAGGTTTAAAGATAGCAGACAGTAAGTGGGAAGTGAAAGTATAATTTGGACATGGGTAGTGAAAATTTAACCCTTCTTCCTTTTAGAATTGCACATGTTTCATATCTGTATAAACTATGAGTAAAGAACATCCCTTTTTTGCCAACTAATCAAATGGAATTAAAACCATGTTCAATCACAGATCTCTTTTTCTAAAAAATCTTTTTTAAACACTGAATATTTCTGCCTATAAACAAAATCTTGAGCTCGGCTGTTTAATTCAGAATTTGGGAGACTCCAAGTACACATGAATCAAGAAACAGGAAATAATGAAAAATCTAGTATAAAGAAATATCCTAAAAGGTTTGGAAATCATCTCCTTGATGCTTGTTCTTCAGAACAACAATGAGTCTGTACTACTGGCAGGCACTCTCCATGAGGCAAGCAGTACACTAAATTTGAGGGTCCCTACTGCAGTGGAAACAGAAGCTCTTTTATTTGTTTATTAATTTGTTTAAATGTTAATGAAGATGCCTTTCTGGAGAATCTGGTAATTCTTTTATCACTCTCCCTCTTCTTTGCTGCTAGATCAGCTGAGACGCCTGGATATTTTTGGATTTGATTAGTGTGGTTACACTAGGAATGAGATAGTTGATTGTTTTGTTGCTCTTAATACAGAGTATATAGAAGAACTATGATAGTTGGTTCAAGAACTCATCATGTCTAGTCCTGGGTCTCAAATGAGGTATTGTAGCAGTACTTGAAAATGACTGCTTTATATAGAGAATCAGAAATTTGTGTCAGCACCAGCACATAATTTCTATGGGTTAAACACGTTCAGTTTATTCCTCTAATAAATAAAATATATTATTATTGTTGTTGTTGTTGTCATGCTACATGTTTTCCAATCGTCTATGACTTACAGTAACCCTATCTTAGGGTTTTCTTAGCAAGGTTTATTCAGAGGATGTTTGCCATTGCTCTAAGAACAGAGACAGAATGACTTGTCCAAGCTTATCTATCCACTGCTTTTTCATGTAAGTCTCAAAGGAAATTTGAACTTGATCAATTCTGACTGGTAAAGGCCAGCCGAGGGAGCTGGTTTGAACTCCTGAAATCCTCAGTACCTTAGATTTTGCATATCTTAGACATCCCTGCTTTCCTAAGGGTTGCCACAGCTTACAATGTACAACTTTGACCAAAGGTACCACTAATGGAATATCCAAACACATTCATTTAGCACCATGAGAAGACTGCAAGCATTCATTTTAGTCTTTATATACTTTTGCATCCATGGAGGATAGTTGCAGGACTTCCCACAGACATGGGGCACTGTTGGTAATAGGAAACACTCCATTTTTGCACTTGTTCACTATTTCCTCCACCCCAGTTCACCACCTGTCCCATGGGGGAAAGAGTAATTGAGGTTCCTCCATTTCATTGCCAGAGAAGACAGGACAGCTATCCCCACCTAACCAAGTTGATGAACCATTTGCTCTGTTTCATCAACTTTAGCCATCCTGGCACCAAAGCAACATCAGCAGGAACAATTCTTCCTGTTTACACTCCTCAAACCCAAGGGTGTTCTGTGAATAGCAGATAAGTGAAATCATGGATATGGGATCTGAGAATAAAGTACTCATACTGTACAGTTTTACAAGGAAATCCCAAATCTTTTGAAGGCAATATGTTGTCTTCCAGATGTTTTGATAAGTTCCATCATCCCCAGATGAAAAGGCTGATGGTTAAGTATTGTGGACAATGATTAACCTTAACTACACCTTTTACAAGCAAGCCAGCAATGTAATCTAAGCCCTGAATTTGGCTTGTTCCTTCAAGCTGTAATTACGAATAATCACAAGCAACTGTACTTACTCAAAAACCAAAGAGAATTTTAAAAATCTCCTCCTTGCAACTATGCCAGAAAAGGATAGGAGGGGAGCCAGAAGCATATGGTGACCTCCACTCATTCCTGTAATGGCCAACCATAGGGTTTTTGAGTTTTTTAAGAAGTCAATACTGTATAGAAAACTATTGGAAAAAATAATTGTTAATCAACTGTTATAGGGGTTCCTACCATTTTTTTATTACAGTCAATTTAAAGTTTTAAAATGTATTTTAGATTGTCAGTTTAGATTAAGGTTATTTCTGAATAGAGCCTTCAGAACTCAAGCCAAATACAAAACCTAAACAAATCATATTTTAAGAAAAATCCAAGAACATTTTGCTGTTCTGAAAATGAAACAGCTGATCTTTCTCTGAGGAAACCACAACACCAACCCACATATTATCTGTGATGTTCTCAGCTTCCCACACATTGTGTCTCAGAATTACATGCATCTTTTCCCCTTTTTTCCTTTTTGCACTGCATGGCCGTTTCAATCTTCTGAGGGTGACATTGTCATCTACATTTAACTGAGACTTTTCCTCTGTGTCAGAGTAGTAATAAAAGTCTTTCCCCCACCATTTTTATCCCACCTACCTCGACCATGTCTTGAGATACATTATACAAGCTATTTTCTAGATTAGCTCCAAGCATAAGACCCAGAAGTTGCAGAAATGCCAGGAGGTCATGAATCAATAGCAAAGAAGTGAGGCTAGGTTTCTGTCTGCTGTTGTCATGACTGAACAAATCCCTGCAAAAGACAAATAAGAGTTTATCAAGGCCAACCAGAAGCTTCCAAGAAGGTTACACCAGCATATGAAAAAATACCCTTCCTCTAGGTTTTAAAAACCTTTCCATTCGCAACCCCCTTTTGCCCAAGAAATGTTTATGTGACCCCAGGTACAGAGGTATATAAAATAGGTATACAGATCAAACATTTAGTGATGAAAATCCAGCATTTGCTAGGCTTGCTAAACAGGCTGATTTTCCTTTTTGTGGAGTGCAGCTGAAGCATTTTCTGCAAAGTCCACTATAAACACTGCACATTGTTGCCAATAGATTTGTGTAAATCAGTGGCACTCAAAAACCTTTTATTGTTGCCATTTTTTGCGACACCAACATTGAACTAATATAATCCTATTTGGGGTTGGGACCCACAGTTTAAGCAGAAGTGGACTAAAACATTGCAAGACCAGGGTTCAAATCTCTGCTCAACTATGGGAATGCACTGGGTGACGCTGAGCAAGCCAGTGTCAGAGGAGGGCAATCCCACTCTGAAATTGTCTTTTCAATTCCCCTTTGTGCTGGAGATTGCTCACACAGAGGAGGTGCGGGGGTTGGACGGTTCATAAACTGCTTTCTAATAAGACAGGGAGTGATCACAGTGGCTGCTGCCTTTCACAATCCCTATGTATCCCCTAAATTACATGCTATGAAGGAATCATGAATATGAAAGTCACAAGTTCATAGCTTTAGGTCAGAGATTCTCAAAATTTTTCAGCCATGCAGCCCTTTTTGAAGCAAAAGTTTCTCGTGGAGTCCCAATAAATGTTTATATTATATATTATCTATATATATAAAAGACTAATGGTGTTCCCTCCCCTGCCACTAAACAACAAAAGTACAAGCCCCAGAACCTAGAAATTGGGCAGCACAATCCACCATCCTTGCCCCTAGGTTCCGACAACAAAAAGAAAAGAAAAATAAAGTCCTAATTAGAGGGAGAGGAATAATTGCTGCCAGTTAGAAGGCTAAGCTCCGCCCACTTGGTCTCCTAGCAACCCACGCAGCCCAGGGGACAGGCAGAGTTAGGCCTCACTTAGACTTCTTCCACAGATTAACTAATTTGCACTGGATTATATGGCAGTGTAGACTCAAGGCCCTTCCACACAGCTATATAACCCATTTATAATCTTATATTATCTGCTTTCAACTGGATTATCTTTTGACTCCACACTGCCATATAATCCACTTTAGTGTGCATTTTATACAGCTGCGTAGATGGGGCCTCATATAATCCAGTTCTAAAAATATAATATAAGATTATAAATATACAACAGAGTCTCACTTATCCAACATAAACAGGCCAGCAGAATGTTGGATAAGTGAATATGTTGGATAATAAGAAAGGATTCAGGAAAAGCAGATTAAACATCAAATTAGGTAATGATTATACAAATTAAGTACCAACACATCATGTTATACAACAAATTTGACAGAAAAAGTAGTTCCATGCGCAGTACTGTTATGTAGTAATTACTGTATTTACAAATTTACCACCAAAACATCACAATAGATTTAAAACACTGACTACAAAAACATTTGACTACTAAAAGGCAGATTGCGTTGGATAATCCAGAACATTGGATAAGCAAATGTTGGATAAGTGAGATTGTACTGTAATATGAAATAATTACTGTGGTATAATAATACAGTGTTGGATTTTGGCTGTGTGTGTGTATGAAATGTGAATCAAGTATCTATGCTGTTTTGCAAGTGTGTGTTTCAGCAATGAAACAGTTAACAGAAGGTCAGTTTGACTGACAGCCTTCTGCGGCCTATACGACATGATTTCCGGCCTTGGAGGACAGGACTTCCTTCGGACTAAGGAATGTGTTTCTTATCAGTTGGACTGTGTGTGCCGAGCCGAGCAGCAAAGGAAGCATGCCTGCTTCCAGCGATGGCCTTTGCCATTTGTAAATATGCTTTGTAAATATTGAATAAATGTTTGAATTGCAGACTTCTGCAGATATCTGTGAGTCTGTACTGCTTCTCAGAACGAGAGCAAGCAGTCTGATGTTAGAGGAGAATTGGTGAGGGCAGAAGATCACCAATTCATCAGGGTGTTGATGCAGAGCTGATGATCGATGGTTTTTGAAGAAACCCACCCGCACACCCTGACGACATACAGAACAATATAATCTCTAAAACCAGAACAGTAAATAAAGAGCAACACTCTGAAACCAGGGAAATTGGGAATTCCAGAAAGGAAACAATCAGGGCCAGCTAACGCCTCCCAAGAAAGGATTTGAGAAGTTGAGAAGGAAGTGAAGCAGTGTGTATTACCAGAGTCATTACTATTATTATTATTATTATTATTATTATTATTATTATTATTATTATTATTATTGTGTTCCTTTGAACCGTCAAATGAATACAATCTGGCTCCAAGTATTCGAAAACAGTACAATCACAATATATAAAAATTACTGTGATATAATAAAACAGAACAATACAATCTCTAAAATCACAACACAAAATAAAGAACAACACTCTGAAAACAGAGGAATTACACACAGGAAACAATCAGGGCCAGCTAACACCTCCCAACAAAGTATTCCCATCACCAAAGTCTGGCAAATCCTCTGTTTTCTCAGGGCCACAGACTTTTTGGGGGGGGACTGTGTGCGCTCAACCACTGCATATGGGTACTTCTTCATTTACACAGACAGTACAAGCACATAAAATATCGCAAAGAACACCACTCTGAAAACAAGGGAATTCCAAATGGCAAACAATCAGGGCCAGCTAACACCTCCCAACAAAAAATTCCCTCAGGGAGGAAGCAGCCAGGCTTTAAAGCTGCAAAGCCATTACATGCTAATCATTTCGCCTAATTGCAGCATTCATACTTCCCTCCAACAGACAAAAAAAAAGGAACAATCAGAAATATTTTATATTCACAAGCTTTAGCAAATAATATGCGCTGATGGCGCTGTGGGTTAAAGCACTGAGCTGCTGAACTTCTGGACCAAAAGGTGACAGGTTTGAATTGGGGGAGTGGAGAGAGCCCCCACTGTTAGCTCCAGCTTCTGCCAACCATGAAGTTCAAAAACATGCAAATGTGAGTATATCAATAGGTACTGCTCCGGCGGGAAGGTAACGGCGCTCCATGCAGTCATGCCACATGACCTTGGAGGAGTCTACGGACAACGCCAGCTCTTCGGCTTAGAAATGGAGATAAGCACCAACCCTCAGAGTCAGACATGACAAGACTTAATGTCAGGGAAAAACCTTTACCCTTTACCTTAACTACCAACAATTCCTCAATACTTTATTTCCCATACCACCATACTTCGCCACAGCAACGTGTGGCCGGGCACAATTAGTATAATATATATTATGTATATATATCAGGCATGGGCAAACCTTTAGACACAGGGCCGCATTGCGTTTTAAAATTTGACAGATGAGCCAGTCCAGAGCAGATGGAGAATGTTTGCATGAACTAACTTAAAAAATGAACTAATTCCTGCGCACACTGCACATACCTCATTTGTAGTAAAAAAACAAAAACAAAACAAAAATGGGAAAGAAAGAACAATACAATTTAAAATTAAGAACAATTTTAACCAACATAAACATAACAGTATTTCAATGGAAGACCTCAGGGGACATCTAGTCCAACCCCCTTATGCCATGCAGGAAAAGCACAATAAAAATCACTTTCTACAGATGGCAATCCAGATTTTGTAATAATAATAATAAAAACAATAATAATCAGAAGAAGAGTCACTCCAGGGGCCATCTGGTCAAACCCCTTATGCCATGCAGGAAAAGTACCAAGTGCCCCAGAAGATGGCAATCCAGCTTCTGTAGTAACAGTAGCAGGATTAGTAGTAGTAATAATAATAGTAATAAGAGCAACCTCTTGGGTATCCAGTCCAACTCCTTATGCCATGCAGGAAAAGCACAATTAAAGCACCCCAACAGATGGCTTCTTAGCCTTTGTAATGATGATGAGGAGGAGGAGGCGGAGCCAGAGGCAGCAGGAAGCAACATGGCACCGTGGAGCCATGTTGAGAGCCACAGTTTGAGAACTCCTGTTTTAGATTATGTCTATGTAACTGCCCAACTTGATTCTTATCAATATTTTCTTTGAAACATGGGATTTTCTTCAAGAGTATATTAGAGCAATGGTTCCCAAACCTTTTTGGTCATGGAACCCTTCAGAAGACTTTCACCCCTGATTTTCCCACAGAACCCTAATTCTGTCCATACCTTCTTTCACCTACTCATATTGCCTGGGTGTTTTGTATAATGTAGGTTTGGTTCTACAGAGATTCAAAATTCATTTTTAAAGAAAAGGTACATAGATCTTCAATGATATTCATACTCTGACACAGATTTTTAAAAAAGATTTTTTTTTTTTTTTGCAGAAACCCTATGATGTTTCTGTGGAACACTAAGGTTCCAGGGAACACAGTTTGGGAACAGCTGCATTAGAACTTGGAAACAACCTGCACAACATTACTATTTTAAAATGTAATAAAATGACATATTGCATTCTTAAATTTTCAGTGTGACAACTAACACCAACTTGTTACTCCAAATATGTTGCTTTGGGAGATTATCTGAGTGGAATTTTATAATCTGTTTATATTACAAAAATTATTTCAAAGATAACAAAAAAGATAACATGCTAACAGAGAACAATGCAGTGAGTTACTCTTCCCTCTAATTCTGAGTTCATGCCAAAACTGATACAGTTCATTACTTAAAAACTCCTATTCTACTGAAAGAAACAGTCTTCTGGGTGAGAAAATGGCAGTGGTAGTTGCAGACAGGGGTGGTGTTTTCCATCTTCTGTGGAATAACCTTTGACTTACCCATAGATGATACCAAAATCCAAAGTTATGGCTCCAAAAAGTGCCCTTGAGGTTGACATACATATATAATAATCTTAAGATAGACATTTAAGATGTTCCTTATTCACTCAAACAGAAATATGACTCAAATAAACTGGATTGAAACATTTACAGTGAGTCTTTTTGCTCTCCATATAATTTTCACACATCCCACCATGCACACTCACAGTATGCCAGCAGAAATTCTGTGTATGCGCATGAACATACAGGGGCCCACTGGTTAAAATGAAAATGAGAGAGAAAGAGAGAGGTAACCCAAATAATCCATAGGTATACTTCAGCAAGTTAGCCAACCAGCCTCCAAGCATGAAGTGTGTATTGCCTTATCTTGTTTCATGTCAGCCATTGGGGTTATACATGCTTCAAAAAAGGGTCTGGCCCTAACTTCTGCAAGCAAGATAAACACCTGGCAAAAGGCAATTCCCATTGGCTAGAGTCAGAACTTGCATCTTGCTTAGCTTCCCCAAATGAACCCCTAGTTCCAAAAAAGAAAAGGAAGGGGGGTGGAACACATCTTTTCAAAGGCAGACTAAAAAAACACAGCAGCTCTTCAGGAGTGGAGCTTTGAAAAGAGAGAGGTGGAGACTGAGAGTGACAAAAAAGAGATTCTGTTCTATTTCCTTGTCAGCCTGGATTACATAACTGTACTGAAACATGATGTTACACTATGGAGCCTTTAAAAGCCCCACAAAAATTAGCATTTACGAATCTTATTCACCTCCCACATCATCAGTGACTCTCTTATGCAGTAGATATTAATACCTACTTTCCAAAGCAGTAGAAACGCCTCAGGCCACAGGGCATTTCGAATCACAGATTCATCACAATGGTCATTCATTCCAATAAGCATGCTCATACCTAGCAATACCAGCTGTATTCTTTGGGTTGAACAAATCCTCAGTTTTAGCCCTAACTGTGCTAGTCAACATTTCTTTAAGAAAGACAAAATTGCCAACTTATATGGGAAGATAAAAAGATATTGTCTACAAGTCCTTGGACTCAGTGTTGGAGATTACATTAGGTTTAAAACAGTGGAAAACAGGATCAACAAATTAGGCTTGATACACTTAATCACAGTAAAAGCAAAATATAGACTTGCTTTTATATACCCGTATTTACTCAAGTCTAATGCACCATCGAACCTACTGTGCACCTCAATTTTCAAAACCCTGAAATCAAAAAAGTATTTATTGGCAAATGTAATGCACAGCAGCAAAAAGTTTAACATTTGTAATTTGGCCAAAATAGGTGCACATCACAGTGGTTTAATGCTTAGAATTCCTTCTTTAAAAATAAGTGTTAGAGCACCAAAAATTTAAGCAACGGAAAAGAAACTGTGGGGTTCATCGAATCCACTTTAACTACCATGGCTCAATGCTATGGGATCATGGGGGCTGCCAAAGAATGATGATGCCTCACCAAACTAAATATCCCAGCATTGCATAACATTGAGCCATGGAAATTAAATTAGAGATGATATCCCTCAAATAGGAGCTCCAGATGCAGCTCCTATACTGTTGCTTTCGCTCAGCACTAAAATTACCATATTACGCTAATCTAATGCGCAGCGTGTTACCGTATTTTTCGCTTTATAAGACGCACTCCCCCCCCCCCAAAATAGAGGGGAAAAGTCAGTGTGTCTTATAAACGCAATCTGCGTCCAGGAAGGGAGAATGGGGCGATCTGTGCCGTCCGCACGCGCGGACAGCACAGATCGCCCCATTCTCCCTTCCTGGCGATCTGCGTCTTATCATCAGGTGCGTCTTATAAAGCGAAAATACGATAAATTGCTGAGCTGCTGAACTTGCTGACTGAAAGGTCGGCAGTTCAAATGCAGGAAGCGAGGTGAGCTCCCGCTGTTAACCCCAGCCTCTGCCAACCTAGCAGTTTGGAAACATGGAAATGTGAGTAGATCAATAGGTACCGCTCCATCGGGAAGGTGAAGGAACCGTGTTTCCCTGAAAATAAGAGTATCTTATATTACATTTTGCTCCCAAAGAAACACTAGGTCTTATTTTCAGAGGATGTCTTATTTTGCTCCCCCTTCCTCCACCGAGGAAGGCGCCTTTCCCTCCTTCTCCTTCCTCGGAGGAGGAGGCAGAAGTCGCTGCCACAGAGGAAGGAGAAGGGAAAGGCGCCTGCCTTTCCCTCCTTCTCCTTCGCGCCGCACACGCCTTCCTCAGGGGCAGCGGCTCCTTCCTCCTAGGTCTTACTTTCGGGAATGCCTTATATTTGGCAATTCACCAAAACCTCTACTAGGTCTTATTTTCAGGGGATGTCTTATTTTTGGGGGAACACGGTATGTGCCTAAAAGTCACCTGTAAAATTATAGCAATGCCATGAATTTCACAGAGGTTTCTTAGGTAAGGAGTATTTAGAGCTGGTTTCCTAATTGGCTTCCCAATAATAATTTGACCCCCCCCCCCAAAAAAGGGAAGATCCAATGGGAACCAACAATTGATGAAATACTACTACACGAGCAATAGAATAGAAACTACAGACTATTATTGTCCAAGAATCAGGATACTGGAAACATTCTAAATCCCCCCTTCACTCTTTCTGCAACCCCCTTTTTTACTACGTCTTCACCACCCCCAAATGACCCCTTTTTGTGTTTCTTTCTTTCTTTTTCTTCTTCTTCTCCCCCTTTTCCTCTTTCCTGTTCTTTTCTTTTTTTATTCATTCCCCCCTTGGAAACACCTTAATAAAAATTATTAAAATTATAGCAATGCCATGAATTTCACAGAGGTTTCTTAGGTAAGGAATATTTAAAGCTGGCTTCCCAACGGCTTCCTCTGTAGTATACCTCACAGCACATGGCATGTATTGGCAGCATTAATCAAGGCGGAGCTACTGAGCTTCCAAGATCAGACAGGATCTGGAGCCTTTAGGGTATTTAGGCAGGCTATTGCCCTCATATTATATAACATTAACTTAGCACAGTGAATAGCGTACTTGGTCGCCTTAGTAGATGATCGATCTACACCAGTAACTGGACAGGGGGAGTGTGTCCCTGCTGGTTCTGCTGGACCTTACAGCGGCCTTCGATACCATTGACCACGGTATCCTTCTGGGACGCCTTGCGGGGATGGGTCTTGGAGGTACTGTTTTGCAGTGGCTCCACTTATCCCTGGAGGGTCGGTCCCAGATGGTGTCACTGGGGGACACTTGCTCAGCCCCGTAACGTTTGTTTTGTGGGGTCCTGCAGGGGTCTGTACTGTCCCCCTTGTTGTTTAACATCTACATGAAGCCACTGGGAGAAATCATCAGGAGTTTCGGGGTGTGGTGTCATCTCTATGCAGATGATGTCCAGCCCTGTCACTCCTTTCCATCTGTCACTAAGGAGGCTGTTCAGGTCCTGAACCAGTGCTTGGCCGCAGTGTCGGGCTGGATGAGAGCCAACAAATTGAAATTGAATCCAGACAAGACAGAGGTCCTCCTAGTCAGTCGGAAGGCCAAACAGGGTATATGTTTACAGCCTGTGCTGGACGGGGTCACACTCCCCCTGAAGGCGCAGGTGCACAGTCTGGGGGTAATCCTAGACTCATCGTTGAGCCTGGAGCCCCAGGTCTCAGTGGTGGCTAGGGGATCCTTCGCACAATTAAAACTTGTGCGCCAGCTGCGACCATACCTTCGGAAGCCGGACTTGGGCCATGGTGGTCCACAATCTTGTTACATCCCGATTAGATTACTGCAACACACAGATTACTGCCTTTGAATACTGTTCAGAAGCTCCAACTAGTCCAATGGGAGGCAGCCAGGTTGTTAACTGGAGCAACGTACAGAGAGTGTACTACCCCTCTGTTATGTCTGCTCCACTGGCTGCCGATCAGCTACCGAGCACAATTCAAAGTGCTGGCTTTAGCCTATAAAGTGCTAAACGGTTCCGGCCCAGCTTACCTGTCCGAACGTGTCTCCCACTATGACCCATCACGCAATCTAAGATCCTCCGGGAAGGCCCTGCTCTTGGTCTCGCTAGCCTCACAGGTGCGGCTGGCGGGGATGAGGGACAGGGTCTTTTCAGTGGTGGCCACTCGCCTATGGAACGCCCTCCCAAACAAAATTAGACAGTCTCCCTCCCTCCTGTCTTTCTGAAAGAGAACTAAAACGTGGTTATGGGACCAGGCATTTGAGCATCAGTAGCAGCAGAAATGAAATATGAATATATGACCCACTGACAGACCCCCACCTGGACATGAAAAGTGCCTCAAATGTATATTTAAATGTATAATTATGTATGCTTTTAATGTGTACTCTTAATTTTTTTGCCATTTTTAATCTTGATGGATTTTTAAATCTGATGTACCGTATATACTCGAGTATAAGCCGACCCTAATATAAGCCGAGGCACCTAATTTTACCACAAAAAACTAGGATAACTTATTGACTCGAGTATAAGCCGAGGGTGGAAAATGCAACAGCTACGGGTAAATTTCAAAATAAAAATAGATACCAATAAAATTTTATTAATCAAGGCATCAGTAGGTTAAATGTTTTGAATATTTACCGTATTTCAAAGAAAAACAATAAACTAGCTCTATAAGTGGAAAAGTAGGGGCAACAAAAACAATATGGTATCAACAATAACCTAATAATAACAATAATAATAATAATAATAATAATAATAATGTGATGAACCATGGGCCTTGTAGTCCTGCTCAGGACATTGTAATCCCTGATGAAGATGAAAACTTGGGTTTTTTACCTTCCCAGTCTGAACTGGATTCCTCTCAGCCAGATCCTTCCCAGGCAGATCTGGAAACCTTGCACCTGCAAGAAAGTTGTGCCCCAGAAGTATGTCAAACAACCCCAGAGCCTACTTCTCCCGTGTTCTTGCGCCGGGAGTTTTGTAAACAACAGAGAAGTTTGGATTCAGCTTCGCGCAGGAGTGCGAGGATAGCAGCTAAGAATGTTGCCAATTAACATTGGTTCTCGTGAGAATCTTTAAGGAGTTTAACATCTGGTCTCAGAGTTTAGCTTTCGTTTCGGATTCCCAGAGAACCGCTTTGGTGAGAAAGTTGGACTCTATATAGGTGTTTTGCCCGCGTAGCAACTTCGCGGAGTCAATTCGTCAGCCTACGGAGCGAGTTGTGTCTGGACAGCGCGCTCCGATTCAAGCCTCGCTTCAGCTCAAGCCTTGCCTTGCTATCCAGCCTTCGCCTTGCTTCCCAGCCTTTGTTTACCTACGGACTTTGCCTTGTTTCCCAGGACTAATCCTTGCCTTGTTTCACGGATTTTACCAAGTTATTCCACGGACCTTGTTCTTGTTCTTAGTTACCTTGTTCCACGTTCAAGCCTTGTTTCAAGTATCAAGTTATTTCCTAGCCACGCTCAAGTTTTATGGACTAAGGACCTTGTCATCTCCCCTCACTTTGCTTGGCAAAGTGAGTGTTTCGGTTATTGGATTACAACTTTGGACCTTAATATTTCTTATTGGACATTGCTTTTTTGGACTAATTCTGACCTTTCCTGAAGGGTCTAATTCTGGACTATTTTCTATACTTGTTTTTATTAACTTTATATATTCCTTCAATAAAGATATTAGTTAGATTCTGGCCTCTGTGTATGGTTATTGGTGCCTCTGCCGCCTGGGTCGTGACAGTTTGACTCCGCCACCCATAAGCACCAACTAACCGAGGCCAGGATGTCTACCGGAGCCGCGCCGGCTGGACAGCCGCTCAGCTACACCATCAGCAAGGACGAAGTGGACCGCATCCGTGACAGACTCAACGCGCAGGATGGAGAAATAAAAGGGTTGAGGGAGCGCGGAGTTCGCCTCCCGGCCATGGCGTTGCCTACCAAGTTTTCTGGAGAAGCTGCTAAGGTTCATGTTTTCCGCCGCCAATGTCAAGCTTATCTAGAGGCCCGTGATGCCGAGTTTCCCCAAGAAGACATCAAGGTGGCGTGGGTCTACAGTCTTCTAGACGGACCAGCGGCTAGCTGGGCGACGGCCCTGTTTGATCAAGCCTCCCCCCACCTAAGTTCAGCACAACGCTTCTTGGATCACCTTAAGGAGACCTGGGGAATCGAGGACAATTTGGAGGCAGCCGGTCACAAACTCCGGCGCCTCCTTCAAGGAGACAGACCCATGTCTCAGTACATAGCCGAGTTCCGCGTGCTGGCCCACAACACCGGCTGGAACGATGTAGCCCTCAGAGGACAATTTCGGGAGGGTCTCAACATTGAAATGCTGGAAGAAATCTCCAAGGTGGATCCTCCCCAGACCCTCGAGGCACTCATTGATCAATGTTTACGGGCTGAAGTCATGATTGCCAACAGGAAACAATGGGTTCGAGGCCAGGGCGGTAGAGCCGGGGCAAAACCCCCCGCTCCCGCCAGTGTTCAGCCACGTCCGGTGTGGAGACCCCCGCCGCCAACCCCATACCCCAGAGGAGGCGAGGAGGTGCCGATGCAGTTGGGCAATGTGCGTCCCAGACTAGATGCCGCCGAGAAGGCCCGTCGTCAACGCTTGAACCTCTGCTGGTACTGCGGGAACGGGGGCCACTTCGCCAGAGAGTGCCCAGCCAAAGGGAAGCCTGCCGCCCGTCTTGCGGCGGCGTCCTCCACGGAGTCGAAGGCGTCTGAGCCGACTGGCACACAGCCGGCGGGGGAAGCCAACGACCGGGTGTAGAGAGGCTCGCCAACCCGGTCAAAAAATCCATCCAAGAGCCGCCAACCGGGGTCCTGTTCCTTCTCGTGGTCACATTATGGTCAGCAAAAAGGGGACCCGTCATGATCCACGCCATGATAGACTCTGGAGCTACCAACAATTTCATCGATAGAGAGTATGCCGACTCTCTGGGATTACAATATCATGATTTCAAGAATGCCCGTGTGGTGCAAGCCATAGACGGCCGTCCCCTCAAGACGGGCCCCGTAAGCCAGTGGTCGGAACCCACCAGGATGTGGATAAGGGAACATATGGAAGAGATTTCCTTCTTTGTTACCGAGGTTCCCCATTTCCCTGTGATTTTGGGAATTCCATGGCTGACACTCCACGACCCTAACATCTCCTGGTCCAACAGAGAACTGCAGTTTGCTTCACCGTACTGCCAAAACCATTGCCTCGTAGCCAAGGTATGCCATGCCACAGACTCCGAGCCCATCATCACCTTGCCAAAGAAGTACTCCGAGTATTGGGATGTATTCAATGAGAAAGAAGCCGAAAAATTACCCCCACATAGACCTTATGACTGTGCCATTGACTTGGTGGAGGGGGCCCCGATCCCGCGAGGGCATCTCTACTCCCTGACTGAACCAGAGCAAGAAGCTCTCAGGGAATTCTTAGAGACAAACCTTCGCAAGGGGTTCATCAGACCCTCTCAATCCCCAGCCGCCTCCCCAGTGATGTTTGTGAAGAAGAAGTCAGGGGAATTACGCTTGGTGGTGGACTACAGAGCATTGAACAATATCACCAAGCGGAACAGCTATCCCCTGCCCTTAATCTCGGATCTACTGGACCGACTTCGAGGAGCCAAGGTCTACACCAAGCTGGATCTTCGGGGGGCTTATAATCTAGTTCGCATCAGAGAAGGGGACGAGTGGAAGACCGCCTTCCAGACTAAATTCGGATTATTCGAGTCCCGAGTTATGAATTTCGGTTTATGCGGAGCTCCCGCAACGTTCCAGCATTTTGTCAACGATATTTTTCAGGACTATCTAGACAGATTCTTGATAATCTACCTGGACGATTTTTTGGTGTTTTCCAGATCACAATCAGAACATGAGAACCACGTCAAAATGGTGTTGCAACGACTGCGGGATCATGGACTTTATGCCAAGCTAGAAAAATGCGCTTTTGATCTACAAGAGGTAGATTTCCTTGGCTACCGCATCTCGCCTCTAGGGCTTTCCATGGATCCAGCCAAAGTTTCAGCAGTATTGGAATGGCGGGCGCCAACTAACAAGAAAGAGGTGCAGCGTTTCTTGGGGTTCGCGAACTACTACCGCAAGTTCATTCCAGATTTTGCCCGCTGGTCCGACCCCATCACTAGCTGCATCCGTGGAAAGCAGCCTTTCCGCTGGACTGATCAAGCAGAGAAAGGGTTCCAGCAACTGAAGAAACTATTCACCTCCCAGCCAATTCTACAGCACCCAAATCCTGGAACCCCTTTTGTGGTGCAAGCGGACGCCTCTGATGTGGCAATTGGGGCTGTACTCTTACAACCGGTGGGAGATCACCTCCACCCCTGTGCCTTTTATTCTCGTCAACTAACCACACCAGAGAGGAATTACACCATTTGGGAAAAAGAACTACTGGCCATAAAGGCAGCCTTTGAAACTTGGAGACATTGGCTAGAAGGGGCCAAATTCCCCATTGAAGTCCACACTGATCATCGTAATCTAGAACATCTAAGAACTGCCCGCAAACTAAATCAGAGGCAGCAACGTTGGGCTTTATTCTTTGAACGTTTCAACTTCCAGATCCATTATGTGACCCCAGCTCAAACCAAGCAAGCAGACGCCCTGTCACGTAAACCGGAATACGCTGCAGGACGCAAGGAGACCTTTGAATCCCAACTGCTACAACCTGAGAACTTTGCCACGCTCACAGTGGGGAACACCAAATCCAGTCCCATTGGTTCAACTTCCCCTACTCCAGGACCCATCTGTGCTCAAGAAATCAGGGCTAGTCAGCAAGCAGATGCCTGGGCGCAGGACCAACTTCGCCAAGGTCTGCATTTTCCCTTTTCGCTTAAAGATGGGCTGCTCTGCTATAGAAATCATGTTTATATCCCACCCGGACCGGGCAGGGAAAAAGCGCTTCGTCTGTGTCATGACTGCAAACCAGCAGGACACTTCGGACTATTTAAAACCATGCATTTGATCCTAAGAGATTTTTGGTGGCCCAAGATCCGCAAGGATGTGGAAAAATATGTCAACACCTGCCCAGTATGCCAGCGCTCCAAGATACGAAGGGAGAAGCCCTCAGGGCTTTTGCACCCCCTTCCTACCCCATCTCGCCCATGGGAAATAATTTCCGCGGATTTCATCACTGACCTACCACCTTCCTGTGGATTCACCACGATCTTAGTGGTGGTGGACCTATTCACCAAGTTAGCCCATTTCATTCCCTGCGAAGGCCTCCCCACGGCCAAAGAAACTGCGGATCTATTTCTTCAGCATGTTTTCAGACTACATGGATTGCCCAAGAGTTTAGTCACAGACCGTGGATCTCAATTCACCTCTCGTTTTTGGAAGGCACTACAAAAACTACTGGGCATAGACTCTCGCTTATCTTCAGCTCATCATCCCCAAACAGATGGGCAAACGGAGCGCACCAATGCCACTTTGGAGCAGTATCTTCGCTGTTATGTAAACTACCAACAGGACAATTGGGCTTCTCTGTTACCACTGTCTGAGTTTGCCTACAATAATGGAGTTCAAGCTTCTACAAAAGAAACGCCGTTCTTTGCAAACTACGGTTTCCATCCACGTTTCTTTCCCCCTGTCATTGAAACTTCAGAAGTTCCCGCAGCAGAGGATTGGCTGCAGGAACTCACAGCGGTGCAACAACTTTTGCTCCAGCAACTGGACCAAGCCAAGGAGGACTATAAACGCCACGCTGACAAACACCGCCAGCCGGGCCCCGAAATCAAGGTAGGAGATCGGGTTTTTCTGTCCACTCGCTTCCTGCCCTCCCACCGCCCTTGCCGGAAGTTAGATGCCCGTTTCATTGGCCCCTATCCAGTGGTGGCGCAATTAAACCCCGTGACTTTCAAACTCCAACTTCCGCGTTCAATGCGCATTCACCCAGTGTTTCACCGTTCCCTGCTCCTTCCGGCGGATGGTGTGCGTCCTGATACAGACCAACCGGCCCCCCCTCCTGTTTTGATGAATGGGGAGGAGGAGTTCGAGGTTGAGGACATTTTGGATTCTCGCTTTCATCGCCGCCGCCTACAATATCTCATTGACTGGGTGGGTTTTGGGCCTGAGGAACGCTCTTGGGAAGACGCCTCCACAGTCCATGCTCCTGATCTAACCCGTCGCTTCCATCTGACCTATCCCACCAAACCGCGACCTCGCGCCTCGGGGAGAGGACCCCAGTTTGGGAGGGGCCCTGAGGAGGGGGATAGTGTGATGAACCATGGGCCTTGTAGTCCTGCTCAGGACATTGTAATCCCTGATGAAGATGAAAACTTGGGTTTTTTACCTTCCCAGTCTGAACTGGATTCCTCTCAGCCAGATCCTTCCCAGGCAGATCTGGAAACCTTGCACCTGCAAGAAAGTTGTGCCCCAGAAGTATGTCAAACAACCCCAGAGCCTACTTCTCCCGTGTTCTTGCGCCGGGAGTTTTGTAAACAACAGAGAAGTTTGGATTCAGCTTCGCGCAGGAGTGCGAGGATAGCAGCTAAGAATGTTGCCAATTAACATTGGTTCTCGTGAGAATCTTTAAGGAGTTTAACATCTGGTCTCAGAGTTTAGCTTTCGTTTCGGATTCCCAGAGAACCGCTTTGGTGAGAAAGTTGGACTCTATATAGGTGTTTTGCCCGCGTAGCAACTTCGCGGAGTCAATTCGTCAGCCTACGGAGCGAGTTGTGTCTGGACAGCGCGCTCCGATTCAAGCCTCGCTTCAGCTCAAGCCTTGCCTTGCTATCCAGCCTTCGCCTTGCTTCCCAGCCTTTGTTTACCTACGGACTTTGCCTTGTTTCCCAGGACTAATCCTTGCCTTGTTTCACGGATTTTACCAAGTTATTCCACGGACCTTGTTCTTGTTCTTAGTTACCTTGTTCCACGTTCAAGCCTTGTTTCAAGTATCAAGTTATTTCCTAGCCACGCTCAAGTTTTATGGACTAAGGACCTTGTCATCTCCCCTCACTTTGCTTGGCAAAGTGAGTGTTTCGGTTATTGGATTACAACTTTGGACCTTAATATTTCTTATTGGACATTGCTTTTTTGGACTAATTCTGACCTTTCCTGAAGGGTCTAATTCTGGACTATTTTCTATACTTGTTTTTATTAACTTTATATATTCCTTCAATAAAGATATTAGTTAGATTCTGGCCTCTGTGTATGGTTATTGGTGCCTCTGCCGCCTGGGTCGTGACAAATAATAACTTCATTTGGATCCCACCCTATCTCCCCATGGGGACTCAGGCCGGCTTCCAACATAGTAACAGGCAAACATTCAATGCTTATATAAACAATGTAGAGCTAGATATAGATCTATAATTATAGATACTAATTTCACATATGCATTTCCCTGAAATGTTTGCAAATCCCCTCTCAGATATGCTAACAAGCACGGCAACTACTAGCTTGGGAGGGTAGGCAGTAATTTCTTTGAAATACTCATTTTAGACCTGCTAACTAAAGAAATCCTCCAAAACGGGGGAGGGGGAAGATATCAAATTAAACCTATGTTACTTTAATTTCCCTCCTTATTGAAAAAAAATTACATCTTGAAGGAGATAAAAACCTGTATCTGTTAGGAAAGCTAGAATATAGATTAAGCATACCAGAAGTGTTTCAGATTTTAGATTTCTTCCGATTTTGGAATATCTGTATTTGTATACACATATACAATGAGATATTTTGACGATAAGACCTAAGTCTAAACAAAAAAATCATTTACTTTTCATATACACATTCTATATACACATCCTGAAGGTAATTTTATTCACAACATTTTTAGTAATTGTGTGCATGAAACAAAGGTTCTATGCATCAAACTGTCAGAAAGCAAAGGTGACACTGACCATCTCAGTCACCTATGTGGATAGTATCGGATTTTGAAGTATTTTGAAGGATTCTGGATAAGGAATGCTCAAGCTGTATTCAGAATTCCATAGATGAAGTACCTTCCAGATGTTGTTGAATTACAGTGCCTATATGGTTTGGGACTGCAATATCAGAAGGAGCACCACTCTCCATATTTATGTGCCCCAGAACCGATATCTGCTGGAGGGGTGGTCTTCTGTGTCCCCCTAGTTGGAATGATGGGATCCCTAGCTGGAATGATGCCTTCTTTGATGTGGTGCCCTGTTTGAAATACTCTCCCCTTGGAGGTACAACCAATTTCAATAAAATTTGACACGATTCCTACCCATCTCATTGATAGGTTGCAATGAACACACAGCAGGCTGGCAGCTTGTCTATCCCTTTAACCTCCAGTGCAGATGTTTGCTTCATTTGTGATAAAGTTTTGCAATGAATTGCTTGAAACAAATCTGCCTTTCTGACAGTGAAGACTCCTTCAACCTATTATTATTCATGATTAATCCTATTATAAACACTATACTATTATTTTCTAACTTTTTTCTTTCTCTGATAGCATAGGCTTAACCAATATCATTGGAAACAAAACATATAATTTGTAGAGATTCATGAGATACTGGTTTCACAGGTTTTGCTGCTACATCGGTATGGTTAAAAAAACATACCACTATATGAACAATGCGGCTTGCCATCTGTAACAAGGTGGCTGGAGGATAATAGGAAATGAAGGTTCAAATCTCTAAATAGCTGGGAAGTTTAGTAGGCATTTTGCTGAACTTTTGCCCTATATATCATACGTAATTCAATGACCAGTAAGTACTTCACATTATTAGCTATGATGCAATCCCTCTGTCGCCATTGCTGCTCCCACTTTTCCAGGGCCTACCTAAGGCTCATTTTGATTTAGGAATGAGAAGAAATTACTTCTAAACTTGTAAACTGTATTCAGATCAATACATTCTAAGTTAAATTCTAAGTTAAATAGGCACACACACCTAATTTGTACAGCACAATAAACTTGACTTATATTGTATCAGGAGAATGGTTTTAATATGTGGTTTGTCTTTGGATTACCCAATTGACCATGTGGAAAGCACAATAAACAAACTGCAGTGCAGTGAGAACAAACATACAGCATGTATCAGAAGACTAAGACATATTTTTATAAATATTTATGCTAGAATAATACTAATACTAATACTAATAATAGATTATTCTAACATCTGAATGAACACCATGTTGGGTTTTCATAGTGTCTCTGATAGAAAATCTACTCAATATGTGATGGCTGAATAAATTATAACCTGTAGGTTCTCTATTCACACTATTGAATGGTTTCCTCCCCTCTTTTTCCCAAGCTGGCTTAATCATCATTGGAATATTCAAACAGTGAAGAGAAATCAGTACATAGGAAGGCATTACATGGGGGCTTCACAATTCAGAGGCTTCCCTTCTGTCGTCCTCCAAACAGAAATATGTGGCAGAATTTCATTTTTAACTTGGGGGCTTCTGAAAATAACGCATGGGGAGATAGTCATAGTTATATCTGAATGAAATTGAAGTCACACAATGAAAAAATGAAGCAGTTACCGCCAAATGTATGACCAGATTGGAAAAAACTAGAGAAATTGGGAGGTCTAAAAAGCAAATTGAATGAAAGCACAAACTTGGTGCACAATCTTACTAATCCAATATTTTCTTTACACGTCATCTAACTGAAATAATATAATACGCTTCTCTTGTTCACCTCTACCTCTCTCCCTTTCAAGTTTGTTTTTGTTAGTAAGCCCACTGGGAAACAAACATGTCAAATCTGATTTTTAAATAGAACATAATAATGTTATTTTGATTATGTTGGTATTTCACATGCCAACAGCATATTATTAATCCATCTCTTAAGTTTACATGACTTATTATACATATAGAAATATTAAAGAACTACAACAATTGAATATTTTATGAATGAAGGAGTCTAAAGCTGAAATCCTTTGCTTGCTCACTTGGGAGTATATTTAATTGAATTCATTGAACCGACAGGTAAATTAATCTACCTAAAAAGATTCTGCAGGAATTAAAAACTTGTCTTGTTTTCTTTGAAATTTTGGCAAATGTACAACCAGCAGCTGCTTTATGTTATGAAGATAATTTGATATGAAAATTAGGAAGTTCAGTCCCTTCATTATACTCTTGGACTTTCTAAATAAGTCTTGCTGATTCTTTTGTTTTATTTTATTTTATGTTTTGTTTTGTTTTTTTGTAATGGCAGAAAAAGTTAACATGCTGTTAGTTGGCTACTGATATGTACTGTGTCATTCTGGACATTCCTCTTAACCTAATTTTTGTCTCTCTGTAACCATAAATAGATTGAAGATTCCAAATTCCAGGCATTCTTCTTAAACAATATTATGCAACTTTACATACAGGACATGAATAAATGTTTCTGCAAAAAAGTCTGTGAACTTGCTAAGCAAATAAAGAAATTTCCCTCAAGTTTTCGTTCTTCGGCATTATTTTTTTTCTTAAATGGCCAACTGAATATGTTTCCTGGATTTGAACATTTTAATTTAGCTTTAAGAAGAGGGAGTGAATGGATTGAGAATTAGCTGTTTGAGGATATTACCTCAACAAAGGTAACATTATTTCATCTGGGCTATAATTGGCAAGTTTTACCTATATGGTATCTAAATGTTTTTTTCAGGTTTAACAGTACATGTATCTATTGAGAAATTCAATGTTCTCTGCCTGATAAATGTTCAGTTAGTTTTGCACAGGACAAGACAATCAGGGTCTTATTAAGGTAACTTCACTAATGTAAATGGCATTGAAATTTTATTACCAATCTTTTATGGTCCTTTGTCACACATCTCCCCAAAGTGAAGGAGTGGTTTTTGCTTGCACTGAGATTCCTCCTGTACAAATGAAATGCAACAGAAACATCTCTTTAAAATATGTAGCGGTGTGACTCTAACAGCATCACTTTACTTCTCCTATATGATTTTAAAAATCTGCTTTTTCCTGATGAAGCAGCCAGTGCAATATAGATTTTGTGCATTTCAGTTAGCCAATAAATGTATCATGGATTTTGTATTTTGCTGGCTAACCAACATTACTACCCTTGAATATGTTTAATTATTAATGGGCTCTTTCTCCACAGTTTACTTGAGACAAGACTGTGAGCAATTACAATCAAACCAGAAGCTGGAACAAAAAAAAACTTTAAAAGGTGCCACAATATCAGGTAACTGTTTATCTGCAGCCCTTAAAATTATTTAAGACCTCTGGAATTTCATCCAACATTTTTTCTCCTTTTTTGGGTCATCACTTACAATTGCACTTTGATGATAATATACGGCCATAAACAGGAACGCTTGTCAAATCTAAAATCAGTCAACAACAAAAAGGAAGATGGATGCAAGGCAGTTTTAACTGTAGAGATGTCCTGTTCTACCTGCCTTGACCTCCTTACCCAAAGAGGGTTAAACAGTCTTTAAACCTTTGATTTTTCAAACAACCTACAAGAAACATATAGCACAAGTGATCCTAAAATGTGCACAGACTCTCAACCTCCTTAACTCTTTTCACACTTTTGCCTCCCATATTTTCAGTATCCTTACTGCAAAATTATCTTAGCAACTGCTTGGGAGGAAAACACTTAATCACTACTTCAAGGCTACATCAGCACTGAAACTCCACTCATTCCTAAGGCCTGACGAAAGGGGCATAAGTTTCTGGTCCTAGTCTGAAACAGCTTGTATAACATGGAGAACAGTAGAGAGAAAGGTGATATAACTTCTCAGTTGAGCATACTAGTTAAATTACTATGTCAACATTTGGCACACACAGTCTATATGCAGAGCCAATGTGGTATAGTGGTTTAAATGTTGAGGTATGCTCTGGAGACCAGGGTTTGAATTTGCACTCAACCATGGAAACCTTAGACAAATTACACTCTCCCAGCCTCAGGACAAGGTAATGGCAAACCACCTCTGAACTAATCTTGCCAAAAAAGCCTATGTATAAGAGAGCTTATGACCTGCTATAGGCAGCCAATGAACTATATATAGAAGAAATAAACACTCAACAAAATATGCTAATAGTTCAAGCTAGTCCTTATATTAGAAATGGCATAGCAAAGACACATGCATTCATCTTCAAAAATACATCTATTGAAAAGAGCTTTCTTTTTGTTACTGAAGGTCTCTATTTTTAATTGAACAAAACAAGGTTAATCATTGGATCTGTCCTACCCACATTCCTTCCCAACATTAGTCTCCCTCCATATTTTCAGCATGCAGGCCATTCATAACTGCATACACACAACAATACTTAAGAGTGTTCAACTAATCTAGTTAAAACTGTAAACAGTTCCAGTAAAGTTCTTTAATTATTCAGACTGCATCCTTCATACTGAAAGCTATTTTATTCTTCATGATACACTCTTGATCCTGGACTACTGAGATCATATACTAAGTACAGAGCTAGCATCGCTTCATTTCTAGACCTCATGGACTATGTTTGTATGTGTTTGAAGAAGATTTGCTTGTACTTTTAATTGGGCAAAGAAGATTATTTGGTCCTACAAAGAATTTTTAAGTTGAGGAGAACTCAGTCTTGGCAAACTGTGGTTTAACAAACCAGGAAAGCGTCTACAAAGACAAATATATGAAGAAGAGCAAACGGTGTGTGTGAATACCCTGTTTCCCTGAAAATAAGACATCCCCAAAAAATAAGACCTAGTAGAAGTTTTGCTGAATTGCTAAATATAAGGCCTCCCCCGAAAGTAAGACCTAGCAACGTTTTTGTTTGGAAGCATGCCCAGCGCCTGCCAAACAGAACACCAGAGCATGCAGGATTGGTAAATGTACATACCAGTTGTACATGGAAATAATGGTAGTAACAAGAAATTCTTGATAGAATTCAGAGTTTGTCTGGTTATGTTGGTTTGTGATGACAACTACTGTACAGTATATAATAAATGTTCTTTTTTGTTCAACAATACATGTGAATTCTTCTTCATGGAAAAATAAGGCATCCCCTGAAAATAAGACCTAGCACATCTTTGGGAGCAAAAATTAATATAAGACACTGTCTTATTTTCGGGGAAACATGGTAGATGCACATATCTTTTTCAAGTCATGTTTGAAGAATATAGTAATCAAATGAAGCCATTCTATAGAGGTAGGCAACTCTGTTGGCTCAGGATGCACATATAATTTTCTGTCTGGGGAACCACATGGATTCCCAACCCTCAAAGAGCTTTTTAAGTTTAGAAAAAGTTTTTAAGTCTAGTTTTCTAAACCATTTTAAAAACTCAAACAGTGCATGAGATCCCTGTGATCAATTTAAATGGTGAATTGCTATTACTAGTTACTTCCAGGAAAGGCAAATCTCCGTATTTTCCAAATAGACAGTAGTCAGGTGGAAGTACGAGAGTGAAGAAATAGCCTTGAGGGTCACGTGCAACCTCGGGGTCATATTTTTCCCACCTTATCCTAAAGAGAACAGTTCAAATGTGTTGTATTTTAGTTACAAGATGAAGTTCCACAATTATTAAAGAATGAGTAATTCCATCGGTATGGTGAATGGGCACAAATTGTGAAATTAATTATCTTATTAGTTAAATATATTTCCAGAATTGGCATTATAGAGGTCAGCTATGCTATCCTGAGTTTTAATCTCCCTTTGTTTGTTATGTTAGGAGACAGTTAAAACCTAATTTATGTATTCTAGGACTTTCAAATAATTGGAATGTAAGGAACAATAAAGCCATTCTGTGTACGTCTTTCTTGTGCTAACTTGGAGGCATTTGACATTTATGACCCCAAATTAGATAGGAGGTGACATACAGAAATAAAAACTGGTAAAAACATTCTTCAAAAAGCAGATCAAACCAAAGTATTGATATAGAAACATGTCAGCAGATGACAGACCACAAAGCCAAGCTTACAGTCTTAGAAGCACAAATCAGATCTAAGAATGTTGCTCATTCTGTCTTTCCACACTGCTTCCTATTGTGACCAATTCACATGTTATCATAGATATAAACTCTGGCATGGTAGTGACGCCACACAGCTCTCAAGGATGGGAAACATTAACCACTGTGGCAAATCCTACCACACAGTAGCTATGCAAGGCATTAAGCAAGGAGGCTGTCCGTAGGACAGGCCAATGCTGAGGTGCAAACTGCAAATCCCCACATGGAACCATGTGCCATATCATGTTGCTTGGCTCCTACAGAATGGTTTATTTATTATCTAATATTATCTAATATCATTCATGTTCATGATATTATACAATTACTAAGTTTAACAGGTTTGAAAACTTGTTTTCTGTTGCTCTACAGAAAAGCATCCAAACTGCAGGAAAAGAGATTCCACCTGATTATTAGGAAAAACTGTGCCTACAGTGGAATATGCTGCCTTGGAGTGCACTGGAGTCTCTTTCTCTGGAGATTTTTAAAGAGATATTATATGGCCATCTGTCAGGAGTGCTTTGGGTGTTCATGTCAGAGGGTTGGACAGATAGAGACTTTGAGCAGTGGATTATGAAAAAGGTGAAAAAACATGGAATTTAATGTTTGAGATGTTCATAATATGGTCTTGATTTTGACAAGAAAGCTGAAGAATAACATGCAATTAAAAGAGAAACCATCAAATAACAAAATAGTAGATTAAGTGATTCACCGAGATGTTTAGCCATTCTCAAGTGACCCACAAAAAGCTATGAGAACCAATATAAAGGCTTTACAGAGGAATTAAGAAGCTCAATACGTCTGATCAAAGCAAGCAGGTAAATTCACGGAACCCTCTGAGAAGTAAAGAAGTCAGGAAAAGACAGGAAACATGCTGCCAATCCAAGTATCTTTCTATCATTCTCAACTACAACACCCATAGCAAATTAACTTTGTTATTCTATTTAATATTTTAACCAATGAAAAAGCAAACTTCAAAGTTGGTGTATACACTGATCTCAAAAAATCTTTTATCCAGGAACCAAAGAATTTTCATTTCATACTTTACTTATTTAAAATCGCACCACACATATACATGCTGTAAAAAGAGGCATCTTCTTAATTGTTTAAAAAGTTCAACTGGGAAAGAGCCACTTCTTAATGGGAATTATCACCACCCACCAATCAATCCTACCCAGCCCTAACTCCTATTCCTCAACTTCACAGCAAAGTAATACTGACCTGGCCATTCAGATTACAGTAGAGTCTCACTTATCCAAGCTAAATGGGCCGGCAGAAGCTTGGGTAAGCGAATATCTTGGATAATAAGGAGGGATTAAGGAAAAGCCTATTAAACATCAAATTAGGTTATGATTTTACAAATTAAGCGCCAAAACATCATGTTATACAACAAATTTGACAGAAAAAGTAGTTCAATACGCAGTAATGTTATGTTGTAATCACTGTATTTACGAATTTAGCACCAAAATATCACAATATCGCAAACATTGACTTAAAAAATGGCTTGGATAACCCAGAAGCTTGGATAAGCGAGGCTTGGATAAGTGAGGCTCTACTGTATCTGTAACACAACACTGTTACTGTATTTTGAAACAGACTAACACCCAAAGTACTGCAATGCAAACAACATCAAAAATCAAAAAAAGATTACAGCACCTATGAGGTAAGTAGGGATTTTTGGCCATATAGATGCCTTCTAAGTTCTACAGAAAGCTTGGCCATCTTTTCAAAGCAGTAAGGTCTCTCTATGTAGACTGGATGACAGAAGTGAGCACTATATTTTTCTTTCTTCACTAGCTTAGTGGTTTGGCAGATTGCAGATACAATTAAGGTAAAGATATAAGAAATCAGGATCAAAATTAAAGTAGTTATGTTCCAGATTCTGCTATCATTAGAGTAGGTCACATAGTTATTTTTCACAAGTATCCATCCATACAATAAACCTAAGTGATAAAGTATGTAGGGAAATGTTCTAAAATTATCTGCCTTTTGTGTGTGCCAGTAACTGCATGTATCTGAAAGCACACCTCTGAACCTTGTCCCAACCATGCCAGTAGCAAATGCCAAACAGCATTTCATGTGTTTCACATCACATGCAATTTATTCCAAAACATAAACTGTTGTTGTTCTTAGCAACCAACTTGCAGGCTTCAATGTTATGGTTTCAGCATGAAACTAGGGCAAGTTAGGCAACACTGACCCTCAGTATTACCAAGATGGAATTCTATCTTTTGAGAAACACTATTCTGAAAAAGTTTATGAAAGGAGAAAAATAAATCTATGACTAACTTTATTATTAGTCTTGGCTAATCAGCCTCGATGTTCTTATTCCAGTGCCAGTCCTATTCATTGTAAAGTGATATTACTAATAAGATATGTGATCAGATCTTTGCATAGCTCCCTTGGAACATGCTTTATTATTTTTTAAAGCATGGTGCAGTGGTCTGACTATTGAGCATCCCACTGGTGACTTGGGCCTGTCACCGAGAGGAAATCAAAAGCAAACCCACACTGAACTTATGGTGTTTGGATTGCCATAAGTGAGAAACTACTTGAAAGCACACTCAACAATAAAAATATCTATCAGTCCATCCATAATTATAGCTATAGCTTGACTTTCTCATAAACTGGTCATATACAAAAAGAAAAATACAGTGTTCCCTCACTTATTGCTGAGGTTAGGTTCCAGGACCACCTGCAATAAGTGAAAATCCATGAAGTAGGGACGCTATACATTTATACATTATTTTAGTAGTTATACACTATTTTAAGTCTTTATCAACCAATCGTGTGTTGATAAATCGCCTCCTTCTCCTCCCGTTGCCGCTTGGGCTCCTTTTCTCTTCCTTTGGCTTCTCCTTCCTTAGGCTGTAAATTGTAATTTTTTATTATTTATAATAGTCTTTTAGAGTTTATTGAAAAACCGCAAAACAGCGAATCTGCAAAAAGCGAACCGCGAAGTAGTGAGGGAGCACTGTAACCCAATAAAACACATATAAAACATACAAAATTAAGTTCAAAATAGTATTTGTTAACAACATTAAAACCAATTTAAATCCTTTTTTAAAACAAGTATTAAAAACAGTACACCACCCTGGTTTCATCAAGGTGGATGAGGTACATAAAGCCTTTCACAGGCCAGGGCCAACACATATTCAATGTGTTGGGAAACATATGGGAGGAGCCTGTCAGCACGGCCTCATGAAGCCCATACAGACTTTTTTTCAGCACATGAGGAAGGCTGTTTGAACCATCTCCCTTTTCTTAAGTTTCTGATCAAATATACTTGCCTATATATAAACAGTAGAGATGTGTACAAAAATGTTCCTTCGTGCTATTGTTTCGTTTCGCCCGTTTGTCTACACAAAATGAATGAAGACATGTTTGAAGGAAACTAGAGGCGACATGAAAATGAAAGCCGCAGAGTCATTGTGCTTGCTTTTGTTTTCCTTTCCTTTCAGCCCCATAACAATAAGCAGATACTGAGAGAGGGCTGCTTTCCCATTACACCCGATGTGTACCGATGGGATATAATAATAATATTTACATTAATATTAAGAACAACAGTTATTCTGCCACCCTAAGCTGAGTCTGGGAGAGGAGTGCCTCCCCATGACAGCCGATGTGTGCCACTGGGTTTTAATAATAATAATAATATTAATAACAATAGTACCCAAATGTTTTAAAAGTTGGTGAGCGGGTTCGAAATGCCCTCCGTGTGTGGTGATTTAGAATCATAGAATCATAGAATAGTAGAATTGGAAGAGACCTCATGAGCCACTCAGTCCTACCCCCGCTAAGAAGCAGGAAATCGCATTCAAAGCACCCCCGACAGATGGCCATCCAGCCTCTGCTTAAAAGCCTCCAAAGAAGGAGCCTCCACCACAGCCCGGGGGAGAGGGTTCCACTGTCGAACAGCTCTCACAGTGAGGAAGTTCTTCCTGATGTTCAGGTGGAATCTCCTTTCCTGTAGTTTGAAGCCATTGTTCCGTGTCCTAGTCTGCAGGGCAGCAGAAAACAAGCTTGCTCCCTCCTCCCTATGACTTCCCCTCACATATTTGTACATGGCTATCATGTCTCCTTTCAGCCTTCTCTTCTGCAGGCTAAACATGCCCAGCTCTTTAAGCCGTTCCTCATAGGGCTTGTTCTCCAGACCCTTAATCATTTTAGTCGCCGTCCTCTGGACACCTTCCAGCTTGTCAACATCTCCCTTCAACTGTGGTGCCCAAAATTGGACACAGTATTCCAGGCGTGGTCTGACCAAGGCAGAATAGAGGGGCAGCATGACTTCCCTGGATCTAGACGCTATACCCCTATTGATGCAGGCCAGAATCCCGTTGGCTTTTTTGCTGGCTCATGTTTAACTTGTTGTCCACGAGGACTCCAAGGTCGTTTTCACATACACTGCTGTCAAGCCAGGCGTCCCCCATCCTGTATCTTTGCATTCCATTTTTTCTGCCGAAGTGAAGTATCTTGCATTTGTCCCTGTTGAAATTCATTTTGCCAAGATCGTTTTGAATTCTGCTCCTGTCTTCTGGAGTGTTAGCTATCCCTCCCAGTTTGGTGTCGTCTGCAAACTTGATGATCCTGCCTTCTAACCCTTCGTCTAAGTCGTTAATAAAGATTGAACAGAACCGGGCCCAGGACGGAGCCCTGCGGCACTCCACTTGTCACTTCTTTCCAAGATGAAGACGACGCATTGGTGAGCACCCTTTGGGTTCGTTCGCTTAGCCAATTACAGATCCAACTAACCATAGTTTTGTCTAGCCCACATTTTACTAGTTTGTTTGCCAGAAGGTCGTGGGGGACTTTGTCGAAGGCCTTACTGAAATCCAGGTACGCTACATCCACAGCATTCCCTGTATCGACCCAACCCGTAACTCTATTGAAAAAGGAGATCAGATTAGTCTGGCATGACTTGTTTTTGGTAAATCCGTGTTGACTATTAGCAATGACCGCATTTGTTTCTAAGTGTTCGCAGACCACTTCCTTAATGATCTTTTCCAGAATCTTGCCTGGTATCGACGTGAGGCTAATCGGACAGTAATTGTTTGGGTCGTTCTTTTTTCCCTTCTTGAAGATAGGGACCACATTCGCCCTCCTCCAATCTTCTGGGACTTCTCCCGTTCTCCAAGAACTCTCGAAGATAATTGCCAGTGGTTCTGAAATAACTTCCACTAGTTCCTTCAATACTCATGGATGTAGCTGATCTGGCCCTGGGGACTTGAATTCGTTTAGAGCGGCCAGGTGTTCCTGGACAACTTGTTTCCCTATTTGGGGTTGGATTTCCCCCAATCCTTCGTCCATTCCATGTTGCTGAGGTTGAAGATGGCTTTCTTTTTGTGAGAAGACCGAGGCAAAGAAGGCATTAAGTAGTTCTGCCTTTTCCCTGTCCCTTGTCACCATCACCCCATCTTCTCCTTGCAGTGGCCCTATCGCCTCCTTGTTCTTCCTTTTTCTACCAACGTAAGCAAAAAAGCCTTTTTTGTTGTTTTTTATGTCCCTGGCAAGCCTGAGCTCATTTTGCGCTTTAGCCTTGCGAACCTTTTCCCTACAGGAGTTGGCTATACGTTTGAATTCTTCTTTGGTGATTTCTCCCCTTTTCCACTTCTTGTGCATGTCACTTTTGAGTCTTAGCTCAGTTAGAAGTTCTTTGGACATCCATTCTGGCTTCTTTGCACTTGTCTTATTTTTCTTCTTTGTTGGCACTGTTTGCATTTGCACCTTGAGTATTTCACTTTTTAAAAACTCCCATTTCCACCCCTCTAGCCCAAAAACTGAATTGGGGGGAAGGAGGGGGGGGCTCGGAAGTCCTCCAATTGAGGCCAATGGTCTGAAAATGTTGTTTTTTCCCGTAAGTCAGATAAAAATTCTGTTTGTATAGGCACCCCATTTTCGTTAGCGGGAACAAATATGAAAATGAAACAAAATGAGTGAAACTACACAAAATGAACAGCAATTCCATACAAAAGAACAACACTAATAAACAGTCCCTTTAGCATTTTAAAAAGAAAACTAAGCAAGTTCATTGTTAACTACTGATGCAATATTCTTGCATTTTCATCAATAAAGTGGAAGGTAAGAAGTCAGTTTTGGTGCACAGAATCAAAAAACTGGAAGTAAGCACAAAAGTCATCTAGTCTGGCCCCATCATGCAAAAATACATAGCTAATGCATTCTTGAGAGACAATCATCCAATCTCTATTTAAAACCTCCAGAGAAGACTCAATTCTCCTTATAAGTCAGTCTACACCACTCTCCTACCATCTAGAAGTTTTTCTAATATTTAAATATAATCTCTATTTTCTCTTTCCACTGAGAGTGCAGGGGCTTGGTTTCTTCTTTTCTTTTTGTCTACTACATGCTTTCCGGTGATGATTTAGAGAAGATAATCATCTTCTGTAACATGTGAAAAACCTTGTCAAGTGAGTACTGACAACACACATTCTCATCCGGATTAAGCCTCACCCATGATATACTCTCATTTCAGTTCGTTGTATGAGGCAACCTTGAGAGAATTCCTGCTGAATACCTTAACATGACAAACGTATCTGCTCATCCATCCTGTCTGTCCTTAGTCACCTGCGTGAACATACACCAGTGACACTCAGCTTTTGTCACTCCAGATGATTTGGACTTCAGCCCCTATAATTTCTGAGCAGGTTCAAACAAAGGAGATGCAGTCAGCCAAACTGACTGGACCTGAGCCATCTAGGGCTTTAAAGGTCATAACCAGCAGTCTGAATTGTTCCCAGAAACAGACTGGCAGCCAGTAGAGCTGTTGCAACAGGGGGATTGTCTTCTCCCTGAAACCAGCCCCAGTTAGCAACCTAGCGGCAGCTCTTTGGATCAGCTGAAGTTTCTGAGCACTCTTTAGAGGCAGCCTCACCTAGAGCATGTTACAGCAATCCAGATGGGATGTAACTAAGGCATGTACGACCGGGGCTAGATCTGGCTTCTCAAGGAATGGGCGCAGTTGGTGTACAAGTTCTCCTGGCCTTTTAAAAAGGCCCTCCTGGCCACCACAGCTACCTGGGCCTCCAAGTTAAACACTGAAACCAGCAGGACCTCCAACTGAGGACTTGCGTCTTCAGGGGGAGTGTAATCCCATCCAGCACATGCTGGATCCTTATTCCCTGATCGGCCATCTGATTGACCATTTTGTCTGGATTAGAGTACCTCTGTCTTGTCTGGATTAAGTTTCAATTTGTTTGCTCTCATCCAGTCCATTACTGATGACAGACACTGGTTTTGCATCAGGACAGCTTCCTTGGCTTTAGGTAGAAAAGAATAGTAGAGCTTTCCCTCCTATTCCTGCTCCTCCTCCCACCACCTCCCTTGCCGACAAAAGCCCTTTTCCCTCAGCCCCCTCCCACCAAAAGTCTTCCCTGCCTCCCTTGCCACCAAAAGCCTTTTCCCTTGTGCCTTCCTTGCTTCCAAACCCCTATTTCTCCCACTGCTCAGGGGGTGCTCTGATCATGCTTTTCCTGCATGGAGGAAGGGCGTTGGATTGGATAGCCCCTGGGGTTGCTCCTATTACTATTATTACAAAGGCTGGATGGCCATCTGTTGGGGGTGCTTTGATTGTGCTTTTCCTGCATGGCAGAAGGGGAGTGGACTGAATGGCCCTGAGGGTCTTCCACTGAAATATATTAAGTTTATTTTAGTTAAAATTGTTCTTCATTTTGAATATTTTGCTTTATTTTTGCACTACAAACGAGATATGTGCACTGTGCATAGGAATTTGTTAATTTTTTTCCAATTACAATAGAGTCTCGTTTAACTAACCTTTGCTTATCCGACAGTCTGTCTTATCTGACGCAAAAACATGGAAGGTCTTACTGTATTTTAAAAAGTCAATTTTTAATTGTACAAAATGCATAAGGTTGTGGGTGAACTGCAATTCCCATCATGCCAGGTAACCCCAAGAAACTCCATCAATGCGTACTTAAAGGTCTCTCCTGTCCCCTTTACTTTGCGCCGGCCGAGCGTCCAGCCCTTATCCACGCCCACCAGGATGACAACACGGCGCAGGGGAAAGGGAATGAAACAGGTGCTACTGGGAGGGAGGGCCCTCCTTTTCTTCTTGCCCCCCTACCCAATTGTTAATCCCCTCCCAAAAGCTTGCAAACCCCTCCCCAAAAAGGAAGAGAAAGAGAGAGAGAGAGAGCCACGCACACTTTTTCTTGGTGCGCCTTCAGTAAAGGATGGTGCGCGGCTCCTGGATGGCTCCCTTCTATACTGTAGTCCTAAATCAACTGGGTTGTATCCTTTCTATTCTGTAGTCTTAAAGCAGTTGTACAGCCATCCCTCCATGTTTTCAGGGGTTAGCACAGACATGGGCAAACTACGGCCCTTCAGATCTTTTGGGCTTCAACCCCCACAATTCCTAACTTCCAGTAAGCTGGCTGGGATTTGTGGGAGTTGAAGTCCAAAACACCTAGAGGGCTGAAGTTTGCCCATGCCTGGGATAGCAGCACAGGACCACTGTGGAAATGAAAATATAATGATGTGTTTTTTTAAAACCCTGTCTTTTTAATCTGAGAGAACACCTCTCTAGGAATTCATAGGTCAATCAGTGCAACTATTTGGTCAATTTCCAGTAGAATCATTCTGGAGGACCTATAAATGTTTAGGGAATTCTTCAAGTGAAGAATTTCTAGGTCCTCCAGCAAGATTCTGTAAATAACCTTCACTCAGAGTTGGCTATAAGTTGAGGTGGAGGACTTAAGAGATTCCTAGACAGAATGTATTAATCAGATATGTGAATAATCAAATCCGCAAAAGTGAACTCAGCAAATGTGGAGGGGCAACTATATCCTTCCATGTGTTGAAGGTGGGAGGGAGGAAACTGCCTATACCTTATTTGGCCTGGTTTTCCCTTTACCATGATATTTCTCCTGGAGGTTAAGAGAACCTTCCCATGGGTCACTGGTTCTATGTCTGAGAACAGAATTCATTTGTATTCTGCCTTCAATTTCAAAGTAAGTGTTGCTACTGTAAAAAAAAGTATAGAAAAAAAAGAGCAAGAATGTATCATTAAGTAATAAAAAAGAAACCATGCAAAAATAAGAAGTTTAGCATAAGAACAAATTCTTTGTATGAAGAAGTCTTATTTTGGCACTCTAAGAGTGACTGATCAAGTCTAGAATACTAAATGGAAAGCAAAAAATTCAAGGGAAATTCAATAAAACTGGGTGTATAGTATAAAACTGAACAGAATCTGGTTTGGATGCCTTCAGTACATGCAACACACTAAATTTGGCAGCAATCCTACAGAACACATAGTACTTGTGGACTGAGCCTGCCAAGACCCAGGAATATAGCAACCATGGCTTTGAAGAACAAAGCAGAGCTATTAATCGTTTCTACTAGGAGCATTTTTTAAAATACCCATCAATTCAAGGTTATCTCTGAAGGCATGACAACATTAGAACAAATTGGCAAGCTTTATGAAATGCTGCACATTGGTTGGCAGATTATCAACCCCTGCCATTTTAAATAGCGATAAAGGTTAAGAAAATCAGTTAAACTGTACCATAGAGGCAATGGTAAGGGCACCTGGAATTATGACAAGCAGCACCATGAAGAAAGATACTGAACACTGCATAGTATAAGAAATTATGACTACTAGTCTTGACATTGGACAACAGGAGGGTGTTCTGCTCTGTTATAGAGGACATTTGGAACTTTCAAAACTTTAGATGATGTGTATAGTAGTACTTAGGGGACCCTGGTGGCACAGTGTGTTAAAGCACTGAGCTGCTGAACTTGCGGTCCCAGGTTCAAATCCCGGGAGCGGAATGAACGCCCGCTGTTAGCCCCAGCTCCTGCCAACCTAGCAGTTCGAAAACATGCCAATGTGAGTAGATCAATAGATACCACTCCAGCTGGAAGGTAACGGCGCTCCATGCAGTCATGCCGGCCACATGACCTTGGAGATGTCTATGGACAACACCGGCTCTTTGGCTTAGAAATGGAGATGAGCACCAACCCCCAGAGTCGGATACGACTGGACTTAACATCAGGGGAAACCTTTACCTTTATAATAGTACTTGAGTTCAAGATACAGATGTAATAATTATAACAAACTTAACTTCTCTTCCCTCTCAATCCCCTTCCTCTTCTTTGGTGATATAGTAGACATTTATATAGTCCTAATCTACTAATCAGGGCTCCACAATCCTCACATCTTTTGTATTTTCCTTTGTGTGATTTTTTTTTAAATCATAATAATAAAATAATATGGAGAAAGATATTAAGGGCATCTGTCAAATAAATTGATAAGTGAAAAAAATCTTATTTGCATCCCTCTTATGCACTATAGTTATTTTAAAAACTGCACACTATAAGCACTTTAAATGCAGACTGTGCCCATATACCTATCCTACAAAGCAAACCTGATTATTTTCCTTTACATGTAATTTTGGGACGTATAGCTGAAAATGTGAATATAACATTCACTTTAGGAATGCCAAAGTTGGTACTATAAGCAAAAGGATCAAGCAGGAGCCACGGGTAGCCCACATAAAATGATATATATAACAATATCTATTCTATGTCTCAAACTCACCAGACAAGCTTTAAGCAGTTTTCCTTTATCCTTTGAAATACAAGAGAGTTCTAGCCACAGCAACTTTAATTACTAACTGGATTCATTTTCTCCCATGTTTCAACATTCCTCAGAGGAAAACAACACACACACACCAGCCCCAAAAGAAAAAATGGTGGGAAAGATGGTGGGAAACTGAGGAACTAACATTTTTAGAATTAGAAACATATCCCAAGTGGTGCATTACAGAAGTGGAATGAGCTATGACTTGCTCTGAAAGGAAATGAATGACTTTATAGTAAACTTTAGATGTGAGGCATTTCAGAATTCTATTTCTGCACATAGATCAAAATTCGGTTTAGTCCAATGTTATTTCAATAGTATGTACTTTGTCTGCTCTAAACACATCAGCTAAAATTACTCCTGCAACTGAGTAAAAAGGTAAAAGTCACATGTCTGAACACAATGATTTTTAACCTTATAACAACATTTACTTCTGGACCCAAGTTCACTTATCATTCCATTCACAACTTAACAGAAGAATTAATTTCACTGTCAGGCACTTTTTGAAGGTAACAGTGGGCAACTCTGCTCTAATTTCTCACCCACAAGCACTTATTTGTGCACATGAATTATCACCTGACACTGCAGACCTAATAAGGTACTACCACCTGCCAATCATGTATAGTATTGCATTGGCAGATCAAACGTTACTTTCATTGAACAAGATGTGGAAGGGAGGCTTCCTCTATCTGATTGCTCCAGTGTTGTAAATTGCTTACTTTCTGCTGCCCCGAAAGTTTGAGACCGATCTAATGATTTTAAGTTACAGGAAAGTTTCTTGACATTGACAGTGGTCAGCAATGGTACCAATTGCCTAGAGAGGTGATGAGAACTTCATCTTTAGACATATTCAAGAAGTGGATAGACAGTTCCCTGCTGGGGATGCTCTGGTTGGAGATCCTGCAATGACCAGATGGTCGGGCTTAGTGGCCCTGGAAGCCCTTTCCAACTTTATGATTCTGTGATTCAAAGGAAAGAAGAAGACAGTGTTCTTGGACATAGTTATATGTCTGCAAGAGAATACATCTTGTCAAGGCCAAGTTAAATAAGGCTGCTCTGCTTTTAAAGTGCTGTGTCAAAGGAGTCCTGATTCCTAGGAAGCAAAGGGAATTATTGCCCACCCAGTTATTAAAATCATGGCTATTTAATCCTCATCATTCATCATAGCAGATTGTTAAAACTTAAATACTGTCTCATCAATATTCATTTCCATGAATTTCACAAGTCCATATCAAACCTGTTAAAGGTCCATGAATACTATAGAAACAAACATGTTTTAACACAGAAACCTAAGGAGGCATTCAGTACATCTGATCCACTGTTCAAAAGCTTCTGGAGTATGCTGGGTTCTCTACTTCCCTCCACTATGAAACAGGCTGTTGTGAATGCCCAAATGAGTTTGTGGTGTTTTTGTTTTTTTTTTTGGGGGGGGGGGGGGGAACGGGACACTTAGACATCTATTTTGGGAAGCTGCAATCAAATATGCCCTAAAATTTGTGGAGAACATATAGTGCTGATTACAATTTCCACTGCAATGAAGTGGAAAGGTGGGTAGCTAGAAGACTAGTGTTCATGATTCTCAAAGGGGACAGGAAATACAAGCTTTTCTCAGAAAATTGTATTCTTAGCAATTGCCTTAACATTCCAAACAAGCTAACTGAGTAAAAAAAGAGTTTCCAAAGCTCTTTTCCCATGAAAGAAAGACAAGTTTATCAAAACACTTTCAACTGATCATATAGACCAAAAGGGAAATGCAGCATCTTTCCATGAGCTCTCTTCTCCCATGTGCATTTGTACTTCTTCACTCTTGTGAGCACACAAAAAATTTACAAGTCACAGATTCTTCCTTTGCTCTCAGGTGCCATAAAGGATAACTGTCTGTTATATTGTAGAGATTATCAACTTCTTCTTAAATAATAATCTGATAGGAAAAGCCACTAAATTGGTTCTAAAGTCTTAAAGCTTTATCTCTCAAGGCAGGCAAACTAGCATTACAGATGGTCCAAACACTGTCCACACAGCACTACACACACCCTGCTGTTGGTCTGCCTTCTTTCGGCTATTAACCCGTCCCTCACAATTCATGGGTGAATCCCAGCAATAACTCGCAATCCAGCAACGTCTCCATCACTTACTGGTGTGATTGGTTCTATCTCCTCTTGAGCTGGCCTGCTGACACTACGATGACATCGAGGGGACAGAATTTTCCTGATCTATCACTTTCCCCCCTCTTATTCATAAGCTGCATGTTTTCTGTTTTACAGGTATATGTGCCAGATTCGGGGGGGGGGGGGGGGGACGACGACGACACATTCATCAAACTATGCCCAGGGATCCCAGTCCTTTAATTCTCAGAAGAATTTTTTTAAATTTTTTAATACTGAAATTGTAAAATTATTTCAAAAACAAAAAATAAAAAGCAAGGGACAATGGAAATGCAGGAAAGTGGAGTAAGGAGCATATGGGGAAGTACAATCACAGGACCTCAGATCAATGCTACTTAGTGGATGAAGAGAGATGCGATATCATCCTGGTATGTAACTGACATGGAATAACAATGCATTATCGAAAGCTTTCATGGTCAGAATCAGTGAGGTGTTGTGTGGTTTCTGGGCTGTATTCTAGCAGGATCTGCATCTGTGGCTGGCATCTTCAGATGCAGGTAAAACATCAGGAGAAAATGCTGTTGAACACTATCATACAGCCCAGAAACCACACATCACCCCATGGAATAGCAGATTCAAGTTTATAATAAATCCCAGAGATTTAGAATAAACAGTGGCCAACTTTCGCATTTACTTAAGATAATACTAGGAAGATGCAAACAAATTCCAAATACTAACCTAATGCCTCTGAGTGCAAAATAAAATGCTTCAAGTTTTAAAATACAATTTTGAAAAAGTTTCTTCCTTTGTCCTCAGTTTCACGAAACTCCAAACTGCTGAACATATTTATGCTATTGTATCACAACATGATGCCTGAAAGCACATTAAGGATCATTCCAAGCCTTGTTCCATAATGAGAACAGGACAGCAGTACATGCATTCATTCTCAATAATAACAGATGTTTAGAATTTTTTTGAGTCTCCATCTATGAAGACAGTATAACCATTATAAATAAAGTTCTACAAGAAGAAGAAAAAGCACCAAGGAAAGTGACAGCAATGTATACGAAGAAACAGTGGATACTCTAATGTTTTAATTCAGATTTACCTTCACACAGAAGAGAATACCAATGCTCTATATATACATCTCTAACTTCCTGAAATCTGATTCAGGCATATAAGAAAAACAAAAACGATCATATAGTTTTCTATTAAGACTCTAACAATATAAAACAATGGCATGAAAATGAAGCTGAAAGAAATTAGATCCTAGATCAGATAAAAACAATTTTTTAAAATCACAGAATTTGTTTCAATAGCATTCAGTGTTACTTGACCTAGTTCTAACATCAGTACTGTGTCATAATTTCCTTTGACAATTCTGTTAGAGAACTTGTGAGTTCAGACGAGAGAAGAAGCATTTGAGAAATAAATAGGTGGGGTTTCTCCTCCTAAAGTTCCTTGAAGTTGGCTATGTTTTTCAGTAGATGATAGTATCTTTTAACCGGTACCTGACAGTATCTATTATTTTCTGGGTGCTAACAGTCAGCATAAGAATAAAAATGGGTGAGAATTTTGTTTCAATTCTTAAAATAAAAACATCACAGATTTCCTTATATAGAGAGAATTCTAGAACTGAAAGAGACCGAAGAACCATCCAGTTCAACCCCCTACCATGCAGGAAAATATAAACAAAGTACTCCTGACAGGCAACCATTAGGAGACCCCACGGCACTCCAAAGCAGCATATTCCTTTGCCAAACACCTCTTAATGTCAGGAAGTTCTTGCTAATGTTTAGGTGGAATCCCTTTTTCTGCTATTTTAATTCATTGCTCCATGTCTAAGTCTCCAGAGCAGCAGAACACAAGCTTGCCCACCTCAACGTGATATCCTTTCAAATATTTAAACTTAGTTATCATGTCCCCCCTCAGCCTTCTTTTCTTCAAGCTGAACATGCCCAGCTCCCTAAGCTGCTCCTCACAGGGCTTCGTTTCCAAACATTGGATCATTTTGGTCACTTTTCTTTGGACATGTTCTGGATTGGCAATATCCTTCTTGAATTGTGGTGCCCAGAACTTGATATGGCATTGCCGGTGACATCTGACCAAAGGAGAATAGAGAGGAACTATGACTTCACTTTATCTAGACCAGGCCTGGAACCTGGAAGTAGTAAGGGGCAGACAGGTTTTAGCACCTCACTTTCCAAGTAAAGGTATAATCAATGAATAAATTATTGTGCAAATAAACCATATTATAAAAGATGAAGCTTCAATTAATATCAATTAAATCTATTTGGATGTGTTTTATTATGAATTTTTTCATTCATGTGACAAAAATACTTTGCTAATTAATTAAATGGAAATAGTAAGAAAACCTGAGAAACACATTCATGCTTTAGCAAACATAAAATTATAACGAGTATTTCTAATAATTAGCATTAGAAACTCCACAATCAGACAATGCTGTTCATAAGATAGTTATCAATAAATGGTTGTCTTGAATGAGTCACACTCTCTCAGCCTTGAGTCACACCCTCTAGATAAGGTAAAGGTTTTCCCCTGACGTTAAGTCCAGTCATGTCTGACTCTGGGGGTTGGTGCTCGTCTCCATTTCTAAGCCGAAGAGCCGGCGTTGTCCATAGACACCTCCAAGGTCATGTGGCCGGCATGACTGCATGGAACGCCATTACCTACTCTCTACCCCAGAGAAAAGTGCAAACTTTTTTCCTGCAAGCACTATTGGCCATGACTGCACAAGTGTAGGCATGTAAGGCACAGGCTTAATCTGACTACCTTTTCACATACTCAAGAGTGGTACTTCACCACATAATCTTATAAGGAAAGCATTACCTTTTAAAAATAACTTCTTTCAAAGGAAAGTCCACACTTCTAAAACTCACTTCTTTCCAGAGAAGCAACACACTTTTTAACTCACTTCTTTCCAGAGAAAAGCCTGTTTTTCACTCATTTCTTTGATTGAAAGATCACACTTTTAAATTCACATCAAGAGAAGCATGTGCAACTGGTAAATTCAGGTGGGGTGTAGTTAAGGGCAAGGTGGCGTCACCATCTGCAGAGGGAAGTTCCGCCCCGATGATACTGCGCAGGCAAACTCAAAGCTGACACCCCCCCCTCCCCCGGCAACTGAATTTCCAGTGACCTCACCCTAAAAGCCTCACCTAGAGCCTTCCCGAGCCACAGGGAAGTCATCTGTGGACTGCATCTACCTCACAGGCCATATGTTGTGCAGGCCTGATCTAGGCACTATACTTCTATTGATGCAGCCTAGAACTGCATTGGCTTTTTAAGCAGCCACATCACACTGTTGACTTATGTTCAGCTTGTTACCTACTAAGACTCCTAAATCCCTTTCACATGTACTGTTTTCAAGCCTGGTGTCACCCATTAAGAATCTGTGCATTTCATTTTTATTGACTAAATATAGTACTGTACACTTCTCCCTGTTGAAATTAATTTTGTTAGTTTTACCTCAGCTCTCTAACACTTTGGTTTCTGATCCTGTCATCTGGAGTATTAGCTATCCCTCCCATGGTGTTATGGGAGTCATCTGCAAATTAGATACGCATGCCCTCCATTCTATCATTCAAGTCACTGACGAAGATGGTGAATAGCACAGGGCCTAGGACAGAACTCCGCGGTACCTCATTTGTCACTTCTCTCCAAGATGAAGAGGAGACATTGAGAAGCTTCCTTTGGGTTTGGTCCGTTAACCAATTCCCAATCCACCTAGGAGTAGTATTATCTAGCCCACGTTTTATTAGCTTCTTTGTGAGAATATCATGGGGAACCTTATGCTACATACATATCATTCCTTTCACTGGCTAAGCTTGTAACTCTTATTATATAAAAAGAAAGATAAGTTTTGTCTGGCATGACTTGTTTTTGAGAAGTTCATGTTGCCTTTTTGTGAATATGGCATTCCTTTCTAAGTGCTTACAGATTTTCTGTATAATGGTCTGCTTCACAATTTTCCCTAGTATTGATGTCAGGCTGACTGGGTGGCAATTGTTTGGGTCCTCTTTTCCTCTGTTTCGAAAATGGGGACTACTTTTGGCTTTTTCCAGTATGCTGGAACGTCACCTGTTCTCCAGGAATTCTCAAAGATGACTGACAGTGGTTCCAAAATTACTTCTGCCAGTTCTTTTAGTACTCTTGAATATAACTTTTCTGGCTATGGGGACTTGGAATCTGTTGATTAGCTATGTATTCCTATAATGCCTCTTCACCTATTCTGTGTTGCATTTTCCCTACTGCATCCATTATTTTTATATCCTGTCACCATCTCCCCGAAGGGACTTGAGGTGGATTACAAGTGGGACCAAGCCCAGTAACAACAGAGTAAACAACTAAAAACATAATTAAAAACAAATGGTAATAAACAAATACTCTAATTAAACAGTTAGGAACAGTAGAGTATAAAAACATCATTAAAACGAATCAAAGAAACCTTAATAACCAGAATCAGTTAATGTAATGGGCAGATCAGAATTTAGAGGGGGCTGGGCAGGGGCTTGTGCAAGAAGTGGATTATAGGGACAGGACTGGGAGTAAAGTGCTGAATACCATATGAAGGCTGATTTGAGCTGGGCATTCATGGACAGGGGCCTAATCATTATCAAATACACATTGGGACATCCATGTTTTGTGGTCCCCAAGGTAGACAGAGTGAGCGCTAGCCTAATCTCCCTGGGAATTACCGGGGGGGGGGGGACCCACTGAGAAGGCCCTCTCTCCCATTCCCACCAAACATGCTTGTGACGGTGGCAGAGGCGAAAGAAGGGTCTCCCTGGCAGATCTTAGGCTCTGCACCAGTTCATAGGGGAAAATGAGGTTGTGAAGACAGGCAGGACCCGAACTTTTTAGAGCTTTGTAGGTGATGACCTGCACTTTGAATTGGGACCAGAAACCTATTGGCAACCAGTGGAGCTGTTTCAATAGGGACATCATCCGCTCCCTATAATTAGCTCCAGTTAGCAACCTGGCTGCCGACCTATGCACCAGTTGCAGTTTCCGGGCCGTCTTCAAAGGCAGCCCCACATAGAATGCGTTGCAGTAATCCAGTCAGGATGTAGCTAAGGCGTAGACCACTGTGGCAAAGTCTGGCTTCTCGAGGTATGGTTGCAGCTGACGCACAAGTTTTAACTGTGCAAAAGCCCTTCCAGCCACTGCCGACACCTGAGCATTAAGCATTAGAGCTGAGTCCAGGAGGACCCTCAGACTGGGGACTTGTGTCCTCAGGGGGAGTGTAAACCTATCGAGCACATGTTCCCACCCTATACCCAGATCAACTTTACGACTGACCTCTGTCTTGTCTGGATTAAGCTTTAGTTTGTTAGCCCTCATCCAGTCCATCAAAGAGGTCAGGCACTGGGTCCAGGATCCGGGAGGCTTTCTTGGAATTTGGTGGAAAATAATAATAGAGTTGGGTGTCATCTGCATAGAGATGGCACCAAACTCCAAAACTCTGGATGACCTCACTCAGTGGTTTCATGTAGATGTTGAAAAGCATGGGAGATAGAATAGAACCTTGAGAGACTCTACAGGTTATTATCTCCAAGACAAGCAATGTTAACCTTCTGGGTGAATAGTGAAGCAAATAAGGTATTGCATAGTTCTGCCTTTTGTCCTCTGTTAACATTTTGCCATCAGCTGTATGCAGTGGCCGTACCATTTCCTTCTTCCTTTTGATACATTTTATTGTTTTTAACCCTCTCTAACAGGTCTGAACTCATTCTGTGCTTTACTTTTTAAACTTTCTCCTTACACATGCTGACTAGTTCTTTATGGTGATTTCTCCCCTTTTCCATTTCTTGTATATTTCCCTTTTAAATCTGAGGTCAAATGAACGTTCCTTCTGGTTTCTTTACACAACTCTATTTTTCCTCCTCATTGGAATTATTTGAAATTATGTCTCTAATATGTCACTTTTCAGAAACTCCCATCCATCATTAACTTCTTTATCTTTTAGCATTCTTGGACATGGGATCACACTCAATTTTCATCTAAATTTGCTGAAGTTAAGCTTAAAGTCCAGAATGTATGTCTGACTACTAATATTGACTTCTTTCTGCTGTATGACAAACTAAAACAATATAGGGTACCACTTCAGCCCCAATTTAGCCCATGTGTGTTAGAAAGTACTTAAAGTCTTAAGAGAATCAACTGTGGGGAAAACCAAAACTTACATTCATCTATCTAGATACAGGGATCCCAGTCCTTCAACTCTTGGAAGCCTAGAGTTGAATCCCTGTGGATTCAATCTCATTAGTGGTGGATTAGACTTGCCACTTTCTTTTCTCCCTGAGGTTCATCTTTAACAGTTACATGGCAGGCAAGCTCAGTTGTAACTACTGAATGTCGCTAATACAAACAGGAAAGAAATGTATTTTCAGTTTATTTTTGAAGGCTGCAAGAAAATTCATAAATTGGATATTTGGAAAGGAAATAACTTTTAAAAATTGAGTACTATATAAGAGAAAAGAAAGCTTTTTCCATCTTTGCACAATAATGATTTTTTAAAAATGTTTACACTCATATGGAAGTATCCGCCTTAAGTCCCCTCGGGTGAGAAAGGCAGGGTAAAAATGCTGTAAATAATAAATAAATAAATAATTATCCCACGGAACACAGGGAATTTAACTTCTGAATAAATAAGCAGGACACCTTCACTGAAATGCTCACTAGCAGCAAGCTCCCCTCCCCTATATTACTAGCACAAAGGTCACTGAGCTCTGGGTTTCTGCATGAGTAACACAGAGATGTTATAAAATCCCAGCACAAGAGGCAGAGATCAAGCTTTATGACAGGAGTTGGGACAGCCACACATTTTAGCAGGCCAGCTAAGTCACAGGTTGCAGACTGTGGATTAGCAATCATCACAAGCATTGGGAATCAGCTCCTGCATTCAGATGATGTCATTCTGTATCTCACCAGAAGCATGTATTGAGCTTACACAGCTAGTTACACATTACTATTTAATGCCCTTTAACAACTCAAGCCAAGCAAGTCTGAAGTATGAATATTTATGACTGAACTTGCCTAAGTAAAAGAACAAAACAAATGAGGGCATACAGACTGAGCCCTGTAGCTTAGTAATACCTAGCAGTATTTCATTTTTACTAAAAGGCATTGTTTCCTATACCACTGCATGCCATAATAGTCTCTCAGTATCAATACAAGTAACCTTGGGTTTACAGAAGTAGTTGGGCTGGGTTCTTCTGAGTACATTTGTACTTACCATCTCACTGCAAAATATGGAATAAAATACTATTGGAATCCCCGATGCCTATTTATCTTGTAGTCCTGCATGTAACTGGCTTATTGACTTTACTGTCCTGACTTCAGTGAGATTCTGGCATGGGACTGCAACCTTCACCTTGAGCTAAGTGCTCCTGCTTTTTCTACCTTTAATGCATATGCAATATTTTAAAATATTCAGAACTAACCCTTCCCCACATCTCTAAATACAGCTTAAAAGCCATATAAGCAATATACATTTTTTCTGTAGGAAATAACTTTATATGAAGAATTGTTTTTATACTAAGTCGGAAACAGCTTGAAGTAGAGCATGACAACAAACAGCACTGATGAGATTTAAATCAATACAATGATCTGTAAGGCCATGTTCTGTTTAAGCGATAAAGGATTCTAGAAGTCTCAGCAACATACAGCAGACTTCCTGTAAACTTAATAGAATACAAAGCATTAAGCCCACCAAAGTAGTATGAAATTGATAAAATAATACCAGTGTTATTACTCTTACATGGCTAGGAGGTAGGGACTTGGATTCCAGCTAAGAAAAGCACAGCAGGAAATAGGTCTGTTTGTTTCCTCTTACCATCTTTATGTATAGAATGTGCAAAAACCACCATACAGATATTGGCAAATTTACTATAAGTATCTTTCTTAGGGGAACTGAGCCAAGAACAAAGTAAAATAGCTACTATTTGCACCCATCACTGCCCCAAAGAATGGAGAAGCATTCCAACACATATATACAATTTTAACTGTTGATCAATAACTTTAAAGCAAAGAAGCAAGGCTACATGTCTGAATCCATCAAAGCACAGACATGGTTAGAAAATTAATAGTGTTGCATCCAATAGTGCCCATTGCACAGGTCAACATGGCCTGCAAAAGAAAATCTGACCCTTTGTCTAAAATGTGTTGTACGATACGAATTCCTGTGTTTATATAGTGTTTTTATTCTTGTGCACTAATGTGATCTGGTAATATTTGGTGATCTATAAAAAGACTAACGAGTCTTCTCTTTACAGTTCAAACTGAAGGTTGAATGGGCATGCAACTGTTTCTACAACTCAATCCTCACGATTAATTTGTTCTAACTGTGCCTCTCCACAATTCTGTCATTTACCCAAAAGCTGACATTAAATGTGTTATTGTTCGCAGCTCTTGTCAGGCAAACTCACACTTATCCAGACCTCTACAAACAGTGCCCAGTGCAAGTATAATCAGCAATGGAGGACCCAACATCATTTGCTCTGGAATTTTAGAAGTGCCATGATGGGAGCTGCACCAACTGACAGATACTTTGCATTTGTACAGCCAAACATAGAATTCATGCCAAGAGTTCATGACAAACACAATTTTCCCTGGCTCCATCTTCATGGTATTTTGCATACACAGTAAACTACACAGCTAAAATGAAGGCTAGAAAAACAGAAGACCTTGCAGACTAGAACCATCTACATTAAGCTCAAAATAGTCATTATAGGATGCATGTGTATGTAAATACTATAAAACTATATAAAGTAATCCTATAGCATCCACAGATACCAACAGATTTAATCATCCACAGATTTAAAATATTCAAAACAAAAATTCCAAAAAGCAAATCTTGTTCTTGCCATTTTATATAAGAGGCTCCACTTTACTATGCCATTATTTGGTATCTATAGTGGTAGAAGTGATACAAATTTATCCTAACCAAGAGCTTAGTGATATTCTTCATTCCTCTTGCAAAGAAGGGGACTCAGAAGTCAATGCTTTATGGCCACAGCTGCATACGAACATTGGGAGCATGTGCCTTTTCTAATGTTATTTAAGCAGTCTAGGTTGAAAAACCACACCACTGACAAGAGGGGAAAAACCCCTTTATCACACTGAGTTCTTTATCATTTTAAACATGTTTTTCAAGATATTCTCATACATGGCCCAAAGTAACCAGAACCTTTGAAAAGTCAGAGTGATTGAAAATAAAACTTGCTGACAATACTAACTTCAGAAGTGGTGCCTCAAATATAAAACAATCCCTATGAAACAAGCCCTGTTGTTTCAATAAAGCTTATTCAGTGTATGTATTAGCCAACTTTCAGGTATTTAAATTTTCCCCCATATTCACCAGTGAATCATTTCAAAGATCTAAAGCAATAGTTAAAATCGAACTGCATTACCTTTGCCATTAAAAGGATGCCTAATTTTAGTATATATTTTTCATTAAATTTGGTCTTTGAATACAAAATTTTAAAGTATCTCTAACCGCTAAACATTACTTATTGAAACAGTGAAATCATGTAATATTTTATCATACCAGAAAATAACAATTTAAACAAAAACATTCTATAGGCAAATATAGAAAACAAATAAAAACAGAATGATATATATATAACAATATACTTAGCATTATGAGCTACATCTTCTTCCAAGGTAACAAAAGTCGAAAATAGGAAACTCAACCTTCCTGAACACTCTCCCCACCCCACACCGCCATTGAAATCCAACATAGAAACAAAGCTCTAATTATTGCTGTACAGCTCAGATTCAAAGCAGCCTGGAGTTTAATTAAGAGAAAGCCAGAAGGAGAAGTCTGGTGTCTAGCTGACAGGAAGCTGAGAAGGGGAGCTATCACAAAGATTGTACTGAAAAGTCAAGCTGACTCACAGCCAAAGCAAAACATTCAACCTTTTAAAAATAGTATCACATACTCTCGTATAACTGTGCTCTATCTACTAATGAAGAACTGCATGTTTTTAATGCAGCATGTTATAAAGCAACAGTAAATAGGCAGGTACAATAATAAGTGATTTAAGACAATACGGGATCTTTCAAGATGGAAACAAAGCACAATTTAAAGACCTCCACCTCAGCTCATGATGCCCCTTTGTTTCCATTACAAAAAAAACCCCTGAGGTTTTTTTTTAAGTGCCACGTTCCTTCTGCTTTCCAGGTGGCAGAAAATAAACACACTTTGTCAGAAAATCAGATACTTTTAGAATCATCCCAAGTATTTTTAAACTATTAAATCCTAGAATACTCATGGCAAGAAAAGGGAAACCACTGTCCTTTCCTTTTAAGAGGGGGGTGAAACATTTAGGGAGGTCGAGGGACAGAATGACTGAGAATAAAGCCCTGAGGCATGAGCACAAAGGGAAAAAAGGGCTTCCTTTGTTGTGTTGCTGTCACTTGGAGGGGGGGGGTCTCTTTATTCTCCAGAAACATGGCCAAAATTGGAGGAAATGCATCCTAGCCTCCACATCCCCTCCAAAAGAAAAGAAAAAAAAACACACAAGTATGTGTGTGTATATATATCTATCTCTTCTGGCAGGCCTATCCAGACAGTCTTTAAACGTGAATTTTAAGTGTCCTTTGTTTGATCTTGTTTTGTGTGTTTTAGTATGCATTTTGTAGAGAAAGGTTTTGGTGTGGAACTTTCATGGAGGTAGGTTTTAGTGTGTGTATTTGTAGTGTTTTTGCTGTACTCATGTCTTTTAATTGTTTTGTAACCCGCCTCGAACCATGAGGAGAGGTGGGTAAGAAATACAATAACAATAATAATAAAAAATATATATAAATATATCCATACACATAAGATATCCATAATAAATAAATAAATAAATTCACACAGTTGTTTTCATTCCATCATCATCCCTGGACAGAAAGAAAAGGTCTTATTCACTGGGCTTACAATTAGGATACACACATATATACACACAGAGGACAGTTGTTTTCATTTATATACACACACACACACACACACATATAGTTAGGACAGTTGCTTTCCTATACATATACATATATACACATACATAGACACACACACATACAGATACAGCTAGAGTTGGGACTTTTTTTTCCTGCACGCACACAAACATACATACATACGCATACAGACAGAGTTAGGACGGGGTTGTTGTATGTCTTTCGGGCTGTGTGGCCATGTTCCAGAAGCATTCTCTCCTGACGTTTCGCCCACATCTATGGCAGGCATCCTCAGAGGTTGTGAGTTAGGACAGTTGTTTTCCTACACACACAGGAAAACAACCGTTCTAACTGTAAGCCCACTGAAAAAAGACCTTTCCTTTCTGCCCAGGGATGATGATGGAACGGGGATGAAGGGAATCTGAGCCATTTGAGGAGAAGGACAAAGAACAGCAGCACACGAACCGCCACAGAAACAGGAGGAAAAGCAATCGGCCTATAAAAGGGGGGGGGGGGGGGGGAGAGAGAGATAATCTGTTGTTGTTGGGGGAATGTTATGTTTTGATTTCCCTTTGTTCCTCCCTCTTCCCAGACAGAGCGCGCGGTGGGTGGGGGGGGGGGGGGCAGGAAGGCAGGCAGGTCTCCTCCTTACCCGGGTCCGATGCACGGCGGCGTCTCTTTCTCCCTCGTTCCGCCCTGACGAAGGGCTCCCGCGCGACGGCCGTAAATCAGGCAGCTCCGCGAAACGACAACCAACGACAACAGCCTCCCCTCGCGCCCGCGTACACACTCACCGCGCGGCTGAGGTAATAAAGAAAGGGGAAATAAGAAGGCAAAGAGTCTCTTCCCGGCCCAAAGGGCTAACTAACTAATCCTGGGGCTGCGTCCCCTCCCAAAGAGTGGCTGAGGGCCGGGGGGAAGGCCTGTGTCGCGCTGGGCCTCGGAGGAGGACAGTCGTCGGCTCCCTTGCTCTCCACCAGCCCCGAGCAGCCTCTGGGTCAGCAGCCGAGGGGGCCCCAGCCGCGCAGGCACACAATACACGCACGCGCACGCACGCACCACGGTGGGCGGGGGAAAAGAAGCGCGTGACCTCATCAGCGCGCGCCGAGGGTGTCCCCGCCCCTTTCAGCTCCGTATCTTTGTCAGTGACAAAGATACGAAACTGGGTTGCTGTGAGTTTTCCGGGCGGTATGTATGGCCATGTTCCAGAAGCATTCTCTTCTAACGTTCCGCCCACATCTATGGCAGGCATCCTCTGAGCTTGTGTGGTCTGTTGGAAACTAGGCAACTGGGGTTTATATATCTGTGGAATAATGTCTAGGGTGGGAGAAAGAAAGAACTCTTGTCTGTTTGAGGTAAGTGTGAATGGTGTAGTTGACCACCTTGATTAGCATTGAATGTCCCTGCAGCTTCAATGCCTGGCTGTTACCTGCCACTGTGTGTATTGCTAATTGTCAAACAAATTAGGTGATTCTGGCCATGAAAGCCTTTAACAACACAAAGGCACAAAACTTCTTTCTCACCCTCCTCTTATCTGGCGATACTGCACCTCCTCTTCTCACCTTATTGATGGGAAATCATCTATGGGACAGATGGGAAACTATTTAGCCTCAGCAGACTGAAAACCAAAACCAAGGTCACAACAACATCTGTTATAGAACTCCAATATGCTGATGATAACATAGTCTATGCACATTCAGAAGACCACCTACAAGCCACTAAACACTTTTGCAAAAGTATACAAAAAGCTTGGCTCTCACTGAACATCGAGGAAACCATGAACATCGAGGAAACCAAAGTGCTCTTCCAGCAGTCACCAGTCAACCCTCTGCAATGCCAGAAATAGAGCTTAATGGTGTAACATTACAAAATGTTGATCATTTCTGCTACCTTGGCAGCCACCTCTCCACACCTCTCCTCTTCATTGACACTGAAATAAAACACCGCCTGAGCTCTGCCAGTGCAACATTTTTCTAAATGAAGCAGAGAGTGTTTGAGGATTGGGACATCCATAGGGAGACTAAGATGCTTGTTTATAAAGCTATTGTCCTCCCAACCCTGTTATACGCCTGCGAAACGTGGACCGTCTACAGACATCACACTCAACTCCTTGAATGATTCCATCAGCATTGCCTCTGAAAAAGCTTGCAAATCTCTTGGGAAAACAGGCAGACAAATGTGAGTGTGCTGGAAGAAGCAAAGTCCACCAGCATTGAAGTGATGCTCCTACGCCATCAATTCTGCTGGACTGGCCACGTTGTCCAAATGTCCGATCACCATCTCCCAAAGCAGTTACTCTACTTGCAACTCAAGAACAGAAAACAGAATGTTGGTGGACAGGAAAAGAGATTTAAAGATGAGCTTAAAGCTAACCTTAAAAACTGTGATATAGACACTGAGAACTGGGAAGCCCTGGCCCTTGAGCGTTCTGACTGGAGTGTAGCTGTTACAAAAAGTGCTGTGGAATTCGAAGTGGCACGGATAGAAGGAGAAAGGGAAAAACATATTAAGAGGAAGGTGCATCAAGCCAACCCTTTTTGGAACCGCCTTCAATCTGGAAATTGATGTCTTCACTGTGGAAGAACATGCAGATCAAGAATAGTTCTCCACTGTCACCTACGGATCCACTGCCAAGACACAACACTTGGTCATCCTACTCGAACATGAGTGATCGCCTCTCTGGCAATGAAGTCGGTTCATGAACAGCAGAAAAGCAGGGAGGAGGAACAAAGACTAGGGAAGGAGGAAGGAGAAGGAGGGAAAGAGAAATAAGCCATTCAGCCACAGGCCAAGAGCCCCTTTCTCCTTCCCAAGTCTGCACTGAGCAATAGAGATCAAGCAGGCAGCCTCCTGGGCAGCTTCCTATATATAAATATCTGCTTATCCCAGATTATCTGGCAGTGGATGCTGATATAATTCAGTTCAAAGCAGATAATCTGGAATCAGATCCTGGGATATAGGGCAGTGTAGACCCGGCCATAGTTATTACCCTTGCATTTCTGGTCAAGCAAATTTTGGAATCAGTACATTTGGATAATCCGTTTTTAGGCTATTTGCATTTCTCTAGAAAAAACTCTCCTTTTGTTTCTAATATGGCCATGGAGCAGAACTGCCAATATTCAGAATCTAAGAACAAATTTAATGGCTTCCCCATTATAATTCTAGAGAGGAAAGAGATACTATGTGCCTCAAGGTGCATTTACACTGTAGAATGAATGCAATTTGACACCACTTTTACATCATGGCTGAATGCTATAGTTTGACAAGGCACTGTGTCCTTAGCAGAGAAGGCTAAAGACCTTGTAAAAATAAAACTGCCATGATTCCATAGCATCGGGCCATGGCAACTAAAATAGTGTCACAACTGCATTAGAATCATAGAATTGTAGAGTTGGAAGAGACCTCATGGGCCATCCAGTCCATCCCCCTGCAAAGAAGCAGGAAAATCTCATTCAAAGCACCCCCAACAGATGGCCATTCAGCCTCTGCTTAAAAGCCTCCAAAGAAGGAGCCTCTACCACAGTCCGGGGGAGAGAGTTCCACTGTCGAACAGCCCTCACAGTGAGGAAGTTCTTCCTGATGTTCAGGTGGAATCTCCTTTCCTGTAGTTTGAAGCCATTGTTCCGCGTCCTAGTCTGCAGGGCAGCAGAAAATAAGCTTGCTCCCTCCTCCCTATGACTTCCCCTCACATATTTGTACATGGCTATCATGTCTCCTCTCAGCCTTCTCTTCTGCAGGCTAAACATACCCAGCTCTTTAAGCCACTCCTCATAGGGCTTGTTCTCCAGACCCTTAATCATTTTAGTCGCCGTCCTCTGGACACCTTCCAGCTTGTCAACATCTCCCTTCAACTGCGGTGCCCAGAAATGGACACAGTATTCCAGGTGTGGTCTGACCAAGGCAGAATAGAGGGGCAGCATGACTTCCCTGGATCTAGACGCTATACCCCTATTGATGCAGGCCAAAATCCCGTTGGCTTTCTTAGCAGCCGTATCACATTGCTGGCTCATGTTTAACTTGTTTTCCACAAGGACTCCAAGATTTTTTTCACACGTACTGTTGTCGAGCCAGGCGTCCCCCATTCTGTATCTTCACATTTCATTTTTTCTGGCTAAGTGAAGTATCTTGCATTTGTCCCTGTTGAACTTCATTTTGTTAGTTTTGGCCCATCTCTCTAATCTGTCAAGATCATTTTGAATTCTGCTCCTGACTTCTGGAGTGTTGGCTATCCCTCCCAGTTTAGTGTCATCTGCAAACTTGATGATCGTGCCTTCTAGCCCTTCATCTTAGTCGTTAATAAAGATGTTGAACATAACTGGGCCCAGGACGGAACCCTGCGGCACTCCACTTGTTATGGTTGAGCCTTCTGGCTCCGGTACTGGGAGACGGGGTCGTAAGACTCCTCGAGAGTCAGACTCTTTTGAGGAGCGTGAAAGGAAACGGCTCCGGGACTTATTTGCAGAACCAACAGATGAAGACTCATTTGAGGGCTTTACCGAGGGAATGGAGGAAGAGATGGTTAGCTCAGAGGAGGATGACATGGAGTGGACTCGTGTGAGGGAGGATTTGGGTGTCACCGGCACTGATAGCATGGGAGGCGATTGGCGGATTGCAGGATCAGACCCATGGACGGGCTGGAGGGATGGAACGGGATCCGCAGCTGGGGATGCTGTGGGGCGTAGTCAAAGGTGTTTTAGCTCTGATGAGGATGATGATGATGAGACACCTGGAATTAGGATAGCAGCTGACAGCGATGAGGAGTTATGAACTGGATAAAATGGGGTTTATGATCAATGGCTAATTGCGTTGGGCAAGGTAATCTGGACGAACGCTTGGGCTCTTGTTTGGGAACTTCCTGAAGACGGGTGTGATTCGTTGCTGGATACGTAAGTTACCAAGGGCACTGGGCATAGACGGCGGGAGGAACTGTGTGGGGTTTTTCTGTGCAACTTGTGCTTAATCTTGATAGCTTGGACCTCCGTCGTCTTTTTGACGGACATTAATTACCTACTCTGGATTGACGCTGGACTGACTGACTGACTACGACCTTGGACTATCCTTTCTGTGGCTATCGGTGGAACTCGTGGAACCTTAGACGCCTGCACCTGGCTTTCGACCTCGGACCGGACTGGGACCCTGCTGACCGCTGTGATCCTGATTGATGTGCCTGGACCCGGATTTCGCTCGTTGCACGGAGGAGTAACAGCCTGAGTTACTCATCTGTAGATTTTTGGTAGCAGAGAGGAATCTGCTGCCAGCTTTTGATGTTCATTTTGACCTTTGTTTATCAACTTTTGTTTGTTTAAACTGCCAGGCTGAAGTAAGCACTTTTGAGTTAACCCGGATTAAACTCCTGTTTAATCCGGTTTATTCCTTTGAACCGTTTTAGTTTAAACTGAGCTGTTTCTGTTACTTTTCACACTGAAGACAAGTGTTTGCCTAGTCCTTTGTTTTCTACGGGCATTTTTGTGTTCTGTAACTTTAATAAACTGTGTTGTACTCTATTTGGTGGCGTTCTGTCTATGACAGATTGCCCAACGCCCTAAAATAAAGTTTTTCTAGTGAGGTATCCACGTCAAGAAGACGATGGAGGAACTTAAGGCCCGTTTTGACCAGCTACAGGCTGCATTTTACGCTGCACAAGCAGCACAGCCAGCTAAAGGACATGTAATGACTCCTGAACGTTTTGATGGGTCTCGAAACAAATTGCCCACTTTTTTGGCACAAATTGAACTTTATTTTTCTCAAATTAGTGCACAAGCTTTTCCTACGGACACTAGCAAGGTGGCATTTATTTTGAGTCTATTGACCGGTCCTGTGGGACAATGGGCAACTAATTTGATTCTGGGAAATGACCCAGTCAAGGACAATTTAGATGATTTCAAGAAATTATTATCAGACACTTTTGGGGATCCCCTCCGTATGGAAAATGCTAGCTGGGCTCTTTATCGGTTAAAACAGGGAAAAGGGTCTGTTTTGGACTATTTAAATAAGTTTAATTATTTTCGTCATCAATTAGACTGGGGAGAGAACGCGTTTATGCTTTTGTTTACTGCGGGTTTGAATGATTATCTCCAAGATGAACTGGCGCGATTAGAGCCGGCAGAAGACTGGGACGCCTTGGTGGCTAAGGTTTTGCGTTTGGACGCCCGGTTTGAATCTCGTAAACAGTCTAGGGCTATGTATGCGCCATCTGTATCTGCGCCTAGGGTACCTGTGGCAAAGGGGGAGGAGCCTATGGAACTTGGGGTGTTTAGAAAATTATCCACGGCGGAAAAAGACCGTAGAAGGCAATTGGGATTATGTTTATATTGCGGGACTGCTGGGCATTTTGCTAGAAATTGTAACGTTAAGCCTTCTCAGCTTTCGGGAAAAGGTCAGCCCTAGTGCGACGTGAGTCCAACGCATTAGGGCTAATAAAGCAGTCACTTGAGGGGAAGAAACATGTTTTTGTACCCATTTATTTATCTGTTGGGGGAAAAGAACTTGCTTCTACTCTGGCACTGCTGGACTCAGGGGCTACGGTCTCATATGTGGACGTTGGGTTTGCAAGGAAACATGGGCTTCCTACAGTACGTAAAGCATGCGATATATGGGTGGAAGGAGCGGATGGGAAACTACTGGAGTCTGGGGTGGTTAATCGTGAAACCGCAGAAATAACGTGGGAGGTACAAGGAGTAACTGGAGAATTTGTATGGGACATTACACGGTTACCAAGATACAATGTAATCCTGGGAATGGATTGGTTAACTTTAGTAAATCCCCAGGTGGATTGGGTGAAGCGTACTATAGCTTTTAAAAGGCAGGGATGTTTTGCGTTAAATACTTCTCAGGTTGACATGGAGGGCGTACCTGCTGAATATAGGGAATTTCAAGATGTGTTTTGTAAGAGGGAAGCGGATAAGTTGCCGCCTCATAGACCATACGATTGTGCGATTAGATTGGTAGAAGGCACTAAGTTACCAGCAGGAAGGTTATACGCTCTAACGGTACCAGAAAGACAAGCCTTGAGAGAATTTCTTGACGAGAACCTAGCCAAAGGGTTTATTCGCCCATCTAGCTCTCCAACTGCTGCACCTGTGTTCTTTGTGGCTAAAAAGACAGGGGAGCTTAGATTAGTATGCGACTATCGGGTTCTCAACAAGCACACCATTCGTGATAGATATCCGCTACCTTTGATTTCAGAATTACTATCGAGAGTGCAAGGGGCTAAGATCTTTACTAAGCTTGATCTACGGGGGGCGTATAACTTGATTAGAATACGGGAAGGTGACGAATGGAAGACGGCATTTAACACGTGTTTCGGATGTCACGAGTTCTGTGTGATGCCTTTCGTATTATGCAATGCACCTGCTGTCTTTCAAAGATTCATAAATGATGTATTTAGAGATTTAATTGATCAATTTGTGGTGATTTATTTGGACGATATATTAATTTTCTCTAAGGATGAAAAGGAACATCAGCAGCATGTAAGGCAGGTGTTACAACGTTTACGGAATAATGGGCTTTTCGCTAAGGCCTCCAAATGTGTATTTCACGTATCTGAGGTTGAGTTTCTGGGACATGTAGTTTCGGGAAAGGAGCTAAAAATGGACCCGCACAAGGTTGACGCAGTCAACTCTTGGCAGGAACTCAAGTCTAAAAAAGATGTACAGCGGTTCTTGGGCTTTGCTAATTACTATCGGGAGTTTATTCCAAACTTTGCTAAACTTACTGTGCCTTTAACACAACTCTTACGTAAGAAGCAACCGTTTGTGTGGGGACGGGAGGCTCACGATGCGTTTATACAGTTGAAATCTAGTTTCCAAGCTGATAATATACTAATACATCCAGACATTGATAAGCCATTCGTTGTAGAAGCAGACGCTTCTAGTTATGCGTTGGGGGCTGTATTATCGCAAAGGGATTCATCAGGGACCTTGCGTCCCTGTGGATTCTACTCCAGACAACTAACACCTTTTGAACAAAACTACACCATCTGGGAAAAGGAATTGTTGGCTATAAAGGTGGCTTTTGAGGTGTAGCGGCACTGGTTAGAGGGCGCACGTCATCAAATTGTGGTCAGATCTGACCACAAGAACTTAGAACATTTACAAACTGCCAAGAAATTGAATCAACGCCAGATTCGATGGGCTTTGTTTTTCTCTAGGTTTAACTTTAAGGTTCAGTTTGTGGAAGGGAAGGTAAACCTACGGGCAGATGCCTTATCTCGTAAACCTGAGTTTAAAACTTGCGAGCAAACAGTGCGTCAGACAATATTGCCTACTGCTTCTTTATGCGTGGTAGAAAATGAGGTTGGTTTACACACTCAGATTCTAGAGGCTCAAAAGAACGACAATTGGACTCAAGAGCAACTCATATTGCTTTCGGTAGGGACTCGTACTGTGCTGCCTCATTTACAGGATCAGGAGGGAGTATTGGTACGTAATGGACAAGTTTATGTACCGGCGGGGGCTCTCAGGTTGGAAGTTATTAGGGCACATCATGATGAACCGATGGCTGGGCATTTTGGTAGGTTTAAGACTGTACAAATCATTACCAGAAATTATTGGTGGCCTAAAATGCGGCAGGACATTCTCCGGTATTGTGATAGCTGTGCAGTATGTCAGCAGAGCAAGACGCCTGTCGGGCGCCCTAGGGGATTATTATCGTCATTGCCCGTTCCTGAGAGACCATGGCAGATTATTTCTATGGATTTCATTTCTGACTTGCCTAGATCAGGGGGTTATACATGTATTTGGGTGGTGGTGGATCTTTTTTCCAAAATGGCTCATTTTATACCTTGTTCAACAATTCCAGCGGCTCCTACATTGGCTTTACTTTTTACCAAGCATATTTTCCGTTTGCATGGGGCTCCTGAGGTTATTATCTCTGACAGAGCTCCTCAATTTGTGTCTCGTTTTTGGAGGCATTTCCATGAGTGTTTGGGAACCAAGTTGAATGTCTCCTCTGCTTTTCATCCACAAACGGATGGACAATCTGAGAGAGTTAATGGGTTATTGGAGCAGTATTTGCGTTGTTGTCACGACCCAGGCTGCAGAGCACCAATAACCATACACAGAGGCCAGAATCTATCTAATTTCTTTATTAAGGAAATAAGTAAAGGCAATAAAAATAAGTGTAGAATATAGTTCAGAAGATGTCCTTTCAGGAAAGGTCAAATATAGTCCAGAAAAACAATGTCCAATATGAAATAGTAAGGTCCAAAGTTGTAATCCAGTAACCGAAACACTCACTTTGCCAAGCAAAGTGAGGGGAGATGACAAGGTCCTTTAGTCCATGAAACTTAGGCAAGGCAAGGAAATAGCTTGATTCTTGGTACACAAAGCTTGATTCAAGGCAACAAGGAACGAGGAACAGGGACAAGATCCGTGGTAAATACTTGGCAAGGTCCGGGAAGCAAGGCAAGGTCCTGGAAGGCAAGGCTGAGTCCTAGGAAACAAGGCAAGGTCCGTGAAGCAAACAAGGCTGGGAACGTGAACGAAGGCTTGGAAACAGGAACGAGGCTTGGAAACGGGAGTAGCGCTGTCCACACACAACCTACTCCAGTAGCCGACGAATTGACTCCGCAAGATTCCTTCGGGGCAAGGAACCTAAATAGGGTCTCGTTTTCCCACCAAAGAACACTTCTCTGGGGAATCAGAAACGAAAGTCAATCTCTGTGTCCAGATGCATGACTCCCTAGAATTTCTCATGGAAGCAGTCTTAATCAGCTGAATGCCTGGCTGCGATTCTCAGGCTTCTGCGATTAGCCTGCTGAACTCCTTTTTGTTGTTGATAATAACTACGGCGAGAAAATGGGGGAGATTCTGACTCAGGGCTTGTTTGGCAGATTTCTGGAAGGCAAACCTCTTGCAGGTGCAAGGGCTCCAATTCAGGCTGGGAAAGTTCCAATTCTGGCTGAAATGGTGGAAAACCCAAGTTTTCCTCTTCATCTGTCACAACAGCGTTAGGAACGGGACTACATGGCCCATGAGTCATCACACTATCCCCCTCCTCAAGCCCCCTCCCAAAATGGGACTCTCTCCCCGAGGTGCGAGGCCGCGGCTTGGTGGGATAGGTCTGATGGAAGCGGCGGGTTAAATCGGGGGCATGGACTGTGGAAGCGTCTTCCCAAGAGCGTTCCTCGGGACCAAAACCCACCCAGTCAATGAGATATTGTAGGCGGCGGCGGTGAAAGCGAGAATCCAAAATGTCCTGAACCTCGAACTCCTCCTCTCCGTCCACCAAAACAGGGGCGGGGGCCGGCCGGTCTACATCAGGGCGTACACCATCCGCCGGAAGGAGCAGAGAGCGATGAAACACTGGATGAATGCGCATAGAGCGCGGAAGTTGAAGTTTGAAAGTCACGGGGTTAAGTTGCGCCACCACTGGATAGGGGCCAATGAAACGAGCATCTAACTTCCGGCAAGGGCGATGGGAGGGCAAAAAACGAGTGGACAGAAGAACCCGGTCTCCTACCTTGATTTCGGGGCCCGGCTGGCGATGATTGTCAGCGTGGCGTTTATAGTCCTCCTTGGCTTGGTCTAGTTGCTGGAGCAAAAGTTGTTGCACCGCTGTGAGTTCCTGCAGCCAGTCCTCTGCTGCGGGAACTTCTGAGGTTTCAATGACAGAAGGAAAGAAACGTGGATGGAAGCCGTAGTTTGCAAAGAACGGGGTTTCTTTAGTTGAAGCCTGGACACCATTGTTATAGGCAAACTCTGACAGCGGTAACAGGGAAGCCCAATTGTCCTGCTGGTAGTTCACATAACAGCGAAGGTATTGTTCCAAAGTGGCATTGGTGCGCTCAGTTTGCCCATCCGTTTGGGGATGGTGAGCCGAAGATAAGCGGGAGTCTATGCCCAATAGTTTTTGTAGTGCTTTCCAGAAACGAGAGGTGAATTGGGACCCACGGTCTGTGACCAAACTCTTGGGCAACCCATGCAATCTAAAAACATGTTGAAGGAATAAATCTGCAGTCTCTTTGGCCGTGGGGAGGCCATCGCAGGGAATGAAATGGGCTAACTTGGTAAAAAGGTCCACCACCACTAGGATCGTGGTGAATCCACAGGAAGGTGGTAGATCAGTGATAAAATCTGCAGAGATTATTTCCCACGGGCGAGATGGGGTAGGAAGGGGATGCAGAAGCCCTGAGGGCTTTTCCCTTCTTGTCTTGGAGCGCTGGCATACTGGGCAGGTATTGACATATTTTTCCACATCCTTGCGGATCTTGGGCCACCAGAAATCTCTTAGGATCAAATGCATGGTTTTAAATAGTCCGAAATGCCCTGCTGGCTTGCAGTCATGACACAGACGAAGTGCCTTTTCCCTGCCCGGTCCGGGAGGGATGTAGACATGATTTCTATAGCAAAGTAACCCATCCTTAAGCGAAAAGGGGAAATGTAGTCCTTGGCGAAGTTGGTCCTGAGCCCAGGCATCTGCTTGTTGACTGGCCCTGATTTCCTGGGCACAAAGGGGCCCTGGAGTAGAGGGAGTTGATTCAATTGGAGTGGATTTGGTGTTTCCCACTGTGAGCGTGGCAAAGTTCTCGGGCTGCAGCAGTTGAGACTCAAAGGTCTCTTTGCGCCCTGCAGCATATTCCGGTTTCCGTGACAGAGCATCTGCTTGCTTGGTCTGGGTTGGGGTTACATAATGGATTTGGAAGTTAAAACGTTCAAAGAATAAAGCCCAGCGTTGTTGCCTCTGATTTAGCTTGCGGGCAGTTCTTAGATGCTCTAGATTCCGATGATCAGTATGGACCTCAATGGGAAATTTGGCCCCTTCTAACCAATGTCTCCAAGTTTCAAAGGCTGCCTTTATGGCCAAAAGTTCCTTTTCCCAAATAGTGTAATTTCTCTCTGGTGCGGTCAGTTGACGGGAGTAGAAGGCACAAGGGTGAAGATGATCTCCCACTGGTTGTAGGAGTACAGCCCCAATCGCCACATCGGAGGCGTCCGCCTGCACGACAAAAGGGGTTTCAGGATCTGGGTGCTGAAGGATTGGCTGGGACGTGAATAATTTCTTTAGTTGCTGGAATCCTTTCTCTGCTTGCTCTGTCCAGCGGAAAGGCTGTTTCCCACGGATGCAGCTGGTGATTAGATCAGACCAGCGGGCGAAGTCTGGAATGAACTTGCGGTAGTAGTTCGCGAACCCCAAGAAGCGTTGCACCTCTTTCTTGTTGGTTGGCGCCCGCCATTCCAATACTGCTGAAACCTTTGCCGGGTCCATGGTGAGCCCTAGTGGCGAGACACGGTATCCCAGGAAGTCTACCTCTTGTAGATCAAAAGCGCATTTTTCCAGCTTGGCATAAAGTCCGTGATCCCGCAATCGTTGTAACACCATTCTGACGTGGTTCTCATGTTCTGATTGTGATCTAGAAAACACCAAAAATCGTCCAAGTAGATAATCAAGAACCGGTCTAGATAATCCTGAAAGATGTCATTGACAAAATGCTGGAACGTTGCGGGAGCTCCACATAAACCGAAATTCATGACCCGGGACTCGAATAAACCGAATTTAGTCTGGAAGGCGGTCTTCCACTCGTCTCCTTCCCTGATGCGAACTAGATTGTAAGCTCCTCGAAGATCCAGTTTGGTATAAACCTTGGCCCCTCGAAGCCGGTCTAAGAGATCCGAGATCAAAGGCAGGGGATATCGGTTTCGCTTGGTGATATTGTTCAATGCCCTATAGTCCACCACCAAGCGTAGGTCCCCTGACTTCTTTTTCACAAACATCACTGGGGAAGCGGCTGGGGATTGAGAGGGTCTGATGAACCCCTTGCGAAGGTTTGTCTCTAAGAACTCCCTGAGAGCTTCTTGCTCTGGTTCAGTCAGGGAGTAGAGGTGTCCTCGCGGGATCGGGGCCCCCTCCACCAAGTCAATGGCACAGTCATAAGGTCTATGCGGGGGTAGTCTCTCGGCTTCTTTTTCACTGAATACATCCCAAAAGTCTGAGTATTTCTTGGGCAAGGTGATGATGGATTCAGTGTCTGTGGTATGGCAGACCTTGGCTACAAGACAATGGTTTTGGCAATATTTTGAAGCAAACTGCAGTTCTCTGTTGGACCAGGAGATGTTTGGGTCGTGGAGGGTCAGCCATGGAATTCCCAAAATCACAGGGAAATGGGGAACCTCGGTTACAAAGAAGGAAATCTCTTCCATGTGTTCCCTTATCCACATTCTGGTGGGTTCTGACCATTGGCTTACTGGACCTGTCTTGAGGGGGCGGCCATCTATGGCCTGCACCACACGGGCGTTCTTGAAGTCGTGATATTGTAATCCCAGAGAGTCGGCATACTCTCTATCAATGAAATTGTTTGTGGCTCCTGAGTCTATCATGGCATGGATCATGACGGGTCCTTTTTTCGCTGACCCCAAGGTGACCACTAGGAGATATAGGACCCCGGTTGGCGGCTCTTGAGCGGGGTTTTTGACCGGGTTGGCGAGCCTCTCTACGCCCGGTCGCTGGCTTCCCCCGCCGGCTTCGCGCCAGCCGCCTCAGACGTCTTCGTTTCCGTGGAGGACGCCGCCGCCAGACGGGCGGCGGGCTTTCCTTTGGCTGGGCACTCTCTGGCAAAGTGGCCCCCGTTTCCGCAGTACCAACAGAGATTCAGGCGTTGGCGGCAGGCCTTCTCGGCAGTATCCAACCTGGGACGCACATTGCCCAGCTGCATCGGCACCTCCTCGCTTCCTCTGGGGTATGGGGCTGGTGGCGGGGGTCTCCACATTGGACGCGGCTGGATGCCGGCGGGAGCGGGAGGTTTCGCTCCAGCCCTACCGCTCTGGCCTCGGATCCATTGCTTCCTGTTGGCCAGCATGACTTCAGCTCGTAAACATTGATCAATGAGTCCTTCAAGAGAGTGTGGAGGATCCACCTTGGAGATTTCCTCCAGCATCTCGATGTGGAGACCCTCCCGAAATTGTCCTCTGAGGGCTACGTCGTTCCAGCCGGTGTTATGGGCCAGCACTCGGAACTCGGCTATGTACTGGGACAAAGGTCTGTCCCCTTGGGAGAGGCGCCGGAGTTTGTGGCCGGCCGCCTCCAAATTGTCTTCGATTCCCCAAGTCGCCTTAAGGTGATCCAGGAAGTGTTGCGCTGATCTCAGATGTGGGGAGACTTGGTCGAACAGTGCCGTCGCCCAGTTGGCCGCTGGCCCGTCTAGGAGACTGTAAATCCACGCCACTTTGATGTCTTCTTGGGGAAATTCGGCATTACGGGCCTCTAGATAAGCCTGGCATTGGCGACGGAAAACATGAACCTTAGAAGCTTCTCCAGAAAACTTGGTTGGCAATGCCATGGCCGGGAGACGGACCCCGCGTTCCTTCAATCCCCTTATTTCTCCATCCTGCGCATTGAGCTTATCTCGGATGCGGTCCACTTCATCCTTGTCGATGGTGTAGCTGAGTGGCTGGGCCCCCGGTCCGGCTCCGGTAGACATTCTGGCCTAGGTTGATTGGTGCTTAGGGTGGCGGAGTCAAACTGTCACGACCCAGGCTGCAGAGCACCAATAACCATACACAGAGGCCAGAATCTATCTAATTTCTTTATTAAGGAAATAAGTAAAGGCAATAAAAATAAGTGTAGAATATAGTTCAGAAGATGTCCTTTCAGGAAAGGTCAAATATAGTCCAGAAAAACAATGTCCAATATGAAATAGTAAGGTCCAAAGTTGTAATCCAGTAACCGAAACACTCACTTTGCCAAGCAAAGTGAGGGGAGATGACAAGGTCCTTTAGTCCATGAAACTTAGGCAAGGCAAGGAAATAGCTTGATTCTTGGTACACAAAGCTTGATTCAAGGCAACAAGGAACGAGGAACAGGGACAAGATCCGTGGTAAATACTTGGCAAGGTCCGGGAAGCAAGGCAAGGTCCTGGAAGGCAAGGCTGAGTCCTAGGAAACAAGGCAAGGTCTGTGAAGCAAACAAGGCTGGGAACGTGAACGAAGGCTTGGAAACAGGAACGAGGCTTGGAAACGGGAGTAGCGCTGTCCACACACAACCTACTCCAGTAGCCGACGAATTGACTCCGCAAGATTCCTTCGGGGCAAGGAACCTAAATAGGGTCTCGTTTTCCCACCAAAGAACACTTCTCTGGGGAATCAGAAACGAAAGTCAATCTCTGTGTCCAGATGCATGACTCCCTAGAATTTCTCATGGAAGCAGTCTTAATCAGCTGAATGCCTGGCTGCGATTCTCAGGCTTCTGCGATTAGCCTGCTGAACTCCTTTTTGTTGTTGATAATAACTACGGCGAGAAAATGGGGGAGATTCTGACTCAGGGCTTGTTTGGCAGATTTCTGGAAGGCAAACCTCTTGCAGGTGCAAGGGCTCCAATTCAGGCTGGGAAAGTTCCAATTCTGGCTGAAATGGTGGAAAACCCAAGTTTTCCTCTTCATCTGTCACAACAGCGTTAGGAACGGGACTACATGGCCCATGAGTCATCACAGTTGTTTTTGTCTAGAACAACCGAGTGCTTGGGTAAAATGGTTGTCGGTGACTGAGTTTGCTTATAATAACGCTGTGCATATGTCTAGTCAACACACACCATTTGAGTTAACTTATGGCTTCCATCCGTGGGGAGGGGTGGCGCCATCGACTAATGTGGTTTCCCCTGATCCGGTGTACCGCTCTTCTGAAATGGCTGCTTTACATGATGTTGCTCGTCGGTTGTTATTAGAAGCTAAGGCAGCGCAGAAAACTCAAGCAGACCGCCATAGACAAGCAGGGGAGGAGTTGGATGAAGGGGATATGGTTTGGTTATCCTCTAAATATATTAAACATACTGGGGGAAAGTTTGCGCCACGGTATTTGGGACCCTTCCCTATTGTTAAGAAGATTTCTTCTGTGGCGTTTAGGTTGCGCTTGCCACCTTCTTTTAAAATCCACCCTGTCTTTCATCGCTCTTTATTGAAGTTGGATACTTCTGGGCGCCGTAACGTTGTAGCTGAGGAGGTCACTGCTGTATCCCCATCTTTGGAGGAGGAGGCCTTTGTGAGAGGGGATAGTGTTATGGTTGAGCCTTCTGGCTCCGGTACTGGGAGACGGGGTCGTAAGACTCCTCGAGAGTCAGACTCTTTTGAGGAGCGTGAAAGGAAACGGCTCCGGGACTTATTTGCAGAACCAACAGATGAAGACTCATTTGAGGGCTTTACCGAGGGAATGGAGGAAGAGATGGTTAACTCAGAGGAGGATGACATGGAGTGGACTCGTGTGAGGGAGGATTTGGGTGTCACCGGCACTGATAGCATGGGAGGCGATTGGCGGATTGCAGGATCAGACCCATGGACGGGCTGGAGGGATGGAACGGGATCCGCAGCTGGGGATGCTGTGGGGCGTAGTCAAAGGTGTTTTAGCTCTGATGAGGATGATGATGATGAGACACCTGGAATTAGGATAGCAGCTGACAGCGATGAGGAGTTATGAACTGGATAAAATGGGGTTTATGATCAATGGCTAATTGCGTTGGGCAAGGTAATCTGGACGAACGCTTGGGCTCTTGTTTGGGAACTTCCTGAAGACGGGTGTGATTCGTTGCTGGATACGTAAGTTACCAAGGGCACTGGGCATAGACGGCGGGAGGAACTGTGTGGGGTTTTTCTGTGCAACTTGTGCTTAATCTTGATAGCTTGGACCTCCGTCGTCTTTTTGACGGACATTAATTACCTACTCTGGATTGACGCTGGACTGACTGACTGACTACGACCTTGGACTATCCTTTCTGTGGCTATCGGTGGAACTCGTGGAACCTTAGACGCCTGCACCTGGCTTTCGACCTCGGACCGGACTGGGACCCTGCTGACCGCTGTGATCCTGATTGATGTGCCTGGACCCGGATTTCGCTCGTTGCACGGAGGAGTAACAGCCTGAGTTACTCATCTGTAGATTTTTGGTAGCAGAGAGGAATCTGCTGCCAGCTTTTGATGTTCATTTTGACCTTTGTTTATCAACTTTTGTTTGTTTAAACTGCCAGGCTGAAGTAAGCACTTTTGAGTTAACTCCTCCCCACTTTTGAGTTAACTCCTTTTGAGTCAACTCCTGTTTAATCCGGTTTATTCCTTTGAACCGTTTTAGTTTAAACGGAGCTGTTTCTGTTACTTTTCACACTGAAGACAAGTGTTTGCCTAGTCCTTTGTTTTCTACGGGCATTATTGTGTTCTGTAACTTTAATAAACTGTGTTGTACTCTATTTGGTGGCGTTCTGTCTATGACACCACTCGTGACTTCTTTCCAGGATGAAGAAGACACATTGGTGAGCACCCTTTGGGTGCAATCGCTTAACTAATTACAGATCCACCTTACGGTTGTTTTGCCTAGCCCACATTTGACTAGCTTGTTTGCCAGAAGGTCATGGGGGACCTTGTTGAAGGCCTTACTGAAATCCAGATAGGCTACATCCACGGCATTCCCCCATCTACGCAGCTCGTAACTCTTTTATCGAAAAAAGAGATCAGATTAGTCTGGCATGATTTGTTTTTGGTAAATCCATGTTGACTGTTAGCAATGACCACATTTGTTTCTAAGTGTTTGCAGACCACTTCCTTAGTGATCTTTTCCAGAATCTTGCCTGGTATTGACATGAGGCTGACCGGATGGTGATTGTTTGAGTCATCCTTTTTCCCCTTCTTGAAGATAGGGACCACATTCACCTGCCTCCAATCTGCTGGGACTTCTCCCGTTCTCCAAGAACTCTAAAAAATGATTGCTAGTGGTTCTGAAATAACTTTTAGTTCCTTCAATACTCTTGGGTGTAGTTGATCCAGCCCTGGAGACTTGAATTCATTTAGAGCGGCCAGGTGTTCCTGGACGACTTGTTTCCCTATTTGGGGTTGGATTTCCCCCAATCCTTCATCCACTCCATGTTGCTGAGGTTGAGGCTGGATTTCTTTTTTTAAATTCTACAGTGTAGCTGTACCATCAGAAATAATTATATTTAGCCAGTGGCTTTTGCTTGACTTATGAGCTGAAAAAATAAAACACAAAGGGAACCCATTTTGAACTATTTGTTTTTCTGTTACTTCTGGGTTGGGTATTATGTTCTGGAACCTTACGTGGCTGCATGACAAATCACCTACTAATGCCTACTGAGCATTCATCTTTCTCATATTACTCATGTCAAAACATGTGGGCTTTCAGTGCACATCATCTTTATGAGTTATGAATGAATGCAGATTTGCCATCTGAAGCACTGAGTAATGATGCAAAAAAGAAGTCTTGTTTCTTATGCAGTAATAGTGGTGTTTTACAGATTTAACATGAAGAATAAATGAAATGCTTTGCTCTCAAAGAGCTAACAATCTAAATATTAGTTGTAAGGGAGATAGTTAAGAAATGAAAGTAGAAAGAAGGGAAAAACAAAGAGCGGTGTGGAAAGGGTATGGCAAGAAGTACGAGCAAATACATTGATACAAAAATCATGTTGAATTTCTCATGGTTCAAAGCATTCTTAATCTTTTTTTGAAGAGCCAATTTACTGCCAGATTGGTCCAGGCATTAAGTCTCTTTAAGTCTCTATTCAGGAAGCCAGTAAAATTAATTGCTAGTATTAAAGATAATGTTAAGATTAATCAAGATACCCAACTCAAGGCAATCAGCACAGTTGACCTTGACAGTCCCATTTGCCACCTCATCTGATCTCCAGAGACTACCAGATCTCATATGTGATGATAGCTACCAATTTAAAAAGCTTAAAAAGAGAGCTAGATATACCCATGGAGGATAGGGTCTATCAGCAGCAACTAATCAAGAGGCCTGTGGAGCTCTTTTAGTATTATAGAATATACGGTAGGCCTCTCAATATCATTTACTGACGACCATGTGAGGGAGAGTGTAGTTGCTGAGAGATTTCCCATGGGTAACAGAATGGGTGCTGTGTGAAGCTTAACTGGGGCCTCTTCTACACTGCCCTATAGGATCTGATTCCAGGATCTGATCCCAGATTATCTGCTTTAAACTGGATTATATGAGTCTCCACTGCCAGATAATTTGGGCTAAGCAGATAATCTGGGACCAGATCCTGGGATATAGAGGTAGTGTGGTAGGGGCCAGAGTGGACTTCAGTCTGGTTCAGCATGGTTTTTAAAAAAGTTTTCATATCCAGAGCTATTAACATGAGCTCACGTCTTTATTAGTGTGCATCTACAATGTAGAATTAATTCTGTTACAGTAGATGCACCATAAAAAGATGACATGCATTAAAATTCATCTCACGGCATGTTACACATAAATCTTCTTTGGGATATTATATCTTAAATCCAGTTCTTCATCCCACTAGAACAGTGGTTCTCAACCTGTGGATCTCCAGGTGTTTTGGCCTACAATTTCCAGAAATCCCAGCCAGTTTACCAGCTGTTAGGATTTCTGGGAGTTGAAGGCCAAATATCTGGGGATGCACAGACTGAGAACCACTACACTAGAATAAACCAATAAAATCAGTTGAATATGATATCTTGCCTTACACAATTTCCATTAATGTAATGGGTTCAGTCAAGCGAGTACTAGTTTTCAGTTGTTACTTCTATGATTGATAATAGTAGACACATTTCAGTTGGCCCCTGTGTACAGCCTTTCAAGCTACACAGAACTGTTTAGAAATAAAGGTAAAAGTGCATCCAGTTTAAACTCCAATTCAGCAGGAGAAATGTAGTCCATTATCATAGGCCCCTTCCACACAGCTGAATAAAATCCCACCTTTTCTGCTTTAAACTGGAATATATGGCAGTGTGGACTCAAGTAACCCAGTTCAAAGCAGATATTGTGGGATTTTCTGCCTTGATATTCTGGGATATAAGGCTGTGTGGAAAGGCCCATAGTTTTAAAAAGGCTTTAATCTGCAGTGGAGATACATCTTCACATTTGTATAGAAAGGGTGATTCAGTGATCAGATACTTAACATGTTTTGTGTATTACCATCTGTTGTATGCTTGTATTCTAAGAAAAATAATAATTGCTAATACACTTACATAATGCAGGCATTTACACCATCATTACCTAATTCGTTGCCCTCAAGACATCTGTGAGATAGATTTCCTGCTGACTTGTATTATTATCTAGAGTTACTGAAGAATCAAATTATTACTGAAAACTGAAGCATGGCATGGGATTCACTAAAATTTAGAAATGTTCAATTCTTTTCCTGCCCTTAGTTAGCTTGGTGATATAAACATCAGAGAAAAATGTTTTTAAAGCTTATTGATAGTACACTGATGAAGACTTATTGTTGTTTTGGCTATGACAGTCCACCCTGTTTATGTGAACATTTCTAGGTGGATCCTGTATACTCAGATTCCCACTGAATTACATCAGTCATGACTCTGCCAGTTATGCATTCCAATTGACTACAAATTGTCTACAGCATTAGCTTATTCATCCTGAACCTGTTTATATGTGGCTATAATGCAGGAATAATCTATTGCAAAGGTCAGTGGAATATTTCACTGGTTTTCAGGTAATTCACAAACTTTCAAAGTTTGTTTCTTGTTTAATTTGCTGTTTGATTTGCGATGCCTTGATTTTATTACTCAAAATCTATGGAATACATAATAGTACTAAAAGTGTGATAAGGAAAAAAATGGTGAGAATTGCCAATTGCTAAAGGCTGGCATTTTTTTAAAAAAGTCAGCAGAAAGACAGAAAAAAAGTTGTGTTTGTAGGTACAGTAGAGTCTCACTTATCCAACACTCGCTTATCCAACGTTCTGGATTATCCAACGCATTTTTGTAGTCAATGTTTACAATACATTGTGAAATTTTGGTGCTACATTTGCAAATACAGTAATTACTACATAGCATTACTGCGTATTGAACTACTTTTTCTGTTGAATTTGTTGCATAACATGATGTTTTGGTGCTTAATTAGTAAAATCATAACCTAATTTGATGTTTAATAGGCTTTTCCTTAATCCCTCATTATCCAACATATTCGCTTATCCAACATTCTGCTGGCCCGTTTTTGTTGGATAAGTGAGACTCTACTGTATATGCACACGCACACACACTAACATGCATGCACACCATTCTTTAGAAACATTTAAAGGAAGATGCTGCCCTCAACTTCTAAATGACCAAATAAATAAGAAATTCTTTAGAAAAAAACAGCAACTGTTTTAGTCTCAGACCAAAGGGAGCTTTAATAACCAATAAACTGGAGGAACATTGCTCTGAATTCATATTTGATTTTTTTTTTTTTTTTTTTTTTTTTTAGCCAGGAGTAGTTTTCTGTTTTGTGACAGGCACATTCTGTTCTGGCATTTCTACCCAACAAGGCTTTCTGAGTCATATATGAAAAAATAAAATAACACATGGAAGCATGTGTTTACAGATAACACATATTTCCCCCTGTCATGTCTTTGATGCTGGTGAAGCCATTAAAGTGAACAGCTGGGGGTTCTGGGCATAGAGTTCTAAATATTACATTTTTATTATTTAATTAAATGCTACAGTTGTTATATAGGAACAAACAGGCAATTGGCATTTCATGTATATCTTGGAAAATCATAGTAAGTCCCGGCTCCTCACATGATACACAGGTTTAAGTATTTGAAGCATGTGCCTGTGCAAAATATCTTTGCACCTAAATGATGTTATGTATTATATGGCCACCCCATCACATGGATGTTTGTTTATTTATTATTTACTTTGTTTTATACCCCATCCTCTCTCTCTCATTGAGGGACTCAGAGCGGCTAACAGTTGGAAACAGTTCGATAACATTCAAACCTAGGACAATACAAATTCAAATACATGTAAATCAAGCAAAACAAAGCATTTCTAACAATTTATAAAAGCAACAATATATGATAAAACAATATTAAAACCATCTATAGAAAACCAGCTATATTAAAAACTAGCTTTATCTCGTTGCTGTAGTCAAAGTCCATTGCCATTTAACACAATTACTCATTATCTTCCCCGAAAACTTCATTACAAAAAAAAGTTTTTATTTGCTTTCTGAAGGACAGCAAGGAGGGAGCCATTCTGATGCCCTTAGGGAGGGAGTTCCAAAGCCGAAGGGTCACTGTTGAGAAGGCTCTCTCTCTCATTCCCACCAGCTGCACCTGAGGCAGGGGTGGGACTGAAAGTCGGGCCTCTCCAGATTGCAGGGCTTGCACAGGCTCATATCTGGAGATGCGGTCAGAGAAGTTGGGCCTGAACCGTTCAGGGCTTTTAAGGATTAAATCCAACACCTTGAATTGCTCTTTGAAGCAAACTGGTAGCCAGTGGAGCTGCTATAACAAGGGAGTTGATTGTTCCCTGTACGGTGCTCCAGTGAGCAGCTTGGCTGCAGACCTTTGTATCAGCTAAAGCTTCTGGATGGTCTTCAAAAACAGCCCTACGTAGAGCTCACTACAGTAATCTAGTCTGGATGTGTCAAGGACATGGACTGTCATGGCCAGATCAGACTTCTTGGTACGGGTGCAGCTGGCGCACATGTTTTAATTGTGCAAAGGTTCCCCTGGCCACTGCTGACACCTGGGCCTCCAGGGTTAGTGATGAGTCCAGAACACCCAAGATGCAGATCTGCTTCTTCAGGGGAAGTATAACCCTGTCTAACACATCTTACCCGGGGGTGTAAGATGATTTCCCCCCGCATTCTCTGTTTTCGCACACTGGCAAAATGTAGTCCTATGTAGGCCATCCCATGATGCATGGCCACTTCCTGTGGCCGTCTGATGACCACCTGTGGGACACCATTTTGCCAGCATGCTACAAGAGAGAAAAGACTCTCTTCTCAGGAACCAGGTATTACCCAACTCCTGCTTCCAGAAAGTGGGTGGGGGGAGCAAGGGAAAGCAAAGAGAAGATGGGGAAAGTTTGTGAGATGTCTGTCTATCCCTGAAGACAGACCCTGCTGAGAGAGAACGGGGTAAGATGTTTTCCCCACACTTCTCAATGCTTTCCTCCGCTTTCCTATGCTTCCCTCCTGCCCTAAGTCTCTATTCTCTTGCTTCATTTGCCTGCATGTTAAAGAACTGTACTGAACCAAGAGAAGTGGAGTGTGTAACAACAGTTTGCTGAATACTGCTGCGGTCACAGATCACTTCTGCACAGTTCTGCAGTGTCTTCTACTTTCCAATACCATTGTTTTCAACATGAAAGTGTTGTGATACAGGAAGCAGGATATTGTTTGCATGTGTATGTGCCTTCAAGTCATCTGTTGACTTATGGTAACCTCATGAATTTCATAGGTGTTTTAAGGCAAGGAATACTCAGAGGTGTTACTTCAGTTCCTTCCTCTGAAATACAGCCTACACTATCATTACATAATGGACACAATCCATTTACATCTTGCAGAAGACTCAGATACTGATTATGGGAGACAGCAACACGGTCCTGTAATATTCAGAAAGGTACAAGGCAAAGTTGACTATTACCTTTGCTTTTCATATTGACTCTAGAAGCTTTGAATAGAGCTATAATGAGTTAAGAGTTAAAGGGCACATGATTAAACTGAAGGCCTATGTGTAAAGGATTTAGTATTTTTTTGTGTAAGAGCCATTGGAAAGTGCTGGTATTATGTTAATATACATTTTGTGAGGAGAAGGGGATAAATAGTGGTATGTACCATGTCTGTTAGGAGCCCCAGTGGCGAAGTGCGTTAAAGCGCTGAGCTGCTGAACTTGCAGACCGAAAGCTCCCAGGTTCAAACCCCCGCGAGCGGTGTGAGCGGCCGCTGTTAGCTACAGCTTCTGCCAACCTAGCAGTTCGAAAACATGCCAATGTGAGTAGATCAATAGGTACTGCTCCGGTGGGAAGGTAACGGTGCTCCATGCAGTTATGCCGGCCACATGACCTTGGAGGTGTCTACGGACAGCGCCGGCTTTTTGGCTTAGAAATGGAGATGAGCACCAACCCCCAGAGTCAGACATGACTGGACTTAACATCAGGGGAAACCTTTACCTTTTACCATGTCTGTTTAGTTTGTATTTGGTATATATTAAGTACTTTGAAGTTAATTAGTATTAATCCCTCTACGTGTTTTATATAGTATAAAATTGTAATTTGTGTGTGTTTGTGTTCAGTAACAATTTTAAAAAAAGAAATTAAGCTCCAAATGCAACAGACAAAAATGGTAAAGACACTGAAAATAAAGTTCTCAGATATTTGAATGTATAGAAAATATTATTGCAGTCATAGAATCATAGAGTTGGAATAGGCCTCGTGGGCCATCCAGTCCAACCCCTTGTCAAGAAGCAGGAAAATCACATTCAAAGCACCCCCGATAGATGGCTGTCTAGCCTATGCTTAAAAGCCTCCAAAGAAGGAGCCTCCACAATACTCTGGGACAGAAAGTTCCACTGCTGAACAGCTCTCACAGTGAGGAAGTTCTTCCTAATGTTCAGGTGGAATCTCCTTTCCTGTAGTTTGAAGCCATTGTTCCGCGTCCTAGTCTGCAGGGCAGCAGCAAACAAGCTTACTCCCTCCTCCCTATGACTTCCCCTCACATATTTATACATGGCCATCATGTCTCCTTTCAGCCTTCTCTTTTGCAGGCTAAACATGCCTTGCTTTGGACAAGTATTGATTTATCAGACATAATATTTTTGGAGCAAGATGCTCCAAAAACAAGTTCAGCAAACAGATTTAGGGAAATATGTGCAATTTTTTGTCTGATCTTTTGAGTGTAATAAATTATTCAATTCGATGTAAAATTTACTATTGCAGCCTTGGGCACCAATCAACAGTAAAAACTGTGCTAAGTTCTGTTTTCTTCCTCACACCACCCCTGCTCAGGGCATATAGTTTAATATGAAAATATAATAGAATTTTATAAATAAAAGGATCTCACACCTGTTTAATCTTCCAGCTGTTAAAAGTCTGTCTAAACAAGAACATTTTGACCAGTTTGAAAATCAGGAGTTGGTAAATGTGGATTACATGTGCCCTGCCCCGATAGTTTATAAGACTACCAGGGTCATGGGTCAAAACTATTTCCCCTCCAAAATCCTCCAAATGCCCTCAGTCATGTGAAGGGGAATACATTAGAAGAGGTGCATTCATACAAGTGGGAAATTGTGTACAAGGCTTAAAAAATAAATAAATAACAAACTTTGGCTAACAACCTATTAGTAGCCTATAAAGCCTTAAACGGTTCCGGCCCAATCTACCAGTCTAAACTTATCTCCCTCTATGAACCAACTCGGGGTTTAAGATTGTCTGGGGAGGCCTTGCTCTCGATCCCACCCTCTTCGCAAGCACGACTGGTGGGGACAAGAGACAGGACCTTCTCAGTGGTGGCCCCTTGGCTGTAGCACTCTCTCCCTAGTGATATTAGATCAGCCCCCCTCCCTCCTAGCCTTTAGAAGAAGAGTGAAGACCTGGCTTTGGGAGCAGGCCTTTAAAAGATAGCACAGTGCAATAATTTTACCCGAAAATTGGGCAATTGATATGGAATGGCTTAGATCTTGTTTTTGGATGACGTGTCTTATCATTGGAATGTATTTTAACTATGCTTGTATGTATGTATTAATTTTAACCTAATTCTATCTCAAGTTGGTTTTCATGTTCAAGGCACTGTACAGTGTTCCCTCACTTATCACGAGGGTTACATTCCAGGAAAATCCATGAAGTAGGGACGCTAGGCTTCTACTTAGGAAGGAAGTAGAAAGAGGGAGGAAGGGAGGAAGGAAGGAAGGAAAGGAAGAAGGGAAGAAAGAGGCAGGGGAACATGGGGCTGCCTCCTTTTCCTCCCGCTGTCGGTTAGGCTCCTTCTCCATCCCGCCGCCCGCACCTGACTGAGACCACCGCCACTGTAAATCATATTTTTTAATGATTTATAATATTTTAGTGTTTATTAAAAAATCGCAAAACAACGAGTCTGTGAAAAGCGAACCTCGAAGTAGTGAGGGAACACTGTATAAGTGCTGTTTATAAGCCGCCTCGAGTCCCCCTTGGGGCAGAGGAAGGTGGGATATAAATAAGGTAAATAAATAAATAAAATATGGATGGAACTATAGAAGTTGTTATTCTCTTCCTCTTTCTGCAGTGACCAAAGCCACCCACCCACTCACTCACCCACTATTAATGTGCAACCTCAGGAGCACCATTTCCAGCCATTCCATGCTTCATGGGAAGCAAGTAGAATCAGAGAAGCATCTGGTTAAGTACCTGTACTCAGTTGCAAAATGGTTACAGCAACATTGAGCTCTCCATAGGACCCCAGAATGTTTCAGCACCAATGTAATTATGTTGCCTCTTGCCTGCAGAGATATAGCCAGAGATTTCTTTGAACCTACTTGATCTTCACAAAACATGGAGTAACCATGCAGGAGACTGTACATGTGGTACAGTAAGTCTGGAGGTGGTGCTTTATGACTCAGGTTAGTATAGGCCAACATTAGGAACTATTACTATTCTAAGCCATATCAGATTGCAGCTTGATCTGGTTCAGGACACAACAGGTGTGTGTGAGGGGGTGGGGAGAAGGAAAGCTATTTGTTAGACACAGGTTTACTACACCTGTACTGGGCCTATGACATGTATCTAGTGTTGGATGATCTCTCTCTTCTTAGATGTTAGTGGATTGCAGCTTCCATCATCTCTCCAATTAGCTATGATCTTTGGGTTTGTGGTAGTTTCACTCCAACAGTATCTGGATGGCTACATGTTTTCCACCCTCAACCCCCCCCCCCCCCCAATACACTCCCCATGCTAGAAAGAGAGAGTTCAACAACTGAAATCCAGTCACTAAGGATGTCCGTCACCCAGGTAGGTAAAGGTTTTCCCCTGACATTAAGTTTAGTCGTGTCCAACTCGGGGTTAGTGCTCATCTCCATTTCTAAGCCGAAGAGCCAGCATTGTCCATAGACACCTCCAGGGTCATGTGGCCAGCATGACTGCATGGAGTGCCGTTACCTTCCCACAGAAGCAGTACCTATTGATCTACTCACATTTGCATGTTTCCAAGCTTCTAGGTAGACAGAAGCTGGGGCTAATAGTGGGAGCTCACTCCACTCCCTGGATTCAAACTGCCAATCTTTCGGTCAGCAAGTTTTGTTATGTAGGAAACCTGTTTTCTCTACAGGAAGCTCTTTTTGCTCAAAAGAAACCACACATTTTTCTATGAAGTATGCCTTTTCTGCCACACTTCAGTAGATTTGAATATGAAAATTGCTGAAGATTCTCATTTGTCAATTGCTTTTTCTGATGTACTTTCATAACTATTTTGGTTATTTAGACATGAATAATAACAAACATTATTTCAATGTCTAATTCATATCACATGTGTACTTTTACTGGCTGCAAACAGACCTGATTTGAAATGCTTTTACTTTTTAGCCCTTAAGTATCTTAGAATCCTAAAATCATATAGCTGGAAGAGAGCACATGGACCACAGGGGCCATACAGGAAAAGGACAATCAAAGCACCCCTGACAGATGGCCATCCAGCCTCTATTTAAAAGCCTCCAAAGAAGGAGCCTCCACCAGAATCCAAGGCAAAGAGTTCCACTGCTGAACAACTCTTACGGTCAGGAAGTTCTTCCTAATGTTCAGGTGGATTCTCCTTTATTGTAATTTGAATCCATTGCTCAGAGCCAGAATCGCCCTGCCCACATCCAACCCTGTCCACACCTGTGGAATTACCCTCATTCCTCCAGGCAGACCATGTGGGATCTGCTTCTGAAGGAGCCCAAGTTTCTCCTGCATCCTCAGCATCCATGGACCCAGTTTCCTCCCCAAGATCCTCCGGAGCCCGTGTCCAGTCCATGCCAACCTTTTCCACCACCACCGGGTCTTCAACAGTCATTCCCACCTCAGGATCCCCTTACAGATCCCCGAATGAATCCTCATCTGAGGATTCCTTTTAGCTTTTAGGAAAGACTTGAAAACATGGCTCTTCCGCTGTGCCTTTGGTGAGTAATTTCTGTTATTTCTGTGTTACTCCCACCCCGAACATCTATCCTCTAGATTACCCCACTTCCATATGTCCCTGCCCGCAGTGGAGTACCCCTATGTCCCTCTCACTCCAGGTTTTATCTTTGTGTTCACGTGGCCTGCCCTTGTTTTACTGTTTTTTGATTTCTTGATGTAATGCCTATTATCATTTATTGTATTTTTAATGGTGCTATGTTATGTTGTTTTATATTTTGTTATATTGTATTGCTCTGGGCATGGCCGCCCCGAGTCCCCGTTGGGGAGATGGTGGCGGGGTATAAATAAAGTTTTATTATTATTATTATTATTATTATTATTATTATTATTATTATTATTATTCCTCAAGTATTTCCCTGATCCTTTTCTTGTGTAAATCTTCCAATGAGCCTTCCTCGCAAGGCGTCTTTCTTCCCCTCCTGATCCCACCATTAGTACTAACAGCCTCAGAAAACTCATTCACAACAAGGATAGTGTTATCCCACTGGTGGAGTGGTTTGTCTATAGTCCTCCTGGTAACATAGAAAGACCTTTCTCTTCATCTAAGACAGTGGTTCTCAACCTGTAAGTCTCCAGGTGTTTTGGCCTTCAACTCCCAAAAATCCCAGGCAGTTTACCCTCTGTTAGGATTTCTGGGAGTTGAAGGCCAAAACATCTGTGGGCCTATAGGTTGAGAACCACTGATCTAGGCCTTTTAAATAACATCATTTAAACATAACATTATTTAATAGCATCATTTTTAACACCTTTAACACCTTTACCTGATGAAGAAGCCCATGAAGCTTTGAATGTAGGCATGTTGTATTTTGTGCATTTTGGCTGGCCAATAAAGGCACTAATATAGATGTGTGCCAAATCTATCTCTATTAGTTCCTCCTACCCACAGAAAGCAAAGCTGAAGTTCAATTCAAAAGGAACCAATGTAGATCTATTACACTATATAGTGCAATTATTTAGCAGCAGACTTTGAGATCTTTAAGATGAAGTTCTAAAATATTTATTTCCTTAAAGACTGAATTACCACCTCATCATATTAAGAAGTATTACAGCACTACCTTTATTGGCCAACCAGCCAATTTTGTGGAGTTTGTTGCAACATGGTACCCTGAATACGTGTCCTCAATAACTCATGATATCTAGGCCTCTCTGGTGTAAAACCTCTTGTATTCATTTTGCTTGCTGCGAATTTCTACAGCACACCCCCTGTTCCCACGAGGAATAGGTTCCAAGATACTCCAATAGTGATCGAAACCACAGTTTCCATTTCTAGTTCTACAGCATTACATTATATGAACATGTCTCTGAATGGTTACATGATCTGCAAATGTCAATTTTTAATAGGGACAAGCAGGTTTCTACAGTTGGCCCCTATTAAAAATAGTGGTGGCTGCCTCTCTGCAGAGGAGTTTATTGTAATAAGTCACTATTTAAAAAATGACCGATGCCATTCCCCTCCACCTCAGGTGCCCCAAATGGCAGAAGCACTGCATTCTCCAAGCTGTTGAATGACTTTCAGGCAGAAAAAAAATGTGAGGAAGGAGGGAGGACTGCCTTTCTTTCTTTGGTTTGGACAAGGGAGGTAGCTTCTTGCTTCTGGCTCTTGTCATTGCTTTCATGCTGGTTCCTTATTCCAGCACTGACTTGTGTATAAATTGATCCAAATTTTTGGGATTATTTTGTCCATTTTTTTACTTCTGCATGAAAATACACAATGTGTCTTGCCATATCTTTTTGCTTTTGCCTTCCCCTCTCCTATCTTTGGCCTTTCCTTGTGCCCTTAGTGCCACCCACTGCTGGAAGCCAATTCCCAAGTCCATTCCAAAATTGGCATTTCATTCTCCATGTTAGTGGGAATACTTTCAGAGAATGTGTGTTTCATATATGAAGGAAATGTGGCAGCATTGCACTTCAGACACAGTGATCTAAATAGATTTGCTAAACACTGAGGAATAAAAATGTACACAATAATTGCACTTGAGAGAATAAGCAAATGAGATTATCTGCTTAAATCCTACATTCAAAGGAATCAATATTGCTTTTTCCTGCAATATTGTTTTTATGATGGTTTTACTGATATTGTTGATTTATTGTTGTAAATGTATGTGTTTTGATTTGTTTTTATATTGTGATGTTGGGCAAGGCCCCATGTGAGCCGCCCCGAGTCCCTACGGGGAGATGGGGCGGGATACAAGAATAAAATTATTATTATTTATTATTATTATAATTATTATCAGATAAAGGCTGGATCTACAATGCTATATGTTCCAAGTTTTGAATCCAGATTGTTTGCTTTGAACTGAATTATATGAGTCTATGTTGCCATATAATCCAGTTCAATGTAGGTATTCTGGATTCAGTAACTGGATTATATGGCAGTGTAGATGGGGCCAAAAAGAAAGAGAGACAGTTTTCAGGGAAGCCTAGGGCTATAGGCTTGATTGATTTCAGCTTAAAAAGCTGGAATCAATCAAACAAACTAGACAAAGCTGGCCAGATTGTTTGACAATATTTGAGCACAAGACCTCAAAAAATCAAGAAGTTTCTTCCTAGGAACCTGAGCTCTTTATCAAATAGAGAAGTAAAAAGCAACTTGAACCTACAACTGAATTAGATTTGAATTCTGGGTTCTTCTATTTCTTTTACTTCAGGAAATTTCTCTACATCAAAGGAAACAATAATACATGTAGGTGTCCATCTGGCCTTCCTGAAATATATCACAGGACATTTAGTTTCATGAAAAAGGAAGGAAATATAACAAATTCCTATTCTGGCAATCCACTTTCCTAAGGGCTCTTCCAGACAGCACTAAATCACAGGTTTTAAACAGGGGCTAAAAATTCCAGGACTTCAGAAGAGGTCCACATACAGACCTGTTAGTCCTGGGATTTCTGCCGCCGTCATCCAGACTTGCTGCTTTGTTCCTAAGATAGTCACTGCAGAACTTCCGGTGGAAACCTTGGCAATTTTTTTAAAGCCCCAAGATGCAAATATATGGATATACGGATATGCGAAGATCTGCAGAAGTGCTGTTCTTTGTCCTGGCCAGAAAAACTGCACTCTCCAGATGGTTCATGAAGTATCCGTCACACAAACAAACCTAATGGGGTAGGACCACTTCTGCCCAAGTCACCAGTGCACAATGAAACAGGAACACACACTTTTAAGCCAGGAACAGAACTTTGTCATTATTGATACTTTTTAGAGCCTGACTGCCTGGCCATCTGTCCAGACAGATTTTGTTATGTACTTATGGCATTGAACAATAGGGTGCTGTTCCTGGGTTATATATAGCTTTTCCTATTAGCCACCTGCATGACCTTGGCTCTCAGTATTTACATTCCTCTCCAGCACATCCATGTCCACACAGCCGGTAACAAGTTTTTGCCATTTACTAAACTGTACCCATATGGTCAGCATACACACAATGTATAACTTGGCAACATCATCTTGTTCTTCCCTGGCACAATTACACCACAAAACTTGTCTGCACAGATGGCCATACCACAAGGTCTGACTAATTACAGTAATGGTGACACTCTGTTCCTGGTTTGAACGTATCTGTTCCTGTTTCATTGTGTACTACTTAATGTGAAAGTACTTGTTGCACCCCAGGAACTTCATTTTTCTATCACAAGCTTCATTAAACAGATGAAGGATAAAGTTCCTCTTCCTAGGACAAAGTTTTTGCCTTCTATTTAAGTGTCACCTTCTTTTTAGGAACCGATCAATCAAGAACAAACATCTAAAACCTGGGAACAAACTCAGATAAAACAATCCCGTGATGTCTGATTGCAGGGACATATAGACATGCGAAGATCCGGATATTCGGCTAAAAGTCGCAATATTCTGTGCCTGGAAACCTCTTGTTTTTTGCCTTTTGTAGTGATTGCTTCCAGGTTTACAGGGAACGACATCTGGCCATCCTCCTGATTGCTGCGGGAGCTCCTGGGATAAAGGCACTGCCTGGATGGGTCCTAAGGTTCTTTCTGTGTCAAGATGACCATTTTCTAGATACACGAAGTCTAACTTCATGTGTATGCTGGCCTCCTTGCTTAGATGGTACTTCATCAGCTATAATGCCAATTGATTGTTTGCTATATACAGTACTAAGAATATTCAGCAATGAGTTGTTGTTATAGGTTGCCCTTTCAGTCACTCATTTTGTGCGGGACCAGACAAGATTCCAGTTCAATCAGCAGTTGTCACAGAATAAATGCACTCCGGCTCCTTTTACACTGTCCTTTTATCCCAGGATCTCATCCTAGATTATCTGTTTATCCCAGATTATATGGCAGTGGAGACTCCTATAATCCAGTTTAAAGTAGATAACCTGGGATCAGATCCTGGGATATAGGGCAGTGTAGAAGGGGCCTCAGACACAAGTCCTGGCATGCAATACAAATACAAGCAACCTGAGAACACCCATCTATCCCAGGTTAAACCCCTTCATTCTAGGGTCTTGATCAGTATGATAATCAAATGAGGTCTGACATCCCACAAAGAAAAGAAGAGGTTTTCACAATAATCCACTAGAATCCTGTCTGCAACTAGAGTCCTTCTGAAAATGCTGAAATCCTGAAAGTGAGAACACATGAAATAACTCTGCAGGGGAAAGAAATCCCGTGAACCAGTTGCTCACAAGTCTCCAAACAATAGCAAAATACTTCAGTCACTCTGAAAATAAATTAGAAAAGAAATCTATGGTTTGTTTATACAATGGGAGTAAAAATAGGAAAAAGTATCAGTTGCTAGTATTTTCTAATTTGCTGAATCTATGACGCTTTGTGTCAAATCATCAAACAATTGGCACAGTTATAGACATCTCCAGAAACATAGTTTCACATTATTAGTTCACTGGGTGTCATTTCCATTAGTCATAAGATTTTGAGACTTCCAATGTCAGAACATTTTGGCATGTGACCTTATTGAGGCATTCTTGTTTCTTTATAACAATCCCTTTTATATAAAGTGAGTGCATGGACAGAATTTTTTTTGTTATGGATTTGCTCTAAAAATCCAGTTCATACTGGGTGGCTGAAAGAGCTGGATATGTTTAGCCTGCAGAAGAGGAGGCTGAGAGGAGATATGTTGAGGGCCATGTATAAATATGTGAGGGGAAGTCATAGGGAGGAGGGAGCAAGCTTGTTTTCTGCTGCCTTGGAGACTAGGATGTGAAACAATGGCTTCAAACTACAGGAAAGGAGATTCCACCTGAACATTAGGAAGAACTTCCTCACTTATGGGAGCTGTTCAGCAGTGGAACTTCCTCTCTGCCCCGGAGTGTGGCGGAGGTTCCTTCCTTGGAGACTTTTTAGCAGAGGCTGGATGGCCATCTGTCAGGGGTGCTTTGAATGCGACTTCCTGCTTCTTGGCAGGGGATTGGACTGGATGGCCCATGAGGTCTCTTCCAACTCTGTGATTCTATGATAAAAAAAATGCTTATTAATTGCTAAATTCAGTATACTAACATTATCCTTCCCCCTGCTCCCCCCCCCCCCCAAAAAAAAGCTGTTTCATGTCTCTCTTTGACAAGCTTGAGGTAGGCAAACAAACTCCTCTTTTTTGTATATTTTGTTATCCAAATATATATACATCTTTAGACACTGTCAAACTATTTTTAGTTTCCGTTTGGATATGTTTAGAACAAGCGCTTAACTGTTACCATGCTGCTATGGAGACTGTATCCATGTACATCGGCATGTTTACAATTGTTTTAAAGTCTTCCAAGGGCAAAGGCAAGCAGCTCAGTGGCTTTTAGTGTTGTTCTTCTTAATTTTAATGACACGTTTCATTCATTTTCAAATGCATCTGGGTTCATATAGCCTTGAAATGTTGATGAATTGGGGACTTGTATGTCGGAATGGCTTTTAGGGAACCAAGTGGGTGTCTAAAATGACATGTTTGAAACACTGAATAATTTTGAATGTCCCGTTCCCCAAATGCAAGTTATTTAACAATAGAGCGGTTGCCAGAAAGCTCCAAAAAGGTCAAATTAGTCATTCACAAAGTCAAGAGAAGCCCATATGCTGTTCCTCAGACCTAAGGGAACTGTTACTGCAACATCAAATGGTTCCCTTAGTGATAGCTTCTGATGTCCAGCACATCGTTCCAGAACTGTTTGCAATGCTTTACAGTATTGAGTCCGACTTGATTTCCAGGCACCTAAGTTTAGATACTTCTATCCATATTTAGACACTTCCTGAACTACATAAGATGGGTCAGTTTCCCGATATCTCCTAGCAACCAAACTACTTCTTTGCTTTGCTAAGCATGGTAGCAAAAGAGAACACTGTGTGTCTCCAATGCTGCTATTTGCAGCAAGATCCTTGATTAACCCACTGTATATTGACAAGCACCAACAGTCCTCAGAGATTTATCCTCAGAGGTGTGCCACATCTATCTCTATTAGTTCCTCCTCCCCACAGAAAGCAAAGCTGAAGTTGAGTAGAAAAGGAACCAATGTAGATCTATCACACTATATAGCAGACTTATTTGGCCGCAATCTTTGAGATCTTTAAGATGAAGTTCATGAAATATTTATTTCCTTAAAGATTGAATTACCACCTCATTGCACATTGAGGGAGGAAAGCATGGATGGCCGTCTCTTTAAGAGTAAGGAATTGCCCCCTTATATTGTCAGCACTTTCTTTTTGCATTCTGCCTCCCCATCACACTCACAGGAGCCCCTGGTGATGCAAAGGGTTAAACCCTTGTCCTGAGAGGACTGCTGACTTGAAAATTGGATTGCTGACCTGAATGTTGCCAGTTCAAATCCAACCCGGGGAGAACGTGGATGAGCCTTCTCTGTCAACTCCAGCTCCATGTGGGGATATGAGAGAAGCTTCCCACAGGATGGTAAAACACCAAAAAACATTTGGGCGTCCCCTGGACAACGTCTTTGCAGATGGCCAATTCTCTCACACCAGAAGCGACTTGCAGTTTCTAAAGTCACTCCTGACATGAAAAAAAAAAAAAGAATCACACTCACACATGGAAGGTCAGTATTACTTTTTTGTTTTTAATAAAGAGAAACAGCAATATCCGAAAATCAAGAGATCCCTTGCTCTGCCCAAAGCCCCTTTTATTAAAGGAGACTGACATCAGTTTAAAACCACTTCTTTCCATGGGATAAAATTGTTCTGCCCCAAACCCCATATGATACAGGAGACAGTGATCCAGGTTAAAACCATTTCTTTCCATAGGATCATATTGTCCTGCATTAAACCCCATAGGATACAAGAGCTAGCGATCCAGGTTAAAAGCATTGCTGATGGTTGGGCAATGAAACAGGATGGGAAACTGTGATGGTGCCCATCCCACCTGTTTTTCAGTTGTAACCATGGGAGTAAAAGTGTGATAAGAGGTAGGACGTATGGACATGATTGCTGGCCCATGTCCAGAGTTCCCTCCTTTCAGGACATTTCTGTCACTTTTCAACCCTGGAACATGTGATAAGCTCAGTGTCTCTCCATACTTGAAAAGAGGCTAAAGTGTCCTATGACATTTCTCAATGTCATAAGGTGGTTTGAGATCTTTAAGATGAAGTTCATGAAATATTTATTTCCTTAAAGACTGAAAAACACTTAGTCTTCACTGCTATCCAGATGTATCTAAGGCTGGATCTACGCTGCCATATAATCCAGATTATCTGCTTTGAATGGGATTGTATGAGTCTACATCTATATATATAAAAGAGTGATGGAATCCCAGCGACGGACAAAACAACACTGCCATATAATCCAGTTCAATATGGATTTTATACAGCTGTGTGGAAGGGGCCTTTGTGGTCTAAAAGCAAAAACTGGGAAATGCCACTATGAGATAATGTTAGTTTGTAATTCCATTATGATGAAACCAAAAATGATAGTTCTTCAATCTGCATGCTCTGTGTACCTTTCCAACAGGGAACAACATGTTTAAACACATTAACTTAATTGTATTTGCAAAAAAAAAAAAAAGATTGCAGGGGGACTATCTGACTCTCCCTCAATACTCCAAAACCTGAAGTGAAACTGGTTATGTTTATATTTGGGGTGGGGGTGGGGGGAAGCAGGGAGAGATAGCAGTGAACGATTCCTGTGTTTGCTGTCTCTATCCTTTGGTCTAACACTGTCTGCTATACAGAAGCAGCCAAACTGAGGATTGAGGTATTTGGCTCCTAACTGTTCTGAACTCTATAAAATGTTGCTTTGGATTATCTCCAAAACTAATGTTGCCAAATGAGTCAGCCAGGGAAGTGGAGAGGTGGCTGTGATGGAATCTCTATGGATATTTTAAATTACATTTAAAACATTGCTAGAACACAAGATTAAATCAATATGAATCAGACTTAGGCTGAACAGTAGAGGAAAAACTTACCTAGGTTAAAACAAAATTTTCGCCATTGTTAATAAAACAATTAAAACGACTTTAAAAGACTAAGAGCCCAACCAGACAGGGCCCAAAATGCGAGAGCCCTTGTGCTTTTTTCAGGAGGTGTCCAAATGACTAGCCAGGAGTCCGTCCACACACACCTCTCGCACCTTTTAGGCTCCTGGTGCCTAAAGATGTGAGATGGTGTCCAACCCATTCCCACCCCTACTCTACAAAAACCTTAAAAATAAAGAAAACCTGGAGTTTCCTGGACCTAATGGCGGCCCGGTAAGGTTTTAAAGGTAGTTACCACGCAGGAATGTGGACAAGCACCCAGGAAAGCACAGGGTTTGCATGGAGGTGTGCGGACTTTAACTCACTATGAAGTGGGTTTAATGTGTGTCTGGAACCGCCCTGAATATATTCCCTACCCATTCAAATAACATATGGATATATTTCAGAGGAATGAACTGGCAAAACCACCTTTGAGTATTCCTTGCCTATGAAAACCCTATGATATCTATGGGGTCACTGTAATTCCAGTGGTTCACAACAGGTGGGTTCCCAGATGTTTTGGCCTTCAACTCCCAGAAATCCTAACAGCTGGTAAACTGGCTGGGATTTCTGGGAGTTGTAGGCCAAAACACCTGGGGACCCACAGGTTGAGAACCGCTGTGTAAGTCGATAGGCTACCTGAAAGCAAGCTGGCTTGATGCCTCACTTTAACTCTAGGGGCCCTTCTACACAGCCATATAACTCAGAATATCAAGGCAGATAATCCACAATATGTTCTTTGAACTGGATTATCTGAGTCCATACTGCCATATAATCCAGTTCAATGTGGATTTTATACAGCTGTGTGGAAGGGGCCTAAACTTTTCCTGAGGAAGAACCCTGTAACAGTTTTAACACTGAGCCTTTGTTCAAGGCATCTGCTACAAGTCTATGTTTTGGGGTTTAAAATAAAAGTTGTTCTTAAATGAACATCAGCTGCAAGCATGAATTGATCATAAGTACTATTACTGCACTTTTTCGCTATGGAATAATTATCATATAATTCTTTCTGAATGTTACAGTTTTATAATAGATATTGAAAGACAAGTGCAAGCAACAATCTTGAAGTGACCTTTTAAAACTCATGCAGTTTATGTTGTAGTGGGGAAACTTGTCTATTGTCAACAGTATACTTAGGAAAGCCATTTGATAAAAACCAAATCCAGGCTGTGTCAGTTGTTGCAAACAAGAGGCACTGTCTGCCAGGAAGTTCTGTATGGTATCCATCAAAAAGGAAGGAGAACTATATAAGGTGAGGCTCCTTCAGAAGAATTGGACTGTAATCAAAGGAAGCAATCCAGCTAGTCCAGAAGACTTAAATATTCTTAGCTGTGCTTACAATGTACTATATAATATGCACATTTGAATAATGAACATCACAGGTAGCTAGCCTCACTAACAAGAAGCATTGTGTGCTTGTCTGGTACGCACGCACTGAAGGAATAATATCAAGATTTAAAGGCACATGTAATTTCTGGGAACCTTTCACCCTGCAATTCCAGTGACTCACTACATGGAACAGTAGCTTATCAAAAAAGGAACATTCCCATCTTTGAGTAGAACGGTGAAAGGCAAGAGCCTAGTCATCCAGGAGAACCTCATAGAAGCACCGAACCCCTCTACTTTCTCTGCTGTGACACTGAAACGGTGGCGGCGGCGGCTCTCTATCACTTCCCCTTAAAGGAAAACCAAAAGAATAGTGGAACTTAGTGGTTTTTAAGGCTTTCCTTCATGTGGCCCCATCATCCCCAGGTGCTGATCCTTTCCACTCTCCATGGAGTGACCCTCGGCTTAGCCATGGGTCATTTCAAAATCCATACTTTTGGCTCCCATTCATGCCCTTGACTTGTAAATAAGGTCAACATATACATAAATATGTCCTATATTTGTTTTGGCAGCACCAGATACTCCGTGCTTGCTTTCCTATTAGAAAAGCAAATTGATGGCTGAGCAAGAAGAATTCTGAGTCTAGGGATCTTATCACATGGATGCGGTCCAGTATTGTGATTCGCTAGGCTCCATGGCAAATCTGGGTGGCAGCGAGGCAATCCCGGTGCCCAGGCCACCAGCTGACGGTGCCCCATCCCACATAGGAAAGCGTTGCCATGCAGCCTGAGTCTGCCAAAGGCCCGTTGTTCCTAATGAAACATGGGTTGGCAGTGGCACTGTCCCACCATGCTGCCACCCCAGTTCACCCATGGAGCCACACCGGAAGTCATCCTATGTGACCCTATGGGTTGCATGGGGCAGAAGCATCCTAAGACTTTTTTTTGCCCCATGTGATAAGGCTGTAAATCTCACCACTAGTACTTGAGGTCCCTTCTTGGTTTTAGCTTGGGGTATTGTAGCATGCCTTGTAAACCTCCTTTTCTGCATGTGAAATAAATCCGCAGTGTTATCTTTTACTTTTAAAAAAACTTTTAAAATTTAGCAGCTCAGAAAAAGGAGTTTTGTTTTACTCCCATGCTTCTGATGGTATCATGAGAGATTATATTTCAAACTGCTACTCAGGCAGATACTGCATTATTTATTGGAGAAGGTAACTGATCTTAAAGCGGGAGGCAAAGTCAGATACATATCTCCTTTTTAAAAAGGTTGCTCAATGAAATATATTAACACAGTAAAACTGGACAAGATCTTTCTGGCTAAATTTTGACTACAGAAAAAATAGAGAAAATGTGCTGTAAGTATATTTTCTTTTTATATTTTTTATGATAGACGAGATCCTGATTACATATTTTTGCAACATACATTCTAGCATGAGTTCATTGCATGGTCCAGTTAGTTTGATACCATTTTTAAACATTATGGTTCCCTCTTCTGAAATACTGGGATTTACAGTTTGGTCCCATACTTTTAGACGCCCTTTCCTCTCCTCCAAGTGCTATAATTCCATGAAATGAGTTAAAATTTATCTAGCAGAAAACTCTGTCTCATCAAACTACAAATTCCAGGATTCTGTAGAATGCAGCCAAAACAATTAAAATAATATTCAAAAGTCAATACTGAGGAACTATTGGGAGTTGCAGTCCAACAACATCTAGAGGGCTACAGAATTTCCATCCCTGCTTCCAGGTTGCTCATTGCAAGTCATGTGTGTGGGTTCACTAGAGGTGAACTGAGCAGAGCAGGGAGAGATATGGGTGGTTCTACATTGACCCTTTATCCCAGAGCTAATCCAGAATGGAAAATGGTTTAGACCAGCAGCACCATCTCCAAAAAGATCTTGGAGTCCTTGTGGACAACAAGTTAAACATGAGCCAGCAATGTGATGCGGCTGCTAAGAAAGCCAACGGGATTTTGGCCTGCATCAATAGGGGTATAGCGTCTAGATCCAGGGAAGTCATGCTCCCCCTCTATTCTGCCTTGGTCAGACCACACCTGGAATACTGTGTCCAATTCTGGGCACCGCAATTGAAGGGAGATGTTGAAAAGCTGGAAAGCGTCCAGAGGAGGACAACTAAAATGATCAAGGGTCTGGAGAACAAGCCCTATGAGGAGCGGCTTAAAGAGCTGGGCATGTTTAGCCTGCAAAAGAGAGGGCTAAGAGGAGACATGAAAGCCATATACAAATATGTGAGGGGAAGTCATGGGGAGGAGGGAGCAAGCTTGTTTTCTGCTGCCCTGCAGACTAGGACGTGGAACAATGGCTTCAAACTACAGGAAAGGAGATTCCACCTGAACATCAGGAAGAACTTCCTCACTGTGAGGGCTGTTTGGCAGTGGAACCCTCTGTCTCGGAGTGTGGTGGAGGCTCCTTCTTTGGAGGCTTTTAAGCAGAGGCTGGATGGCCATCTGTCGGGGGTGCTTTGAATGCGATTTCCTGCTTCTTGGCAGGGGGTTGGACTGGGTGGCCCATGAGGTCTCTTCCAACTCTACTATTCTATGATTCTATAGCTACCGAGGAGACAGGAGGGAGTCCTGACCATCTAGCAGCACGGTATCTCAATGTGATATGCATACATTAATAACAATGAAACATGCAAAGGACACACGAGCCTAAGTCCAAGTCTTAGTCTCGATTTTCATGATTAAAATTGTTAATTTTGGCAATAGTGCTGATAAAAAGGCCTCACCTTTCCCACACTGAACATGACATTCCTGCTTCCCAAATACACAATCTCATGAACTATGAAAAAAGTTTATTTTAAAAGCATAAGAAGAGCTTTGTTTGGCTGGACAAAAAACATTCCAACTTTCTGTTTACACAGTGAGCAGTCAGTGGCTTAGAAGCCTGACAGCAGCAGGCTGTGAGACCAACTCCTTTATGAACTAACTGCCAACTGATGAGCAGAGGGATACTGCCTCTGATTTTGGAGATGGTATGTAGCCATGAATGGACTCATTCCGATCCTTCCAATTCGGCAACTATAACTCCCATCTTGTAGCAGAGAGTTCCTGTATGCATTGTAGACCTAAGAACCTTTCTATCTGAGCTGTATGTATTTTCAATATAAAACTCTGGGCTCCAGTGTCATGAGAGAGGAGGATCTGACTATTTTCTCAACACCATGTATATTTGTATATACTTTCCCCCTCTTTATTTATATTTTGCAATTCCCCTCACAACTCACATTCAATGCATCTTATAGAAATTAAAATAGATTTAAAAACCCAAATGTACGTAAACACATGCAAAATGGTGTTAAAATGTACTTAAAATATTTGTGGCATTAAAACCATCTAAAACATCATCTTTCCCTTCTTATCATTACTTTCTTGGTTTATACTATTTTATTCAAATAATGGGTTTTGTTGTTAGCAAAGGGTTGGTTGGATGATGATGATGATGATGATGATGGTAGTGGTGATGATGATGGTGATGATAATGGCAATAATAGTGGTCTCTCCTTTCTGCCCATGCACAAGGAACTCTGGAATTTGAAAAGACAGATCATGCCAAATAGAAGACAACAAATCTATCTTGGTTCTCAGTGTCACACAGCCGTCAAAGCACATATCACCTTTTTACGGACGGGTCTGAAATTAACGCAAGACCAGGAGGTCTAGCACTTCCAAATATTGCCTGCAATTGTTCTAACACTGCTTCTGACAGACTTCAGAAAATCTCACAACATCTGACCAATAGTCACATGTAGGTTTCAGGGACAATCTGTGCTTGTCCCAATAACTTTCCTTATAATAATTGTGATTCTAGTCTGGGTTAGGCTTCCCGGATCTCCAGGCAGACGTTTGGGACCTCATCACATGGGCAAAAAGTCCCGTTCTAGGATGCTAATGAGATGCAGCCATGATAGAGCCTGCTGGAGCCTATCACTGGGCCACTTCCGGTGAGGCTCCGTCCTGCCTCCATACACACTGCTTCTCAGCAGTGTGCTAAGCGACAACCCTGAGAACACAGGTGACTCCCTGTGTTCTCATTGAGTAAGCTTAGAACAGTGTGGGATCAAGACAGGAACAGATGGGAAACCACATGGGATGGCAAGAGGGCGATGTGCAGCGCTGCCTGATGGTTTTCAATGCTGCCCCATGGATTCGCCCTGCTCCCGACAGATTCCCCTGCTGTCCCCCGGCTTAAAGACATCCATGTGATGAGGTCCCTTGAACTCTAGACCCATGGAAAGTGTATCCTTTCCTCCCATCAGAGAACCCTTTTCAGAAGAAAGTTTTAGTGAAAACATACTTTGAACCTACTTTCCTAAGTGTTCTAAAAACTGAGTGTAAATGTGTTCATTATCATGACCAGAAGTCTGGGTTTATTTTAGAGAATAGGAAACAACAATATTATACAATGTTCTAATTGCAGAAGGGAACATTTTGCAGTGTGGCAGCAGCTTCATCGTTCTTTTGAAACAAATATTGTATAATAATGCTCAAAACTACTTGTTTTGAGACAAAGCAAACAGTATGAATCTGTGCCTTTTGAAACTAGAGGCCGACTTTTCGGCATTCTACAAGGACCCTATTTCACCTTCACGGCTTTCTGTTTCACTGGAAATACCTTTCACATTTAACGTTCCAAGTTCTTTGGGAAAGAATATACAATACTGCATCGATTTTCTGTCAACAGGTTGATGGTATTCAGCAGCTCTTTTTAGTAACTATGATTCTATGACCGTGGCCAGACATCAGCAGATGCCTAGAGCAGAGAGAGAAGTAATGTTTATAAGTTACCCTATTTAATACTATTTGCTTTACCTGGGGAAAGCTATCAAGGCTGGAAATGCATTTTCTCCTGTTGCTAACCTGCTTGCATAGTTTTTATTGCTATTGGAATGAGGAGAAATGGGTCACACTTCCATACTTTTGTCTGCCATAGAATCATAGAATCATAGAATAGTAGAGTTGGAAGAGACCTCATGGGCCATCCAGTCCAACCCCCTGCCAAGAAGCAGGAAATCGCATTCATAGCACCCCCGACAGATGGCCATCCAGCCTCTGCTTAAAAGCCTCCAAAGAAGGAGCCTCCACCACACTCCGAGACAGAGGGTTCCACTGCCATACAGCCCTCACTGTGAGGAAGTTCTTCCTGATGTTCAGGTGGAATCTCCTTTCCTGTAGTTTGAAGCCATTGTTCTGTGTCCTAGTCTGCAGGGCAGCAGAAAACAAGCTTGCTCCCTCCTCCCCATGACTTCCCCTCACATATTTGTACATGGCTATCATGTCTCCTCTCAGCCTTCTCTTCTGCAGGCTAAACATGCCCAGTTCTTTAAGCCTCTCCTCATAGGGCTTGTTCTCCAGACCTTTGATCATTTTAGTTGCCCTCCTCTGGACGCTTTCCAGCTTGTCAACATCTCCCTTCAACTGTGGTGCCCAGAATTGGACACAGTATTCCAGGTGTGGTCTGACCAAGGCAGAATAGAGGGGCAGCATGACTTCCCTGGATCTAGACGCTATTCCCCTATTGATGCAGGCCAGAATCCCGTTGGCTTTCTTAGCAGCCGCATCACATTGCTGGCTCATGTTTAACATGTTGTCCACAAGGACTCCAAGATCTTTTTCATATGTATTGCTGTCTAGCCAGGCGTCCCCCATTCTGTATCTTTGCATTCCATTTTTTCTGCCGAAGTGAAGTATCCTGCATTTGTCCCTGTTGAACTTCATTTTGTTAGTTTTGGCCCATCTCTCTAGTCTGTCAAGATCGTTTTGAATTCTGCTCCTGTCTTCTGGAGTGTTAGCTATCCCTCCCAGTTTGGTGTCGTCTGCAAACTTGATGATCGTGCCTTCTAACCCTTCGTCTAAGTCATTAATAAAGATGTTGAACAGAACCGGGCCCAGGACGGAGCCCTGCGGCACTCCACTCGTGACTTCTTTCCAAGATGAGGATGACGCATTGGTGAGCACGTCGTCCTCATCTTGGAAAGAAGTCACGAGTGGAGTGCCGCAGGGCTCCGTCCTGGGCCCGGTTCTGTTCAACATCTTTATTAATGACTTTTTGTTTTCACACTAAGGACCTCTTCACATGGGGTGCTTTTTGACAGCGGTGGCAACTTGTTGGCAGTTTTTACATGGATCCTAATGGTGCTCATCACATCCCAGAGAAATATTTCCAGGGCAGCTCCATGGCAAAACTGACACAAAAGCCCTGCCACCTCCAAAAATATTGTTGGTGGCACACAATTGGAAGTTTCCTATCTTTCCTTGGGAAAGATGGGTTGGGCCCGGGCCGTGGCGCAGGCGGGAGAGCAAGCCAGCTGCAATTAACTGCAATGAATCACTCTGACCAGGAGGTCATGAGTTCGAGGCCCGCTCGGAGCCTATGTTTGTTTGTCTTTGTTCTATGTTAAAAGGCATTGAATGTTTGCCTATATGTGTAATGTGATCCGCCCTGAGTCCCCTTCGGGGTGAGAAGGGCGGAATATAAATGCTGCAAATAAATAAATAAATAAATGAACCGGCATAAAAGGCTTCCCCCCTTGTTATGAGGTAGGTGGGGAAGTTGGGACGTTGCAGGGTGACCGGTCCCCATGCTCCCCGGGCGGGCACTGCTGAATTCATTGCAATTCATGGCAATACTTGGTGATTCCAGTGGCACATGTGAAGAAGTCCTAAAAGTCCACCTTCCATTGGCCTTGGCCTGGAGAAGATGCATGCCAGTCCAGAGGCCACATTTAAATGGAGATGGAGAACTTGATCACCAGCTGGGATACTCTGAGTCAAATTGTTTATGGGATGGATTCTAGCAGTCTCTGCAAGAACTGCTAGAATCAGTAAAAGAGCTGGAATGATCCTCTGCTGTATAGCATCTGCTGCATTATTTACTACCAACAAAGTTTCTCTTATTGCACTAATGTGTATTGGTGGCTGGCACCAAAAAAACAAAGTCCAATCTCTTGGGGAGAATTGGGATTGTACCTAGTTCCATCACAGAACAGAATTGCTCCTAGGGCCATTCCCAGTGATTCACTGGTTATTTTAAAGACTTTTAGCCGATAGTGGTCATGGAAGGAACCTGACTCATTCAAAACATAAACCATACAATTTGATGGCAGGACAAATGAAGATTTTCATCTTTAGACTATCATATCATTGATATCATGTGCTAAAAGTGTTGCCCCATCTCAGAATAAGTGTACAGTACTCTGATAATTAATCATCAATTATTGAGGAAAGAGCAAGCTTGTTCACTGGTGTTCCAGAAACTAGGATACAAAGCAATAGATTCAAACTGGGGGAAAAGAGAGTCCAGTCTAAATATTAGGAAGATGTTCCTTGATGGTAAGAGCACCTCAGAAGTAGAATGCACTGCTGCCTAAGAAAGTGGTGGGGTGTTCTTCTCTGGAGGTTTTAAACAGAGAATGAATGGCCATCTGTTGAGGGTGCTTTTCTCCATGAAGGGGCTTAGACTGGATGGCCTTGGATTCTCTTCCAACTCTATGATTCTATGATTCTGTAATTAGGTGATATTCAGACTGACCTCACACCTTAGACTGCAATGTTAATGACTTATCTCATAGTGGTGTAAGGCAACCCAGCTACATTTGGCTGGATGTGATCCTGCATAGACACCCCAAAGTCTTAACTTGATGCCGTCACTATTGATAAAGGGGAAGTGGTCTATCACAACTAAAATAAGTTCATAGGTCTTTCTGGGTAGATAGACCATAATCCTGTTGCTAGTTCCAATCAGAGTAAATCCATTCAATTACTTCTTGTATGGTGAGTCAACATTTATGTAAAAACCCATTGATTCAATGGACCCAGTGTTAATGGGACCACATATAGGATTAAGGCCATATTATTATTTAATTGCCATTTCCTATTATGCTTTTGATATTTTGGCACCTGATGTGATTTTTTAAAAACATTAATGGGAACACATGCCATGTATCAGCTTCTAAATTTTTCTTCAGTGTTGACAGGATGCTGTGACAATGTTGCCTGTTGCTATGGGATTTTTTAAATGTTCAAAAATACAATTGGCTCAGAAAGTCTTTGTGTGTGTGTGTGTGTGTGTGTATGCCACCCCGTGTTAACTTATAGTAGCGTTACTAGAGTAAAAAAAATTAGCTTGATTGGTGAGAACTCAGCAAGAGGTTACCAAATGAATGGTATTCAAGCAAGGAGGAAAAAACACCAGTTGTCAAAAAGGGAATTTCAGGCACTTGATAATAATACATTTGATCCTATAGGTCAGTCATCCTTTCAAAATCACATCGTAGATAAATTGACATAGGTTTATAAATTATGGTATATTCTGAAAGAATGTTATGGTGTGTGAATGATGCTTTTCTCTCCAAGCCTACCGATGATCAATTTCACTGAGTCCCTCAAATTCTAATTTTATGAAAGAAAGTAATTTTTCTGTCTCCAATTGCCCATAATTTTATACATCTCTACTAAGGTCTTCACTGTTTTTATCTATTGATTAAAGAACCAAAATGGTCTTCAGCCTCTATACATTTTTGACCTTTTCTGCTCTAGAATACCATTACTGAGATGGAGGAAATCCAAACTGCGCTGTATTTATATTCCAATTGAAGCTGCTCCATGGAACTGTGTAATGGCATTAGGATATTTGCTAATAATTCTTAAAAATTGGAACCGGTAACAGAAGGTTGCCAAGAATCCTCACCTCCTAATATGAGGTCAGAGTTCCATCATGCCCTTTTGCAAATTATTCCATCCCACACTGAGAGCACATGAGAAACAGATAAAAAGACAGAAAGAACAACAGACATTTTTCATATTTTTTTCACAGTTGACAGTCAACATTGGGTAGCTATTGAACACACTTAAGTTTCCTTGGCCATTTGAAAAAACTATTATTTATAGCTCACTGTTTCCTTTGGAACCGGGCCTCAAGGTAGTTTTAAATCAAATATTAAACAGTATGAATGAAAACATACCAAAACGATCATTAAAATGTAGTAATTGTCAGTAATACTGGGAAAGCTTAAATGAGAAAAAGAAACTTCTGCAATTCCAAAAGAAAATTCTGGGAAAACTTCCTTTTTAAGACCATGGTTCCCTGGATTCTCCAGTTACCATAGCTAGTGCAAAATACCCCCCCCCCCCCTCGAAATAATTTTTGTCAACAATATTGCACAAACTGGGTTCCTGTTCTTAGCTGCAGGTGTGAGGAAGGGACTGGTTTGGGGCCTCTGTCACTTTTTGTTTTCTGTTGCTCCAGGAGATATATAAGTGTGTTTATATAGCATCAAAATATCTTGTGGTGCGTCTATGCTGTAGTTTGACAGACCTCAACTTCCATGCTTCATTGGTATTGAATCATGGGAGCTGCAGTTTTGCAAAGCCATGAGACTTCTCTCCAAAGAGAGCTGGCCTCTCACCAAAGTACAAATTCTGTGATTACAAATAATAATAATAATAATAATAATAATAATAATAATAATAATAATAATAATAATAATATATTTATACCCCACCCTTCTCACCCCGAAAGGGACAGAGTGGTTTTACAAGCTATAGCAAAAATTCAGTGCTGTGCATATAACAAAAACATAGCATATTAAATTATAAATCAATTTAACATATTGAAACATATGAACAGTTAAAGCATATAAAACTGTAAAATAGCTTAAGACATATAAAGTGTCGAGTCATGATTTCCAAACAAGAACCCCCCAAAAAGGCCCAGAGTTGGAACTAAGGCCCCAGTCCAGCAGCGTAGCACTTTTTGTATGTGTCAGGAGCGACTTGAGAAACTGCAAATCACTTCTGGTGTGAGAGAATTGGCCGTCTGCAAGGACATTGCCAGGGGACGCCTGGCTGTTTTGATGTTTTTACCATCCTTGTGGGAGGCTTCTCTTATGTCTCCGAATGGAGCTGGAGCTGATAGAGGGAGCTCATCTGCATTCTCCCTGTCTTGGATTCGAACAGGCAACCTTCAGGTCAGCAATCCAACTTTCAGGTCATCAGCCTACCGGCACAAGGGTTTAGCCCACTGCACCACCGGGGGCTCCTGGCGTAGCATTGGTAGGCAATGGTAGGCCTCCCGCATGGGAGCAACAACAGCGAGGTAAAAGAGGGTTCCATTCCGAAAACGATGCCCCTAAATTACCATAATTCTTTTACAATAAACTGGAAGTCTTGGGGACACACACATTGGATTTGTATCCAAGCTCTTGGGTCTTTCTCCTACTTCACCTGATTTGATCTGGGCTATCTGTGGGAACGAGCCCTCTCCCATGCACCCAGCCAGAATTATCATTGCGACACACATTGAGATGGTCATCAACTCATCATTTATCTATTGTACCTACCAGAGCCATGAAATTAATGCCATTATAGATTGCAAAACTGTATTCCTTTCCGATCATGTTCCTCTTGGAGGCAGATCAATAAACAGACAGACTCTTTAAAATAATCAATTGACAGTTTATTTGACTTTACTGCCACAACAAAGACCAACCACCAATGACATCTGAGGGACTCCCAGGCCAATTATGAAGCAGATACTAGCCAGATAGCTTCTGAGCCAACCAGGAGCTAGCACAGATATCTTGAATAGCTGTCAAATGAAATAAATATGCTCTGTGTGTGCACTTGCGGCATGTCAGTTCTTTGGAGTGCTTTCTCCACTGACATCCTCTCTGGCCAGTGAGAATATAAATGTTTCATTCGGCCTTCTGGGAAGCTAGATATTCCAGATCCGAACCTGAGGATGCTGAAATCACATAACATTACTACTTGGAAGTACTCCAAATGGCTCTTTTCTTGCAGAGGGGCCAATTGCCTGGGACTCCCAACTGCCAGCCACCTTTCTCCTGGCACACCCTGCTCCATGCAATAAATACTTATAGGGCAAGGATAAGGAAAGTGTGCCTGCAGGCTAGATGTGGCTCTCCAAAGTCCCTATTTGCACCATCAAGTCTTTTGAATGTCTGACAAAGAAATTTTCTCTGGTGAAAAAGACTGGTTGCTATATCCTGCCCTGGTGTAGACTGACAGAATGAACAACATATCTTTGAATAATATTTTGGAGAAAGTCAAAGTTGTATTCTCATGCTATGTACTTAAGTATTTTAAGTATTAAGGATTTTCCTTCAGGACTAGTGGAAGGCAGAGTCCTCTGCAACACTGGAGGTTATAAACCAGTGTAGGTAGCACAGGGCAGGCTGTGTGACCTCATCTTCAAACAGAGGAGAATTATTAGGTCTCAGCAGATACCATTGGGTTCTGCCCAAAATCTCCCACCTGAAAAAAAAATTGACTCACTCTAAACCCCTTCTCAGACTTGCAGATTCTATAAGGATCATACTTCTCAACTTCCTACAAAATGAAGCTTAATTCATGACAAGTGAGCACCTCCAACAAACCCTAGGTAACAGGAAACCCTAGATTTGAAACAAGACTTTGGGCTCATTTCCTAATTTGTACTTCTTTGCTTCCCGTTGCAGAAGAGGTCAGTTTATTAATAGCTTGCCAGACAAAACAGATTGCCTTATGATTCTACAAGGTGGGCTATGTTGCCTTCAATGTGTGTGTGGAGGAGGTTTCATTCAACTGCATGGGAAACTGGTGGGAATGGATTGTAATTCCTGCATAAACTATGTACAGAGAAGGAGTGACCCAACTTTACCTTGCCACCTCACCTTCTGTTCCATTTATTTCGTGTACATTCAAATCTGCATTTCGAATGCTAGTCCTCCTACGCATATTCCAGAGAACTCTTTTTTTTCTGCTGCTGAATTGTAGAACTCTCTCTGCATCTATTTAAGACAATGCAAGACTGTCACCTTAATGCTTGGCGGGTGGGGGAATGAAATGTTATAATTGATAAAAAAAATTAAAACAAATCAGGAATATTTAATGCACATTAAAAAAAACTAATTCCCAAAGATTTCAGGGGACCTAATTTTGGAGCACATTAATTCCACTACAGAACAGAGGACTATACAATATAGATTCAGATAATTTCGGGTGTTTTTGGTGCATCTACACTGTCATTTGACATGACTAACTGCTGTGGCTCAAGACTATGAAAACATGGGATTTGGAGTTTAACAAAGTCTTTAGCCTTCTCTGCCAAAGAGTGATGGTGCCTTACCAAACTACAAATCCCAGCCTTCAAAGCACCACCTGACTTATATTTGAACTTCTCACAGAAGTATAGGTGTTACCTGAAACATATAGGTGAGAGACAAGAAGGAGTGAGGTGAGATATGCTTCAGTAATAAGAGAAATGAGCATTAATGTTTTTTTTAAATTGTGCAATTGCAGAAAAAAATCCAGCATGCATGTACTGAAGGGTCAGTGAGGCAGTGTGGAAGACTGATAATGTCGACTGTGTGTTGCCAAATATGGCTGGATTAAGACCTGTAGAAGTTGTAAGCACTTGAAAGATTTTGGTGCCCCCATACACTCAGTATTATCCCACGGGTCTTAAGGAAGAGGAGGGAGAGGGAAAAAGAAAGCAGGTGAGTGAATGAGTAAGAGAGGGAAGGAAGGCAGATTGCAAAAGTGACAGCTGTGGCAGAAAGAGGAACCTGGAAGAGGCGGCCAGGCTCTTGCTTCTAACACACTCTCACTCACTCACTCACTCACTCACTCACTCACCTGCCCTCTTTTTCCCTCTCCCTCTTTCTCGCTAAGACCCATCAGATAATATGGAGTGTCGTATGAGTGGAAGTCAGATAACCGAGACTCTACTGTAATTGACATTTGAAAATTGAGAACTCGTTGTGCTATGCAGTACTCTCGCTCATCTTTTAAAAATTTCTCCCTCTGCTCTCTGCCCCATAGTGCTTTGTGCCTTGGAGTTTGGGCTTAGTTTCATGGCCCTGGGCACCTGCGATTCTAAGACACCTAATGACTGAAGTTTTCTATTGAAATAAAATTTTGTGTATGACAAAAATAGGAGAACAAATCTGTGGGTATCTAATTTTCAAGACTGGGGTATTTCTCTCTCCCTCTTTGCAACCCACATCGCAATGTTCCCTCACTTAGCGTTACCCACCTAAGAAGCTAAGGTGCTAATTTCTCAGATTGCTTAGTCATTCAGAGCTGCTTTTGCACAATCTGGAGTCTCTATTTTGAGTGAGTCACCCATCGATGCTTCTGAAAAGCTGTAGAAAACAGGAGGGTTCCTAAGAAAGTTTGGGTGTGCTCCCCCCCCCCCCCCCCCGGCCCCAGCTAAATTAATGTGGCATCTAGCAGAAGCTGGCAGTACTTAATAATTACATTATCTTTTAAAATATGAGATGCAGCAGTGAAAATAGATGACAGTGAAGTGCAAAAAGGTCAGCAAATACTTGCTCTGGCACCTTTCCGTCTTGAATATTGGTTTGTCACTTATAGTTCACATTCTGAAACTGAGCCCTGTTATATTTTCTCTGGTCTAGTATAAGAAAAGGGTTGGTTCAATAACATTGATGCTATTACTAACGCTAATTCTCCAAGGTTCTAGTTGCTGTTCTCCGAAGTCAAAATGTGCAGTGGATTGGTACATGACCAACTACAAGAAATGTGTTCCCATACGTTTCATTATAGCAATTTATGTATTTGTCTATACCTCTTATAAGGGATTGGTTTAACCTCTGGTTTGCTAGTAAACCTGAATTACAGTGCTGCGAAATGATGCATGTCTAAAAAGCATGTCACCAACATGAAAAGTTTGGAAAGCGCTGCATTAGAGTGAAGCAACTGCATCAGGCAAAAGATGCTGGGGAGAGATGTACTAGCCATTTTGCATGGCAAGATGCCCGACAGCTCACTGGAGGGAAGGATATTAGAGACAAAGATGAAGTACTTTGGCCACATCATGAGAAGACAGAAAAGCTTGGAGAAGAGAATGATGCTGGGGAAAATGGAAGGAAAAAGGAAGAGGGGCCGACCAAGGGTAAGATGGATGGAGGGTATCCTTGAAGTGACTGGCTTGACCTTAAAGTAACTGGGGGTGGCCACGGCCGACAGGAAGCTCTGGTGTGGGCTGGTCCATGAGGTCACGAAGAGTTGGAAGCAAATGAAAGAAAAAACATCAACAAATGACAAGAAGTTTTTTTTTCTCTTGATGCCCTCACATGTTGCATAGACATTATTGACAAGTTGTGTGTCAGGTAAGTCTTCTGACTTTCCAGTAAACCTCTGACAACGCTGCCACAATGATTCCTCATCAGTTTGAGGAGAATTAGATCTACTAGTCGTGTGGAGGAGTCTCAGAAGGTCACTGCTGTGTTGAACCCAGAGGTCACACTCTGATTACTTTAACAAGTGTTTCAGAATGTATTGTTCAGACTGGCTGAGTCATTTATTCTTTCTCTTGTTGAGCTAACTAATGACTGAACAATGTATGGTTTTGTTTTCTCATACCATAAGAAGATTAGAACAGACTTTCAAAGCAGATATAGGCTAAGCTTCTCTTTGCCTGGAGATATTCCACTAGGAACATTGCACAATTGATTCAACATCCAACGTTTTATTGTTTGCTTGATTCTGTGATAACATATCAGTAACTCTATTTTGAAATGGGGAGGGTTTTTTGTTTTTTGAAAATAACTTTAAAAAAAGTCCACATTTGAAGCCTACTCTAGCTTCCTAGTCTGACAGTAAGCTGGAGAAAGAACTCTGAAAAAATGTCCTTTTTATTTACATTTTCCCATTCTGGAAGCTTTCCTTCCACATTTAAATGTCATCTAAAGCACAAATTCCTTAAATAAGCAGTTATTTTTCAGTTACATCTCTGTGCCTTGGGGGTTCCATTCTCTTTTTGCATGTCACACAAGTTTACACTGAATTTTGCTGCCCAGAAAAACCTAGCATTTCTTTTCTTTTTTCTTTTTCTTTTCAAAAAGACAATGCTAATATGTTATCTCTAGGTACCTAGGTTATCATGAATGATGGAAGCGAATGGACTTTTCATACATTTATGTGATTTCGGAATAGGGTTTATGTTTTAAAAACTCTGAATCACATGCTTTCAAATGTCCCCCCTCCTGCCCGTCATAAAGGCAGCTTGTGGCTCCCATTGCCGGTGAGGTGATTAATATATTCTGGGTCTTTATCTTAAAACCTAGGCTGTTTTCCAGTGCCATGGAAGGAATCACCTACCACTAGTCCTTGGATCAAATCTGACCCAAGAATAGAATTGTGGCTTTACCAGTCTTGCTCGTGGAGATGCTTGTCCTAGTTGAAGTAACCTTGTAGCAAACAGTAACACAGTGGTGTTTATGCATGCTATGTCATGAGGAGTGCTTGTGTAAGTATGCATTCCTTCAAGAGTCCATACATGAGCATTCAATAACCCTATAGTTAATCCTGTCCAGTTAACTAATTTCTAGGGGCGTGAGAGTCAGCAAAAACCCAACCAGTTTGTGGTCCCATTTTTGGCTACTCTCCGTTCAATTTACCGGGAAATTCCCAGAATCTGGAAGAGGGTGCTGCTTTTGATCCAGTAGAATTCAGTCAATTGGCGCCAATGGGGAAAACGTAGAGGCTTGTTTCTCTGTCATTTTCAGGCCTATCAGGATTAAACTTGCCTCAGTTGTAGGCCACATTTACGGCAGCAAGCCTGCCAAGTTTCAGAATGTTTTGCTAATCCACCGATTTTTGGGGGGGTTCTGGGAATTGTAGTCCCAACCAGCACGCACCACAAGAGGAAGGAGGATGGATACAGTCAAACAGGCCTCTGATTGGCTGAGAAAGAAATGTGAGAAACACCTGGAGTGTAAAATCTCAACCCCCCATCATGCCCCAGTAGAGAGGCTGAGGCTCTTTCAATGCCCGCACCGTGCAAAATGCTGCTGGGAAAGCAAGTTCTCGACGGGACGCTTTCTGGAGGAGATGCTTAAGGAAATCTTTCCTGTCCTTTTCTCTCTTTCTCTCTCTCTTTCCAGCCTTATTTGCCTCAGGCGGGCACTCTACCAGAGGTGTGGGCTTTGGGAAGGACTGGAGGAGACTCCTGGGAAAGAAAGAAGAGGAGGACTGCTGCCGCCAAGCACCCACTCTTGCCTGAATTGTGTGGCTGTCCACATGCTGTGGAGTACAGCTCAGCCCTATTGCCTCCATTAACTGAAAGATCCAGCTGTTCGTGATCTGTTCCGATTAAGGCTTTAGTTGGATACTGCCCAGTCCTTTTTCACCGAATCCCATATTGCCAAATTGAACTGTGCACACCCCTACTAATTTCTGTGTTTTTGTGGGCAGTTTATTTATTTATTTACAGTATTTATATTCTGCCCTTCTCACCCTAAAGGGGACTCAGGATGGATCACAATGTACACATACATGGCATGCCACATGAACATAGAGACAGAGACACAGAGGCAATTTAACCTTCTCCAGCTTCCAGCTTCCAGCTTCCTGAGGGTATGCTCGATTCCAGCCACAGAGGGAGCAGCTGCTTCATCATTCACTGTGATGCCGAGTCCTTGGATACTTCCTCATTCCAAATACTGCTGGACGATTTTTATGGTGTCATAAATTAGTTAAATTAGCCTCCCCACATAAGTGGTACCGACATTTCCTACTTGATAGATGCAACTATCTTTCAGATTGCTTAGGTCAACAACGAGCAGGGCAATTTTTTATTTTAATATTCGGGTGCTCACTCTGACACAGGCTGGCCTCGAAATCTTGACCTCTTGGTCATATTGATTTATTGCAGCTGGCTACTAACCAGCCTGCGCCACAGCCCATGTTTGGAATGTTGCATTATTTGGAAAGCAGCCCATGGAAAGGTCAGCTCTACTATAGACAGAGTGAGATGCCTACCTCAGGCAGTATATTTGGGATATAAGGAAAAGAAAGCAAATAGATATTTATTATTATTATTATTATTATTATTATTATTATTATTATTATTATTATTTTATTTTATGACACAGCAAACAAGATAGATATGCTGGATTTTGTATTACAAAATCACAAGTCAAACACTTCCCAATTGTCTAGGACTGTGTGATGTATTTTCGGATGATGCGTGCAGATCCCAGTAGGGTGGCCTTTTGCAGTTGGCAGATCATGATTTTGTCAATGTCTATTGTTTCCAAGTGCTGGCTGAGATCCTTTGGCACGACACCCAATGTGCCCATCACCACTGGGACCACCTGCACTGGTTTCTGACAGTCTTTGAAGTTCAATCTTGAGGTCCTGATAGCGGCTGAGTTTTTCCTGTTGTTTTTCGTCAATGCGACTGTCCCCTGGGATGGCAACATCAATGTTTTCCACAACTGTGATGTCTGGTGTGTTGCTATCCAGAACTTTGTCAGTCTGGATTTGGAAGTCCCACAGTATCTTTGCATGCTCATTTTCCAATACTTTTGCAGGTTTGTGATCCCACCAGTTCTTTGCTGCTGGGAGGTGGTACTTGAGGCATAAGTTCCAATGAATCATTTGGGTCACATAGTTGTGCCTCTGTTTGTAGTCTGTCTGTGCGATTTTCTTACAGCAGCTGAGGATATGATCAATGGTTTCGTCAGCTTCCTTGCACAGTCTGCATTTTGGGTCATCAGCGGATTTTTCGATCTCGGCCTTAATTGCATTTGTTCTGATGGCTTGCTCCTGGGCTGCAAGGATCAGGCCTTCTGTCTCCTTCTTCAGGGTCCCATTCGTGAGCCATAGCCAGGTCTTCTCCTTATCAGCTTTTCCTTCAATTTTGTCAAGGATATTATTATTATAATATAAATATATAACATAATATAAAGTTTTATTTTTATTATTTTATTATGACACAGCAAACAAAATAGATATGCTGGATTTCATATCACAAAATCACAAGTCGAACACTTCCCAAGTGTCTAGGACTGTGTGATGTATTTTCGGATGATGCGCGCAGATCCCAGCAGAGTGACCTTTTGCAGTTGGCAGATCGTAATTTTGTCAATGTCTATTGTTTCCAAATGCCGGCTGAGATTTATTATTATTATTTTTATTATTACACTGCTAGGAAAATGAAGGGCTTTATCTTGTTTAAAACAGGGACTGAAATGAACAATTTCATGTAATCAATTACTTATGTTGAATTTGCTATTTGAAAAGCTAGAATCCTAAAATATCAACAAGTAAGTCCTATTGAACAACATGGGTCTCAATGTTGTCCAAATCAGAGCTTGTACTTTGAGTGTTGGACAAGATTCCAGACCAGAGTTTGAACACCTATTCAGTCGTGGAAACCCACCAGGTGCCCTTAGAAAAGTTAGTCTCTTTAGCTTGAGAGGATGATAATTGCAAACCCTCTCTGAATAAATTTTGTCAAGAAAACTCTATGATATGGTCAATATATGTTGGGGTTAACTTATGGCGCAGGCAACAACAAACTGAGCAAAGTATTGTTGAAAGCTTTCACAGACAGAATCGCTGGGACATTGTGTTGTTTCCGGGCTGTATGGCCATGTTCTGGTAGCACTTTTTCCTGATGTTTCGCCCGCATCTGTGGCTGGCATCTTCTGAGGATCCTTCCCTCTGAAGATGCCAGTCAAAGATGCAAGTGAAGTGTTAGAAGAAAATGCTCCTAGAACACAGCCATATAGCATGGAAACTACACAACACCTCAAACTGAACAAACCTTTTTAAAGATTTCATTTGCTAACTAATGTAATTTTCCCTACTGATAGCCATGCAATAATAATCTCAATTACCATTTATCTTGTGTGCCTTCAAAAGTGACATGATCAGGTAAGAACATACCAGTCTAGGGATTTTTAATTTCTGATCAGAGATTTGTGGATGTGTTTTGGTTGCTTTAAGAGACAGTGCCTTACTGTATGATAATGTTTTAGTAGGATTTGAGCAAAAATAAATGCTAAGGATTGGCAGAGAACCAAAGAGAAGGTCACTGAGACCGTGAGAAGAGTGTCAGCCTGCCATCACACCAGATAGAAATCAGATGTTGCATGATGAGTAAACTGTGAGAGGAGAATAAACAGAAAGAGGGAACACATATGTAGGCAGATGAAAACACGTGAGGCCTTGGTTGTGGGTCTAGCATTGTAAATAAAAGGCAGAGAACCCATAAGGAGATTTCATTAATTGCCTATATAATAAGGATTTGTTACTGTGTTTGGAGCATCCAACCTCTTCTGGACTTACATGATTATGACTTGTTATAGGTGGATATTCAACCAACTGAATAAAGTCCCTCATTTTCTACTTTGAACTAGAATATATGGCAGTTTGGACTCAGATAACCCAGTTCAAAGCAGATATTGTGGGATTTTCTGCCTTGATATTCTGGGTCATATGCCTATGTGGAAGGGCCCAAGTATACTGCACTGAAAGTGTGGGAGGAAAATGAATGAGGAGGATACAGAACCGGGGAAGTAAAGCTACCTTGTCATTTGAAGTATTATTAGATAATCTGAATGTTCATCTGTGACGTCATGATTGTACACTGGCTATTCTTGTACACATAGTTTTAGGGAGAAATCAGGTGGCCATTTCTTGCTTTCTCAATGTTCAGCCTCTACCTGAAAAATAGTGCCTCCAGGTGTCAAAACATCAGGGTGTCCCCTGGGCAATGTCCTTGCAGACGGCCAGTTCTCTCACACCAGAAGTGACTTGCAGTTTCTCAAGTTGATTCTGACATGGAAAAAAAAGTCCGGAAAATAACTGAAGTAGTAGGGGATTGACTATGGACCTTTCCACACAGCCATATAACCCAGAATATCAAGGCAGTTAATCCACAATATCTGCTTTAAACTGGATTATCTGAGTTTACACTGCCATATAATCCAGTTCAATGTGGATTTTATACAACTGTGTGGAAGGAGCCTACTTAACAGGAATCAGATCCAAACTCTGCAAGATGTGAAGTCAGAAGACCAAAAAAGGCAACTTAAGAATGCCAAGGAGGGTACACTACATTCTTAGTTAAGATTTCTTTTCTCGTGCTAACGTCCATGCAGATGGCCAATTCTCTCACACCAGAAGTGACTTATTTCAGATGTAGTAGGAAGAAAAGGAATGATGACACCTTGATTCTTCAGTTGTTTGAGTTATCATGTCCCAGATGCCCCAGCCGGGATGATCAGTGATAAGGAGGATTTACTAGAGAAACTGGGCTGAAGAGGGCCTCATGTAACTCTCTGCAAAACAAACAGGAGACTTTAGAGCTGCGCGTATGTGTGTTACGTTCTTTCTCTGTCGCTTTCTCCCCCTCCCGCTTCCTCCCTTCCTCCTCCAGTATGTAGGCTGGCAAACAGTTCTTGCTAAGCTCATATGGTTACTCTTACCTTTTCCTGAAGAGACTTAATAGTCAGGGTGGGTGTTCTCACCAGATTCGGCAGCTGATTGGTCTAGGTTGTTGCTAACTTGGTGAAGCAATGAAGGAAGCTATCTGAACACCCCAGCACATGGCTGACACATGGGAGGCTGGTGGGAAACTTCCAAAGTTGCTTGTAAGAAGCAGACACTTTTGTTGGGAGGCAGTACAGTGAAGCTTTACCACAGCAGACTGCATCCCGAATCAAAGCCATATTGGACTGATTCTGTCTGCTCTCTAGCTATGATGTGCTTCTAGAAAATAATCTTCAAAGAAGAGCAAAGAGACAGCTTTGCATTTATCCCTCTCTGCATGGTGTGTTGTACAATGTCTCTGCAACAGAGATGTTGAATTCCTGTGACAGTACATAAAGGAAAACTCAAAGATGATACACTGCTTCATGGAACTAATTAGGGAATCAAATGGCAATTGTAAAAAAAAAAAAAAGGATCTCCCCCAATATGATGCTGAGATCTGTGTGAAATTCCAAAAGTGGTTGTGTCCACAATAACAACATTATCTAGATACTTACTTACTTAGGCAATCTGTCGTAACTTGAGGATGATGGTCCTCCAGGTGTAGTGTCTTGGCAGTGGATGCGTAGTTGGCTGTGGAGACCTATTCTTGACCCATATATTCTTCCGCAGTGAGGACATCGGTTTTGAGATGGAAGGCGGTTCGGGTCAGGATTGGCTTGATGTGCCTTCCTCTTGGCACATTTCTCCCTTAAGCCCTCCATTCGTTCCTCTTTGAACTCCGCAGCACTGCTGGTCACAGCTGACCTCCAGTTAGAACGCTCAAGGGCCAGGACTTCCCAGTTCTCGGTGTCTATGCCACCGTTTTTAAGGTTGGCTTTGAGCCCATCTTTAAATCTCTTTTCCTGTCCACCAACATTTCCCATTTTTGAGTTGAGAGTATAGTAACTGCTTTGGGAGACGGTGATCAGGCATTCGGACAATGTGGTCAGTCCAGCAGAGTGGATGGCGCAGGAGCATCACTTCAATGCTGGTGGTCTTTGCTTCTTCCAGCACGCTGACATTGGTCTGCCTGTCGTCCCAAGAGATTTGCAGGATTTTTTTGGAGGCAACGCTGATGGAATCTTTCCAGGAGTTGATTGTGATGTCTGTACACAGTCCATGTTTTGCAGGTGTATAGCAGGGCTGGGAGGACAATAGCTTTATAAACAAGCACTTTGGTATCCCTATGGATGTCCTGATCTACAAACACTCTCTGCTTCATTTGGAGAAATGCTGCACTTGCAGAATTCAGGCGGTGTTGTATTTAAGCATCAATGTTGACTTTTGTGGAGAGGTGGCTGCCAAGGTAGCAGAAATGGTCAACGTTTTCTAATGTTACACCATTAAGCTGTATTTCTGGCATTGCAGAGGGTTGGCTGGTGACTGCTGGAAGAGCACTTTGGTTTCCTCGATGTTCATGGTTTCCTCGATGTTCAGTGAGAGGCTGAGCTTCTCGTATGCTTCTGCAAAGGTGTTTAGAGTGGCTTGTAGATCTTCTTCTGAATGCACACAGACTACATTATCATCAGCATACTATACTACATGCCCCAAATTAAATCTTTAAAAGGCATGAGCAGAACCATGCTGGATCAGAAGAAACCCCAGTCTAGTTTAGCCCATCCAGTGGCCAACCAGATGCAGCAAGGCAGAGTGTGTGCAAAGTAGTACTCTTCTACTTATATTCTCCACCAGCTGATATTGGGAGGCACACTGCATCTGAACCGGGAGGTTATGCATAGTCATAATGCATAGCGGTTATTGATAATGTTATACACAATTTGGGCCAGCCCAGCATAAAAGAATAATGTCTGGCATGTGCCGCATCAGCTTCAATTATTCATTGGAACTCACTGTGTGAGAGCTTTCACTCTTCGTAATACTACCTGTTCAACCCACATGGGTGATTAATGATGAACTGCCCTGTGGTTTCCCATCTGGATTTGTGGTAAACACTGTAGAAGGATGAAAAAGAAAACACAGAGAGAGGAATCTGCCAGCATCTTTGAGACTGATTTATTTTAGCATGAGCTTTGGTGGGTTTCAATCCCCTTTCCTTTTTTATGTGGAAATAAAGTAACATAACTAGCTGTTTTTCAAAACTGCAGTGAAATTATCATTATGGGAGTAGGCAAGACTGGATAAGAAGGTTGTTTTAAATCAGTGGTTCTCAACCTGTGGGTCCCCAGTATTTTGCTTTATCCCATTATTCTCATGTTTTAATACAATGTTGGAAAGGTGGTTAGCCAAGTATGTGAATCGAATCCATAGTCAAATAAAACAAGCCCTTAGATATGGAAACCTAATTACAGCAAACGCAGTTACCATTCAACAAGTGATTCAATTGACCTACTCTGATTGAAAGTAACAATAGAATCCCAGTTATTAAAATATTTTTAATATTCCCCTTTCTCTTCTTTCAGAATCCTCCCCTCCCCTCCTTTTAGTATATTTGATAAAATACAGAAAATGAAAAAATTAAGTTAATTGAACCTGTGATTGCAGTTCAAAGGTGTGTTTTCTTATTGTTGGCCCCTTCTACACTGCCGTATAAAATCCAGATTATCTATTTAGAACTGGATTATATGAGTGCAGATTCATATAACCCAGTTCAAAGCAGATAATGTGGATTATCTGCTTTGATAATCTGAATTATATGGCAGTGCAGAAGGGGCCGGTCTTCCTTATCCTTCATTGACTCTAGCCAGACTTTTAAAAGTCTCATAATAAGGCACATACTGCTCTCTTTTAAAAGGAGCAGGCAAAGACTTCAAGAAAAACAATAACAAAACTTAGCCCTCTTAACCTCCCATGTGTTCATGATGCTAAACTTCTGTTTTGTTTTCCCCCTGTGTTTCATTAGATAGTGTTGTTTATCATTTTGATACTAAATATATTTCTATTGGAGGGTGAGATATACAAATCCAGAAAATAAATAAACACACTTTCTAGTCAATATCTGTGAGATCAGCAGGCCTTCAGCAATTTGGGTATTGCTGAGAAAAGAAACTTCAGGAGGCAAGGGAGGGATGGTGTTTTATAGAAATGACTATAATTGTGCTGCATCAGTCTGAGACCCCATGTACACTGCCATATATTGCAGACTGAATTGCATTGAACTGGATGGAGTCTGTGAGTCCATCTGAGAAGGAAATACCTTTCTCAACTCAAGACTCAAGACTATTATACCTTGGTTGGCAAAGCTCATAAGATAGCAGTGACATTCCCTGAAGCTACTTTGTTCCATGGATAGTATTTTTGTGGCAAGTTCAAAACATTCATTCTTGGGGCTATTAGTTCCCAGATGTTTGCTGTGTCTTCCATATATCTTTTTGCTAACCCCAAATAGGTTTTTGTTATGTGTTTTTGATCCCATGGATTGTTTCACTCATCTCAGCTGTAGCTCCATCCAGGTGCCTCAGGGTTACTATTGTATTCAGGGTTACTTATCTTAGGCCTCTTCTACATTGCCTTATAAAATCCAGATTATCTGTTTAGAACTGGATTATATGGAGCCCCTGGCAGCGCAGTGTGTTAAAGCATTGAGCTGCTGACTTGCGGACTGAAAGGTCACAGGTTCGAATCTGAGGAGCGGAGTGAGCGCCCACTGTTAGCCCCAGCTTCTGCCAACCTAGCAGTTCAAAAACACGCAAATGTGAGTAGATCAATAGGTACCATTCCGGTGGTGATAACCGTCACCCCGGCTTTCAAATTGATTTGAAAACGCAGCGGAGAGTTCCGTAGATTGCTCACCAAAGGAACGGAACGGGACCGCAGCAGACTATTATTAGGAGATCTTTTTATTTCACTTTCCCCTTCCCTGAACTATGTAACAAAATCCCCCAATAAAAGTAGCATTTATTTTAACAATAACACTCTCTATCTGGTTATTTTGTATCTTTCCCTGACTCCTTCCTTCGCATGAAATCTCTCTCTCTCTCGTCCCTTTAACTCCGGCTGAGATTTCTCCGCCATAGATTAACATGGCGGTCGATATAAATCGGCTCATATCTCTATCAAAATTACCCCTAGAACGCTCTTCTTTTAGTCCTAACCCTTTCTAAGGCTCCTGACTCAAAGACAACCAGCAGAACCGAAATCGGTCCAGTTTTCGGCACCTCAACAGCTGACTGTCAAACGGGACCGACGGCTCCTTTCAAGCTAAACTGCTGCCTTATCCCGGACTTTCCTCTCCCCGCGGAAGGGGTTTAAGAGATCCCTAGCCCCTTTCTGTGAACTAGGGATGGGGGATCGCTCTCTCTCGCTGGGGAAACATAGTTCTCCAAGTACCCTTACCCTCTCTGCAGCTGCCAGGGGGTGCCCGGACGGATGCCCTCCACGTTTCATACTTTTCATGATTTTATGAAGGAGAAGAACACTCTTCCCCAGACCTACCCCTGGACTTATGAAATCCTATACTTCCAAAGACTGCAACCCACATGTGCCTCTTCCCCATGCCACCTCTACGAATTCCTCCCATCACAGATGAACTCTTTTTCCTCATGTATTTGTGAATTTTCATATTCTATGTACTTGGACACTCTCATGACTCACTGTTGTATGAATTTCTAATCGTTGGGCTAACTTCATGGATTGTGAAATTATGCTGCTAGAACTCCACTCTTATGAATTTCCATATCGGGTTCCCCAGATGTTGTGGACTTCGTCCTTATCAAATGTTTTCTATTGCTTATATCATTCATGATTCTCCTTTATGCAATGTCACCCACCTTTATGGATTCTCCTTTATTTCCTTGAAATCTATCTATCTGCCTATATGTATTTGTACTCTTTGGGATCCCCGGAAAATATGTATTCTTCCCAGCAGGGTTTATGTTCCAACTTTATTTTAATTTTCATTCTATCCCATATAATTGCCAAATCATGAAATCAAATGGGAAATATTATGACCCCAACATGAACTCTAGCCCTATGACCCAGACCTCCCTTCCCAAAAACAAAAGGATAATCTGCCACAGTTTAATCCAATCTCATTCCGATCGCATGGACAATATAGGGCGAGTCACCCAAATTCCTAAAGGTGACTCACCCCCAAGGCAAACATTGTCATATCCCAGGCCAGGACGCCGCAGGAAGGCACCCTGTGGGGCCGTCAATGACGGCTCATCACCACCCATCACCACTTCCCGTCTGACACCCCAAGGCATATCTAAAATCTGAGAACGTGACAGGACCCCGGACACCCTTGATGGGTGCCATTAATTCCTTTAGAAATCGGCCGGGTCAGGATTAATCCATCCGGTCACTTCATTGTTTCAATAGCTCCCGCCTCCTCCTCTCTGATTGGCCCGAGGGGGGACAAAAAGCGGCTCCCCATTGGGCCAGCAGAGCAAGGCGGGAAACGAAAGCCCGCCTCGTTCAACCTCTCAGCCTATCCGCGATCAGATGGGCGGGGGAGCGGGGCGGGAAATTCAAAGGGCTGTCAGACCAAAACATTGTATAAATATGGCTTTATTTGAAACATATGTTACGCTAGTAGATTGAATGATCGCTATTAGCGTCCTTTTCAGCTGAATTGCTCAATAAAGACTCCTTGGCGGATTTTCCTTCAACTTGACGGACCTTCTTCATTTCAGGCTCCAGGTTGTATTGCGGCTTATATTCTCCTTTTGGCTTCGCCAAGGTCCGTTCCCTCAGGACCGGATCGGCTCTCTCCTTAAGGGGCCCGATCCCCCAGAAACGCGGTCGACAACAGTGGGAAGATAATGGCGCTCCTGGCAGTCATGACGGCCACATGACCTTGAAGGTGTCTATGGACAACGCCGGCTCTTCGTCTTAGAAATGGAGATGAGCACCAACCCCTAGAGTCGGACATGACTGGACTTAATGTCAGGGGAAAACCGTTACCTTTACCCATATGGCAGTGTAGATTCATATAATCCAGTTTAAAGCAAACAATGTGGATTATCTGATTTGATAATCTGGATTATATGGTAGTGTAGAAGGGGCCTTACAGACACCTACCTTGTCTACTGCTCCACTGAATTTGGTAGATAGCCTTCCCTAGGCAGAGCTAAAGTTGACCAAGATCGAAAAATCAGCTGATGACCCAAAATGCAGACTGTGCAAGGAAGCTGACGAAACTATTGATCATATCCTCAGCTGCTGTAAGAAAATTGCACAGACAGACTACAAATAGAGGCACAACTGTGTGGCCCAAATGATCCATTGGAACTTATGCCTCAAGTACCACCTGCCAGCAGCAAAGAACTGGTGGGATCACAAACCAGCAAAGATCGTGGAAAATGAACACGCAAAGATACTGTGGGACTTCCGAATCCAGACTGACAAAGTTCTGGAACACAACACACCAGACATCACAGTTGTGGAAAAGAACAAGGTTTGGATCATTGATGTTGCCATCCCAGGTGACAGTCGCATTGACGAAAAACAACAGGAAAAACTCAGCCGCTATCAGGACCTCAAGATTGAACTTCAAAGACTCTGGCAGAAACCAGTGCAGGTGGTCCCGGTGGTGATGGGCACACTGGGTGCCATGCCAAAAGATCTCAGCCGGCATTTGGAAACAATAGACATTGACAAAATTACGATCTGCCAACTGCAAAAGGCCACCCTGCTGGGATCTGCACGCATCATCCGAAAATACATCACACAGTCCTAGACACTTGGGAAGTGTTCGACTTGTGATTTTGTGAAACGAAATCCAGCATGTCTATCTTGTTTGCTGTGTCATACAACGTCGTCGTGTCAATAATAATAATAATAATAATAATAATAATAATAATAGCATTTAAAGTGGGTTGGAACTTTCCCTAACAAGGGTATCTTGGCTCATCCCACAATTTCCACACATTGAGAAACATCTCATTTTAATCCTGAGAGCAACAAATGCCACCACATTACATTACAGAATTGGCCATTCGTCTCGATAATTCCCCAAAAAATCCACTTCCCCTCCAACCCCTGAAACATTTGAAAAGAATGTTGACCTCCACCCTTAAAATACGGAAAGAATTTTCTATCCTTAAACACGTGAACCTAACTTAATGTGATGAACATAGTGGGATACCAGATTTTAAGTGTAGGACTCGGCGGAATTTAGTAAATGTGATGAAGTGGTAAAACTTGTAGACTTAAACATGAGTATATAAGATACATCATGTGGATATTAAAATACACACAGATAAACCCCGATAAGCATAGGAACAGCTTCTCCTAAATTCCAAGGCTTTTGGCCGGTCATTGTCTTGGCATCGTTCAGTATCGTGTAATCTGCAGGATCACCAATTTACACTAGGCCCTCCTTGCTCAGGCAACCAAATGAGGCCAGAAAGAAGCTTTCATATTTTACTGCTCCATGTGACATACTAACACAAAGAGAATTGAAGAATGAGAAAAATAAGAAAGCAGAGGCTTTGCTTTTCTAGGTTGCTTCCTATATGTGCATGATTAAAATAGTCTAGTGACTTTGCAAGATCATTTGCATTTCTAATTAAAAACTAATTGATCCATTCAGCTGCTTAAAATTCTTTGGCTAAAGTTCAATGTGTGTCATACAAGCTGAGGCCATGAAATCAAAATAAATGTCACTGAGTTCATTGGAGGTTATTCCTGAGTATGAGTATGCATAAGGTTGTAGTTATGCTGATCCTATTAAGCTGAGGCTCCTTTTACACAGCTGTGTAAAGTCCAGATTATCTGCTTTGAAGTGGATTATATGGCTATGTGTCGACTCAGATAATCCAGTTCAAAGCAGATAATGTGGATTATCTGCCTTGATATTCTGGATTATATGGCAGTGTGGAAGGGCCCTGTGTATTATGTCATGGAACTCTTTGGATATGATGTGCGTTCGTAATATATAGCCATCATCATGACAAACGTTCAAATTTCTCCCAATTTGATTTAAGGGTGCATCTACGCTGTAGAATGAATGCAGTTTGACACCACTTAAACTGCCATGGCTTGATGTTATGGAATTATGGAGTTGTAGTTTTACAAGGTCTTTAACCTCTCTGCCAAACTGCAACTGCCAGAAATCTACAGCACTGAGCCATGGCAGTCAATATATCCCAGAATTTGATCTCAGTTTATCTGGTTTGAACTGGATTATATGAGTCTACAGTCCCTGATAATTTGAGATAAGTAGATAATCTGGCATTGCATCCTGGGATATAAGGCAGTGTAGATCCAGCCCTAGTTTTCTGACTTTTGACCTAGGGTCCTGCAGATAATCCACAATATCTGCTTTGAACTGGATTATCTGAGCCTCCTTCCACACAGCTGTATAAAATCCACATTGAACTGAATTATATGGTAGTGTGGACTCAGATAATCTCGTTCAAAGCCAATATTGTGGATTATCTGCCTTGATATTCTGGGTTATATGGCTGTGTGGAAGGGCACTGCCATATAATCCAATGATTTAGCTAAGGTATAAAAAATCTTGAACTATTTCAATACCTTAATAGTCTATTTTAAAGTTATGTAAATCATATGCGTTATTTTTTGCTTTCTTAACATTCAACTGTAAGCCTGCCTTTGCACTTTCCCCTTTGGCTTTCTTCAGTAGTCATTCCAGATCCTTTCTGCTAGTGGTATGCTTTTGTCTACATATCTGAAATTATTGACATTGCTTTCCCCAATTTTCACATCCCCTTCTCCTGAAGCTCATCCTACTTTATGTATGGCATATTCATCATACAAGTTAAAGAGATAAGATGACAAACTGTCTGGTCCCCTTGCCAACTGAAAACTTGGGTTTCTTTCTATTATGTCCTGATTGTATCCTAAGTATGGGTTACCCATTAGCACAATCAACTGTTGTGGTATGCTCAATACTTTAAGGCCCCTTCTACACTGCCATGTAATTCAGATTATGAAAGCAGATAATCCACATTATATGCTTTGAATTGGATTATCCGAGTCTACACTATAATATAATCCAGTTCAAACCAGATAATCTGGATTTTATATGGCAGTGTACAAGGGGCCTGAGTCAAAGATATGTACCACATAAATAAGTACTGGCCTTATCCAAGGAATAAACACTTGAAATCATTTGTAGATGGCATATTACATCAATGAAACTTTATAAAAATGAATACTAACATTTCACAACATCGTTGACATAATTATGGTGCAATGTGAACACCAGTCTATATGTAAGTTGCATTTTTCTGAAAGTGGTAGTTTTTTTTGGAACTAAAGAAGCTGACCTTTTGAAGAAGTTAACACACCAGTGGCTACACTGAAGCACAGCTTTGTTGCCATTCATTGTTTTGCTGGGGGAAATGCAAATACAGGCAGACTCCCTATTACAAACATCCGATAAAAACAGAGGTGAGACAGCAGGAAGTGAGAGAAATCTATTCCTAAGGGATATTCACTTCTGGAAGAGTTATCATGTGGAAAAGGAGTTCTCAACTGAAGCTTTATCACCAATCATGGCTTTCACAACAATCCAATTTGCATAGGGACAGAAAGGGAGGTGAAATCTTGTGAAAGGGGGCATAGGCAGCAAAACATACATCACAGGGGTGTTAGCGGAATGAGCACCTGCTGTTAGCTCCAGCTCATGCCAACCTAGCAGTTCGAAAACATGCCAATGTGAGTAGATCAATAGGTACCGCTCCAGCGGGAAGGTAATGGCGCTTCATGCAGTCATGCCAGCCATATGACCTTGGAGGTGTCTATGGACAACGCCGGCTCTTCGGCTTAGAAATGGAGATGAGCACCACACCCCAGAATCAGACATGACTGGACGTAACGTCAGGGGAAACCTTTACCTTTACTTATGCTATCCAAAGATAGAAAAGTTACACTGCAAAACGTACCAGTTCCAACTTATATGAAAATGCAACTTAAGAACAAACCTATAGAAGCTATCTTGTTTTTAACTTGGGACTGCCAGTGCCTATACTATATTCTGCATTAAGAATATAAAAAAGAGATAATAGTACCCACTAGGTGGTGCCACAGACACATCACACAAACATGAAATCCCTATTTCCACAAAGGCATGTACATCTGTTTTTGGAAGTTTGTACATTGCCAATGGCTTGGGAATGACAGGATAAATACAACCATGTCTCCCCTCAAGCTTGTCTTCACTAAGCTGAATACGATCAGCTCTTCTAACCTTGGCCCATACGTTTTGTTCTCTATGCCTCTTATAATCTTTGTTGCCCCTCCCTGAATCTGCTGCAACTCGCCTATGAGGCATCTGGAACAGAAACACAGGATTCTAGATAAGGCCTGACTTCAGTAAAATATAGTAGGATTATTACTTCCTTCATCTTAGAAAATACGTTTCTAATAATGCAGGCTAAAATATCATTCACAATTTTTGTTGCAGCATCACATTGCTGGCTTACGCTCAATGTATGATCAACAATACTCTCGAGATCCTTTTCACATATAGTACTGCTGAGCCATCTATCCCTCATCCTATATATATACACATATATATATATTGTTTTTGTGGCCTAAATGTAGAATTTTGCATTTGTCCCTGTTGAATTTCATTTTACTAATGTCCACCCTGTTTTCTCGTTTTTCCTAGACTATTTAATTCTATTTAAATTTAAAACCAGTTAGACTTAAAGATGCTGTTACATTTCTTCTCTTCCCCGCTCTCTCCCTTCCTCTTTTTTATGTTCTAACATGGTGATTTCCAACAGAGGTGAGTCTCAGGATCCATCTGAAACTTCAGTATCCTGTAGAGTCTGATTTGAAGACCTGTGCTTTGTTCATCTTAAGATCCTAACAAAATTTAAATTGAGCGTGTTGTTGAAAGCTTTCATGACCAGAATCACTGGGTTACTGTGAGTTTTTCAGGCTGTATGTTCATTTTCCAGTACTGGAACGTGGCCATACAGCCCGAAAAACTTAAAGCAAGTTTTAGCTTGCTTCCTCATTTACCATCCTGCCTGCTGGTTCTGGAAAACTCAACCACTTATACAGCACACAGTACCATTTAACCTTGGAGATGGCTTACCTTTCAGAGTTATTGTAAAGATGACAAGAAGATTATGATTAAATCCTCTATGGCTCAGCATAGTGAGGTAATTCAGCATGCAGAACTATTTTACAACTGGCTGTGCCCTCCCCCCCACCCTGATTTACTATAGAGCCACTATGTCTCCTGAGTCATTTGAAGGTCTCCATGGATAATGTAATTATTTCTCATCTGACCACAGGATGCAGCCAGATGCTTCTCTAATTCTCTTCCCAACTCTTCACCAGGCACAAAATGGCTGTAGGGGGACCTTTAGTAAGTCTAGGGGCAGGACTCTAGTCTTTGCAGGTAGAGGAAAAAATCATAAGATTGACTTATGACCAGTAAAGGCCACTGTTAGCATGTTAGCTATGTAAGGGCCCTTCTACACAGGCCCTAGAATGTGGAGGAAACCTGAATAAAAGGGGTGGGGTGGCTACATGACATTTGCCAAAAACAGCTGATGAGGGCTGTAAACAAATGGAGCCATGGACACACAGGTGGCTAAATGGAAGCACAATTGGAAAGCAATTCCCATGAGAACTCTATGTAACCGTTCCTGTGTTCTGATGTTTATTAAATTAAACAGAGCTTGAATTTACAGAGGGCAGCAACATGGCATGGCATTTCCCCAAGGGAAATCAGGGTTCAAGAGGGCAAATGTAAAGGCAGCAGGAGGGTGAGGAGAGACAATGACAAGAAATCTGCTTGTGTGAACATTTGTATCAGTGCTTATGAGGTCCAGCACATCTCGGAGTGTTATTAAAAAAGAATTAAAAGAAAACTTCAGCTCTTAAATCGTCACCATAAGTTGGCAACTTATGGTGGTCAACTATGTTTTAACTACTAAATCCTGGACATTTATGTTATAAATAGGGGAATCCCAGCTCAAAGTTGCTCAGTCTGGTGGGCTGCTTGAAGAAATTGTTAGACTCCTGGTTCTAAACTCTTTTTCATGCTTCAGTGAACCTTAGGCAGAATGTACAGTGTAACCAATGGTTCTATAGAGGTATAAATGTAAGGCTTGCCAATCTTTACATTTAGTGGCCTGTATGAAACTTTTAGGCTTCACAGAGAGGCATAAAATTATCCGTAGTGACAAGTTGTCAGCAGAGCTAAAGAAGCCCTGACACATTTCTCACATGACAGGAAAGCCAAACCCCACTGTGCGCGTGCAGGCAGTCTTGACAGGCCATACTGAATTAGACTGTAACAATAATTATTGGTTTCACTGTTATGTCTTAAAAGTGTGGCTTTGGGATGATTAAGTGAAGAATGTTTTGTGAAGGTACCCTTGTGTCTTTTGAATTGAGTCTAAAAGCAGGAGAATTACAAACCTGAATAAACTTTCTCCTAAGGGCAAGGCATGTTGCTTAAATAAATAACTCTCTTTGATTTGTAAACTTGAAAGTAAGCACGCCGTTTGGATGATGGAGCCATAGGGTTGGAGCCATAGGGTTGTCCATTTTGAGGGTATCAGATGAACTCTAAAAACAATTTACTTACTATCCATTCTTGCATAGAGAATAACACTTTTCACCAGACTGCTTTGCTCTATTAGAGTCTCTAAACAAATTCAAAAAAATGGCTCCTCAAATGGCTCCACCATAGGTTCATCTTCAATACCTGTTCTGCAGGCAGTCAGGCTACAAAATAAAGTATCTGCAAAGTTGGAGTAATTGTGAATGACTGCATGACTAAACTTCATTTGGTTTCCCCACCCATAATATGAGAAAATGTTTTTTTGTCTCTTCTCAAGCACTTCAGAAATCGGACCTTAGTCATAATGTTGCTAACCGGCCTGCTGTCTTGTTTGACAGCATATTTTCTAGTTAATGGCCTGGCCACTTTTCAAACTTCTAAAATGTATCACAGGTTTAGGAAGGGCTGTATACAGTTATGAAATAATTAACAAAACTGAGACATATATCAAACAAATTGCAGTAGCCTTTGTCAAATCTTTGAATGAAAAGCTTCTATACCTTTTTAACACCTGTATGCAATGTAACTAAAGCTATTTCATTGTCTTAGGACTTATCCTTCCTGGGACATCTGTATCAATTTATTTCACATCATTCTTGGTATTTGTCATCTTTCATTCAAATGTTTTCCTGACTTAAAAAAACCTTCATGTGAAAGGTAACACATCCAGCTTTATTTATGAACAGGTTGTGGTATTAGATGTGGGTGTGTCCAACCCCTTCACATCCCTCTCAGATGTATTGAAACATTCCTACAGTGTCTGTTTTTTGTTCCAACCATTGTTGTTGCTGTGTGCCTTGAAGTAATTTAGGGCCCTTCCACACAGCCCTATATCCCAGAATATTAAGGCAGAAAATCCCACATTATTTGAGTGTGGACTCAGATAACCCAGTTCCAAGCAGATATTGTGGGATTTTCTGCCTTGATATTCTGGGATATAGGGCTGTGCTACCTTAATTTTTCAAAATCCTTGCACATATAGCACTACACTGATACACTGGTATCATGCTGTTATTGTATCTGTTACCTTCAAGCAAAATGACCCTTCTATACAAGCTACCTTCATAGATAATCTCCTCCACAGTGCCTAGGTTTACAGCATCACTAAGGGCCTTTCCACACAGCCATAAAATCCAGAATTCAAGGCACAAAATCCCACAATATCTGCTTTGAACTGGATTATCTGAGTCCACACTGTCATATATTTCAATTCAAAGCAGATAATGTGGGATTTTAAACAGCTGTGTGGAAGAGGCCTGAGTGTCTGTATGCGAGAGTGATCTTGCTCCAGGAGAAACAAGATGGCGCCGGCGTGATAGGAAGCGTTTGAAGGAGCTCCGATATCTCTGCTGTTATTAGGCTACCAGGGCACAACAGTTCATTGTTTTGAACATTCTTCTATTCTTATCTTCTTTGCAATGGGAAGCAAAAAAAAAAAAACGGACCAGGACAAGCCCTGAGACAGCCAGACCTCACAAGCCCTCTAAACAACTCAAAATAGATGAATTATTTGGGGAGGAAACCGTGAGTACGCCAGTGTTAAAAACTCTGCTTACTGATAATAGCTTTTCAGCTTTGGATAATGGAAACATATGTTCTTGCAACTTGGCTGGTTATCATGAAGGGGTGTCCTTGGATTCATCTGGGGCAGATATGTCTGGGGAGAATTTGTCAATTACAGAGATACAACAATATGCTAAACAACAACAAACATGCCCACCTGACTTTGTGACAAAACAATGTCTTCTGACTGTCGACACTGTTGTATCTATTTTTGAACATTTAAAGAAAATTACAAAACAACTTGAGCTCCTTAAGCTTTCATTTGATTCTTTAGTTCAAAAAAATACAGCTTTAAAAGAAAGCCCAGCGCAGTGGTCTGCCCAGAGCCCAGAGCCCAGAAAGGTGGATAGGGGCCACTCAGCTGTCCCTACTAAGGAGTTGCAAAAGGAAAGTTGCAACAGGATCCTACAAGCAAGACAGACAATGTTGCAAATTGCTAACATCAGAGTAAACAAGGGAAGATGGGGGTCACAAAGGGCCATCAAAACATCTTTGAGTCAACTTTTACATATACAACCCCACAGCATTGATATACTTAAAGTGGAGTGGCTTCCCCAAGTAGCTGCAGGCAAAAGAATCCTTCTAACATTCCAGCAACCCACAATACCAACTATGCTGATGAAGATGAGAATTTTCCTGCACAACTTCCAAATAAGTCCAACACGGGTTTTTCGAGACTTGGACATCACCCCTCTGATAACTCCTTTGCATGCCAGATGTTTGACCACTCCCAGGGAGACTTCTTGCGATAACAGACTGCAATCCAGCCCAGCCAAAATTTCCAGTATCTCAACACAGAAACAGTCTAAGGACCCAACTATTTCATCCTGCAATGAACAATGTGACATTACATTTAAGTTGGACCACCTTAAGAACAAGCTGTTTACCACCAAGGACTTGGCTGAACCGTTGATAAACTTAGTGCCTATTGATGAGCCCTCTCATGTTAGGAGGAACCTGGAGGGAGGCCCTGTAGTCGACCTACTAGCGATGAATGAGGAAGAGATCGCAACCACATCCCCAATACAACTTTTGGAACCTAGGAGGGGTAACAACACACCCCCTCCACAAGAACTGTCCTCTAACCTAAAAGTCCCAGTGCAGACTATGACCCTGGGTATTGGTGGTGATCCAGATTTGCTTACAACATCTTGACAACTACATTTGTTATCCTGGAACATTATGGGGTGGTCAAATAAATTCCATGATGCAGACTGTGCAATGTATTTGCAAACATTTAGAATAATTTGTCTGCAAGAGACATGGGCTGAAGAAGCTAACTTACCTTCTCTTTATGGTTTTAGATCATTCTCAGTTCCAGCTGTAAAAACAAGTTCTAAAGGTCGAGGCAGTGGTGGCCTCACTACACTTATCTCAGTAGAACTGCAAGTCGACATCCAACCCTTGGTTAGTACCCACCCTCAATGCATACAGGCCCTTCTCGTTAAGTGCAAGCATTTTGGTGGTTTAATTTGTATAAATGTTTATTTTCCACCTAGACTATCAAAAAATTGAGGCCCTAACAATGTTTGGTCTAGCCTATCCGAAACCCTTACGCTATTAGAAAATCAATACCCCTCCACAAAGGTTCTTCTGTGTGGAGACTTCAATGCCAGAATTGGGGCAGAATTGAAACAGGTGGAGGGCACAAATTTTGGACAAGTCTTCCAGGTTACACCTGCTGCCAGGGTTTCACAAGACTCAAACAGCAACAAATCAGGTAGGAGCTTTTTAGAGATTCTTTCCCTCCACAATTTGCAGTGTCTTAATGGAACCCAATATGATAGAACGCAGGGTGCCTACACCTATGTCACTAACAGAGGAGCTAGCACAATAGATTACATGGCAGCCTCTGTCAACCTGCTCCCAGACATACAAAGCTTTGCAGTCGAAAATAGGGTAGAAAGTGACCATTTCCCTCTGTCACTGATATTTGACTTTGAATTGTACCCACCATCACGGCCCTGTCAAAATCTAAATGGAATTCACATGGGAGAGCAGAAAATAAGGTGGTCTGTCAATTTAGATAACTCCCTTCACCACATAATCGAGAGTACTCCTTTTAAAAATCTTCACCAATACATCCTAGACTCCAACTCAGATATATTACTTGCCTACCAATCCATCATCCAGAATCTCAGACCTACATTGGTCTGTAAAAAACAATCTAACCCCAACAAAGTGGGAACCAATAGATGGTTTGACTCAGAATGTAGAGGCGCCAGGAAGGCACTGATGGACTACTCTAGACAGGCCCTTAGAAATAAAGACAACAATACAGCTGTTATCCTAGCTTCAATGAGGGTATCTTATAAGGCTCTTATAAAGCAAAAAAAAGACATATATGCCAAAGAACAGTGGAAACAACTAGCCTTAGCAGTGACGCAAAAGAATGAGAAACTGTTCTGGGATATAACCTCTAGAGGAATGCATATGGTCAGACCGGTAGTACTTGGGCATATTTCATCCGAGCAATGGTTCACTCACTTTAGTGGACTCTATGGAGCTAACTCCTCAGAGAATCATCCGCCAACTATCTTTGAAATGTCCTGTTTGCCACTCTGGCTGCCAGTGACAATCTCTGAGATAAAGAAGCTGATTGCAGCTTTAGCCTTGGGTAAGGCTCCAGGGGAAAACATGATGCCCCCAGAAATATTTAAAAACTTCCCAGAATGGTGGGCCCCAATATTAGCTAAAGTGTTTACACATATCAACAACTCAGGTTTAATTCCAGAGGGCTGGAAACAGAGCATAGTTGTTCCTATTTACAAGAAGGGTGACAAGACCCCAACAATTACCGACCCATCAGCCTCTTAGATATTGATTCTAAGTTATATAGCAAACACCTATTAAACAAATTAGAGGATTGGGAATCTGCTAACCACATTATTCACCCTGAACAGGCTGGTTTTAGAAAAGGTCAGAGCACAATTGATCAATGTTTGACTCTGTACTTCCTAGCCCAACAAGCAATCGCAGGACCAACTAAACACCTATTTGTAGCCTTTGTTGATTTAGCTGCAGCATTCGATTCAATTGACAGAAACTTGTTGTGGCAAAAATTGACCAACACTAATATAGATAAACGCCTGTTGTTTCTTATTAAGGCACTATACTCTGACACCACAGCTAGAATAAGAGTTGGCACCTCTGGCTCCCTAACTGATGCAATTCACACCAGTAAAGGAGTAAAACAAGGCTGTCTGCTGGCACCCACACTCTTTAATTTATACTTGAATGATATAATAACAGCACTTTCAGGTCCAGAATTCTTCCCACCCTCAGTCGGTTCAAAGAAGATTTCTGCTCTTTTATATGCAGATGATATGGTGTTAGTCTCATTCGCCCAAATAGGTCTAAGAAGGCTACTTACTAAACTGGGCATATACTGCTCCAAAGAAAAGCTGAACATCAATTATAATAAAACAAAGGTGATGGTGTTCGGAAAAAGACACTCACAGTTCAGATGGTCCATTGGTGACCATCAGATTGAACAATGCAGGGAATTTAAGTATCTGGGTGTATATTTTTCAGACACTCTATCATGGAAGCCCCATATAGAACATAGCAGAGAAGTGGCACTAAAATCTATTGGAGGAATCCTCAGATTTTATAACACAGCAGGGGGCCATCTGGTTGCCCCAGCTCTGAAAATATTCCAGAGCAAAGTTATTGCCCAGATTCTGTACGGCGCCCCAGTCTGGGGATGGGACGATTCACAGATACCAAAATTGGAGGCCATCCAGAATACATTCCTTAAGAAACTGCTGAGACTCCCACCTGGCACTCCAGCAGCCTTGGTCAGAGCAGAGGTTGGTTTACCCTCCATAAGATCTCGCATTCACTTCTCCCTATACAACTATTGGAGAATCGTAGAGGATTCCCCAGCTAGGGTTTTCCCAAAGCTATGCTTTGAACATCTATCTGAATGCAAACTTTGGAGCTTAAAACATCAGAAATTGCTGAACATATACCCTACCCTGTCTCATGAGCCTTCAACCCTGAGTTCAAGAGAGAAGTTGCATGAATACATTTATAACCAAGGTATTCAAATGGACAGGCAGGCTATTAACAGCTCCAAATTCTCAACATGGTACAAATTATACAAACTCGACCATGAAAGGGCTATGTATCTAACCAACCTCACATTCCCTAACCTCAGGCAAGCTTTTACAGCTCTACGATTCCAAAGCATGCCCTCAGCAGTGCTGGATGGTAGATACTCGGGCACTCCTTTGCCTAGCCAGATATGCGTATGCGGGGCCTCAGAAATTGAGAACCTGCCCCACTATTTGTTTGCCTGCACTCTATACTCTGCACCAAGAAATAAATTCTTAGGGCCCATTCTATGGTACCTACGATTGAATACGGTTGCAGAAAAGATCTTCTACCTTTTATCTGACACCAACTCCACAATCACATATAAGGTCTCTCTCTTTACCTTGGCAGCAAACAAAATCAGAGCAAGACTGATTGCGGACATTGCAGTCGACTGCGCCGGAGATGCTTTTATCTAGTTTTTAACATGACTGATATTTTATATTGGCTTTTTACTGGTTATATTTTGCAAGCTCTGTTTTATACTCCAGGCACCGTGGTTTTAACTGTGGAAGTTTACAGAGTTTCTACAGATGCTTGGTTGATATTTTTACATATGTTTTTTAAATGACTGATTTTATACATTGGCATTTTACCGGTAATTGTGCAGTTCCCAGCACATGTTGCACTTGTGCTGCTGCACCACACAATGTATAGTTTGCATGTTCTGTTTTATCCTGCTTGCATCCTACTTTTAAGTGTTGAATTTTACAGTGTTTTGTATAGACGTTTGTTTGATGTTGTTTCTGTAAATGCATATGACCATTGGTCGGAGCATTAATAAATTGATTGATTGATGATCTTGCTCCAAGGAAACAACTTTAAAATGTAACTCTTACTAGCCAGCTGCTGTGCCGAGAAAGGTGATCCTCCATATACTCAGTAGACCAGTGCTTCTCATCCTGGGGTCCCCAAATTGTTTTGGCCTTCAGCTCCCAGAAATCCTAATAGATGGTAAATTGCCTGGGATTTCTGGGAGTTGTAGACCATAAACATCTGGGGACCCCAGGTTGAGAACCACTGCACTAGACAACCTGACGAAGTACATGGAGAAATGTTTCTTGTGATGTTCCTTTCACCCATTCCCTTTCCAAATCTGCAACTTCAACCCAAGTTGAAATCAATTCATGTGCCGGACAGAGAGTGATGTTCATGAGCTCAGGAGCTTACTGGTTTATTGCTCCAGGGAGAGTTTTCTGAAAAATAAAAACATGACAGTGAGGCATTTCGAAGTATGAGGGAGAAGGGAACTAGAACAAAGGGTTGGAACAGGAGAATTTGAGCAACTGAATGTGGTTATTTTGGTCATTATGGAGGAATAAAGACTGAAATATTTTGGAAAAAAATAGAGGAAATAGCCTGAAATAATATGCCCTTAGTAAAACGTCATTTAGAGATTGAAAAAAAGCATGGCACACAACAACAAATTCTGCCACCTTCTAATCCTTTGCCCTGTCCAGAAGAGCAGTGACGTAGCTAACACTATGTAGCAAAATGTGGGGAAAAAATCTGTTTTTTGTTTGAAAGTGTTATTTCCTCTTCAATTGTGTGGTATTTATTTTTAAAGTAGCTGTTATACTCCAGAAACTTTGTTTTTGCGGCTGCCACAAACTATGCTGAATTGGTTGAGACGCTAAAGACTTCATCAGAAAGCCCAGGTGAAGCATCTCACTTCGCTGGACTTCTGCGAGGAAAGAGGACACAGCAGGGCAAATCTGTTGTCCCATGCACAGCTCCCTCTTGGCGTTTCTTTCCCCATCACATGGGGAAAGTGTCGCCTCTGCGGGGAGGCTCCTTACTGGCTACATTGGAGCCAGCACAACACGGGAAACTTCCTGTGTTGGGGTGGAAGCGTCCAGGGATGCTTTCACCCCGGTTGGGAGTGTGGCCTACGTCGGAAGTCACACGACATCCTGTGATGTCTGGCGTTGGTCTCTGTTCCCAACACAGGATGAAAGTATCCTAGGATGCTAAAATCACCCTGCCTGATGAGGCTGCATAAGATATTAATTGAAAAACTATAACAAAATGTGCTGCAAAGTTTTCGCAGTTTAATAAACTTTTTCCTTGTTTTTATAATAGAACCAATTAAGAAATGACATTTATAACCAGGAAGAAAAAATGTGTTACATAGTGTAATTGGCATGAAATGATGTATTTCCAAATAATGAAGATCTTGTATACAGTGCATTCATGATGTCATCCCAGGTGCTATTCTGCAGTTTGTTGACACCAGAGATGTTCGGTCTCACTCTAAGCTTGCTAAGTCTCAAGTAAGTCCCACTATGCTTGATGGTACTTTTTCTGCAGTAGAGGGTTGCAGCCCTAGCTATTGTGGGGGAGAGGGAGGACTTCTTTTAACTTGGGTACATTTGGTATTTGCAACTTAGAGTTAAGTGTCTACCCAATTAAAGATAGCACGAGTTAATGGCTGTAAAACCTTCGTAAAATAGGCCACCAAGCACTGCAGATGTATTCCTCCGGGCTTAACAGGGAGCTCATTGCACAGTTCATAATAATCGGGCTGACTTCTCTCCAGGGTAGCAATACATGCAGTGCAGTTGGACATATTAGTCTTGGTGAAGTGTGTGAAGGGAATCTAATCAGTCCTTTAGTGTTAAGTAACTCAGTTATTTGCTAATTTGGTCCCTCTTGTGTAAGACAGAATTTTTAATATTAAATACTACACTGCGAATGAGATTCTCTGAATGAATTAGGCTTGTAATTTTAGCCATCAGAGGTGGAAGCGAAGACAGGTTTTTGGATCTTCACTGACCTGAAACAATTAGCACAAGATTTACTGCTTTCTTCCCACCACCATAATGTCTCATTTGGCCTTTCTGGAACAGATTTCTGGAAAATAGCTGGTGAATTTGATTTTAAAAGGGAATAATTAATCATAGTCAATACTGATCTCAGTAAGTCAAATTAGTCAATCATCATACACATAATAATGGGCTTGTTGTAATGTCATGACAAAAGCAAGAGGCAGCTGAGCAACGGAAAAGGGGAAAATGGGTTATCGTAGGTCTACACTGCAATGAAGCATGAACAGACCTGTCAGATGGAATTTTAAAGAACAGTTTAAAAACCGAGGAGTGGGATTAAGACCTGATGCTGAAGAACCCATGTGGCTATAGCTATTTCTTCCAACATCAAGGCAATAATTTAAAAAATTTAGAGGTACACTTCTCACCCCATGCATTTCTCTTAGTAAAATATTGAGATGGAAGGTTTGGGAATAGAAGCAGTCATTTGGAGACATCTCTGAGGGTTTAAGAAATAGAATGTTGCACTGAAGAAGAATTTGGTTATGTCGCATTTACTGACCTATTCACATTTAGAGGAAAAGATAAGGAAATAATGGAAGTGTGGGCTAGAAAAAGCTAAGAGAAGCATTTCTATTCATTGTGAGAAATGATTTTATCCCATTTTTAAATCGTGTCAGAAGTGGATTGAGAACATAGTGCAAGTTGCTTCTGGTGTGACAGAATTGGCCACCTATAGAGATGTTGCCCAGGGGATGCCTGGATGTATTACCATCCTGCTGGGAGGCTTCTCTCATGTTCCCACAAGTTGAAATCAATTCATAACTGAGGATATCAGCGTAATTGTGATTTAGTTGTCTATACAAAAATAGAAACAGGGAGAAGCAATGAAAGCAGTTCTTGATCTATTCATCCAGAGTCTAACTGAAGAAACAAAAAAGTAACATAAACACATCTGTTAAAAAAAGCTGAAAATGTTAGTGTGGGTGGAGTCCATCATTATTATAAACTTCTCATTAAGGACTGTGACTGAAAAGTGTATACTATTATCCACCTCATCACATTGAGAGGGGAAAGCATGGGTGACTGTCCCTTTAAGAGTAGAGAATCACCCCTCTTATAGTGTCAGCAGTCTCATTTTCTGTTCTGTCTTCCCATCACACTCACATGTGGAAACTCAAGAGCTGGCAATACATTCATCACAAGGTCAGTTTTTTTTGTTTTTAATCAGGAGAAACAACAATATCCAAAAGCCAAGAGATCCCTTGCCCTGCCCAAGCCTCTTACATTAAAGTAGACTGACCAATTTAAAAACATTGCTTTCCACGGGATCCTATGGTTCTGTCCCAAACACCATAGGATACAAGTGACCCCATAGGATTCAGGTTAAAACTATTGCTGTCGGTTGGGCAATAGAACAGGGTCGAAAATTTTTGATGGTTCCCATCCCACCTGTTTTTTCAGTTGTAAAGATGTGAGTAAAGTGTGATAGGAGGTAGGAACTCTGAACATGATTGCTGGTCCATGTTCAAAGTTCCCTCCTTTCAGGACATTTCTGCCTGTTTTCAACCATGGAGGACTATGCATGACATATTTTTTTTTGTGTGTGTGTCAGGAGCAACCTGAGTCGCTTCTGGTGTGAAAGAATTGGCCATCTGCAAGGACGTTGCCCAGGGGACGCCTGGATGTTTTTTGATATTTTTATCATCCTTGTGGGAGGCTTCTCTCATGTCCCCGCATGGAGCTGGAGCTGATAGAGGGAGCTTATCCGCGCTCTCCCCGGGTGGGATTCGAACCTGGCAGCCTTCAGGTCAGCAACCCAACCTTCAAGTCACAAGGCTTTAACCCACTACTCCACCGGGGGCTCCTTGCATGGCAGATGTAAATAGTTTAATGCATGTGATGACCTCAGTGCCTCTCCATGCTTGAAAAGGGGCTGAAGTGTCCTACAACTGGGAAATTTCTCAGTTGAGAAATTGTCAGTTGAGAAGTATGTCAGCCCTTCAAAGTTGTCTAGTGTGGTTGCCCATTTTGCTGCTGAAGTAGCTTATGATGACAGTGTAATTTACTGGAGTTTCCTGTTATCTGCATTTATAAGGAAATCTTGGCTTCTGTGTGCATGCGAATTTGTGCAGTTGACTATAGCAGCAGTGAAATTGTGTGCTGGATTGAGGACATGCAGGAAGCGGGTGGTTGGGAATCAAGGTTTTAGTTTAAACTGGAAATATACACATTCCAGAAACTAGGCTTATCTTTTGGTCATCTGGAAACCAAGTCTGTCTGTTAAAGCCCACGTAGCTTCCCCAGAGAGAAGCAAAGGAGAAATAAATCTGGGAGGCAAATCTCTTAAAAATTAGGGGTTTGCATGTCTTACTAGACTTGATGCCTCGACTTCCCCATTGCTTAATCACAGAATCTTCTGTGAATGATACACTTGTTTTCTGATAATAATTGTACATACAGGTACATTACTATCTCTGCCTACTAAGCATTCTGGAAAAACTTCTTGTAGAGGCCCATGGGAGCTTATCTTGAATCTAGCTCATTGAGCAGGAAATTAATCAACTCAAATGAGTTACATATGTGCTGCTATCATATGAGCAAAAACATGAAGCAGGAGGAAGAGAATGTATGTGTATTTGCACACAGACACATGGCTGAGCAAGGTGGGACTAAAGATGTTAAAAGGTTTAGATATTTGAGATACAAAATGCAAATGCATAATTGAAAGCAAGGCTGGCAAATATGTAGTTGAACTATAAATGTGGTTGAACTGTAACTCCCATCATTTCCCCCACTGGCCACATTGGCTAGGGATAGTGAGAATTATAGTCCCGCAACAAGCAGTGGGCCAGGCATTTCCCAGCCCTGATCTAATTAACTGTTTCAGCATCAAAGCATAAATGCTAAACAAGGCACACCTGCAACATCCAAGGGGATGTTCTGCTCCTGCCCTTGTTTTCCAGTATTTCCTGACAGCCTCCCCATTTCCAGGTGTAGTTCAATGTTCAGAAAGGTGGTTTGGAAGATCCATCAATTAAGGCTTGCTTCTTCTTGTCCACAGGGGTTCAACGGTTGTGACTTTTAATAATGTTGTGGTTTTAACCTTTTCAAAAATCCTTATATACATTATTTATCTAAACATGCATGGAAGTCCTTTAGCAGCTGTGTGTATATTTAGGTACCTCTATTAATCATGTCGGTTCTTCTCCAGCTCAGGCACTCGTGTGCCTAGGCTTCTGGGGAGGATCCCCGTAAACTCTATAGACATCCCCTCCCACACAACAGAAACCACACATAGAGACCGCCCATCCCCTCCTCGTCCTACTTAGCCCTGACAAGTGCAAAGGATGAAATACTCTTTGTATGGAAATATGGGGAACTGGGGGTTGCTGGTTTGCAGGCAGAGACTCACTTGATCAGATGACTTAGCAGTGAATTCACAACCTAGTGCCTCAAGGGATACAGAGTAGCTAGTCAAGTGTAAAAACAGAGAAGGGATCTCATCACACTAGAGTTTGAATCCACTTTAAATCCACTTTAGGGATTAAACAGCTCAGCCAGACATGTCCTGGGCCTCACCAAACTACAAACTCCAGAATTCTGCAGGAGGCAGAAACCCGATTTAAAGTCGATCCATGCTCTGGTGTGGTGAGGCAGAAGGTGACCGTTTCCTTTTTCTTCAGCCGTTCAACTTCAGTTAGACCAGTAGTTCTCAACCAGGGGTCGCCAGGTGTTTTTGGCCTTCAACTTGCAAACATCCTAACAGCTGGTAAACTGGCTGGGATTTCTGGGAGTTTTAGGACAAGAACATCTGGGGACCCCAGGTTGAGAACCATTGAGTTAGAGAGTGCCTGGTCACTTCCCTGCCCACTCAGCTACCAGCTGGCCTTCAGGATGATCCCCAGCACCATCATTCTCTATAGTGCTGGGAAGAGGTTGATTGTACAAAGAGATAGTCAATACCTTCCTGAACAATATCTACCCGAGGAGCACTAGTGTCATCACTATGTCACATACATAATCCTAATCACTGTATGGTTATCGCACAAATAAAATCAAAGTACTGAAAGACAATCAAGACTTATGATGCTGGCAGGCATCCAGTATATAAATCCAGCCATTAAATGTCCCTCCTTTGTCTTTCCTAGGTATGTTTTGATTGTTGCTAACTACACTGCTTTATCTTTTCCAGAGCTGGCTTGGAGATTTGCTTTGCATGCTGCTAAACTAGATATTCTAGTTTATGGGAGCTAGATGCTATCTTGTATAAGCTTCTATATTCATTCATTCATCATACCAATTAAATAGTGGGTGTGTTTGTTTTCTCTCATTTGCAAAGGGTTTTTCTCTCTCTTTTCTGGTTCAGTGTTTAAATTGTTGAAGGCTATGCTATTGTATGCAGATATATTCAGATGTAGATTAATATAATTCCTGTGGATCAGATATGGCCAATTTGTTTGCCATGATTCTGAATTTCTGATCTCATGATACTGAAATTCAACACTGATTACTTCTTGTTGCTGCTCTATAAATATCCAAATTTACCACAATTTAAAAGAGATATTGAAAAGCTGGAAAATGTCCAGAGGAGGGACACTAAAATGATAAAAGGTCTGGATATTGTTGCTTCTGAGCAGCAGCTTAAAGACTGGGTCTGTTTAACCTGAAGAAGAGAAGGCTGAGAGGAGACATGATAGCCATGAATAAATATGTGAAAGGATGTCATAAGGAAGAGGCATTGTGCTAATTTGTGTCTGTATGTTGTGAAAAATCCAACATTTCTGTAATTGGAAGTCATTTTAGAAGGTATTGTCCAATTCTACAGGTAGAGAAAATGTAAAATGTAAGAAGAATCAGCCAACTCATGACAGAGGAGCCTTACAAACAGAAGATCTGTCTGTTCCCCACTCTTTCAGCTCAAAGTTAGATTATCTTGAAAGCCAGGCAGCCAATATGTGATGGAAGAAGCCTGAATGCAAACTTGTGAGTAAATCTCATGATCATCCATGTCAGTTACACTATGCACATGCATATCCCAGTGCCAAGAGCCTGCCAACCATGCATAGCAATATGCCAGCCAAATCATAAGGGAAGACCTACCTACAGTTATTTATACAATCTGTGTCAGCCACACAAAATGGCCCAGCTAGTCATGTCATATTCAACCCCAGTGCAACCTCACTTACCATCTGAAGATAAACCTATTGCTTTCAGCTCCTGCTTTGCTTGATATCTAAGTACATTTGGCACAGAGGAAAAAATATGGCAGTACTGCTTATAGCTAAGTGACTACAATTCCCAGGCTGTCCCAGCCACCATAGCCATTGGCTGAGGAAAACATCAGCAGTGAATCCATACCTACTTGCTCTTAAATTGACCTGTTCTGGGGCTAGCTGGAAGAATTATAATCCCTTTATTTCTAGTACTGGCAGCTATGGTTTCATTTACCCATGTCTGAGAAAGACATTTTCAAGGTTGTATGATATTTTGGGGCAGTAAGTCCTTAAATTCAATAAGGTTCACTATTATCCCCAGTTTCACATATCTATATGAGGTCTGGGAACACACCGTACACATATATGGGAGGCCACACTATTTAGCCAAACCACAGCCACTTTCTACAGTTCCACAACATGTATGTACCAGATAGGCTAATAGGTATTGCCCATAACTGTGAAAGAAAGAAAAAATCAAGTAGCAATGAGGATACCACTTTGCTGGCATTTTATGAGCAGTCATCTAGGCTTGTGTACAGATTCGTTGTGGACATTTGCCTTCAGCTTGTTCAGTTGGTTTGGAAGCCCGTAACAGCATGGGCTCCACTGCCATTTTTTTACTAGCTGCAACAGAATAGTGGCTGTCGAAAACAGGCTGCTTTTGGTAACACGTGGAGTATGGGGAGGGGGGGCAACTGCTAGAAGGGAAAGCATGAGGGGGGAAAGGCACTACTCCAGCATCTCCAAATCAAAAGTGAATAGAGGACTTTTTAAAGGAAGCCCAGGGTAAGATACCTCCAGGTCGATCTCTCTTCCTTCCCCGGGGAAGTGGGAAACCTCCTTAAAATGCCTTTGAAAACTGTCTACTGCAGGGAGAGAGTGTGCGCGCCTGCAGCTCCTATTTCTTCTAGAGTAAGAAACAGCTTTAACGGAGCATTCAACCCAGTCTCCTCTACAGGCAGAAGTGAAAGGATTGCAGAAAGTGTAGTATCTTAACCTTGATACTTTTAATCAAGGTCTTAATGAAGGCTATAAGGACAAACACAATGTTTAAAATGACAGGAAGGGGAGCCTGTGAGAAGTCCCCCCCCCCCCTCAATTGCCACTAATGAGCCAGATAGAAAATGAAACTTTCGGTTTCACAGATCAAACTTTCGGTTTTCCCACATTCAAGAGGCTCCTGAAAAACAGATCAGGACCCCATCGATATCTGGAACACTGAAACGGATCGTGGTTTACCTGGAATGCACAAGTGTACAGTCATCACCATCCACCAATGACATGGCAACTCTAACTGGATTGCTTCTGATGCCTCGATTTTATCTCAGCTATGCAAATCTGTGGGTTTATGTTGGTTTAGTGGGAGCTTTGGGGGTGAGAATGGGGAAAGTGGAGATGAGAAATTTTATCTTGCCTGCTCTCCTTATGTTTCAAATATGTTAACCACTGTGCTATATATTTTGTGCATGGGCATATCTTTGTTCCTAACAGTTTAAAGACATAACCAGGGATTTCCGTCTAACAGCTGAGAAACCTAAATTGCCTTGCATGAATACTAGTGAATATTTATCACCAAGGAGAAGATTGACTCAAGTTTTTATTTCTTCTCAGGAAGATGATACTTTACAAAAGGTTACGATCTCTAACAAGGTTATGCCTATCCAAAGGTTATGATTATTCCAAATAGTGTGAAAGCCAATTAATCTCCAAAAGGGTCACACTTCCAAAAGGCTTTGGAGATTGCTGTTTTCCCAATAGAAAATTGTGCATGGATAGGCCCTTGCCCTGGGCCTGGAGGAATGTAGTGACCTCCAAATTCAACTGAGGGGAGTAGAGAAGCGGTGTGCAATCCTATTGCATGAGGCAAATGTAAATGGGTAATATCAATACTTGGAGGGGGGAAGACCTGGTGGCTGAAGTCAGGGGGCTCTGGCAGATTTCAACTTTTTCACAACCTCCGTAGGCTCTTTAGAATGTTACAATTATATGGTCTGGCTTTGAATGAAAGCTATTTAGTGCATATGGTCTTTTAACTGGGTTTTGAGTTGAATTTATTCTTTCATCTTTTTTATGCTTGACTGTCATTCAAAAACTGTTTTAAGTTAACATTTTAATGTGACGTTGATTTTAAAACAACACTTTCATAGAGCAACAAGGGCACATGTTCTTATAGTTGGCAACCATAAATTAGCAATTTATGGTGGACAACTATATTTTAACTACTAATTTTTTTTAATAACCATAGTATTAACTGTATTTGGTTTTGCTCAACTTTTTGGTTGCCTTGAGTCCATGTTGGGAAAATTAAACCAATCAATCACAAATCTTTTGAGATTGCCTCCAGATTTCCTATCATAATTCAAGCACCAAGTGACGCATTCTGGTTGGCATTGCTGATGAAAAGCACCATCATATTTCTTACTCTTTTCTATAGTGATGCAGTAGACACCGATACCAAAAAAAGGAAAGAAATGGAGAGTGCACAAGACACATCTTCAGGCTCACCAAGGCCAACTATGCCTTGTAAGTAATGTTGATTAAACAACTGTCCAATAAGTCTCAAAGGGAAAAAAGATCTTCCAAAGCCATGTAGTTACTGTTATCTGCAAGCACATATTTAAAGAAGGACACAGTACACTAAGATCACCTTGTGCTCTATGGATTAACTTCTATAGCTAGCTTGCGGCATCACCCCTCTAGTTCTGGTTGCCTGAGTAAGTTGACTTGCTGGGCTTTGCCACCGAGGGCATATGTTCCTTTTGTATATGTCTCCTTTCATATTTGTGGAACTATTTCAGGTTTCATCCATTTCATAAATACTGCACATTCCTTGAGCCCTCAGTTCAACTGCAGAGGCAATGAATTCAACAAGCTATCCTTGTTAACAGTGCTGGAGGAGCACACCCATTGAGACATTTTCCACCCAGTGATCACCACTGTTACCTTCCAAACTGTAAGAACAATTCAGACAGCCTTTCCTTGTGGGTCGGCTAGAGAGTGGCTCAGGCAACATTGTTCCGTTCACTTATGCAATCACTTTTTGTATCTAGCATGCGGGTTAAAGAGCCAAATGAAAGGAATTAGCTGTGCTTCTGTGCATGATTGACCAAGAAATGCTGACTAAGGAACTGGCCCATGTTTTAGCCCAAGCCAGTGGAAGAAAACTGACCTGTCAGCTTGCTTTTGCCTGGTAGATACTCTGTCCCTGCGGTAACTCAGCTCAGTTGCTGACAGGATGATCAGGAAATGAAGGGAAATTGCACTTGTGTTCCTAGACACAAGTATTGGTTTGTAAACTCTGGGGTTCTCTAGTAAGAATATGAGTAGTAGTGGTAGCTGTTCCAAAAATGGACTTGCTAATATGTAGTAATGGTAGATTTTTAGGTGGACTTTGTGTAATGTCTATGTAAGGTTGTAAAAGCTGGATGCAGAAGAAAATCAGTTCATTTGAAATGGTCCTGGAGAATTCTATGGATGCTTTAGACTGCTAAAAAGACAGATCAATGGGTTCTTGAGCAATTCAATAATAAAATAATAATAATAATAATAATAATAATAATAATAATAATAATAATAATAACAACAACAACTTTATTCTTATACCCTGCCCCATCTCCCCAAAGGGACTCAGGGCGGCTTACATGGGGCCTTGCCCAGACACAACAATATAAAAGCAAAAGCAAAACAATAAAACAAATTCAAGCCTGAATTCTTCCCAGAGACCAAGATGACTTAACTCAGGGAGCTTCCGCACAGGGGTAAAACCCATGCTGAAGTGGGTTTAAAAAATCCGCTTCGGTATGGGTTTTAGTCACCACAAGAAACCTGGGCTTTCCTGCGGAGGGTGGCTACATGCCATCTTGATAACAATCGGGATGGCATACAACCACCTAGAAGCCCCCCAAAACAGCCCTTAAATTTTTTAAAAAACTTTACCTGGCCTCCATTAAAGTCCTCCTTGCGTCCTCCTGGCATGAGGAAATGATGTTCCAGGAGAAAGGGGTGGCGAGGAGGAAAATCCCTCTCCCACCCTGTCTTCTGGCACATCATTTTCACATGCCAGGAGGGTGCAAGGAGGACCTTAATGATGGCCATGTACTTTTTTTTTTTTTTTTTACTTTTAAGGACTGTTTTGCAGGCTGGGGGAAGGGCTGGGCACCATCCCAAACCCTTGGGCTCCAGGACCCCAAAAGGTTCGGGATGGCAAATGGGGACTGGACTACCCGATAATGTGTCTCCACAGTCCCAATACCCTATTAGATCTGGGCCTTTCAGGAAGGACCAGATCTAATGGGATATTTAATTAATTCAGAATAACAAAAGTTATTCCAAATTAATTTGTTTTTACTAAGGCGTTGTTTGGACGCTCCCAGTAAAAACCCAGACCAGTCCCACGTTTTGGGCCTGTCTGGATGGACTCTCAGATTGCCACATAGAAAAGGCACTAAGGAAGATGACAGTAGAAAAAGAGAAAGACTGCATTCCAGATTGATAACCCTAAAATGCTGCATTCTAATTTTTTAAAAAGGGGTAATACAAAAAGAAAATGAATATGCAAGGAAATACAGAGGGAAATGTCAGGGGAAAAGGTTAGTATGGAAGCAAGTGCGTCTACTACAAAATTATCAAGATTAGAAATGCTGGACCTGTGTGGAGGAAGAGCTGCTTCTAAAATCATCTTTTCTTAGGTTGCTTCCTGGAAACCATGTTTGTTTAAAGAATAAGCCAGAAAATGGCAATGGGGGTGGGGAAAAGAAGGCTTCATAATGGCTTTGTGTGTGAGACACGAGTCTGGCATCATTCCCAGGAGCCTCTGAGCCACTTATGTATCTCAGCTTTGCATTTCAGCAAATGTAGCATCCGAAAGAGCTTTGGGTTTTGGCTTCATTCCAGTCAAATCAACAGACCACTTTTCTTCTGCTGCGAATGGGAGCACAGCTCAAGATATTTAATTATAAGAAGTAGAGCTCTCAGGGTACGGAGCTGCACACTTGCTAATTAAGCATAGGTTTTTAAAAGGTATAACTTGACAGTTTTTGTGTCTGCTTTTTTTCTCATGTCAGGAGCGACTTGAGAAACTGCAAGTCACTTCTGGTGTGAGAGAATTGGCTGTCTGCAAGGACGTTGCCCAGGGGATGCCTGGATGCTTTTGATGTTTTTTACCATCCTTGTGGGGGGCTTCTCTCATGTCCCCACATGGAGCTGGAGCTGATAGAGGGAGCTCATCCACACTCTTCCCGGGTTGGATTCAAACCAGCAACCTTCAGGTCAGCAACCCAACTTTCAAGTCACCAATCCTACCGGCACAAGGGTTTAACCCACTGCGCCACCAGGGGCTCCTTTGTGTCAGTGTATTATAAGGAGACACTAAGGTAACTGTAAAACTCAAATTAAGCTATTGCATAAAAGCAGAGAACCTTAAAGTTCCCATATTAATTTGATATGTAGTTTAACTTTATCCTGATATAGGCTCTATCTGTAAAGCAGGTGTGCAATAACCACATTTGCAGCCGCCTTCTCCTTCTCTGGAAGCCTCAGGAACTACACCCAGCTGCTTCTGTTTCCTAAAGCCAGAACAATAGAGAGTTTGTGCTTTCTTTCATGCAAAACCACACTTCTAGGAAGTTCTTGGGTGTGATTTTGCATTAAAACACGGCATTCAGGCTGGATCTACACTGCCCTATAATCCAGTTTCAGAATGCAGATTAATTGTATTGAGCTGGATTATAGGGCAATGTAGACTGAAATAATCCAGTTCACTGCAGTTAATCCATATTCTGAAATTGGATCCAGCCAATGCATATTGCAGTAGTAATTCTGGTGCTGTGGGAACAGCCAAAGCATGAAGTACATATGATCCATCGGTCTGCAGATATTTTTCCCCTACTCCCATCTCTGTTCTGGAATACATAAAATCCCTATGTGGGTGATGAAGAGGCAATATTCAGAGGCTAGCTGAATATGAATGCATGGGACAAATATTCTGGTTAACTGTTGGTTGAGACAAGATTACAAGGCACAATTACAAACTTGATCCACAATTGAAGAAGACTTCAAGGCATACTTTCTCTTTAATGGCTCCATTCAGGAAGCAGGTAACTTCACAGTGTTGCAGTTTGAGGAAGTAGTTTGTCCAAATTCTCCTTTCTGTGTCTCCAAGTGACTAGGCCCACTCGAATGCTAAATATGACACAGGTCACTACCAGCAGCACAACTACAGAGGGGAGAAAAAGAAAATGGCCTTTGTTTACTCAGCAAGAGAGGGAGAAAGAAAAAAAAAGAGTAGTTCAGAGTAGTTCAGTTCTCAGTGTAACTGAGATATTGCCAAGGTTTTACTGCAAGGCAGATATAAAATAAATTACTTGTAAAGTTACTTGTAATAACCTTAAGTGCAACTGATCCATAAAATCAGTGCTCTCCAAAAATGCCATGCTGGCATCAGATCTGAATGGGTTACTGGTGAAGTGACCCCTCCCCATGATGCTTCTTCTATATCTGTAGAGAGAAAGGTCTAAAGGCAAAATGCCAGTCTCTTTAGAAACACATAGCAGTCATCCTATCATTTTCAAGCATCCTTCAGGAGCATAGACTGGAAATCCCATGAGTATCATTCTTACTTACCAGAGCCAAAAAGGAAATATCTCAATTCTTGTCATTGCTTCTTACCTTCCAAGAGTGTTATTTCAACACTATACAATGCAAGGGCATACAATAGAATACTATCTGCTCAAGAAAACCTCAAGGATTTGGAAGAAGACTCACCCGTGATTATGTTGCTTGCCTTTGGAGAGAAATCAATACTATTCTTCTGCAAGGTGGCACATAATGCTAAAACGACCACTGGGTAGACAATAAGGTTATAGCGCACGTATTTATCGAATAAGAAGTTCTCCAGATAAAACCTGGTGGCACAAAAAATTGAGAATGACATGAGACACCATTTTTTCATGTCTGGATTCTGACTCTTAAGGGATCAGAATGAAAATTGCACATGAACTCAACTGATGTATTCTTCTCCCTCACAACTAATCACATATGGGGAGAGAGCAAGGCACCCTTTGACATATTCCCCTCCATTCCCTGCCCTTGTTCCTCCACTATCCCTGGTTTTTTTCTGTAAAGAGGAGCCTACTTTATACATGTCGGATCCAAAACCCAATTGGGTTTTATGTGCCAGGAGAGGGCAAGTCAATGTGCATGCAGTCATAGGGAGCAATCATGCTGGGCTTTCTATGGCCCCTTCCACACAGCTGAATAAAATCCTACATTATCTGTTTTGAACTGGAATATATGACAATGTGGACTCGGATAACCCAGTTCAAAGCCGATAATGCAGGATTTTCTACCTTGATATTCTGGGTTATATGGCTGTGTGGAAGGGCCCTATGTCACTCACCATATTTGCTTAAGACAGTACCAACTAGCAGCCTGTAAACCCCTCAAAGATTAACACAATTAAAAGGGTAAAAATAAGCTTTCCTGGGCAAGTGTCCACTTCATCAGATCATTTGTTGTTCAAGAAGGCTCCAGTCTAATTAAGCCCATGGCACAGCAAGTATGTCATGCTAGAAGACTTTTGATTGTTTCATTACAAATAGATTAACATGGCTAGCTGTCTAGACCTAATTATATACTTCAGTGTTCTCTGAACATAGCTGCTGTCTCTTTTAAAGGGCCATCATTCATCCTCTGTCTCTCTCCCTTTGTTACATTCAAAGGTTTGATGATTGAAAGGCTATGTCAGCACATAAGCCTTTTTCCACTGTAAAGGTGATGCCACCAAACTATTGGGGTCATGATGACTGCCTGACCGTGTTTCCATTTGCTGATTTCACTGGTTCTTTAAGGACATATTTTGTCGGGAGTGGATAAATGAAACCACAAATATCAGTCCCACAGATACAGGATTGTACTTTATTTTCATCATGCCATTTTATGTAATGCTGGCTCTGCCCTGCTAGTATTAGTTTTGGTCAACTTTAGATTCAGTTTGGTTATTTGGGGTGCTGATTCAGAAAATTGCTCTAGTTTCTGGTACAGAACATATTTCATCCAGCAGTCACCATCTGCTCGCCCATAGAAAACCATATTTAATAATCTAGAGCTTATGTGGTCAGCTCTGTGGAAAGGAGCAGAAATAAAATAAATAAATGAATAAATAAATAAAGAGGAAGGAGGTTTGCGGACCGGATTTTCGTTCTGGCGGCCCACTGCTGGGCTGCGGCCCACAGGTTGAGAACCACTGTTTTAAGGAGATGGTGACAGCCATCTCCTTAAATCCCCTGTCCTCTAAAGAGCAGGGCCACTCTTTTTTATTTTATCTTTTTGCAGGGCAGTAATCTAATGCTAAGAGCAGGCCAGAGTTATTTAACTGACCAGGTAATTGCATTACACCCGTTTGTGGAAAAAAAATGAGGCTATAACAATTCTCTTTCAGGAAGGAAAGGAACATACCCACTTAATAAACAAACAAAGCGTGCTCCACATACTACAATCTCTATGTAACATTACTTACCATACAGCCACCTCACATAAAAGGATGCAAAGTGAGACTATGGTGGCAGTCTCATTGGAAACATGTCCGTTGTAGATCAAGACAACTGTGAAATTCAGGAGCGTAGCTATTGTGGTCCAAGTGGCATACAGAGCAATTCCATTTTGCACCTACCACATAAAAAATTAACAGTAAAAGGCTATGGAAAAGACAAAGACATGAGGTTGTCAAAATCATCATCATCATTTTATTTCTTACCCACCTATCCTCATGGCTCGAGGTGGATTTCAACATTGCTAAAACACATCTTCATCTAAAACATTCTATAAAATACACATATTAAAATATATTTCTACAAAATACATATATTAAAATACACAGAAAAATGACTAAAATATAATGGATGCAAAACACGAGTTTAAAATTCATGATTAAAACTGGCTGGGTAGGCCTGCCAAAAGAGATGGGTTTTGGCTGGTTGGACCTAGGAGGACCTCAGTGTCCTAAAGAGCGGGTTGTACGGGTTAAGGCAATCCTGTAGGTGACATGGACCCAAACCATGTAGGGCTTTAAAGATCAAAACCAACACTTTATACTTTGCCTGGAAACTAATCAGCAACCAGTGGAGTGTCTGTAGTATTGGTGTAATATGCTCACTCTTAGAGGAAAGTCTCAGAGGAAATTTATGTTAGGCTGATACATTTGAGATCTGCTGGAGGGGCCTCCTTTGTATCCCCTCAATGAGAGAAATTTAGTAGGAGGATGTGGGAAGGGGTCTTCTCTTCTGTGGCACTTCAGTTATGGAATACCTTTCGAGGCCCGATTGGCACCATCACTGATGTCATTCTGACATAAAGCCAAAACATTGCTCCTAAAGGTTTCGGACTGATTTTATGTACATTTGCTCAAGTGGTTTTAAATTGTTTAAACTGTTTTTAAATTGTTCCAGTTGTTAAATATGTTTTATCCTTTAAATTATTCTTACGGTTTTAAATTGTTCAGATATAGCCTAAAGTATAAATCTTGCAATCAAATAAAATACCATAAATAGTGAAAAAAAATACCCTCGCCATGCCTGATTGGATACTGACTAAAAGCTTTCTTCACTATTAATGACCATCACACAAAATTAAATAAGTGTTTCTACACACATAAGAAACTGCCACTCATGTTGCCCTTCACACGACACAAGCTTCAAATGTAGGGCAGAGGTATTTTGGGGCTTCTAAAGTGTGGGTTTTTCTCACGATTCCTGAGTCAATTGGCAAGTGACTTATTCCTCAATTTCCCATGTAGAGACTTGTAAAAACGCCCAATTTGACATATGATGGGAATCCTCCCTTGCCTGCTTGTAAATAAAACAATGATGTTATTGTGAAGGGAGGAGCCGAGATGGGCAGAATTCCTTTCTGCCGTGATTACCGTTTTTTGGGACTGAGGAGGTATAGCAAACAAGATATTCAAAACATTCAGGAGAAAATAACAAGCATGGGCACTTCCACACAGCCATATAACCCAGAATATCAAAGCAGATAATCCACCACATCTGCTTTGAATTTGTTTTTCTAAGTCCGCACTGCCATATAATCCAGTTCAATGTGGATTTTATACAGGTGTGTGGAAGGGCCCCATGCAAATCCTGCACTTCATGTCTCTGTAACCTTAGCAAGCTTTCAGCTCCCTTTCCCTGTGTCAGGTCATAAAAGTTCTTTTGAACTCTTGCCTGAAACTCCTGCTGTGCTGCTTTTGCATGCCCATCAAAAGGACAGCAGAGAGAGATTTAAGAGAGCTAAAGCTTCATTTCCCCCCTCCCTCTTGTAAGAACACAAGAATAATCCCCTCTATATATGTTTTTGTTTTTTAGACTGTACGTTGAACTTCCAAGAAAGAGAGAAGTTTTAAAAAGAAAAGAAAATGGGGGAGGGACAGTGGGGGAAACAAGTATTTACTGTGATGTCAAATCAAACGGATAAATCTTAAAGAAAGCAGAGAGAAGAATTACGTGTAATAGAGGTAGGAAAATCTTTCATTTAATTTCAAAACAGAGTATGCTGGAGCTTTATGGAAAACCTACTCTCCCAAACACCTGACCTGTTCTGTGGGATGAAGTCCTAAATCTTTGCCATACAACATCTGAATATCATTTCCCTCTATTCAAGTCTCTGTAAGGAATCTCAAATGACTGTACCAGAATCCGGATAAGCCAGAGGTCTGCTTTGCTGTGTTTTTGGAACCAGGCTGTGTGAGGAAACAAAGCCCGGTGTGAAATGAAGAGAGCTGCATAGTTCGTGAGAGTGAGAAGTCCCAGGACAAGTAGCGCTGGACTGAAGAGTCTGCAAAGAAAGTAAATATGACACAGCATTTTTAGCTGTGTCTTTGTTAGTCTTTGTATTACTAAATATACTTGTGTTCAAATCTAGAAACACTACTAAAAACATTAGAACAAAACACTTGGGTTGACTTATCCATGGGTCAACGTTAAGTACAAACTCATACGTAACCACATACAGGCAGTCCCCGAGTTACAAATATCCAACTTACAAACAACTCATAGTTAGGAACAGGGGTGAGACAACAGGAAGTGAGGGAAATCTACCCCTAAGAAGGGGTGCTTGTGTAAAAAGCAACAACATTAAACTAGAATTAACCAGCAGCCTTTCTGGGAGGAGGCTGGACAATCTGTAGTTATGTAAATTTCAACTGTGGGTGTTTACTTACAAGGAATCCCACAGAAATAGCCATCCAATGTTTAAAGCATTGTTCAGCATCCATATCCAGTAAAATGGGAGTGGCAGCACATCTGGCAACATGTAGACCCAGCCAAGTTCATTCCTGACAATACAAAAAAAAAAAAAAAAAACCAATTCTGAGAACTGCACAGAGCATTGGATTATGTTCCAACAATCCTGCAATATGTACTAATTCTACAGGTTATGACCAGCGAGTACCTTCTGCAGAGACCTGACAAGGCATAGACCAGCCAGGCATATTGCCATAGAAAGATGAGGTTCCAAATGAAGAAGGCCCAGGATGCTGGTGTGAAGTCTGTGTCGTGGTGGCGTGAGATATTTCCAACCGTGGTATGAAACACACCTGCAGCAGTTAATAATATAGACATTTATGCATTGACTCCAGAACTGTGGCATATTACAAGACTCCAGGTGGCCTTAGACCAGTTCCAATAGTTGCAGCTTAACAGTAATTGAAAATGTGTTCCCCCCATTTCCAAAAGAAATGCATACATGCACTCTATAAACCCACAATGTGGAAAAAAGAAGCAGAAAATGACAGCAGTGGGGGGTGCCGAATTACCAATGCCAAGGGGTTGATCATCTGCTACCCAGACATGCTCATTTGTGATTTTCATCAGCCCTGCCTTCGTCTGAAGTTCATAATACACATCAGCATGTCACTGCAGCGCATCCAGTGGCTTATTTCAGACTTTCCCCCAAATTAGTTCAAGTTTAAATGCCTTAAAGCATGCTGCAGCATACTTCATGCATAGTACAGCTGTAGCAGTTTGAGGCTACCTTTAAACTGCATTATATGGTCAGTATAGATGGGCACCCCCAGACTTCTTTTGAATGCTAGCCTGTTCTGATGTCCACAGAACATCTTTTACAACCACTACGATTTCAGTGCAAAAGCAGGTATTAATATTTGTTGTGCATATCTGGACTTCACCTCTGAATGCTCCTGAACCAGCTCCTGCATTCATCACTATCATTATTGTGTAGATAACCACTGTCAGTAGCATAAAGAAAATCTTCAGCTTGTTGTGGGTAGGCATTCTTAAGGCTGGAAAAGAGAATGCCAGATAAAAATTCAGAGCAAGTTTAGGGTTTATGCTATTTGTGTGAAGAGTGCATATGTGATCTGTACCAATGTCATAGAAGCAGCATTAGCAGATGGTATATAAGCTGCATATTACTCCCATCTTTATCCATTTGGATGAAACCAAATTTATGGACATGCCAAAGCAAGTATTTAAAAAATATCCTTACATACATCTTGCACATGCACTACATGTATCTGTCATTAAGATTACAGTATTTTCATTTTTAGTTCTCAAAAAGTAACAAAATGGCAAATAAACAAGAAAAGAAGAAAGCTAATATGACATGGCTTGAAAAGTCTAGAAATGTATAAACGTAGAAATTTTAGTCAAAAAGTCTGCTCTCTAAACTAAATTGATTTATCAGTGGGTCAATGGGAATACTATACCTATAACTCTGGCTCAAAAACAGGGCATAATGTGAATACACTGCAAGTGGGAGCCTTATTGATGTTTTAGGCTGAAGCACTTCCGCCCTGGATTAAGGCCCACTGTTGCAAACATCTACACACTTTACCCCTTTACCCCGTATTCCCTATTGTGTGTGTGTGTGTGTTGATAAAATATACACATACAATATGTTTTAAAAGCCTTTTAACTGATCTGCCATCAAAATTCAGCAGGGGGGTGGGATTGGGGTTGCATATGGCTCTCTTTTTTGGGTGTGTGTATACATATAGATGTGTGATATACATATACACATTCTGCAGATTGAGAATAGGGACTGAGGACCTCACAGCTCTAGACAATTTTCCCATTTCTAGATGCTGTTAAATTGAAGTCCCTCAGTTGTCATCACATGACAGAAGCCTACTCCCAGTGGCCGCCCGATGATCCCTGGTGCTTTTATTCCAAAAATGTGTGTTATTTGGAGCCGGCAGTCTACCAGCTCCAGACATCTGTTTTCCCATGTGATCACAACTGGTCATTTTTACTGTGATGTCAGTTGGTGGGTAAAAAGTGAGCGGTTACAACCATTAACCGTAAATCTTCTCTTACCGCTATTATTCCCTCAGGTCTATCACTACTGTCAGTCCCTGCAGTTGAAGGTAAGTAACTGCCCCTTTCTTGAAAGAAATGTTTTGTATTACGATATCTGGAACCTCCCTCTCATCTTGAATAACCAATGCAAGTTCGGAAGTAATTAAGTAGATCTCCATTTCGGTAGTCAGGTGGCCTGAATACCAGCTATTGGCGTGATATCATCTTTATTTAGTTCTCTGTTCAGTGGAGGTTTTACGCACAGTGGGTGGCTCCTTTAAGGAAAAAAAGGGTGGGGGAAGCGGGATGGGCGGGTACCACCAAATCATGTGATGGCAAATGAAGCGAGTGAATCCAGATAAGAAGAACAAATGTGATGGCAGAGAATTAATTCTCCATTTTATTTAAACATGGGCTAATACTGAACACTAATGGCAAGGTTTGGATCGACCCGAATCAATCCACATTATTCGTCTAATATGATGAGGTCCTGAGCCTCTAGTGCTCTAGGAATTTGGGCCAACAACTGTTAAAATCCTTTAACATGGCGTAGTATTTTCGTTGGGGTTGTGGAAATATTCATTTTAACTATCTTCTTCATCCTAAAATGAATAACAAACTATCACTGGAATTAAAAAAATGAATATAGATTTCAGTTTAACTGCATCCAGTTGATGACACTATTTAATTCTCTTTTGTGAACTGATATGGCCTGATGGAACGAATGCCTGCTGCTCACATGTCAATGAATGGTCATTTTGTGCTTTGTTCCTAGATTAAAACACTGTCTAACACAACATAGGGATGTGAAGAGGAGGGATTTGCTTTCTGTCCCAAAGCAACAAAGTGAGATTTTGTAAAATCATGCCATTGCAAGAAAAGACCTATTATGCTCCCTGTTTCAGTCCTGATCCAAAAGCCTTATTTCAGAGATCACCACAGCAAAATGGATATAGATACTTAGTTGTTACCTGATTCTTATCCAAATCTGCTTTCATCTTACTTCAGCAGAGTTGTTATCCATCTACAACAGTAAAGCAAGGCCGAGAGACTCAGTTTGCATATTCTGTTGAATTCTTGCACTTTGACACAATTTTAACTGACATGGCTCAATAGTACAGAATCATGGGAGTTGTAGTTTTATAAGGTTTTTAGCCTTCTCTGCCAAAGACTGCTGGTGCCTCTACAGTGTAGAGCCAGCTTCAGTTTGCACAAATTTTCTGCGATACAACAATAATCCCACCGAGTAGCTCAGTAAATGCTGTATGTGAAGATTTGGAAAGGAAATATGGTTTCTGGCAACAAAGGAAACAGGAGCACTCCTCTCTCTTGGCAATAAATGTACATATTTTACAACATTTTTGAAGAGCATATTTCAATGCAGGACAAGAGATGTAAAGGTTACTCACACCCTTTCACAATTGTCTCTCTGTGATGAGTTGATCTCTATGACTTGTTCAGCTTGGAAAAAGAGAAGAACATGCACAACGCTGGGAACGATCTGTGGCATTTCTTCCATAAATATCCTGTTGTGAAGCTGCTTCTTGTAGCACATGGCATTTGTTAGAGTCTCTGATTGGCTGGAACATCTGGGAAGCAACAGAAGAGATTACGCAACAAACATGTAGTTACTTAACTCCTGATGCATCACACACATTTTAAAAACTGCTTCTTTTTATTATATTTTTCTCATGCAGATATAATGAATTGCTGTCAAGAAAAAATGGTTCTGTTAATTGTTCCTAACTGATTTTTACGTGGAAAGATGCAAAGGGTCAGTCTTGTATAAGCCTATGGAATACCAAACTCAAGTTTTAAAATTTCCTATTTGTCATTTTCTCAGGGGACCATTATACTTCCACTGTTAATGTTTGTGTGTGTGTGTGTGTGGAAGGAACACTCTGTTCCTGCTAGAGATATTGCTTGCCAGGACCCACTCCTTTCTCTCGCTCTTTCTCAGTGGAATGTGACTTTTATAGCTTACTGGAACACACAGAAAGCAATGTAATTCCATTTTAAAATAGCTTTTGCTCTATATCTGTAGAATCATAGATTTATTTATCCACCAAAGCAAGTTACATACGTTAATCTATGCATTCTTGCATATAGTGTTTCTCATTGAAGTGTTCCTCATTTAAAAGGCTCCTTCTTTGGAGGCTTTTAAACAGAGGCTGGATGGCATTCTGTTAGGGTGCTGTCAGGGTGCTTCTTGGCAGGGGGTTGGACTGGATGGCCCACTAGCTCTTCCAACTCTATGAGTCCATTATTCTAAGCTGGAAGGTGTTCAGAGGAGGGTGACTAAAATGATCAAAGGTCTGGAGACCATGAATCCCAATGAGGAGTGTCTTAAAGAACTGGATGTCTTTAGCCTGCAGAAGAGGAGGTTGTAAAGAGACATGATAGCCATGTATAAATATGTGAAAAGGTGTCATAAGGAAGAAGGAACAGACTTGTTTTCTGATGCCCTTGAAACTAGGACTAGGAGCAATAGGTTCAAATTCCAGGAAAGGAGATTCCACCTGGACATTAGGAAGAACTTCCTGAATGTATGAACTGTTCAACAGTGGAAATCTCTGCCTCGGAGTGTGATGGAAGCTCCTTCCTCAGAATCTTTTAAACAGAGACTGGATGACAGGCTATAGTGAGGCCAATTTTGAAGAAAGCCTTCCTTGATTCGACCATCCTAAATAACTACAGACCAATCTCGAATCTTCCTTTTTTGGGCAAGGTCCTGGAGCGAGTGGTTGCCTCTCAGCTCCAGGGGTTATTGGATGACACTGATTTTCTGGATCCATCACAGTCCGTCTTTAGACCTGGGCACAGTACCGAGACAGCTTTGGTCGCCTTGGTGGATGACCTCCGCAGGGAGCTGGACAGGGAGAGTATGACCCTGCTGGTTCTCTTGGACATCTCAGCAGCTTTCGATACCGTCGACCATGGTATCCTTCTGGGACGGCTCTCCGGGATGCGCCTTGGGGGTTCTGCTCTGCAGTGGCTCCAGTCCTTCCTGGAGGGCCGATCCCAGTTGGTGAAGCTGGGGGACACCTGCTCGGACCCCTGGCCATTGACCTGTGGGGTCCCTCAAGGTTCTATTCTGTCCCCCATGCTTTTTAATATCTACATGAAACCGCTAGGAGAGGTCATCTGGAGTTTTGGAGTGCGATGCCATCTCTACACGGATGACACCCAACTCTACTACTCTTTTCCACCAAACTCCAAGGAAGCCCCTCGGATTCTGGACCAGTGCTTGGCAGCTGTGATGGACTGGATGAGGGCGAACAAGCTGAAACTTAATCCTGATAAGACAGAGGTCCTCCAGGTCAGTCGCATGTCTGATCGGGGTATTGGGTGGCAACCTGTGCTTGACGGGGTTGCACTCCCCCTGAAGGAGCAGGTCCGCAGCTTGGGGGTCCTCCTGGACTCATCACTGACACTTGAGGCTCAGGTGTCGGTGGTGGTCGGGAGGGCCTTTGCACAACTAAAACTTGTGCGCCAGCTGCGACCGTACCTCATGAAGTCTGATCTGGCTACGGTGGTCCATGCCTTAGTTACCTCTAGATTGGATTATTGCAACGCACTCTACGTGGGGCTGCCTTTGAAGACGGCCCGGAAACTCCAACTAGTTCAGCGGGCGGCAGCCAGGTTCCTAACAGGAGCGAATTACAGGGAGCGGTCTACGCCCCTGTTCAAGGAGCTCCACTGGCTGCCGTTCACCTTCCGGACCCAATTCAAGGTGCAGGTGTTGACCTACAAAGTCCTGAACGGTTTGGGACCCACTTACCTTTCTGACCGCATCTCCCCCCACGAACCCGCACGATCTCTTCGTTCATCGGGGGAGGCCCTCCTCTCGCTTCTGCCTCCGTCGGTTGGTGGGAACGAGGGAGAGGGCCTTCTCCGTGGTGGCCCCCCGACTCTGGAATGCGCTCCCCAGGGAAATTAGGCAAGCTGCCACCTTGGAAGTATTCAGGAAGAGCCTGAAAACCTGGCTCTTCAAACAGGCCTTTGAAGAAGTACTGCCCACTGTATACTAAACCCTAGTACTAGCGGGTTCTTCTGATCAGTTGTACCTGTTGGTTAACTCCCTGACATAGCCCCAGTGTTCACCCCAGTCTAAGGCTCTTCCCATGACCTTGTAGCACCTTAACTTCCTTCTTGTTTACAAGTTCCACTCAGTGCACTTTGCCCAGCTCATTTTATGTTTTTATTGCTGTGTTTCTCAAGTGTTTTATAATGATTGTGATTTTTAATGCCTTTTAAATTTATTTGTGTGTTTTTGTATTTGATATTATTGTATGTTGGTTTTATATCTGTAAGCTGCCCCGAGTCCCTCTGGGGAGATGGTGGCGGGGTACAAAAATAAAATAAAATAATAATAATAATAATAATAATAATTATATTATGACCATCTATCAGGGATACTTTGATTGTGGTTTTCCTGCATGGAAGGGGGTTGGACTAGATTGCACATGTGGTCTCTTGCAACTCTATTATTCTATGATTCTATGATTCATTTACTGAAGTCCTAAGGCACATCTACATAGTCACTGAAAAGTGGGGCTGGTCAAGAGCATTGATACTTTGGACAGGCCCCAAATTCAGCTGATCCCGTGAGCTGTGCAAGTGATAGAAGCAGCATCCAGACATGGTTTAAGCCTTCTGATTCCTCAAAGTTGTCTCTGTCCACCCTGCTACAGCCTTGCATTATGGGTTGCGTGATGATGAACCAACTGAAACTGAATACAGATAAGACAGAGGAGCTATTGGGTTATCTGTCCAGGGAGATGAGAGTTATACTGGAGTGGAAGCAGGACGCTACATAAACACTATATGACTGCACACTTCAACGTTTCTTCTTGATACAATCTTGCTCTATATCTGCTTTACTCTCTCTTTAAACTCCATCCTGCCTCCCTATAGGTCTTCCTTCTGTTCTCAAGGGATAAACCCTCTAATCTGAGCCTTTCATTCTAGTTACTTGGCCTTGATTCCTTGATCTTGGACCTTGGCTGTGGATCCAGTCTTTTACTCCTTTGGCTTGATACTTTGCTTATGGGCTGTGAATGTGCACCATTATCATAGACAGCTTCAAACATCAGATGGGGTGATTTCCAACATTCAACCAAATTGCTTTTAGGTTGCAACTCTGCAAGGACCTACTATATTTCTTATTTCTTCCTTCTTATTAATTTTTCTCATTTTTTTGTTATTATTTTTCCACCTGAAGTTATATATCTTTGTGGTTTTTAACCTGAAAGGATGATCCTCTCTGATGCTACAGTATATAAATTGGAAAGAAAGAAAGATTTTTCTAATTACTTTTATTGTTTTCAATTGTAATATGATGATGGTGAGGAGATACATAATAAAAATGAATATATATATAGCTTCCACAAATAGCTATAGCTCCCACTACTCAGGAGACACCAATGGCCCTCCCTCCAATAACATTGCAAGTGCCGTGAACATGTCCAAGAGCCCTGCCAATGTCCTCCACAAACACCGTACTATCCACCAACCAAGTGAAGAATTTCATACGGGCGCAATATCATCCTAGATTTTATGTGTTTCCTCCACCACAGACATCTCAGTGTTTCTGATTCTCTCAATTGGTGTGGAATTTGCATGACCCCGCCCACTGCCTCTCCCATAACCCTTTCCTATTCTTTTCTATGGAACACAGCAAACAGAGGAATTGATCAGCAGCTGAACATACTAGAGATGTTTGGGGAGAATTCACCATGATTTATAGGAGTTGCAGATACTGGGATGTATAGTTCACCTGCAATCTAAGAGCATTCTGAACTCCATCAATGATGGGCCTGGAACTAACTTGGCAAACAGAACCCTCATTACCATCAAAAAATACTGGAGGTTTTTGGGGGGATTTAGAGGAGTTGTAGTTCACATACATCCAGAAAGCACTATGAACCCAAACAATGATGGATCTAGACCAAACTTGGCATGCATACCTGATATGCCCAAATTTGAATACTGGTGGGTTTTTAGGGGAATTGGCCTGGGCATTTTGGAATTGTAGGTACCGGGATTTATAGTTCACCTGCAATCAATGAGGACTCCGAACTCCACCAATGAAAAATTCACCTTGATTTGGGGTTCATCTACATCCAGCCTAGATGGCTTACGGTGACTGGCTTTGGTGCATTCACTTCCTGGTTTTGTTACGTAGTTATGCTTCCTATTTTGTTTATGGTTAATTATACATAGTTACATATTGCTTTAAGATCCCATGAGAACTGAAGACCAGTGTGAAAATAAAGGAATAGCCTTGATTCCTAATCAGAATTATTTCCCTTCCTTACAAGACTGACTTTAATCCAGATCCTCTGTTCTGCAAGCACTTTTACTTTCGGTGTCAGAGACTTAACAGCTAAGATCCGTTTCTGAATACAAGCCAAGCACCCTGTTGAGATAAGAACCTTTTTGCCCTCTCTTTTAGTTCTGAAATAGACTTAGTTACATGCCTGCCTTATTTCCCAGAAGGCAATCTTTCTTTCCTCCTTGGAGCAGGAGGAGAAGGCTGAAAAAGAGGTTGCAATATAATGTTGGATTTTTATTTAATGAAGAATTAGAACAGTCTGGCGTAAAGCAAAAATGGAATAGATGTTTGGAATTATGCTGCATCCATTGATTCTTCTTCAAATAAATGCAGTTGTTGTTTTTCCAAAAGAGACACGGTTCATGTTGTTGGATTTTTGTTGTTGAAAGACTGGACATGTACTTTACAGTCCAGCTGTGTTGTTAAGAGGAAAACAACAACAAAAGGTCTTCCAGCATTTATAAAAGTTGCAGATGTGTTCCAGTCAAAGCTGTTCCATAAAGCGATGATATAAAAGTGGAGAGATCCCTATCCCCTGAGCACAGACAGAAGGAGGAGGAAACGGGTGAAGAAGGGCCAAGAAACATAAGTATTACATTGAGGGGAAAATGATTGAAAAGCACACACTTTTAGGATGTTTGAAACAAGGGCCTTCATTTGGGATAATCAGCTGTTATATAGGGGGAAATTAATTAAGACTGAACCATGGTGGATAAGATGCAAATTAATTTCCAAGATTGCGACTGGCACAATCCCTCCTCCATTCTTTTAACAAATATTATACAAATCCTTTGGGATTATGCAAAGATAAGAACGGGAACACAAAAGTAAATGAACAAGAAGGAAGTATCACAAGACTGACCTTGAACACTGCACTTGAAGAAAACAGCTACTCATCTTATTTAAATTCATCAGGAAAAAAACCCAGGACAATGCATTCTAAAAGGTACTATGAATTACAGAGAGATGATAAATAAATAAATAGCTACCTTGCTTTTCTGCCATGGACCAGGAACCAAGACAGCTTCAATTCTTCCTTTTGTTTTCCTTTCCAAATCTGTTCTGGAGGCAACTTCTGATTCCATCCATAGCTGAAATTAAGCCAAAGGGCCAAATTATGGCAGATCTTTGTTATTTGAGTTCATTTCTGTCCCACTTTTCTCCTGTAAATGAAAAGCAAGGCAACTCACAAGTAGATATGGATGGAAACATGAAGTTATAATGTAAAAATATAAGGAAATATATTGAGCACAATTGAATGTAAATCACTCTGAAAATGCATTAGTAAAAAATACAGTTCTTAGTATCCTATGGCCTGAAAATGCTGCTAGTAAATGCCAGGGAAGTATTTTTCTCATTATTATTTTTTATTAATATAAGAGTTAACCATAACATTCAAATAACAATACATGATGTATTACAGACCATACATGCACCCGAAACCCCTATCCCACACATGAAGCCAAATTATCTATCCTTGTTCATAGCCTACTTCTAAATTCCTACTGGTGCTCCTCTATGTCACTGACTCTCCACTCAGATATGCCATGGCCAACTTCCACTTTTCCAAAAAGTCCTCATTACCTTTGTTCCAGCCCGGGCTGTGGCGCAGGCTGGTGAGCAGCCTGCTGCAATAAATCACTCTGACCATGAGGTCATGAGTTCGAGGCCAGCCCGTGGCGGGGTGAGCACCCGTCAATTAAAAAATAAAAAATAGCCCCTGCTTGTTGCTGACCTAGCAACCCGAAAGATAGTTGCATTTATCAAGTAGGAAATAAGGTACCACTTATACAGTGGGGAGGCAAATTTAACTAATTTATGACGTTGGAATGAGGAAGTGCCGTCACAGTGGATGATGAAGCAGCTGCTCCCTCCTGTGGCCAGAATCAAACATCCCCTCAGGAGAAGGTTAAATTGCCTCTGCGTCTGTCTCTGTCTCGGTTCTATGTGTATATGGGCATTGAATGTTCACCCTATATGTATATAATGTGATCCGCCCTGAGTCCCCTTCAGGGTGAGAAGGGCAGAATATAAATATTGTAAATAAAGAAATAAAGAAATAAATAAATATTATTGGTTAATTTGGCATTAGCATATATTTCACATTCCTTTCCCTCCAATCCTTTTTAATTAAACTTTTTCCCTCTTTCCAGTTTTTAGCTATGGTTAATCTTGCCATGGCAAAGCTATATCCGTATATTTCTTGGTCCTTTTGATTATTGTGTTCTCTATGTAAACCTGATAGACACAACCCTGGGCTTTTTATCTTATTATGTAGCATTTTATTTGTCTCCTTAGTTACTTTATCCCAAAATGCCTGTATGGTCTCACAGGTCCACCACATATGGAAGAATGTCTCTTTCTGTTACCTACACCTCCAGCAAATACCTTGTTGTGATCTATTTTTGCCAATGTTGCTGAGTTAATATAACATCTATAAAACATTTTATATAGATTCTCCCTAATTGATCCAGATAGCATACATTTGAATCCTTTATTCCATAGCTATTCCCAGTTATCCAATTTTATTGGTCTACTTAGGTCCTTGGGGAAGTATTGGCCTGTGCTTTCATAGTATTGATAATCTCTGAGCCAGTCAAGTAAGAACATGCCAACTGACGTGCATCAACACAGTTGATGCAGTTTGACACCACTTTTACTGCCATGACTCAATGCTATCAAATTGGAGGGGTTGCAATTTACAAAGCCTTGACCCCTCTGCCCAACCTCACCAAACTACAAATCCCAGGATTCCATAGCATTGAGCCATGGGAGTTAAAGTCGTGTCAAAGTGCATTAATTTCACAATGTTAATGCACCCTCAGTCTGTGAAAAAGAGACTGAGTCAAATGAGGAGGAAGCTGTTAATCTCTCCTGGGTGTCTGACATAGCAAGGAGAGACTCTGATCACAAACTACACAGATAATGGCTCTCTGGACATGTTCCCTCATCATCAGTCAGTAGGCTCTGTGTTGGGAGTCAGAAACTGGATAAAGATTCTCTTACTGTCCCAACAATCTCCTTGCTTAGGCTAACGGAGCTGGTTCAGAAGTAGCATTGAATCCTACAACACCGTTGTTTGTTAGCATGTCTGTCTAATTTCGTATGTCTGGGGAAATTAATATACATGCCAAGCTGCCTTTGGCCTGTGTTTTCAGTTTCCTTAATAATCATGGACCAATCTCAAATACTTATTCAGGACTTTGCCTTCCTTAGTGAAATGGGGCGTGGGGCATGAGATCTGTGGATAAGGGAACCAAAGATGACAGTTGATGGATTGAAAATAATATTTTGATCCCTCTGAGGGCTAGGTCCATGTTTTGCTTTTCACAGAAACATACTCATAGAGTTGGAAGAGACCCCAAGGGCCATTCAGTCCAATCTCATTCCATCACGCAGGAAGACACTATCAAAGCTCTCCCAACATATGGCCATCCAGCCTCCTGATGAAGGAGACTCCACCACATCCCCAGGCAGCATATTCCCACTTATGTTTATTCTGTTAATATTTTATATGTAGTAAAAAGGTAATTTTAAACATGAATTTAAAAATTAACTTAATTATTAAAAACTTACTTAGGCAATCCCTCATTGTCTGCATATGATGGCCTTCCAAGTGTAGTGTCTTGGCAGGGGTATGTAGGTGACTGTGGAGTCTTATTCTTGAATTGTTGAAAACATGGCTTCAATGTCATGCTTTTAACACAAAATCAATTGAAATACATATTCATGCTAACTTTTATCTTTTGATTAAAGCCTTGAGATCTTTTCTGAAAGGAACTAACTCTTGAAAGCCAAATATTATATATGTTAATAACTACCACCCAGTTCCAGCAATTCTTCCTTTGTCCTAGGTGTAGATTTCACCTAACTCCAAAAAGTCTTGAAGTGAAGTTGAATATTGAGATCTGTTCCAATCTAATATCTAGTTTTGTTCCAGATGTGGAAAGCTATGAGCTCTATTTTGTAATGGTTTAACAAGCATGAAGCATAAAGTCAATTTGCTGGGCACAAACACTTAGTGTATTGTTTAGGACTTTCTTCAGAAAAAAGATAGAGGAAGTAAGGATACTAAGTTGGCATCCTATGTGACAAAAGAGCAATAGATAAAACTTCAAGAATTAGAAAAATGCCCGAGGCTTATTCCGACTCGATATACCGTACAAAGGAAAAATTCAGAAACCCTGGAAAACACTGAATGAAGAAATACTGAGAAAACACTATAAGCATATAGGCAGATAATATAATGACTTCATATTAGTGGGGCAATCTGAATCTGTGGAGTTTTAGTTCAGACTTTAAAGGAACTATCCAAGGTACTGAACTCTACCTCTCCTAGTTTCAAAACCTTGGACAGTTCAAAGAAGGTTCTGACTAAAACCTGGAGTGGATTTATAGGGAAGCACCAGTCCCGTTGTCTGCCCTCAAATTGTGAGGATCTTGAACCTAGCAGATCCTCTAGCTTCCAAAGCAGAAAGAACTCCTTTATTACAAGGAGCATGATGTAGAGCACTATTATTATTATTATTATTATTATTATTATTATTATTATTATTATTATTAATCTCACTTTTCTCCCATGGATGGGACTGAAAGTGGTGAACAAACGGTTAAACAGAAATGTCATAATACAAAAGCACAACATCATCCCCCCAACCCAAAGAAATGAACAACAAATCAACACATTGCATAAACACGTTACATAAACCATATAAAATAAGCAAAATAAATAGTGCCATTTATCATTAAAATCCCTGGGCTTGAGGCCACTGAGGTTATCCTTAAAACTTCATATTAAAAAAAATCTCCAAATCTTTGGTTGTGTGAGCCTTGTCAGACCGAAACGGCCTGCTTGTTAAGGATTGTTGGGGAAGGCCTGCTTCCATAAAAAGATTTTAACCTGAGAGCGAAAGGCCAGTAATGAGGGGGCCGAATGCACCTCTATGGGGAAGGAGTTCCAGAGTTTCAGGGCCACCACCGAAAAGGCCCTTTCTCTCGTTCCAACCATCCGTACTTGTGATGGTGGTGGGATTTAGAGAAGGGCCTCTCCTGATGATCTCAGGGCTCATGAGGGCTGATAAGAGGAGATGCAGTCCCTCAAGTCGGCTGAGCCCGAACCATTTAGGGCTTTATAGGCTAAAGACAGTACCTTGAATTGCATCTGGAAACAAACTGAAAGCCATTATAGCAGCTTCAGGAGCAGAGTAGTCCTTTCCCTATATCTCTCTCCCCTGAGCAATCTAGATGCTGACCTTTGTACCAGCTGAAGTTTCCGAACGCTCTTCTGGGGCAGCCCCACGTAGAGTGCATTGCAGTAATCTAGTCTGGATATGACTAAGGCAGATACTACCATGACCAGATTGGGCTTTTCAAGGTACGGGCACAGCTGGTGAACAAGCTTTAACTGTGCAAAGGCCATCCCGGTCAGTGCTGACATCTGGGCCTCCAGGGTCAGTGCTGAGTCCAGAACAACCCCCAGACTGTGGATCTGCGTCTTCAGGGGGAGTGTGACTCCATCCAGCACAGGTTGCAGCCCAATACCCTGTTCAGCCCTACTACTGACCAGTAGTACCTCTGTCTTATCTGGATTCAATTTCAATTTGTTCATCCTCACCCAGTCCATCACAGGTGATAGGCCCTCAGCAAGTTTATTCCAAAGTGAGTATGAATTTTTTCAAAGTATTGATTTCCGAAAAAGCAGATAAGACTGCAGCCTTACTTTCCACAGTCTTCACTTTTGCTTGTAATCATGAATCCAATCAAACCTGTCATGCTAAGTTCCTAAATCTTGCTAAGTCATTGCACTGACATAAATATAGGGGGGCACCTTCCACTTGTTCACAGTCAGTAACCTGGCCTCCGATAACATTCACAACAAGTTCAGAACTCCACGAACTAATCCTCTAAAAAAAGCTCAGCATCTTAATCTTTCACTGGCTTAATCTGCATGCTTTTCCGTGAGACAGATTAACATCTTTGTTGCCTACATGGGGTGGGATTTGACTTGGCTCGTTGGCAAAGGCGGGCATGGCGAGTTCAGTATTATGTAGGTTATCTAGCTCCATCTTGAATGAGTTTTGGTAGCAAAACAACAACAGCTGCTGGGGCATGGGACATGGCAAAGATGTGGCTTTGTTCTATCTTCTGGTGCCAATTAATATGGAAAAAAATATTTGAAAAAACATCAACTAGCCAGGATCCTGGGTCTACTTACTTCCACATTAATATTTGATAAAAACTCAGAACATCTGACACATCTTCTGCTCATATTCCAAATTTACAGTGTGAGGTGAAATATATTACCAGACCAGATTCTCCGTAAAAAAAATTATGATATGTTGTCAGAATCATAGAATCATAGAATAGTAGAGTTGGAAGAGACCTCATGGGCCATCCAATCCAACCCCCTGCCAAGAAGCAGGAAATCGCATTCAAAGCACCCCCGACAGATGGCCATCCAGCCTCTGCTTAAAAGCCTCCAAAGGAGCCTCCACCACAGAAATTAGACTGAGCATTTCCTAATACAAAAATAACAGAATCACTAGATGATTTTTGATCCAACAAAAAAGTAACCTTTTTTTATGTGTGTGAGAGAGGGAGAGAGACAATGAGAGAGGGAGGGAGAGAAGACATTTGTATTCCACTTTCACTAGGCATGTGCAATCCAGAAAAAAATGATTCTAAACTCTCTTCGAACGTAGGGGGCTCTGGTACTTTGTTTCTAAAGCCATTTCTGATTTTGAAGGCAAAACGTTCAAAACTTTCCAAAACTTCTGAATATTCATAATTAATTTGTTAATGGTGGACATGCATGCACAATAGCGAAAAACAGCACTGGGGGGAACTTTAGGGGATTCTCCCACCCTCATTTTTGAGCTATCCTGATGAAACTTGCTACAGTGGTAGAACACATTTACCACTGTTAGCTCACCAAATTTCAGAATGTTTCCCTTATCCTATGATTTTTGGCAAAATTTCATAGCTTTTATTAAAAAAACATTTTTTAATAATTACAGAAATCTGTTCCTGGTTTTAAAGTGTTATTTCCTGTTTCACTGAGTTGTCTTTACTTTGAAAGTAATTGTTCTACTTCAGAAACTTTTGTGGCTGAAACTCTGTTAAATTGGTGGACACTCAGCAAATCATAATGTGCTATTTATAGCACGATATCCCTTGCACAAAGACAAAGTTTTGGCAGTGTAATAAAGTTTTGCCATGTTTTTGTGACAGAACCAATTAGGAAATGACATTTATCAACCGGAAACAGAAATCATAACACACCAGAGAGGGGTTTGGGGAATGATGGGAGGTGCAGTGCTTTGAAGAGGCTCAGGCCAAACTAGCAAAACAAACAGAGGGCTTAAACCCAGAGAAGGATTCAGCTAAGTTATGTAACATTTCTGCCGCTCCCCAGGCTAAGGGAGGACTGCAGAGAGGGGTTTTGGGAATGATGGGAGACACAGTACTTTGAGCAGGACAAAGGCGTCAGATTTTTAAAAGTAAAAACAACCCCTTTCCCCACCCCAACTTCCAACCCCGCAATCTTGTCTAAAAAAAAAAAATGCTTCTCCTTCCTTCACTCCTTTATTTTAGAAGAAACTGTGTCACATTTTTAAAACAAAAAAAAAATCCCTTTCCCATCCCACCCCAAAATAAATGCCTTCTCTTCTTTGTAAAGAGTTGACTCCTTCTTTTTCTCAATGGCTGCCAGTGCCTGCCTGCCTTCCTAAGTCCCCCTGCAACAACACGGCAGGCAGCAAAACACCGACCAACCATCCTCCTCCCACCTCCAGGCCAGAATGTGGCTTGAGGCATGCAAGAGGGGCTTTTAAGGAGGACATCTAACCCCCCCCCCCCTTTACATGAATATCCACACTGATTGGGCAAGGAGGCAAGCCCAGGCTAGGCTGCTCCTCCCTGCAAACAAAGTTTGGCTGCTTTAAAAACACTTTCTCATATATCCGACAAACTTATGAGCCCATTAAATTAATGGGATCAAACACTTCAAAATTGAGAGTTTATTCCAAAGCGCCAAACCGCATCGGAACCCCATTCGGAACCCAAATTGATCCGATTTTATTCCGATTTACTATTATTCCGAGGAATTCACACATGCTTACTAACCACTATGGTCAATTGTCAATGTCAGAGATGAGCCTTGTAGGCCATTAATTCAAGGGTCTACATTGAGGAGGCTATAGCCTATTCCCTTTAGCTGCCAAATACAGAAGGCGTTTCTGTTGTAAAATATTTACAAGGAATGCAAAGAAAAGAGGGAAGAAAAATGTTGCAATGCGTTGCTGTGAGTTTTTCTGGCTGTACAGCCATGTTCCAGTAACATTATTTCCTGATGTTTTGCCTGCATCTGTGGCAGGCATCCTCAAAGGTTTGTTCAGAGATCTGTTGGAAATGAAGCAAGAAGAGTGAATATATATTCGTGGACTGTCCAGAGTGGGGAAAGAACCCTTGTCTGTTTAAAGAGAGTGTGCATGTTACAATTGGCAAGCTTGATTAGCATTTAATAGCCTTGCAGTTACAAAGTCAGTCAGTGTTGTTGTCTGGAGGCATCTTTGGTTTGGGATGTGTCAACTGGTACTTGACTGCTTGCTGTCTGGAATTCCCCTGTTTCGAGGTGTTGTTCTTTATTTACTGTTCTGATTCTGGTGTTTTTTTTAATACTGGTAACCAGATTTTGTTCATTTTCATGGTTTTCTCCCTTTTGTTAAAATTGTTCACATGCTTGTGGATTTCAGTGGTTTCTCTGTGTAGTTGTCAAAGTGGTCCAGCATTTCTGTGTTCTCCAATAATATGCCATTTATTTATTTATTTATTTCGTGTCAAAAGCATTGCATAACAAATACATTTTAAAATGATGAAAAAAATAAATGAAAAAAATTAATAATGGATGAATAATATTCCATGTCCAGGTTAGTTCATCAAGTCAGCTATTGCTGACTTCTCTAGTTGAGTTAGTCTGCAGTGCCTTTCATGTTCCTTGATTCGTGTCTGGGCGCTATGTTTGGTGGTTCCTATATAGACTTGTCCACAGCTGCATGGCATATGGTACACTCCTGCAGTGATTAGGGAATCCCTCTTATCCTTTGCTGAATATAGCATTTGTTGAATTTTCTTGGTGGGTCTGTAGATTGTTAGGAAAGAATGCTACTGGAACGTGGCCATATAGCCTGAAAAACTCATAGCAACCCAGTGATTCCAGCTATGAAAGCCTTTGACAACATAAAATGTTGTAATAGTTCAGGACATTTTTACTCCAAACCACTAACCCAACATTGTCTTCAATTATTTGTGTATTTTCTTCATAGTTAATAATTTTAAGAACAAAAGGTTACATTCTACCCTTAAAAGTGAGTTAACAACTTGCAATTTTTGATTTTGTTTCTAAAATAAGAGCTCTTTGTTTCCCAGTAGATAACAGCTGTCCAATCTGGATTGAATTCCATTGATGTAAACTGCTTATATTTATAAATTACATGAGTTCCAGAAGAATAACAATTTTCCTATGCAATCTCAGGGGTAGTTTTAGGGTAGATAACAAGATAGCCTCAATTCAACTCCTGCATAGGCCTTGTTGGGCAGAAAGAGAGCATGGGATGTTTTAATAAGGAATAATTAAAATAAGTTCTGCATTATAGATGAAATTTGAGATACTGCTCACTCACTCTCAGCTTTACTTACCTCATTGGATTGCTGATAAAATAAAATAGGACAAAATAGGGAGAAAGAAAGGTCATATACATTACCATGGATTTATTGGAAACACATCCAAGAGCCCTTCTATGCAGCACCTAAAACATGGGATTTCCCAAGTTAACAGGGAGTGTGTGGCTACATAATGCTAGTGGTAAATCTATGCTGATTTGCTGCAACGTATGAAAAACACAGGGTAAAAAGGTCCCTTATTATCCCGATTCCGGCCAGAAAATGAGCACATTCGCATCACTGTATATTCCTGCACTCACAGAAAATAAGTGATTTCCTTCCCTCCCCCCTGAGGAGAGTGCTCCAGCACATGTCAGCTTTTAAAATGCCCGAAACAGCTGATTTAAAGGAAGCACGGACAGAGAGCAATTAGAACTCTCTGAAACTCTTTGCTTTACACTTTATGATATTAAACAGAGTTTGAATAAACAAATGGAGAAAAAAAGTAAACCGGCAGAAGTTTTTTTTTAAAAAAATCCTCAGTTATGTGCTGAACCTCATATGTGCATTTGTGAATCTGCTTGTATTTATATTAAGATATTCACATGTGTGCATATACAGTCCAGTGCATAACGGAGTGATTTTTTAAAAAACCCCTCCACTGAATGTCTCCCATTTGCTCTCCATCTTGATCTGATACAGAGGAAACCAGGTCTCTGTGGGGCCATGCTCTTAGATCCTGGGTTTTTTTTTTGTCCTTCATTTGAAACCTGCATTTTTGTGCTGTCTGGAAATGCCCTAAGATATACATGAATTTTTAAGAAGAGGGTGTAAAAAGCAAGGTTTAAAAAGAGCTTGTAAAAAGTAATTTAGAGACAGATTGTAGATTATAGTTCAAACGCTCAGCAGCCTTTAATAAAGGGAAATTGAAACACCACCAATAACAGTGTGGTCATTATGTAGTCTTTGCTGCTTTTTAAACTGGTTGATAAGGATCATAGAGATTCATACATTTGAAAGCAGCTGGAAAACTAAATCCCAAGTGCAAAACAAAAAGTGTTGATTTGCTTGCATAGATTGCTTCCTCCAGAGTGCTGAAGACTAGAGAGAGCACAGACAGTTTCCAACATGACAAGGATTACATTTGTAATCTGGAGACGCCAGGATTTCTCTGCTTATTTTTAGCACTACTAGTCTGTGTCCAAAGTAGTCTTGGTTAGCGGCTCATTTCCAGGTGAGGCCAAGGCATTTTACCTTCAGAAGCAGGGTGACAAATAGCACTGTGAGTCAAGGTACAAAGTACTCACAGCAAACCAAAATAGAATAGAATAAAAACATAATAGTAACAACGTCAAATGAGGAACACCTTGCTGCCATTTTTCATCCCACAGCCTACTGCCTTACTATGCCTAATGTTAGTTAGCCCTGTCACTTTTTCCAGTGAAATATGTGTTACATGTGGAACTTCCTTCGAAGACTGTTTGAAAAAGGCAATTGGTGAAGAGGGCTAGATATCCAGACCGGATATCTTCCAAGTTGGCCTCCAGGAAACTCCAACCGGAAAACAGAGAGATCTCCATGGTTTCTTCCTTCCCCCTTTACCTTTATGATGGCTAAAAGGGAATCATAGGGAGACCCTTTCGAGGGTATGGGAGTTAGTATTGGAAGCAGGAAAGAAAAAGGAAATTGATTAAAATCACCGCTCTACTAGTGGTGTGCATTTGTATGGAATCACTGTTCATTTTGTTTAGTTTCATTTGTTTTGTATCAGCTTTGTATTTGTCCCCATTTCCAAAAATGGGGTGCCTATATGAATAGAATGTTCATCTTGCTTATGAAAAAAATGAAAATTTTCGGACCCTAGGCTGCAATGGGAGGGCTGAGCCCCCCCCCCCCCCCCCACTAGGTTTTTGGGCTAGAGGGGTGAAAATCGACACACACTGAGGGCATTTCAACTCCCTTTAGCCCACCAACTTTTAAAATGTTTGGGTCTTCCCCAGAGTATTAATATTATTATTAACACCCATTGGCACACATTAGCTGTCATGGGGAAGCAGACCTCTCTCAGACCCAGCTTAGGGTCCCAGAGTAATTATTGTTATTAATATTAATATTATTCTTAACACCCACTGTTACACATCAGCTGTTATGGGGAAGCAGACCTCTCTCAGACTCAGCTTAGGGTCCCAGAGTAACTATTGTTATTAATATTAATATTATTATTGACACCCATTGGTACACATCAACTGTCATGGGGAAGCAGCTTCTGTCAGTACCTGCTTATTGTTATGCGGCCGAACGAAAGGAAGACGAAAGGAAGCACAATGACTGTGCAGCTTTCATTTTCATGTCACCTCTCATTTCCTACGAAAATGTTGTCATTCGTTTCGTGTTGACGAACGGTCGACACGAAACGATTGCAGGAAGGAAACAAAGGAAACATATATCATGTACATCCTTATTCTCCACTCCCTCCACTTGGAAGTCACATCTGCATCTAGGTCCCCTTTCTATGCTTTAAAGGACTGTTTTAGAAGGATCACCAAGAACAGGATGTTTGAAAAGTCAACTGGCTCCACCACAGTGATCTTCAGATGGGGGTCTGCTGGGAGTGCCCCCATTATCTGAGGTGGGGCAGGTGGGTATTCAAGACAGGACTTTCTCATTGATGGTGCTTCACCAGAGGCATTTGCCATTGCCAGGTCTCTATTTGTACATTGTCATTTTGAAACCAAGCAAACAAACTTTAATATTCCTAAGCTTCTAGGTCAACATTTATATTAAGAGAGGCCAGAATGGCTCCATTCTTGCTCTCCTTTCAGCAACAGGTCACAACATTTTTGTTTCACCAGATCTTTACAAATTGATGAGGATTTGGCAGGTAATGCTGTGTGGGACTGCTTTGAAGACTTTTAAAGAGTTTATATGTACTTTAAAATATTTTAATATTTTTAATGTTTTAATTTACAAATTGTTCCATTCTTTTAAATTGACATTTATGCATTTGTTCTCATTGATATATTCCTTTTAATTTGTATTATTTTAAATAAGTTTTGGCCAAGTTGAGTCCCATTATCAGGATACAGATATAAGCATTAATTATGATTATGATGATAATAACACCATGTAACAAAAATTGAAAAAAAAATATGTTCCTGGTTTGAAAGTGTTATTTCCTGTTTAATTGTGCAACACTTGCTTTGAAAGTACAGTAGAGTCTCACTTATCCAACACTCACTTATCCAACATTCTGGATTATCCAACACATTTTTGTAGTCAATGTTTTCAATACATCATGATATTTTGGTGCTAAATTCGTAAATACAGTAATTACTACATAGCATTACTGCATATTGAATTACTTTTTCTGTCAAATTTGTTGTATAACATGATGTTTAGGTACTTAATTTGTAAAATCATAACCTAATTTGATGTTTAATAGGCTTTTCCTTAATTCCTTCTTATTATCCAACATATTTGCTTATACTCCAGAAACTTCGTATTTATGGCTGCCACAAACTATGTTGAATTGATTGAGACTCTATCAGTTATTCATTGAAAGAGTATAGCAAAATGTGTACAATGTTTTTGCAATTAAAAAAACTTTTTTCCATGTTTTTATGATAGAACCAATTAGGAAATGTTACTTATGACCCAGGAACAAAAATCGTGTTACATAGTGTAATTGTTGTTTGAAAAACCAATTCAGAAATATGATTGAAGAAGCCAAGTAACTAAGAGCCCATCCAGACAGCACCTAAATTGTGCACACTCTCACTTTTTTTGTTGGGCATCCAAATGATGCCTCACATAAAAATGCATTAATTCGGGACAAAGCAGGAAACTCTGCTTTGTCCCAAATTAGTTAGATACTCCATTACACTCAGACCTTCCTGAAAGGTCTGGGTCTAATAAGGTATGGGACCTGTCTGGATTGTTCCCTCAGAATTTCTCAGACTTCTGAGGGGGCAGCCTGCACAATTCTCTTGCATTTTCTGGTCAGAATCAGCCCGGAATACCCGAGAAAGCTCTAGCCCCCTCTCCAAAACTCTCCCAAAAGGGCTTAAAAATAAAATAATATACCCGCCCACCATTCACCCTTCTCCGGAGCTCTCCTGGTGCATAGAAATGCTGCACCAGGAGAAGGGGAGGTGGAGGAGGAAAATGACTCCTGACCCCCTTCTCCTGGTGCGTCATTTCTACATGCCAGGAGAGCTTTGGAGAAGGGGGAATGATGGCCAGGTAAGTTATTTTTCAGTTTTAAGACATTTATGGGGGGTTTCATTTTGTGTACGGGTGTGGGCATCTAGACACCCCCACCCCAGGAAAGCATGGATGTTGGGGTGGTGAGTGGACTTTAACCCGGGCCCAATCAGGTTTAAGAAACCCAATTGCACCTACCGTGTTTCCCCAAAAATAAGATATTATTTTTTGCTCCCAAAGATGTGCTAGCTCTTATTTGTAGGGGATGTCTTATTTTTTCCATGAAGAAGAATTCACATTTATTGTTGAACAAAAAATTGAACATTTATTATATACTGTACAGTAGTTGTCATCACAAACCAACATAACCAAACCAGACAAACTATGACTCCTGACAATAATTTCATGTTACTACTGTATAAATATAAAAAATATAACATTAATATATTATTACCATTATTTCCATGTACAACTGATATGTGCATTTACCGATCCTGCAAGTTCTGGTGTTTTGTTTGGCGGGCGCCGGGCATGCTTCCAAACAAAAACTTTGCTAGGTCTTACTTTTGGGGGAGGCCTTATATTTAGCAATTCAGCAAAACCTCTGCTAGGTCTTATTTTTTGGGGATGTCTTATTTTCGGGGAAACAGGGTAGGTTAAAGCCCTGTGTGGAACTGCCCTGAGGCATCTGCCTCACAATCTTTGATGTTTTATTACATAATGCACCAAAAGAGCATCTTATAGTTCAAAAATTGTTTTAAGACAAACTGAAATTTATATTGACATGCAGATAAAGCAGAGTAGAATATGATCATGCTACTTCTAAACTCTGTGCTGGCATAATTGTAAATGTGTAGGCAAGAAGTTATTTTTCATTCCTCCATTCCTAACCCCACTGTTGCTCATTTGCTGAATACATTTCTGGATTGAGACCATAGTAGAGACAGCAGACCTTTCAAATGAGCAGATTTACATTTAGTTTAGCTGAGTTTTCTATCTATCTATCTATCTATCTATCTATCTATCTATCTATCTATCTATCTATCTACAGATCTAATTAAGTTTAAATGCAGACTATGTTGACTTACAGTGTTTTGCTGTCTAGACTGTTTCCAAGTACAAAAGAGCTGTTTGCATTTTAATTATTAACCTGTTGATAGGCTTGTTGATGCTCAGGCACACCCATAAAAGTAACAAAATAATCTGATGATGCTTGCGAAAAATTCCTAAGGACACTTTGGACATAGGGTGATATTAGAATCAATTCACAAGGGGTGAACCTCACAGGAAATCATTAGACTTCAAAAGCACACGTTCCCACAGGTATTAAGGTAATTGCACATTGAATGAACTTCAAAAATGATCACATGCTTTGAGTATGTTACAAATGCACATGTAATTAAATAAAAACGTGACAGGATGCACCCACTGTGGTAACATCACAAAAAGTGGAAGACATCTAATATTGTTGTGAATGGCTACCGATGATTATGTCTCTCCTTACTTAGGCTAATGATATAATTATTGGTACTGTTAGTACTTAGAAGATATAAATACCTGTAAGTAGACAGATATGTATGCCCAGTGTGGAAACTGATTTCAAACTGGGTTTTAATTTCCTGTTAAGGAACTGCCGAAGGCATTAGAAAAAGCGGTACTGTTCCATTATCTGGGGAGACTCCAAAAGGGGACCTAGACAGAGAAGAATAGTCCATTTATTGGGAGGGGGGAGTTGGAGGAGGAAAACCATTTTCCCCATTTTGGTTATCCCCCCCCCCCCCCATATCATAATATATGGTTGTTTTGATGACGGTGATAGATGTTGGGGGAATTACAGGAATACAAAAGGAAATGGTTTTCTTCCGTCAACCCACCCTCCACCCCCATAAAGTGGACTTCTCTCTCTAGAGCCCCATAGTGGCCTCCACCCAGATAATGGAACAGTACTAAAAAGCATTTCTAATCTAAATATTAGGAGAATATTATCTCAATATTAGGAAAATGATAATAATAATTTTATAAAAGTAAAATAATAATATTAGGAAAAGATACTATATTAGCAGATTGTCAGATTCTAGTGCATCATTTCTCAACCTAGGGGAGTGTCAGAAGGGTCACCAAAGATCATCAGAAAATACATATTTCTGATGATCTTAGGAACCCCTTTGGTAGAAAAAACTGAAGATCTCTCCATCTGTCCTTCTCTTCCTTTTTGGAAACAGACAGCAAATCCTCCCACCAAAAGTTTTCAAATTTGGGTGTACCAGGTATTTGTGCCAAATTTGGTCCAGTGAATGAAAATACATCCTGCATATCAGATATTTACCATTACGATTTATAACAGTAGCAAAATTACAGTAATGAAGTAGCAACAAAAATATTTTTATGGTTGGAAGTCGCCACAACATGAAGAACTGTATTAAGGGGTCACAGCATGAGGAAGATTGAAAACCACTGCTCTAGTGATCTGTGGGATGTCCTATTTCTTCCTGGTTGCCCATGCACCTTTGCTGATGTCAACACAGGGCACCCATGATGGCCAAGGGCTCTCCCTCTCTCCCTGTCTCTCCGTGGTGCTTGGTGTCATCAAGAGCAGCCGCCACAAGGGGATGCAGAGACAAGACGAAGCTCTGTGGATCAGGAGCATGAGGGGTGATTTTTTTATTACCGCTCCTTTCCATTGCTACCATCTCAGAGAGAGGCTATGGACCTCATCACACTTATGAGGTCTCCCACATCAATTATCAGCCTCTGTGACAAATTGGTGGGGAAGCAGGGCAGTCCCGGTGTCCTGCATCCTGTCTTGCCGACAGCAACATTTCTGCATCACATGTGGGGAAATGTCACTGTGCATCTTCCCCTCCACTATCCTCATTGTTCCTAATGGAACACGGGGAGGCTCCTGTGTTGCTGGTGCAGTGTCATAGGAAGTGTCTGATAGATGGTGTGGTTCAACTGGGGCAGAAGCATCCTACAACACTAAAAACAAATCATGTGATGAAGTTATAGGTACCAGATCCAGAGTTCAGGCTCTCCAGCTGTTTCAAGCTAGTGAGCCAGAATTGACCAGCAAAGCAAAACAGAAATGACCATTCCAAGCAAAAGAGTAAACCTCAAAGACCTGAGCCCCCTACAGTTGAAATCGGTGCTGACAAACACACAGCTCCCACTCTCTCAGCTGCCTCGATTGCAAGATGCACCCCTTTTTTCTGAGCTTTGATTTGGGTGTGTGTGCCTTAAAATCAGTGGTTTAACCTCCCGTTTGCTATTGAATTCCAGTGCATGAAGTAATGCATGTCTAAAAAGTGCATCATGCACATGAAATATTTTGAAAGCTCTGGGTCCCACTGCTGCCATGGGTTGAGTGTATGCCCACCTCTGGGGCCAGTCTGGGGCATTACAGTTCCAGATTGGCTGTAGATTGAGCCACCAGTATAGAGAAACTCTTAGTTTACCAATGAATATCCCAACCCCCATAAAACTACTCTTTCTTAGAAGGATCTCGAGAAATCCAAGCATCCTAGTTGAGAAAACAGACATAACATTGGTAGTACAAAGAACAGTGGTTCTCAACCTGTGGGTCCCCAGGTGCTTTGGCCTACAACTCCCAGAAATCTCAGCTAGTTTACCAGCTGTTAGGATTCCTGGTTATTGAAGGCCAAAAAATCTGGGTACCCACGGGTTGAGAACCACTGATCTAGAACTATGTTGCAAAGAAAAGGCAAACAAATCAGTGCAGGTGGGGTTTGCATCAAAGCCACAGATTGGCGCACAATGTTTTTTCTGCACACAATATTTTCACAAAAATGTCTTAAGTGAGAGGAAAACCCCATAATGAACAGATTTGCATAAAATCTCATAATGTTACACAGTAAGAAAACTAGAAATTATTTTAGTTTACCAGCTGTTAGGATTTTTGGGAGTTGAAGGCTAAAACATCCTGGGACCCACAGGTTGAGAATCACTGCTCTAGTTGCATATCAGGTACCCTTCCACACTATATTATTATAGTGCTACGATTTCACTTTAAACACTATGATTCCATCATGTGGAATCCTGGGATTGGCAGCTTAGTGTGTCAGCTGCAGTGCGTAGCTGTGTCATGCATATGTAATGAGAAACCTCTTGAGTCTATGGTGAAATAAGCAGTAAATCACAGGAGACATCCCCATACATTTTGTTATAACAATTTACGTATGTGTCTCTATCTCTTATAAGTGGTTGATTTAACCTCCAGTTTGCTAGTAAAACCTAATTATTGTGTCCTGAAATGATGCATGTCTAAAAAGTGTGTCGCCAACATGAATTGTTTGGAAAGCTCTGCTCTAAATTAAAGTGCTTAACAAGGTGTCTGGAGTTAAGTGCTTTTGAAATATGATCAAAGTGACTGTTGTTGTTCCAGCCTTTATAGGAGACACCCTTATTTAAGGGCAAGCACTTACAACCATGAGGCGGAGAGGTTTGATTGTTGGATGAGGACTCTGTGAAACTAAGGTTTGAATCCCTGCCCTGCTATGGAACATAGAGTAACTTTGGACAAGTCAGACTTTCTCAGCTTCAGTGGAAGAATAGGCAAACCTCTTCTGAATACATTCTACCAAGAACTGGAATACAGTACCAAGGCCTGAGAAAATCTCAGATCTAGCCCTTTGGATGTTGACCTCAAAGTCCACAAATCACTAATCTACACGTCTCCTAGAAGTCAAAATGAGAGAAAGTAAACTTAAAAAGCAAGAAATATCAGGGAAAGGATGAAAAGGAAGAGACCTAGGGCTTCTGGTGGATCTTGATTGGAAAAGGGTTCTAAAGAGGAGAGTGGTTACGAATCTGTCAATAAGATTAAAAGAAAATGTATACAAAGACATATGGAGAGGGTATACCACATCGGTTAAATTTCACCAGATGGATAGGAAGCAAAGTAACCTCTGCTGGAGATGTGGCAGGCATAAAGGGACAAATTTTCATTTATGGTGGGAATATCCCCAGCTGAAGAGGTTTTGGAATAATATATTTACGGAACTAGGTAACATTATAGGATTAAACATCACCCCAGATGCTAGGTTAGCATTACTAATGGATGCTACTAAGTTGAATTTAGAAATGGAAAAGGAAGAATTGGTGATTAATTTACTTACAGTGGGGAGACTTATAATTGCAAGGCATTGGAAGATAGTAAGCAATCTCACACTGGAAGCATGGTATGGGGAGGTATGGAATGTTGCCTGGAATGATAAACTATCAGTGGAAATGAGGGTGTACAGGGAGGAAACTAATAGATCAGATTTTGATTCATATTGGTCATTTTTTTAATTAAATATGTTTTAGAGAGTGAAATGGTAAAAATACAACTTTGTTGGTCAGGAATCTTGGATCTGACATTTGTTTAATGGTTGACTTATAAATTTTATGGTAAAAAAATGATACTTGTTCAGGCCTTAGTGGTGGGGTTATGTGTTTGTAAAATGTTCATTGTTTTTGAGTTTAGCTTGAAGAAAAGAAGGCTAAGGCCCCCATCTACACTGCCATATAAAGCAGTTTGAACTGAATTATAATGGTCAGTGGAGACTCATATAATGTAGATTAACTGCTTTGAGTCTGCACTGCCATATAATCCAGTTCAATGCATTCATTCTGGACTCTGAAACTGGATTGCATGGCAGTGTAGATGGGGCCTAGGAGGGGACATGATAGTCATGTTTAACTATTTGAAAGGATGTCACATTGAAGAGGGGGAAAAATTTGTTTTCTGCAAACCAGGACATGAAACAATGGACTCAAATTCCAGGAAGAGAAATTCTGCCTAAACTATAGGGAGAATTTCCTTTGTTCGTTGGTGGGATATGCTGCATCAGAGGGTGTGGGGTCTCCTTTCTCTGGAGGTCTTAAGCAGAAGCTGAATGGCTATCTGTCACGGTGCTTTGATTCTGTGTTCTTGCATAGCAAGGGGTTGGACTGCAATCAGGTGTATTATCATAAAGAGAGAATAAAGATGGTGCATGTGTATGGACAGAATAAGGGTTGACTTTACATCCTTAGTGGGTTGGACTCAAAGCTATTTGAGCAACAGACTACTTTTGTAACTAGGGGTCCTTCCACACAGCCATATAACCCAGAATATCAAGGCAGAAAATCCCACAGTATTTGCTTTGAACTGAATTATCTGAGTCCACACTGCCATATATTCCAGTTCAAGGCAGAAAATGTGGGATTTTATTCAGCTGTGTGGAAGGGGCCAAGGTTTGCTTTCCTGGGTTCCTTTGTAATTGCACACACATACACAGCAATCCGCATGGTTGGAAGACCCTTCTAAACAGTGTGGGCTTGTGTGTGGAGGGAGAGACTACAGTGAGATAGGTTAAATTTCCAAGCGTCATAAGACGTTGTAGTCCAGATGTGTTAGACCTCACCTTCCTCCCTCACAACACATCTTGAGGGCACAAGTTGAGAAAGCCGAACTTTTCAGTCTATGCAATGTCTCTGTAAGCAATGCCTCTGTAATGTAAATTGAATGAATATGTAATCCTAGACTTTGGCTATCACCAGCTCTAGGCAAGATGCAATAGATGGTAGCACATTGGCACATAAAATGCTTTCCAAGGTACATTAATGCTCTGCTTTGCTGCAGGCAATATAATAGGATATGCCCTGTGGTTATATCACATACAAATCATTAAAGGAGTCTCATGTTTCTGAAATACATTCTTCCGTAGATGATATTGGATCAATGTAACATTGTTGCCTCTGTCCCTGACTGAAAGCATATGGTACCATATTACGTAATTCCATTGATTTCTAATATAGGCTTCTGTATTCTAAATAAAACAACACTGTTGTTTCCCTCACAGTTTGTTTGTCAGTTCTTCGGCATTAACATCACAGTAAAGAAGGTGGGCTAGGACTTACACAACAAAGAGAGCAATCAAAAAGGTCCTATGCCTGCTTCAGAGCCTCCCAAACAGAGGTCTTTCAGGGAGCAGGTTGTAGCAGCAACTCATCTGTCATTAGGAGCTCTACATCAACGTTTCCCTATGTCACATTAATTGCTTTCTTGCTTCAACTGCACTGACACTACATCATGTACGTGCAGATGGGTGTTTGTGAAGTGGGTGTGTTCCCATGAACATTACAAATGGTATGTGGTGTGCAAGTTTGGGTGCCCAACCTGAACTGTTTGAAGAAAGCAGGGACTGGGGAACAGGATGATGAATTGTTTTAAATGCTCAACAGATAACACCGCTTCCTTTGATGAAGATGCACTCCCTACATGAGCTTGCCAGAAGCCTAAGGTCTCAGAGGAAGATTTTCTCTCGGCCCTATCAACATCACAGCCCTTTCAAGACTGCTTCCACTCTCTGGAACTCCCTTCTATGGGGGGCTAGGCTGGCCCTCTCCCTGCTTCCCTTTTGCTGGCAGGTGAAGGCATTCCTATCCAGGCAGGCTTTTAATATGAGCTTTTGGTTTAATGTAATAGTTTTTCAATCTGGTGTATGTGTATGTTTTTAAGTGTTTTTATACTGTTTAACCTGTTCTAACATTTACATTGTGAATGTTTTTCATTGCTTTGGGAGCTGCTTTGGGTTGACTGTACTATGGAAAAAAGATGTCATATAAATGTCATCAACCAATCAATAAAATGAAACTGATGGAATGTCACTCCATGTAATCTATATATATAAAAGAGTGATGGAATCCTGGCGACCGCCAAAACAACAAAACTAAACACCCAACAACCTCGAAAATTGACAACACAACCCAGCATCCACGCCTCTAGGTTGATACAACAAAACGAAAAGAAAAATAAAGTCCTAATTAGAGGGAGAGGAATAATTGTTTTTATCCAATTGCTGCCAGTTAGAAGGCTAAGCTCCGCCCACTTGGTCTCCTAGCAACCCACTCACCCAGGGGACAGGCAGAGTTAGGCCTCACTTAGGCCTCTTCCACACTGCCTATAAAATACAGATTATCTGATTTTAACTGTATTATATGGCAGTGTAGACTCAAGGCCCTTCCACACAGCTATATAACCCATTTATAATCTTATATTATCTGCTTTGCACTGGATTATCTGGACTCCACACCTTTACCCTTTTCCTTAACTACCACCAATTCCTCAATACTTTATTTCCCATACCACCATACTTCGCCACAGCAACGCGTGGCCGGGCACAGCTAGTCTTTTATATATAGTGATATGGGTGTTCATGTATGTTTCCGAAAGACTTCCTATTGGCTCCCACTTCCAGAGACCACTGCGGACCTGGATCAAATTTGGGACACAGACTCCCCATGACTCACTTTACATCCTGATAAGGTTTGGGGGATGATGGACTATGGACAATGGGATTTGCAGTACCTTCACCCACATCTGGAGACTACTGCGAAACCCATCAGCCATGGATCTGCACCAATTTCTACTGAATCCAATCGTAACATCCAAAAACAAACAATGCCTTTTTCAAATATCCCAGGCATTGCTGGGTACCCAAACTAGTTATTTTATTAAAATATTATAGAAATAATTTAAATACATTCAACCTTTAACACTCTGTATGGAACTCAAATAGCAACTTAAGACAGAGTAAGAATAAACAAGTAATCATAACGATGAAAAATAAAAGTCCAAAACATTGTTGTTGCTATAATAGAATTAGAAACTGTAGATGCATAAATAATAATTGATTTCTAATCACCATCCTTCTCCCTTGTTCTGAATACTATGGAGTTTTGGTTTACTCAGACATAAGAGATTCCTAGCTCGCATATTTTATATTAAGGGCAGAGGATCTCAGCGTACTCCTGATGTAGAGATTCACTGCAGAACTCAATCATGGAATAATGTTGGGACACAAGAGCCCTAGACAGGAGATGATAAGGGAGGGGTGCAAATTTGCCATTATATCCCCTCTCGATCTTGATTTTTCTCTCACACATTGATTTCAATGATCACAGGAATGCTTACACCATCTTGAAGCTGGCATACATCTATAGCAAGACCCTGGAGCTTCAATAGAGGACAAGGAGGATTACGTTTGAGAACTAGCTTGCCCCTGAAACAACCCATTTAGGGCTTTCTTCTGCATTGTATGTGTAGAAAGACTTGTAGAATAACAGTGTTAGGTATCCAATGTCTCAGAATATCTGAATTGTCCTTGTCCAAAAAGTGTTGATAGTAATGTAATAGTTAATATATTTGTTGCCATTTGGAAGGGCTTCAGTTACTCCAGCTGTATGATGGTAAAACTACTGTCATAAGATTTCCCTTCATTGCTATAGTAAAGGCCGTGGTGATGACTCTTTAGATCATGATTTATGCTCCGGAAAGCCTACCTGTCACAAGCTCACAAAATTAATATTTAAGCATTTCCTTTAGATGAGCAATGCACAACCACAAGAAAGACACAGCCTTGTATTGGTTTTACACCCTGAACATCATTAAAGGACTTGTACAATTTTTGACCGTATGTTATCATTCAAAGTTTTAATTGGTTTTTAAATTTTGGCACAATGTTAGCTATCATGTAGTTTGGATTACAAATTGCCATTAAAACAGGAATACTGGTACAATTGTTTTCTCAGTGCCAAAAGGATGTTGCAAGTATCTTAATCAATGTTTGTTTCGTATTCAAAATGGTTTGGCTCAGTGCTTGTTTATTCAGATGGCTCAAATTCATGCTAGACATTCTTATTAGTCATTGCTCATCTCTTCCAGATTGTTACTACATCTTTCCACCCCGAAACCAAAGAGAACCACTGTGAAACCTGCAAGCACTTCACATCTCAACAACAAAACACACATTAAGCACTAAAATAAGTATACTAGTGTAGCATGCCAGACTGCTTTGGGAGTGGTACATTTGTAAGAGCAAATATGATTTGGAGCAATTCATGTCCAGTAAAAACTACTGTAATTAGATATAACTATCAAAATCATTAGCAAATAGTATTAGAGTTAACTATTTCCTTCCTTCTGTGAGGTGCTACTTTCATATGTGTTTCACTAATACCCTTTGAACATGTTTTTCCAACAATTTCCCATTGCAATATTTGGATTGTTTCAAATTATTGTCTCCTCTTTGTTTCTTGTGACTGAACAGCTCACGTGAATTGTCTTCCCTCCCCTTGCCCCAAACTGCAGAAAATGGGTTGGGGATAACTTGGGCAACTTTTTTGCAAAACTAAACTTCAGTTCGCAAGGGCAGCAGGAACTGGAAAGATGGAATAAGCTTCTTTAGAAAACATGAAATGTGCTATTCTATATTGTTACTTCTTCTACGGGCTCATCTCTGCTGGTCCAAAGTGAAAAATGTGCAGCTATGCAGGAGAATTAACATGTCAATTGATGACATCCTGTGCAGAAGCATGACATCCCGTGCAGCAAAACAAAAACCCAAAGAAGGCCAAACCCATGTGGGCATGCAGGAAGGACTGACAGGTTTCTGGATGTATTCTTCCTTGGGCATCCTACCAAGCCAGTAAACAATAAAGACATTATTCTAATTCCATTTCTTCTGGCTGTTTTGAGAAGCACATAAACGTCTTCAATAGCCACATCATTACTGAAAATTCAGCCCATGTAATCTGTTTTAGACTTCTCTGGAATCTGGACTGTAAAACAGAGCAGACATTTGCTGGTAATGTCTGCAACATCTGCATGAATGGCTGCTTATGTATTTGTATTGTGTTCACTATATTTGCATATTTGTTCTGTTTATTTTAATATATGTATTTGTAGAAATGTGTTTTAATATATGTATTTTATATAATTTTATGATGATTATATGTTTTAGGTGTTGTAACCCATCTCGAGCCACATAGAAAAGCAAGTAAGAAATAAAATAATAATAATAATAATAATAATTCTGCAGCAGATTTGCCAGGTTTTTCCACTGATGTCTGATGCCAATTAGAAATGTTGTGACTTTTCCAAGAAAAACTATATCCTTAAATCTATTTCCTTGTATCCAACAATATGAATGGACCCAACAGCCACAAATTGGATATTGCCACTTTTTCTCTATCAAGGAAAACATTGTTATGATTTCCTAAATAATGACAATAATATAACTTGTCAACTCCCTTTACATCAGTTTTTTTTAGCTTTCATTTTGCTTGTTCAAATGTTTGGTAATTGTGTTGGCCTATGAATCTGCTAAGCAAACAATTAGTCACAATAAAAGCAGACTTTCTCACAACTGATTAAGGCAGTATTTTTAATGAGATGTGAAAGTAGTAATGTATAGCAAAAAAAAAATAAAAATGAAAGCCCTGTATTACTTGAGCAAGTTGTTTAAAATTTTGTTTATAGTACTATGGCTCTTTACTCAGAAATATGCCTCAATGGTTTCATTTGGATTAACACTCCAAGTACATAAGTATAGGATTGCAGTGATGAGATGCTTTGAGAGATGCAATTTTTATTGGACAATCATACAGCACTCTTAAGTACATTTTAGGGAGGAACTGAGTGAGGAACCCTTCAATTTGTATTTTTTCTTACCAGAAAACAATTAAGAAAGGAAAAACATCACCATTCTACTCACTTTCATCTGATTTCAAAAGCTAAACAGTTTAGTACTTGGGTGGGAAATTATGAAGAAATCTCAAAGATCCCCAGGTAGGGTTAGAAAATAATCCTTCCTGAAATGTATGGTAATTACTGGATTACACAAACCAATGTCCCTGTCACCTGTTGATATGCATATCATGCCAGATTTTAGCTTTAATATTTAAAGAGTTATCCAAATTGTTGGTTGTATTTTGAGGCTAATGTATCTCAATTTTGTATCTTCTTTAGAGTTTAGTCTGAGTCCTAGGTGGACTCACCAAACATGCAAGCCTCCATCCACAAAAGCTTCCTATTTTCCTATGCTCATAAATACAAGTGAAATTATTATTTATTTATTTACAGTATTTATATTCCGCCCTTCTCACCCCGAAGGGGACTCAGGGCGGATTACAATGAACACATATATGGCAAACATTCAATGCCAACAGACAAACAACATATATAGACAGACACAGAGGCATTTAACTTTTTTTTCCAGCTTCATGATTCCCGCCACAGGGGGAGCTGTTGCTTCACTGTCCACTAGTGGCTGTACTTCCTCATTCCTTTCCTCGTGTTTTGCTGGCAGTTTTATGATGTTGTAAATTAGTTAAATTAGCCTCCCGCATAAAGCGTACCTAAATTTCCCTACTTGACAGATGCAACTGTCTTTCGGGGCTGCATAGGTCAACAGCAAGCCGGGCTTTGAACTCATGACCTCTTGGTCAGTAGTGATTTATTGCAGCTGGTTACTAGCCAGCTGCACCACAGCCCAGCGCAGCTGGCATTGTTTCTTTTCCTTTATAGTACTACGAGGCCATTTGGGAGCAGCCTTAACATTTGGGTATAATTTGCCACCATAAATTCATAAAGCAAAGTCGGTAGTGGTTAGTTGGGTCCGCTGGTAAGAGAATTTGTGCCAGGTGAGTGTATGCTAAACTGAAAGGGCCAGGACAGAAACACGACTCACGAAGTTGAAGACAAGCCACAGAGATTTAATACAATTTGGCCAAAAGGGATGCAAGTACAAGCAAGATGATTCAAATGTAGAAGCATAACATATAGAGGAAAGCAAGACATCTTGTACAGTTTGAAAACTATTCAAACCTCCCACTCCCAGCCCTGATTGGTTAAAAGAGGGGCCTATCAGGATCCGCACCCTGATTGGCTGGGAACTCTGCTGATGTAGCCACTTCCAGGCAGGGATTTCCTTTGGCGGGGAAATGATGGCTGGGGACTGTCTGGGCGAAGGATCAATCAGCTGGAGTGACATTCCCCTGGGAAGATGTGAAATCCAAAACAACAATGTCAAGGAAATGTTAATGAGCTTTTAATTGGCTGAACTGTCCATTTCCATGTTGAACAAAGATAGGAACTTCAGGGACAAAGCTGTAAGACTCCTCAAACAAAGATGATGATCCTGGGCCATCAGGGGCTCAGTTGTTGAATAAAAGAGTTAATGAATGCATATGTTGAAATCTCTGTTTCTGCGGGCAGCAATCTCTCAGCCTTGGGTGAACCATACACTTATACAGTCTCGGACTAATTGGGCTAGCACAAGAAGTCACCTATCTTTACATATATATAAACAACAGACCCGGTGACCACCTGGCTTGGGATATCACCAGAGGGGTTTGTCTAGCATTTCTGTTCCCAGGGGATTATCTTGGCAAGGTCACAGAGAGTTGACTGTGACTGGCTACAGCTTGATACATTTTATAAGGCAGTTTATATATTTTATATAGGAAATAGATAGTCTATAGTCAAAATATGCAATTTACACAGAAAATTATGAAAAACAGATACAATTTATTAAAGGGTTAGATATGATAGAGTCTTTAGGGGGCAGAAGCTGCTGCTGCTTTACGACTGATCTCCCGGTGTCTCGAACTCGCAAAAGTTCTGAAAAGGTTTAAAAAGGGGGAAAAAAATCATATATTTATTTCTGAGCCCTAGGTGAACTACAAATCTTTCAGGGGGAGAGGGTTACTATCCCAGGAGGACACGTGAAGAGACTTTATGGTGGCAAGGGACCTTTTTAGTAAGTTTTACAGGCAACATGGGGGGCATTGGGGTGGCTTCATGCCATCCTGATTTCAATCAGGATGGAAAGCTCAGTGTTTGGGTGGGTGGGTGGGTGGGTGGAGACAGGAACCTGCAGCGATGCAGGTTATTTTAACCCACTTTGGTGTGAGATTTAGGTCTGTGTGGAAGCACCCTCAGACAGCCTATTTAAAAGTTACACTTCTTGACAATTTCTCCATAAAAGGAAGCTGGCTGGTAAGCTGATGAGACAGGACTCGGTGTAATTTTCCAACTGACAGCTTGAGCTTCCTTCTTGCAAAATAATTTTACCAGGCATCTCACCTTTTTCATAATTTTCTGGATTCTGCACCTCTCCTTCAGGCCATGTTATATGAATTGCGCTCAAAACAGTTTTTCTGAGCTGTCTCCTTGCAAAAATGTTCCTGGACCTCAGTGGCAACTTGTTTCTATTAAGGCTTCTGGAACAGGGCCAAGAACAAATCGGGGTAGATCTAATTTTCTGTTTCTAACTATCTTCTAGTCTTGCCTTGAGTCCTGGGGCTCTCTCTTTATAGCTGCTATTCTTAGTTTTGTTGGAACCTTCCAAAAATAATAAGTTCTGATAGTCAGTAGCTTGTAATGAACATGTAAAACAACTCTACGGTGAGTATTTACTACATTGTTTCTTATAAAGTACCATATATTATTTTTCTTCACTTGCACTCATTTTTAACAAAAAGGGAAAGACAAGGAATATCTAGAAATCGGATGTTGTTTTTTGCCAACTTGATAAATTCATCAGCAATATATGTACAGGTTTTGCTTACCAGTATTGATAAAAACAATTCATGTATATGACCTGAAAAGCACCAATGTTGTCTTGCAAGTTGGTCTTTCAGAAATTGAGTCAATCTCTTAGTTTCAATTCTAAATGTATTGATTCTTATTTATAGGATGTATGTTTAGATCAGGGCTACTCAAAATGGTAGCAGTTTCTTAATTATATGGATTCATATGGAATAATCAGAGATTCAGAGGAACAAGGGAGTTTCTGCCTCAGGCCAATATGCTATCATACTGGTGCCCAGGCTAAATGGCAGTGTGGACTCAGATAACTCAATTCAAAGCAGATATTGTGGGATTTTCTGCCTTGATATTTTGGGTTATATGGCTATGTGGGAGGGCCCCCAGATGAACTGGCCTATTTTCTCTACTTGATGCGCATTTCTAGCAGAGCCCAAGACTTTTCTTAAGACATTCAGTACCCTAAAATTGTGTTATTTATTTATCTATTTACATGTTTGCTGAAAATGTATGCCCTACTTTTTTTATCATAATACAAGAACAATGGTCATTTCCCCATTGTATCTTGGTAGCCTTCTGAGAAAACGCAAAACAGCATGCACACAGTTTATCACAATTTTTCTGCACAAGAACCTGGTGAATTGAGCTAGAATACAACAATAGGTTCAAAGATACCCATTCAGTTAAGGAGCCCCCAGTGGCGCAGTGGGTTAAACCCTTGTGCTGGCAGGATTGATGACTTGAAGGATGAGTTACTGACCTAAAGGTTGCCAGTTGGAATCCAACCCACTGAGAGCGCAGATGAGCTCTCTCTATCAGCTCCAGCTCCATGCGGGGTGGTTAAAACACCAAAACATGCGGGTGTCCTGGGTAATGTCCTTGCAGACGGCCAATCCTCTCACACCAGAAGCGACTTACAGTTTCTCAAGTCATTCCTGACATTAAAAAAATCCGTTTTAGGCATAATGGTCAGCAGCTTTGGGGCATTACTAAAAGGCAACATGTTGTTAGATATCTGTATATTACTGCTGCATTTTTAGTTAGCAAGAGGAAATTGTGAGGTTTTGAGTAAGTGGTGTAAAAACAGTTTGGGCCTACTGCACTTTAATACAGTAGAGTCTCACTTATCCAAGCTTCACTTATCCAAGCTTCAGGATTATCCAAGCCATTTTTGTAGTCAATGTTTTCAAAATATCGTGATATTTTGGTGCTAAATTTGTAAATACAGTAATTACAACATAACATTACTGCGTATTGAACTACTTTGTCTGTCAAATTTGTTGTATAACATGATGTTTTGGTGCTTAATTTGTAAAATCATAATCTAATTTGATGTTTAATAGGCTTTTCCTTAATCCCTCCTTATTATCCAAGATATTCGTTTATCCAAGCTTCTGCCAGCCCGTTTAGCTTGGATAAGTGAGACTCTACTGTATATAGAAAGAGGCATCATTTGCTGCATTGCCTGAGGTGAAAAGGGATTCATCGCCAAACTGCATGGCTGTGCAGGGATTCAAGCTCCCTATCTGATTCATCATATTGGCTCTCTTCCACGTTTCCTTTACCCATGACACTGTGTACTGCCAGCCCATCTCCTCAAGGAAAGTCCCAAAGAGGCCTCTAAGAACCCTGTCACGCAGCCATATAACCCAGAATATCAATCCACAATGTTTGCTTTGAACTGAGTTATCTGAGTCCACACTGCCATAAAATCCAGTTCAATGTGGATTTTATACAGCTGTGTGGAAGAGGCCTGAGGCTGCCACAAATCACCACCTGCAGTGGGTTGGTGGAAGGAGGATGAGGAAGGACTGCAGTCCCAAGCATGGACCCAGGGGGATGGCAATCCGAGTCTAGTTCTGCATTGTGCAGTATGAAGGAAAGAGGGAGCCTAGGTTATATGGAAAAGGAACACTTTATCCTCCAAGGCACCTCTCCCAGAGTTTCTGATTTGGGTTAGACAGGTGCAAGTCTATTGCCAGAAACATGACTATATCAAAGTTAATTGGGATTATTTTGCTCCATAGTGATGCTGACAAAACTGGACTATGCTCTTTCAGTCTTTCTATTTGAGTTGTATGCTTTTGAATACAACTGCAGTACTGCAAACCATCCTAGAAACATCCTTTCAAATATTTAAACATCACTATTATGTCTCTTCTCAGCCATCAAATAAGGCTGAGAAGGGACGTGACAACCATGTATAAATATTTGAAAGGGTGTCATTTTGAGGAGGAGGCAAGTCTGATTTCTGCTGCTTTGGCAACTTTTACCACTTCATCACGTAACTTAAATTCCACTGAGTTCTACACTTAAAATCTGATAATCCACTGGATTCACCATATTAGTTTTGGTGAAAGTGTAGAATATAGCAGTTTTTGAGTCTTTTAAACATTGAGGGCAGCATTTTTTTCCTAACATATCAGGAAGAGGTGAGGAAATTGATTTTTCTCAAAACTCTGGATGTTTTGCCAAATTTCTAATGAAGTAGCACTCATTGCTCTCAGGTTGGAATCACCCAATTTGTGGGAGGAGAAACTGGGAGAAGAAGTTAAAATAAACTTTTTTGGGTTGCTGTATGTTTTCCGGGCTGTATGGCCATGTTCCAGAAGTATTCTCTCCTGACGTTTCGCCCACATCTATGGCAGGCATCCTTAGAGGTTGTGAGGTATGGAGAAACTAAGCAAGGAAGGTTTATATATCTGTGGAAAGTCCAGGGTGAGAGAAGAACTCTTTGTCAGTTGGAGGCCAGTGTGAATGTAGTTGATCACCATAATTTGCATTGAATAGCTTCATCTCCTGGCTTCTTCCTGCCTGGGAGCATCCTTTGTTCAGAGTCGTTAGCTGCCCCTGGTTCCCATGTCTGGAACTCCTCTGTTTTCAGAGTGTTGCTTCTTCTTTATGGTTCTGATTGTAAACTTTTTTGGGCAATTTACGCCATTTCCTTTTGCTCCCCAAACAGGAAGGTTTGATCATAACGCTTCTACTTTACAAAAAATAAAATAGCCTTTTAGGGTACCTTTTTTCCTTCCTTCCATGATTTGTCTGTGACCTGCGTTGGGAGGGCCAGTGCAATTGCCTTTCCAAAGGGTTTCCCTCCCTCCGTCCCTTCTCTCTTTCTCGCTCCCTGCTGTTGGGAATTGTGGGAGTTGAAGTACCACAAAGCACTGAGCGGGATGGTGGGCAGGGCCAAATGTCTGCATTGAAAGAATACGCAAGACCACCGAGTGCACTGATAAAGTAAAGCAGTGTGATTAAAAGGTAGGGAAAAACTCAATTTTATTATAAAATGGAGTTAGACTGAACTCTCTTCTTCTGAACACTTCCCAGTGTAATCTGATGAAGTCCTAGGACATGGAGCAATGGGTTCAAACTACAGGAGTTTCCACCTAAACATTAGGAAGAACTTCCAAGATGGTAAGAGCTGTTCGATAGTGGAATATATTGCCTCAGAGTGTGGTGGAAGCTCCGTCCTTGCAAACTTTTAAACAGAAGCTGGATGGCCATCTGTCAGGGGTGCTTTGATTGTGCGTTCCTACCTGATGGGGATTGGACTGAGACCCCTTCCACACAGTTGAATAAAATCCCACATTTTTTGCTTAGAACTGGAATATATGGCAGTGTGGACTCAGATAACCCAGTTCAAAGCAGATATTGTGGGATTTTCTGCCTTGATATTCTGGGTTATATGGTTGTATGGAAGGGCTCTGAGCTACTATACTTGGTATATCTGCTTATCTCAAAGCCTTCAGGCACAAAACAATAATCTAACATGAGCAGCTGCCCTGAAAAAACATGGTCATCTGGGCTGAAGTGACATGGCTCCTATACATGTCAACAGAAATTGGGAAGTCTGTCCATTTTGGGGTTTTTTGTTATGTTTTGTTTGTTTGTTTGTTTTTAAAAAACTTTAACACTCTTTCCCTTCTGCATACAAAATTGTTTTTAAATTTGGAGGAATTCTTATTTAAACAAACACATGGTAACACAATTCTCCACCAACTCAGCTGCTGGATTTCCTCCCTTTGAGACTCTGTTGAAGACAGATGGCTATCTTTTAACTCATTACATATTAAGTCTGAAGACAACTTGTATGAACCAATCTGTAATAGTCGTAACTGTATCTCAATTAAATCTTGGCCCTCCATCATAACAGAAGAGGACCACTTGATGGCACACTGTGACCAGTACGTGAGATATTTTGCTGATATTGTAGTACTTTTCATATCTGCTCTGATTTTTCAAGGTTACTTCCTATGGATGTTCAGTTGGCATTGCCTATCCAGTGCTCCACTTCCAATGAATGGATCTTACCAAATTTTGTTGGGAGTGTGAGGAAAATGCAAAGCTTGCCATGGGCTCTTTCTAAGCGTCTCCATCAGAGAGAAATGTAAGATACTACACTTAGGCAAAAAAAAAAAAAATTGAAATGCACAGGTACAGGATGGGTGATGTCTGGCTCGAGAACAGTCCATGTGAAAGAGATCTTGGAGTTTTCATGGACAACAAGTTAAACATGAGCCAACAGTGTGATGCAGCAGCTAAAAAGCCAATGGGATTTTGGGCTGCATCAAAAGGTGTCTAGACTGAGAGAAGTCATGGTGGCTCCCTATTCTGCTTTGGTTAGACCTCATCTGGAAAACTGTGTCCCTTTCTGGGCATTACAGTATAAGAAAGATATTGACGAGCTGGAAGGTGACCAGAGGAGAGCAACTAAAATAATCAAGGGTCTGGAGACCATGAATTCCTCTGAGGAGTGTCTTGAAGAACTGGGTCTGTTTAATCTGCAGAAGAGAAGGTTGATAGGAGACATGATAACCGTGTATAAATATTTGAAAGGCTGACATAAGGAAGAGGAAGCAGGCTTGTTTTCTGCTGCCCTGGAAACTAGAACTTGGAGCAATGGGTTCAAATTACAGGATAAGAGATTCCACTTGAACATTAGGAAGATCTTCCTGATGGTAAGAGTTGTTCAACAGTGGAACTCTCTGCCTCGGAATGTGGTGGAAGCTCCTTCTTTGGATGGCCATCTGTCGGGGGTATGTTGATTGTGTTTTTTCTGCATGGCAGGGGGTTAGACCGGATGGCCCATGTGGTCTCTTCCAAATCTATGATTCTGATTCTATGATCAAATTGTCCATAAAGGGACAGTTGAGTTTGTGGAGACTGTGAATGCCCCTGAGGAGAAGTGTGTGACTTTTTTTTTTTTTGCGGGGAAGCCCTACAAGCCCTGTTTTGTTTTGTTTTAAAGAAAGACAACCTCACTGTATACCACCACTGTTGGGAAAACTAGGCACAGATCTGCAAGCTGTAGCATTCTGTATCTCACAGGATCTTGCAGCATGTATGACAGAGGGGAGAAAGCTTGTAGCCAAAACAGAGGCTAACGTTTTGGCTGTACAGCACGTCTCTTGTCCCTTTCAGTAGTAAAGCCAGGCCTGACAAAGAGTCTGCTGTCAAACCAGAGGGACTAGTTGAGGTGGAAAGCCTGTGACCCAGTTCCTCCTTTGGGGAAAGCCAGGCCTTTGTTGGGGAAACGGGACAGTGACACTGACGGCTCAACAATGGGAGCAACGCTTGAAGTCCCCTTGGGAGGAGGGTGTACATCCAAGGAACTTTAATACAGCACTATCACCATAACAATAATAACAATGTGGGTGGGAGCTGAGCTGGAAACATGTCAACCGGGGCATGTTAAATTAACCAAGGGCCAGTGGAGATCAACATGCAATGTCAGGGAAAAACACTTGAAGTATCCGGACCCTGACAAGAGCATTTTAAAAAATTGCTTTAAAAAATTGTCATTAGATTGCATGGTTGTTAGCTGCTTTGATCTATTTATATTTTATTTTATTTATATCCTGTCTTTCTCCTGTAGGGAGAAAGACAGGATATAAATAAAGTTAATAATAATTACTATTATTCTCATTATTCGTTTGGAACAGGATAGGCAGTTCCCTTTTCCAGGGTGGCCATTAAGTGGGAGCACCACCCTGGTAGCAGCACTCCTTGATCCGACGCTATTGATGAATCACTACTAATTGCCTTCACTTATAGATATTGACTACTCAGACAACTATGAAAAATGATAAGCCCCGCCTGCAGACTTACCATTTAAAAGGTCCTAGCATTTCTTAAAATGGAATTTCATCATCATCATTATCATCACCATCATCATCATCTCTTCCTAAAACACACAGTTTCCTTTATAAACATCTCTCAAAATTGGGAATGTTGTAGAATTGTAGGTGTATATCTTTGTTGATACTGAAATTAGGATGCATCTTATAGCGGTTTATAATTGAAGAAATATGGTATCATCATCATTATTATTAGTAGTAGTAGTATTAGCTTTCCATTCTTAAACACCCTTTTCCCCCTTTGTAAACATCTCTAGAAATTGAATGTGTTGTAAAATCGTAGGTGTATCTTATGTATTTTTGGTGGTTCTGCTAAAATTAGGTTGTGTCTTACAATCGATGGTGACTTACATTTAAAAATATATGGTATTATTATTAGTATTATTATTATTAGTTTTGGAAGACGGGTATTTTGAAATATTTGACTTTAAGGCAGCTCTAGCCCCAGCCTCCAGCCTTCAGCCTTAAAGAGGACCCTTACACCTAATCCGTTTTATGGATTTTAACTATTACAGTGTTCCCTCACTTATCACTTGGGTTACGTTCCAGGACTACCCACAATAAGTTAAAATCTGTGAAGTAGGGACGCTATATTTATTTTAATATTTATATATTATTTTAGTAGTTATACACTATTTTAAGTCTTTTTCAACCAATCATGTGTTGATAAATCGCCTCCTTCTCCTCCCGTTTCCACTTGGGCTCCTTTTCTCTCCCTTCGGCTTCTCCTTCCTTCCTTCCTTAGGCTGTAAATTGTAATTTTTTATGAATTATAATATTCTTTTAGAGCTTATTGAAAAACCGCGAAACAGCAAATCCCCAAAAAGCAAACCACAAAGTAGTAAGGGAACACTGTACTTTTTAAAACACCACCAGTGTTCAATTCTGCTTTAATACTTTTAACATAAGCCACTTTGAGTCCTTTGTGGAAAGAAAAATGAGGGGTATAAACATAATAATGATGATTAGGATTGTTTTTAATAATAATTAATGATAATGTTATATTACCATTAATAGTTATGATTATAACTATTACTGCTGATTATGCATACTTATTAATGATGTTATTATCAATAATAATACTGATAATTATTATTATGAATAACAATAATGATTATTACACTAACACAATTTGAAAAAATGTTCTTTTCCTGGTTTGAAAGTGTTTCTTGTTTAATTGTGTGGTACAGTAGAGTCTCACTTATCCAAGCCTCTGGATTATCCAAGCTATTTTTGTAGTCAATGTTTTCAATATTTCATGATATTTTGGTGCTAAATTTGTAAATATGGTAATTACAACATAACATTACTGCGTATTGAACTACATTTTCTGTCAAATTTGTTGTATAACATGATGTTTTGGTGCTTAATTTGTAAAATCATGACCTAATTTGATGTTTAATAGGCTTTTCCTTAATCCTTATTATCCAAGATATTCGCTTATCCAAGCTTCTGCCAGCCCGTTTAGCTTGGATAAGTGAGACTCTACTGTACTTACTTTGAAAGCAGTCGTTGTACTCCAGCAACTTTGCTTTTGTGGCTACCATCTTTAACCTTTCCAATGGGCCGTTTTTAATCTTTTGTGAAGACTGTAATAAACTCTTTTCCCATGTTTTTATGACAGAACCAATTAGGAAATGACTTTTATAACCCAGGAACAAAAATCGTGTTAGATAGTGTTATTAATAATAATGTTATTGTTATTATCATGAATGAGTATGGGTATGATAATGATTACTAATGATTACTAATTATAATTGTATTATTAATAATTATATTGGTAATAGGTATATTATTATTAATAATAATATTTAGTAATGCCATTATCAATAATAATATTGCCAATAAGTATGATTAGTAATAACAAATCCTCACCCTAAACCAGTGCCTGTCATCTGTAATGAGCTGGATGAGGGCAAACAAATTGCAACTTAATCCAGACAAGACAAAGGTACTGCTGGTCATTCAGAAGGCAGACCAGGGAATAGGGATCCAGCTTGTGTTGGATGGGATTACACTCCCCCTGAAGACACAGGTCCACAGTTTGGTGGTCCCAGTGCTGAACTTCGAGGCCCAGGTGTTAGCAGTGGCTGGGAGGGCCTTTTTGCACAATTAAAGCGTGTGCACCAACTGCGCCCATTCCTTGAGAAGCCAGATCTGGCCACGGTGGTACATGCCTTAGTTGCATCCTGTCTGGATTACTGTAATGCACTCTATGTTGGGCTGCCTCTGAAGAGTGCTTGGAAACTTCAACTGGTCCAAAGAGCTGCAGCCAGGTTGCTAAGTGGTGCTGGATTCAGGGAGCGGACAACCTCCCTGTTGCAGAAGCTCCACTGGCTGCCAGTATGTTTCTGGGTACAATTCAAAGTGCTGGTTATGACCTTTAAAGCTCCAGACAGTTCAGGTCCCGGCTATTTGGCCGACTGCATCCCCTGGTACAAACCTGCCTGGGCCCTGAGATCTTCAGGAGAGGCCCTTCTCTCGGTCCTACCTCCATCTCAGGCTTGGTTGGTGGGAACGAGAGAGCGGGCCTTCTTTCTCAGTGGTTTCTGGTGGCAGGGTTTCAAACATGAAGGTGCTTAAGATCTAATCAGGGGGTGCTGTGGTTTTTAACTTTGAATATGTTTTTGATGGATTTTAACTGTGGATGTTTTAGTGCTGTTTGTGTTTAATTCAGTATAAACCTTGGTAGATTTTACATTTCTACCCCATGCTAAGCCACTTTGAGTCCCCTTTGGGGGATGAAGTGGGGTAGAAATACATATAATAATAAAATTATTATTATTATTATTGGTTCTTATTAATAATGTTATCATCAATACTAATATTGACAAAAAGTATTGTTATAAGTACAGTAGAGTCTCACTTATCCAACATTCTGGATTATCCAACGCATTTTTGTAGTCAATGTTTTCAATGCATTGTGATATTTTGGTGCTAAATTCGTAAATACAGTAATTACTACATAGCATTAATGTGTAATGAACTACTTTTTCTGTCAAATTTGTTGTATAACATGATGTTTTGATGCTTAATTTGTAAAATCATAACCTACTTTGATGTTTAATAGGCTTTTTCTTAATCTCTCCTTGTTATCCAACATATTCGCTTATCCAACGTTCAACTTGTACGCAGAACACATCATGCGACATGCGGGGCTTGACAAATCCAAGCCTGGAGTTAAAATTGCTGGAAGAAACATTAACAACCTTAGATATGCAGAAGATACCACTCTGATGGCTGAAAGTGAGGAGGAGCTGAGGAGCCTTATCACCAAGGTGAAAGAAGAAAGTGCAAACACCGGGCTGCAGTTAAACATCAAGAAAACCAAGATTATGGCAACCAGACTGATTGATAACTGGCAAATAGAGGGACAAAACGTGGAGGCAGTGACAGACTTTATATTTCTAGGTGCGAAGATCACTGCAGATGAAGACTGCAGCCAGGAAATCAGAAGACATTTACTTCTTTGGAGGAGAGCAATGGCCAACCTTGACAAAATAGTGAAAAGCAGAGACATCGCACTGGCAACGAAGGTCCGCATAGTTAAAGCAATGGTATTCCCCATAGTAACCTATGGATGCGAGAGCTGGACCATAAGGAAGGCTGAGCGAAGGAAGATAGACACTTTTGAACTTTGGTGCTGGAGGAAAATCCTTGGACCGCAAGAAGATCCAACCAGTCCATCCTCCAGGAAATAAATGCCCGGCTGCTCATTGGAGGGAAGGATATTAGAGGCAAACATGAAGTATTTTGGCCACATCATGAGAAGACAGGAAAGCTTGGAGAAGAGAATGATGCTGGGGAAAATGGAAGGAAAAACAAAGAGAGGCTTGCCCATCCAGGGCAAGATGGACGGACGGTATCCTTGAAGTGACTGGCTTGACCTTGAAAGAACTGGGGGCGCTGAGAGGAAGCTCTGGCCTGGGCTGGTCCATGAGGCCACAGAGTCAGAAGCGACTGAACGAATAATCTACAACAAATATAGTAATACTAATATATTAAATATAATTACGACTGATGATATATAATAATATATAATGACACACTGTTTTATTATGGTAGATCTGTATGTCTGAACCTGTAATGTTTTTGATTGTGAGCCGCTTTGAGTCTCTGTATGCAGAGATACATACAGAGGGAGCCCCGGTGGTGAAGTGTGTTAAAGCACTGAGCTGCTGAACTTGCAGACCGAAAGGTTGCAGGTTCAAATCCCGGGAGCGGAATGAGCGCCCCCTGTTAGCTCCAGCTTCTGCCAACCTAGCAGTTCGAAAACATGCAAATGTGAGTAGATCAATAGGTACCACTCCAGGGGGAAGGTAACAGCGCTCCATGCAGTCATGCCGGCCACATGACCTTGGAGGTGTCTACGGACAACGCTGGCTCTTCGGCTTAGAAATGGAGATGAGCACCAAACCCCAGAGTCAAACATGGCTGGACTTAACCTCTGGGGAAACGTTTACCTTTACCTATTATGCAGAGATAAAGTGGGATATAAATACATAAACAAGCAAACAAATAAACAACGTGGCCTTGAATTATTGACAAACTGGACGGCACTCTAAGGGCCCTTCCACACTGCCATATAACCCAGAAGATCAAGGCAGGAAATCCTACGATCTCTGATTTTTAGTGGGTTATCGGAATCCACACTCCCATATATTCCAGTTCAAAGCAGATATTGTGGGATTTTCTGCTTTGATATTCTGGGTTATAGGGCAGTGTGGAAGGGCCTTTCGGGGTGGAGATAGAGAGGGGTAAAAATGCAGTGAATAATAAATAAATGAATAAATAAAGTGATTGGGGTTGTTGTATGTCTTTTGGGCTGTGTGTCCATGTTCCAGAAGTATTTATTCTCTCCTGACGTTTCGCCCACATCTATGGCAGGCATCCTCAGAGGTTGCGAGGTAAATATTATTATTTGTATTATTATTCTCAATGACAATGAGGATAAGAATAGAACCCTAGAGTGGGAAGGGACCCCCGAGGGCCATCCATTCGGATCCCTCCTGGCCATGCCTCCAGCACGGTGGGCATCGAGGGCCGGGAGGCCAAGGGGAACTGGGGCCGGGCCGGATGCCCACCGGGGCGGTTCCCTTCTTCCTCCTCCTCCTCCTCCTCCTCCTCCTGGGGCAGCCCCGCCCCTCTCTCGCTCTCTCTCCTTCCCTCCTCCCTCCTCTGCCAGGTCAGCGCCGGCTTCGCCTTGCCCACCGCGCTTGCCTGGCTGGCACTCTCCGCCGCGCCGCCGCTCCTTCCTCCCTCCCTCCCTCCCTCCCCGCAGCGGCGCCAAGATGGCGGGATCGGTGGCCGAGCGGGACGCGGCGGTGTCGGTGAGCGAGCGGGGCCTTTCCCGCGGAATCGAGTGCCAGGAGAGGCGGGGAGGGAGCGAGGCAAGGGGCCGGGGCTGGCTCTCCTGGGCCTGGGATGGGGACCTGTTGGCGGCGGCACGCAAGCCCTGCAGAGGCTGCCTGGCGACAGGGCAGGGCTGCACCAGGCACCCTGCGTTGCCTCCTGCCCGCCTCTCGGGGATTGGGAAGGGACTCCCTTTGTCTGGCTGGCGGAGGGGTGGAGGGGAGGGGGATGTCGCCAAAGAGGGCTCCCCTCCCCTCCCCCCTTTTGCCCCCTCCCTCCCTCCATCCCCATCCTCTTCTCCCCCTGATGGTCTGTTTTGTCTCCAGAAACTCGAGGACGGGCACCTCAACAACTCCCTGGGATCGCCTGTCCAAGCCGAAGTGTACTTCCCAAGGCTGGTGAGGAAGGGCTTGCTTGCCCTCTGCTCCTTTCCCTTCTCTTGTATGAATTGAACCCCTTCCCTTCAAAGGCTCATTGAATGTCCTAACCCTTGCCCTCCTTCCCCCTCCAGACCGTCCCCTTCTGCGGGCACATCAAAGGCGGCATGCGGCCGGGCAAGAAGATCCTGGTCATGGGCATTGTGGATCTCAACCCTGAGAGGTAAAAACATGCTCCGCTCGCTTCCCACGGCCAGCACCCTCCACCCCCACCCTCCCCTTTTACAGTGGTGCCCACAGTTCCCACGGAAATAATCTGCCTCCCAAGCAGGCTTTGCTCTCAAAGGCGGCTATTTTTCGCTGGCAGGTACTAAATATAGAATGCTTTGGACCCAAACAGAGAAAAGCCCAGGCCCGTCTTTCCCAGCATCCCTATTGCGCACATGACGTCTTTTACACATTGGTGGGAGGGATGAGAGGGGAAACGTGTAGCATGACAAGTGATGGAGAGAGAGATGGAGGAAGGTGGCACGCAAGGGGCCCACAGGTCCTGCTGGTATTGCCAGCAGAGAGGCAGGTCTTGGCACAACCCGTAGAATCCGAGGCTGCTCTGTTTTGTCTCTGGTGAATGAGAGCAACGGGTTCCCCTTTGCAGTTTTGACATCAGGCTCACCTGTGGAGACACGGAGGATCCACCAGCCGACATCGCGATTGAGCTGAAAGCCATCTTCTCAGACAGACAGTTCCTCAGGAATGCCTGCGTCTCCGGCGAATGGGGAGAAGAACAGTCGTCCCTTCCGTACTTTCCTTTTATCCCTGACCAGCCCTTTCGGGTGAGTACCAAGACTCATCTATATACTCCTTTAACTGCCCATTATTATTATTACTGCTATTATTATTGTAGTCTAGTGTCAAGATCCAGGGAAGTCATGCTCCCCCTCTACTCTGCCTTGGTCAGACCACACCTGGAATCATACTGTGCCCAATTCTGAGCACCGCAATTGAAGGGAAATGTTGACAAGCTGGAAAGTGTCCAGAGGAGGGCAACTAAAATGATCAAGGGTCTGGAGAACAAGCCCTATGAGGAGCAGCTTAAAGAACTGGGCATGTTTAGCCTGCAGAAGAGAAGGCTGAGAGGAGACATGATAGCCATGTACAAATATGTGAGGGGAAGTCATAGGGCGGAGGAAGCAAGCTTGGTTTCTGCTGCCCTGGAGACTAGGACACAGAACAATGGCTTCAAACTACATGAAAGGAGATTCCACCTGAATATCAGGAAGAACTTCCTCTCTGTGAGAGCTGTTCAGCAGTGGAACTCTCTGCTCCAGAGTGTGGTGGATGCTCCTTCTTTGGAGGCTTTTAAACAGAGACCGGATGGCCATCTGTCAGGGGTGCTTTGAATGTGATTTTCCTGCTTCTTGGAAGAAAGAGGTTGTAATGGATGGCCCACGAGGTCTCTTCCAACTCTAGGATTCTATGATTCTGTGATTATTATTATCATCATCACTGCTATTGCTATTGGGCTCGGGCTGTGGTGCAGGCTGGAGAGCAGCTGCAATGAATCACTGCAATCAATCACTCTGACCAGGAGGTCATGAGTTGGAGGACCGCTTGGAGCCTATGTTTGTTTGTCTTTGTTCTATGTTAAAAGGCATTGAATGTTTGCCTATAGGTGTAATGTGATCCGCCCTGAGTCCCCTTCGGGGTGAGAAGGGCGGAATATAAATGCTGTAAATAAAAAAAGTAAATAAATATTGCTGCTGCTATTGCTGAACTATCACACAGCCCTGCTCCCTCTTCCTTGACACCCTTTCACATATTTATACAGGGCTATAATGTCTCTTCTCAATCTTCTCTGCTGCAGGCTAAACATGCTCAGCTCTTTAAGATGCTCCTCATGGGTATTTATGGTCTCCAGACCTTTGATCATTTTACTTGCCCTCCTCTGGACACCTTCCAGCTTGTCAATATCTATCTTAAATTGTGCTGCCTGGAATTGGACATAGTATTCCAGGTAAAGAGGTCTGACCAAATCAGAATAGAGAGGCACCATGATTTCCCTCGATCTAGATGCTATACTCCTTTTGATGGCATATGTTCTGGATCTCAAAAACTAGAGCCAATAGGAGGAAACACACAAATTTTTGGAATCTGTAGGTCAAATACTGTATAACCAGGGCTAACAGTTGATGCACCAAAATGTGTGTTGGTGTTTATTATTCACGTGTATATTGGAGGGAACATCAAGCTATAAGCATCTCTGCCCCATTTGAATGCCTAAGCAATGCACCTTTATTAATTTTAAATCTAAATACAGATATGTGATATTCTGCATATATATGTGCCAGATGTTCTTGTGTTGTTGGATTCTGAGAACTCTAAAAATATATACAGATGGTAATATTTAGCAGCAAATTAAACCAAAAGCCACAAGAAATATCGAATCATAGAATAAGAGTTGGAAGAGACCACATGGGCCATCTAGTCCAACCCCCTTCCATGCAGGAAAAACACAAAATGTCCCCAACAGATGGTCATCCAGCCTCTGTCTCAGAGTTTCCAAGGAAGGAGCTTCCGCCAGATTCTGAGGCAGAGAGTTCCACTGCTGAACAGCTCATACGGTCAGGAAGTTCTTCCTAATGTTATGATGGAATCTCCTCTCCTGTAATTTGAATATGCCTCTGGTTACCACAGAATTTGTACAGTCATTGTCTCTGTTAATTTTTTTTGTGTGGATCAAATGTGTCTCGATGTGCCTTTGTAGACAGTGGAGATTATATTCATGTATCTCATTCCATCCCTAAGGGGCACTGGAGTAACAAATAAATGAATACAGCATCCATTATCAGTGCATAGTTTGGATTAGTTCATTTACATACCCTCTTCTGGTTTAGTAAAAGATGGGAAGTTGGGGCATATTTTTAAAGGATCTGGCAAAATAGTAATATTTAAAATCAAAAGAATGTTATAAGTTAATCTCGTTTAGTTGTAAAATTCAATTTTTCATGGAAAAGGAGAAGCAAAATTAGGAAAAGCAATGCTTAAAATCAAAATAATGTTGCACTTAACACTCTTCTAATTTTAAATATTGCTGCTCAACATTCAGATATGTTAATGTGAGGGGGGAAATCTTGGGGAAAAAAAGAAGTCAAGGCAAGAAGAAAAATATACATATATATTAACCATATATCTGATTGATGTTTCCCAGTTCCAGTCTAGCTAGAGAGGATTGCATATAGAAACTAGCATCCAAATCTGGATGAAATTCGGAGTTAGCAGCAGGTGTATGCATCTACATAGCAATCCAAGTACAGATGCTTATTTGCAATGCATAGCTTCCAATGGAATATGCATCCAAATGCATTCAGAAGTATTCACCAAAGTAGTTGTTATGAGATCTTGTTTAAGATCCAAGGCAAATGATTCTCACTTTGTGTGGCAATGAGATCTCCCAGATGGCCTTCAAACATATCCATCCAAGGAGATTGTGCAAGAGATCAGGGCAGAGGATAGAAGGAAATGTTACCTCTAACAACAGGAGGAGTAGATGGTAATACTACCATTATATTTCTGACTAATAGCTACCATCTGTATTTGTGCCCTGTTCGCCCCACCAGCTCAATAGACATCTTGAACAATGATCAATCTATTTGCCCCCAAGGAACTGGGAAATTGATGCTTCTGTTCGATGTTTGATGTTTTGTTTTATGTGTGATATAACAAGTTGTATTTTTAATTTAATTTTAGTTGTTAAGTCATAATTTGTTTTTATATGTTGGGTTGTCAATTTTCGTTATTATGGGTGTATTGTTGTTGCGTTCAGACATTAAATGTTTGCCTTTTATATTTGGAATCCACACTGAGTCCCTCCAGGGAGATAGGGCGGAATATAAAGTTTATTATTATTATTATTATTATCATCATCATCATCATCATCATCATCATCATCATCTAAGGCTCTCAAATGTGATCCATAAGCATTATTATTATTATTATTATTATTATTATTATTATTATTATTATTATCATCATCATCATCTAAGGCTCTCAAATGTGATCCATAAGCATTATTATTATTATTATTATTATTAACTTTATTTATACCCCTCCTTTCTCCTTGTGGGGACTCAAGGCTGCCAACTTTTTAAAGTGTATTGGGGGAGTACACTTTTAAAGTGTATTGGGGGAGGGGGAGTTTTAAAGGCCATTTTAAGTGTATTTATTTATTTTATTTTATTGTTTTTTAACTTTTGTATTGCACTTTTTAAAGTGCAATACAAAAGTTAAAAAACAATAAAATAAAATAAATAAATACACTTAAAATGGCCTTTAAAACTCCCCCTCCCCCAATCCAACCCAACCTTCCGAATTATGTGGTCCACAGAATGTTGCAGAATCGTCAGAAATATATTTGCTTTTGTATTTGATTTGCTTTTTGTTCTGACAGAGGAGATCAAGAGCAATTTCATGAGACCTTGGTTATCAAACAGAGTAATAAAGTAGTAAGCCTAGGAAGAGAGCCAGCATAGTGTAGGGATGGGCAAAGACTCTGGAGACGAGGGTTTGAATCCCTATTTAGCCATAGAAACCCTCTGTGTGACCTTGGACAAGGCAAACACTTTTAGCCTCAGAAGAAATGAATGGCAACTCCAACTCTGAGCAGTCTTGCCAAGAAACCCTGTGATAGGGTTGCCTCAGGGTAGGAAATGACTGGAAGGAATGTACCAACAGTTGGCATCTTGGTGCAATCTACTGATTTCCCTTTTCAAATTTTATCTGTCGAAGAGGACCTTCTCCACATATTGTACAATTACTGCAGCTTGACACCATTTTAACGGCCATAGCTCACTACTATAAGATCGTGAAAATTGTAGTTTCACAAGGTCTTTCGTCTTCTCTGCCAAAGAGAACTGTTGCCTCAATAAACTACAAATCCCAGGATTCCAAAACATCGAATCGTGGCAGTTAAAGTGGTGTCAGACTGCATTAATTCTACACTGTAGAGCCAACAATAGTTAGATTATATAATTGTTGTAGTAAAAATCTGTTTTTCAGTATTACTGGTGCTGAAATACAATATTATTAAGAGATTATTTTTATCTGTTTAATTTGTAGAAAGAATAAGGCGTTCCTAAATGGTCTGAGAAACCTATCCTTTGGGGATGAAACTCCTTAAAGGTTTCAGAATAAAAAGAGGACATTCTGGTGTCCTCTGACTCACACACTTCCTTTAACACACACATACGCAGTAATGTTGTGAATGGTAGGTCAGTTGCCTTGTTTCAGCTTAAGGGTCTAAAGGTAGTGTACATTTAATATTTGGATTTTAAAAAAAGCAGCAGCCATGACTGCGTATGACCAGGATTTGTGCTGGGAGGGCTGGGGAGAACATGTAGACCCTATTATGTGGTCCCTACATAAATTAACCCCATAATATCTGCTATAGTATTACTATATCTATATTAACAATATATAGCTATACTGTATATAGTAACTGCTCAAATGATATGCTATAATAAGGACAGGAGCCCCCGATGGCTCAGGGGATTAAACCACTGAACTGCTGAACTTGCTGACCGAAGGGTTGCAGTTCGACTCTGGGGAGCGGGGTGAGCTCCCGCTGTTAGCCCCAGCTTCTGCCAACCTAGCAGTTTGAAAGCATGCAAATATGAGTAGATGAATAGGTACCACTCTGGCAGGAAGGTAACGGTGCTCCATGCAGTCATGCCGGCCACATGACCTTGGAGGTGTCTTTGGACAACACCGGCTCTTTGGCTTAGAAATGGAGATGAGCACCAACCCCCAGAGCTGGACATGACTAGACTTAATGTCAGGGCAAAACCTTTACCTTTACAGAAATAAACCTCAGATTATCTGCTATAGTATCTTCTCCCACAGAGCAAACAGCAGTGCATGCAGAGAAATTTTCATTGATGCATCACCATAAAGGATTAAACTCCCTCCTTGATTGATGAAGAATATAAATGCAGCCATGTATGCATTACAGCACCATATCTGCTCCTAACGCCACAAGTTTGGCAATCAAATGTGGTATTTGTTGGGATTTTCTTGTGTTAGGGAAAACTCCCCAGAAATACAGCAGAGCATCCAAAATACAAACAGGATACCTATAGTTGAGCAGTCAGCTCACAGCAAGCAGAGCGTGAAGTGCCATGTGACGTAACTGTAAAAAATTTAGAGCTTAGAAGGCAAACATGCAGAGGCCTGTCTTTAAAAATCACAAATGGTTTGTTTACAATAAAAATAACTGCATTTTGTAATGGTTAAAGAACTGGGTTTGAGCTACTCTAAAGACTATCTCTTTTAAGGTTTCAAAGAGATGGAAAAAATATCAATCACTACATCTCTTCTGACACACAAGCATAGAGAGATCTTAAAGTACATAGCACATTCACTACATAATAAGATGTAGAAAGCTAGTCAGTAATGGCTTACAGTAGAAAAGTATCCATTCTACACAACCAATCAGAATGAGAACAGAAACAGAGAAGAGAAGAAAAAGAAACATTCCAACTGTCATTCAGCAGTCAGGTGGAAAGGGATTTCCCTCAGCCTATTCTAAGCTAACTAACTACTCATTGAGGACTGCAAGCTTGTGTGGGGTTGAACTCCAACAGTATTTTCTGTTGCCAGGCACCAAGAATGGTATGTGTAATCATAGACCTAATTTGATTTTAAATTCCCCTTTTCCTATTTTTCAGGCTCCTTTTTTTTTAAACTTCCATTGGTTTAGGTTTGAATTTGGGATGTGGGTGGGAGTAAGAGCCTTTCTTTTGGAACATCTGCCTATAGAAACCCCCTCAAGGGTTTCCATGCACAGGATTCTCACTTTTCAATAATCCTGGCAAAATGTCGTGCAGCTTAAGGAACAATTCCAAATTTCCCCAAAAGCTGGATTTAGGACTTCTTAACATTTATAGTTGTTAATGACCAAATGTGACCCCCAAAACCTACTTTTTCTGCTCAGCAGCATCCCCACAAAAGGGATTACAAAATGATGTATATTGGAGGACCTAGAAATAAAGTCTGCAGTTACCCACCAGTTCCAGGATGTCTGGTGACAAGCAGAATAGTGTCTCCAGTGGTCTGTTCTCAATATTGTAGTGCCTCGGAAACCATCGATTGGGGCACTACAAGGGTCAAAAGGTAGATTTTTAGATTGTGGCATCATCAGATCCAACTACAATAAGGAAACTTCATTATTGTTGTTAAGGATTGCAGCCATTGGTTCTTATACTGGTTCTAAGTTTATAATGTGTTTTTGAATTGATGTGACTACCAGTGGGGAAAATCAATTATGTGTGTACTGCTTCTCGGGATTATTTTTTTTTTGAGTCTGGTAAAGGTGAGACAACAAATCTATCCAGATGTTAAATGTGCTGCTCTTTTCTGAGGATTGGTTGAGTTCCCAGATAAAACTTTGAAAGAAAATCAGGTTGTAATGATGGGTAGCATTTTTGCTTATTGTTGTTGTTATTATACCTACTTATGGAAATGTGGGAGAGTTAGTTAGGCGATCCCTCGTTGTCCGGGTATGATGGCCCTCCAAGTGTAGTGTCTTGGCAGTGGGTAAATAGGTGATTGTAGAACCCTATTCTTGACCTACATGTTCTTCCACAGTGATGACATCGGTTTCCAGATGGAAGGCGGTCCCAGTTAGGGTTAGCTTGAGGCACCTTCCTCTTGGCACGTTTCTCCCTTTCGCTCTCCATTTGTGCTTCTTCAAATTCCACAGCATTGCTGGAGGTCACAGATGACCTCCAGCTACAAGGGCCAGGGCTTCCCAGTTTTTGGTGTTTATACCACAGTTTTACTGTGTCACTTAAAATATAAGGTCAGATGACCCTGTTCGATGTGGTTTTATTTTTATGTCTTTCTCACCCCGAGTTTTAACTTAATGTTCATGTGGTCTGCCATTGTTTTCATTGTCTCCTTGCTTTATTTTGTAATGGATATTATTTACTGTATTGCTTATTGTATTGTGTTGTGCTGTTCTTTTATATGCTGTTTACATTGTATTGTTTTGGGCATGGCCCCATGTAAGCCACCCCGAGTCCCCGTTGGGGAGATGGTGGCGGGGTATAAATAAAGTTTATTATTATTATTATTATTATTATTATTATTATTATTATTAGGATAGCTCTTAATGAAAGAGAAGACCACAGGCACACTCTCTATTTGTTTTGGGGGTTTTTTCTGACACTGTGGACTTTGCTTCCAATATTCATGGAAGCCCTGTATTTTGTATAATTTGAGATGTTAATGTTAGGAATATTTTCTCAGTATATTATTTTTGTAGTTCAAGATGATCCAGTTGCACCCTGAGACTGTGCATTCATTTGACTCTTATCATAATTACTTGGTTTTTTTTATCCCAAAGAATGGATAGTCTTTGATGTGTTTTCAGAATAAGAAACAAATCTTTACCTGGTGCAGAATTATTTAAGAATTTATTAGCCATTTTTCCTCCATACATCATAAAATAAAACCAGCAACAATTAATTTTAAATACATTAGACCATTTAAATGCAACTGGTACATAACACAACCAGAATCAGATTGAGCAAATGAACTTATTTGGGAAGTGATTTCCATCCTGATTTTTCATTTATGATATAGTTCCCTGAAGGTGACCATAATGGCTGGAGAAATTTAAGTGGGAAAATGCCATACATTAGGTATTCTGGTCCAATAATAGTTTGTAGGTTAAAGCTAACACATTGAAGGAACAGGCTACTTGTCAGTGTAGCTGTTCCAGAACTGGAGCAATAAATTCTGTGTGACTTAATCCATTTAGCAATCCTTTTTTTGTTTTTGGCATGCTGCTTCTCAATTGTCTTCCAAGGCAGCCCTGTATGCAGAGCCCTGTGATGCTCTAATTAAAACATGAGGCCTGCAGCCTTGAAGTCATTCTCTGTACTTCTGTATAAACTATGGTAGATCAATTGATTCAGCATAAAGCAGCTTCTTATGCTCCTACCTGTTTGCCACACAAACATTATGATTGCATATTTTGAAGAATTAATTACAGTTCTAGCCAAGCTGTTCAGAAGTTCATATTTATTTTAAAAGAGAGCCACGCTACCCATTGGAGTGTGCTCATAGTTGTCTCAGTACAATTAAGTACAGGAAGATTTAAGACAACAAAGACAAAGAGGATGTCAACAGCAAAACGGGTTACGACTGACATTTTGGACACTATTTTAGCTTCCTGTTGGGAAGATGCATCTTTTGCAGGCATGATGTTTGAATTACATTGAACTGAAGTGATGTGAATACTATAATAGCTATTTCTATGGTCTGCCGTGATTATATGGTGTGACATTATATTTCAGGCATCAAATGATGAACATTTCTATGTCAGTTTAAACTTGTTGCTGTAACACCTTTTGCTTCCCTGGGGTTCTACAAACATAAGCTCTTGTAGCGTGTTAGGTTTATATCCACAAGTGACACTTTAAGTCCATTAGTCCAAAACTACTTATTTTGTTGAAATCAATAGAATAATTCTTGAGGTAGCCTTCACGATTTCAGGACTCTTGTGGAAGAAGAGAATGACAGAGTGGATGAGATTCTCTGTTAATCTGTAGAAGCACACAGTTTTATAACATCTGAAATAGCTCCATTAAAAACTTGTTTCAGATCTGTGCATGTGGTGCATAATTCAAAATATTGAATTATGGAATTCTAATTTTTCCACCGTCGATTTAGTTTAACCTAAATCTCATGGAAATTGTTGTTATTCTGAAGAACAGTGGAGGGGTGTTAACATGGTTGGTGTGCTGCTTAGCTCAAATTTTTAACTCACCTTGATAACTCTTATTTGGTCCTTTTGGGTTCAGTGCTGAAGTACTGAACTGCAAGCATAGAGTGATTCTGGGTTTTTTTTTCGTGTGTGTGTCAGGAGCAAGTTGCTTTTGGTGTGAGAGAATTGCAAAGACGTTGGCCAGGGGATGCCCGGATGTTTAATGTTTTACCATCACGTGGGAGGTTTCTCTCATGTCTTCACATGGGGAGCTAGAGCTTACAGACGGGAGCTCACCTCTCTCCCTGGATTTGAACTGCTGACCTTTCAGTCAGCAATCCTGTTGGCATAAGGGTTTAACCCATTGTGTCACCGGGGGCTCCAGTGATTCTGTTAGGAGAAATAGATGGAGAGAGTCAGTTTTAAGGATTTTAACTGTTAATTTTTAATTAATACCATTGAGTTTTAATTCTATTTTAATGTTTGTATATATTTGGATTTTATATTGTATTGAAATGCCTTTAATATAAGCTGCTTTGAGTTTCCTTTGTGGAGATTAAAAGCAGGGCATAAACTTAATAAACGATGATAATGATGATTATGATGTAATGGATAAGTCACAGTGCTTTGTCTCATTTCCTTATCTGAGAAATGGGAATGGTAACCGTCTTAAGTTATAGAGTTGTTGAGAAGGTCAATAATAGATGGACTGTAACTTTTGCAGGTGTTGTAGATGTTGTTTTGTATAATATATATGTGGCAGTCTCAGCTTTATGAAAAAGAAAAGTACTTTGGAACAAAGGCTGGCTTGTATTATTTGCATGAATGTTTTGTCTAGGAATGTTTTGTGAGCACTGTTAGAAATTCATTAGGACAGCAATTGCTCCTAGGCATTGCCATTTGTAAACCAGTGTTAACTTGGTGATATACTGTACATTTAATGAGCAAATAATCCATTCTCATAGAAGTGTTCCGAAACTACTCACTTTCATGCTGCAGAAATAGAATTGAAGCTGCAGAAAAGTGGCCGATCAATGGCACACAGAATTCCTAAAACAGGATTTGTTTTCCGATATCCCTTGGGTCTTTTAGGTCCATATACAACAACATACAGTACTTGGTAAAGTGGCTATGATCTATAACAGTGGTTCTCCACCTGTGGGTCCCCAGGTGTTTTGGCCTACAACTCCCAGAAATCAGTTTACCAGCTGTTAGGATTTCTGAGAGTTGAAGGCCAAAACATCTGGGGACTCACAAGTTGAGAACCACTGATCTATAACCATGTAATCACATGGCTAGATTTCACATGGTAAGAGTAACTCTGGAACTGATTTAATCCAATTCCGCATAGATGTAATTGAACATCAATAACAGTCCTGACCTTAGTATTGCTTAAATTCTGTGAAATGTTCTTTCCACTTAAAATTATGATCCTAGTTCATGATTTCTTTTACAGGTTGAAATACTTTGTGAGCATCCTCGTTTTAGAATATTTGTGGACGGACACCAGCTTTTTGATTTTTACCATCGCGTCGAGAAGTTGTCAGCTATTGATACGATAAAGATAAATGGAGATCTTCAACTTACTAAACTTGGTTGAACTTTTTTTATTAGAGGAAAAAAACAGGAAAAAGATACAAACCAAAATTTTAGAGTCCGGATTGGCTCAGGTGCCACCAGCATCTATTTGAAGGGACTGTGACAACATCGCTGGAACACCTCCCTAATACACAGGCATCACAGTTTCGTTCCTAAAGCAGTAAAGAACCTCCTAACGAACTACTGTTGATCCTGTTGAAGAAAGATGGATGATGAATAGATACTGAGCCATTCTCCTTCCTTTGGAACGAACGAACAAAAGAAAGAAAGAGAAAAAGGAAAGCCTACCCCTGCTGGATAATCAAGTTATAATAGATCCTGAAAGATTTACTTCACCAGAAACTGCATAAGCTATTTATCTTCCCAATGAAAGGGCAATATTTGAAACCAAATGCTAAATCTTTTCCTAAACAAGGATAAGGTTTTGCTTTGGGGAAAAACTTGCTCCTGCACTTAAGTGGATTAGTGTGAGTGTAACACAGATCACAAGAGTGGGCCAAATGTTGAAGTCATTATTCGGTGCCGAATGCTGGCCTCAAATGAACCAGAGACAAAAGTCCTATGAGTCGGATGGTGCATGAATCGTGAGCCACAAGGACTCAGTCTAATATGTTGCTCAGCACACATGTCCCATTGAATCACAGGGACTTCAGCGTATTTAATGGTGTGCTGGTTGGCTGCCAGTCACTATTGTTTTTACCTTGGAGAGTTGGTTGCCAAAGAAAGAGTAAAAACTGGGTAATGGCTTCTGGATTTGGCTTCATCCTTTAGTCAGGGTATGTGCATAGAATGTAGGTCATTAAATGTTTTGCACAATGTAATATTAATACAGTTTTTAAAAGCTTTTTCTCTAGTTTATTTATTAATACTCATTGTGTTAGTGCGTTAAGAGTAAAAATGAATAATATTCCTGAAATTTAAGAGCAGGCAAGTGTAAACTTTCTGAATGTACAGGTGTTAGTTGGGCAAATGTTAACATATCATTTGGAAGTCTGTACTGTTTGTTTTTGGGCAGTCAGTAGTATTTTTAAGGGGCCCTCACAGTTCACAGAAGCATGGTCAGCTCATGTCTTCACCAGAAACTGCCTTCAGTATGTGGTAACTGCTGTAAATGGTAGATCACAATTGATGTTTGGAGAAACACCATCCTGGGCAATAGACGTTTTTAGGTTTATTGGTGCACATATTCCACAATCCTGTACCTGCTTGTGTGGTGCAGTAGGCTCCATTGAACTCTGTGGGATGTATATTTTACTAGTCCTGTATAGGATTGCATTGTTAAGAGTTTGAGAATACGGTGGGATGTTTGCAGACTCATAAGCCCTTTGTGGCTACCAACTTGGTTGGAGGAGAAAACAAAATTCTTAGCTCTTCCAGTGCCAAATAAATTAATAAACGGAGCTTTTAGAACTGGCCCAATAAGTACTGTCGCAAGCTCAGACACTTTCACACAAATAATAGATTTTAGTGGTACGCATAATTGCATAATCACTGTAATTGTATTACACAGTGAATGAATGAACACAGTGACTTTTTTAAGGGACTTTGTGAATCAGTTCAGTTTGTACCCTTTGGACAGTGTTTCACAGTGGGCTGTAAAGGATTTATTTGGGTGTTATAGTTTGAGGAATAAACACATATTTGCATTATTTTTCAAAACTTGTACCATAGTGATTTTTAAAGATATTTGTCATGGAGAGTTTTTGTAGCAACATTTTTTAAAGGACAAAGCATGTAACAAAATTAATGCTGGAATCATAAAGGAGGTTTGTTTCAATCAGTCAAATCTCCTTCAGTAAGATTAGATGCTTTTTAAAAAAAAAAAAAAAGTCCAGTCTTTCAGGCTCAACTAGATGATTTAAGTTTTGCTGATGGCAACATCTGTTACTTTAGTGAAATAGTGGGGTGTCACTGTTTATTGAATACAGGAACTCTAAACCAGGGGTCTTTGTGTGGCCCTTAGAAGATCTTCCTACTTGACCTGGGCACAGCCAGTATGATTTGCCCTACCGTTCTCTGCAGTGCCATATTTGAAGCTTTGCTCTTTCACATATCACAAACTTGGCTCGTCTGAGGTATAATCCATCTTCGCTCTGCCAACTTCATCTCCAAGTTGGCAGTGTCACCCATCATATCTTGTAATGCTAAGCGTCACAAAATAAGTGCAGGAATGAAACCGGATACTGGGGAAGGTGTTCTCTGCACTTGCTGTTTAAGGCGTATAAAAGGGGATACAAAAGAATCCCTCAGCCATAGTTTACCACAAGGGAAGGAACCCACTGAGCAACTAAAGTTGCTATCGTAAACTCTACTACTGGGAAGTAAGTCTTTCTGAAATCGCTTCTGAATGGAAATGTATATGATTATACCATAAACCCGAAGTTCAAGCTGAAAAGAAGTAAGGCCCATTGGAAATTCGATGATTTACTTAATGATTAGGATAATGCTATAGGATTGCCATACCGCGCACATTCGCTTGGGTTCAAGTCCTATTTCACGCAGGGGTACGTACTTCCATGTGACCTTGGACAGGCTCAGAATATTACAAACTAAGTGTTTTGGGAAGTTGACCCTAGTGAAATAAATTGAGTGCACCATCTAAAGAATCTTGGCTGTCATTATTTATTTCATAAATTCACAATAGATACTGAACATTAGTGATTTGTTTTTAATTGATCAGTTTTTTAGCCACTGTTTTTCCAAGGGCTTGTTTCACCAATCCTTTACCTGTCCATTGACCTCTGATCCTTAACACAGGATAAATCAAGTTAACCTGGATTAACCCTTTGTTATGCAAAGTCAGGGAATACTGTAGAGTTTTGGTGAAACTCTGGAGCAGCCCCATACTTCAGAGTGTGTGTGGATAGCATGACTGGCTCCAATCTGAATCAGTCCATTTTCCACATAGGCAGGCACTGCCATCGCCTTTTCTTTGTGTTCAGTGGAGCAGGAAAAAGGGTACAGATTGGGCCTGTGTTGGCCATTGTCAGGCACCTTTGCTGACACCAGCAAAGGTGCCCAGCAATGGTTAGGACTGGCAATGGGACAGGAAAGAAAAGGTGATAATTAAGTGGAGCTGCACGGATCTGGGACCATTGGATGGTCTCACTGCTCCTGTGGGATAGGAATGGAGAGTGTGGCCACCCCTGGAGCCAGTCTGGAGCCAGAGCTGGCCCTAGGTATTTTTCAAGTGTAGGCGAACAGAATTTTGGCGCTCCCCCCCCCCCCCCCAAACCAATCACTGAAAAATAAAAGCGTTGGATAAGCGAAAATGTTGGATAATAAGGCCTATTAAACATCAAATTACATTAAGATTTTACAAATTAAGCACCAAAGCATCATGTTTTACAACAAATAAACAGAAAAAGCAGTCTCAACTGCGCTCCTGTATGTTTTGCGCCCCAAGCGACTGCTTAATTTGCCTCATTGTTGGACCGGCTCTGTCTGGAGCATTGCTATTCCAGACTGGCCCCCAATCTTAGTGTAGAAGATAATGCTAAATAATAGAATTAGAACAAAAACAAGATAGTCTATTAGAAGGGAATGAAACATCCAGTGAAAAATATGACTATAAAGATGTCCTTAAGAAAAGCACAAAGCCCTGCCAATAAGTAGCCTAGTCATCAGCAGTACAATTGCCAAAATGCCACCCGACTTTTATTTTTTTAAAAGGATCTTTATGTACCACCTGTCTGTATTCAGTAAACAAAGGTTGTGGCCGGAATCCTGTATTAGCTGATAAATATGGCTAAGCAACTATCATGAATACGAAACAGTTATTGGATGAGTAATTATAGGTTAACGTTCTGTATTCACGATCACTAAAGTTGCAGTTTTGACACTTTTACCACAATCGTAATTCCCCTTTGCGCACACATCTACTTTGTCAACTGGGGAAAAGGAGGACGATTCTTCCAGTGACTGGAGTGTAAATGAGTGACGTTTCCACCAGGTTTCAGTGGGTCCGGAGAGGAGAAGTGACTTAGTTATATATACTTAAAAAAGGCCCCTTCCACACAGCTGAATAAAATCCCACATTATCTGCTTTGAACTGGGTTATATGGCAGTGTGAATTCAGATAACCCAGTTCAAAGTTATTGTGGGATTTTCTGCCTTGATATTCTGGGTTTTATGGCTGTGTGGAAGGGGCCAAAGTAGCTGATACAAGTTTTGACCAAACTAGATAATTTTTCATTTGATTTTTCTTTTGTTTGTTTGCCTACTTACTTTAAGCATAATTCATAAACGATATAATTGAACACTAGATATTGTCATTATAAATGATATAAACATCCCAGGCCTCTGAATTTGTAGATTGTAGACATTTTGAACACTGAAAAAACTGGGGCGGGGGGAATTGAACTAGGATTCAAGGAGCTGCATGAATGTGTGACTTGACTTTTAAGCATGCAAGTTTTCACCTTGAATTGCAACTGTCAGGTCAGACACCTGCCTGACTCTCACTTGCACCATGAAGAGATGATCGGAGCCTGCACCAAACTCATCCCCAGATCTATTCACATTCCTCTCTTTTCCCATTATGCTTTTATTTCCATCTCTGTTGGATAGCCTCTGTATGTTCTTTATCCTGCAGCAGTCCTCAGATAAAAAGATAATTAACGTCCCCAGTGTCTTTTCAAAATGGCTCTGCTCCAATTATAAGTCGCTGTGAGAATTAATTAGTTCTAGGCTTATTGAAATTTAAAACTGAAATTTAATGTTAATGTTACATACAAATGTCTCCCCAAATTTATAGTAGAACCTAAATGGTTATTTTCAGGCGATAATTCTTCGGCCGCCCTGCAGTTCTCAGAGTGGCTTTGTATGAGTACCGTACTTTTTGTACTGCAGCTAGAATCTCTTTAGGATTTTATCAGGATGAATTTACAAGGCGTGTACATCGTTGATCTGACAATTTTTAAATGTCTGAAGAAACCCAAAATCTTTCTTATACAGTACAAAAATAATATTCTTGAAAATAAAAACACCCTGAGGGGAAAAAGTTTTTTAAATGCCTGGATTATATTTTCTTCTATCTGTCATATGCAAATAGAAGAGGTGGTGACCTGTCTTTGAAAATATTGGCACCTGTTTTATTTCACCCAAACCACTAATTTCGATTATAAGATAACATGTAAAAGGTCTTGGATATGAAAATGAGTGTACAAGGTATAGTGGATCATAAATAATTAAGATGCATACCATGGTAGAGCATGGATGGGCAAAATGCAGTCGGCTGTTGCTAGGTTGAAACTTTCATTGCCTTTAGTTGGCATTAAACAATAGTAGGGAATGCTGGGAGCTGCAGTCCATCGATATTCAGAGGACAGATTTGCTGCTGTACTCTTTATTTATATGTATTTATATTCCGCTTTATCTCCCCAGAGGGACTCAGAGCGGATTACAGTTGACATATATAAGGCAAGCATTCAATGCCTTTTTACACAGTAACATATAATACACAGACAGAGGTAAAGGCCTTCTTTCTATCTCCAACGTCTGGAGGTGATGTTCAACTCCGGCCATGGGGTGGGGATCTTGTTCTTTTTGTCCATGCCGAGAAACCTGGTGTCCATAGACTTTCTCCTATCATTGCTGGCATGTCAGCATGGGGCGCCCTTTTACCTCCCCGCTGAGGCGGTACCTATTGATCTACTCGCATTACATGTTTTCAAACGGCTAGGTTGGCAAAAGCCTGATTTGGATGAGAAGTCGCTGCTGGATGTCCTGGTTTGTCCTCTCTTTTTATTCAGGGAGGGGCTGCTCCCATTGTCCCCCAGTTTAAGAGACTTCATTTTCTTTGGCAAACTCCCCCTGCCCCCCAAAAGGCTAAGAGTGAAGATATTATATCGGAAAACATTTAGTTGCCAAGTAACATGGTTAAGGGCCCTTCCACACAGCCATATAACCCAAAATATCAAGGTAGAAAATCCCACAATATCTGCTTTGAACTGGGTTATCTGGCTCCATACTGCCATATACCCCAGTTCAAAGCAGAAAATGTGGGGTTTTATTCAGCTGTGTGAAAGGGGCCTCAGACGCCTCTCCCATCCAGATTTGATGGAACAGGTAATATTTTTACTATTATTTACACATGTATTGCTTTAAAACACTTCTTTCATTTTGCTTTTTATAAGGAGTTCAGTGAAATAGGCCCAAAACAACTGACAGATCCTACTATCAGTCTTTACACTCAGTAGACAAAAAGAGAGAGGTAAGGAAGAAAGAAAAATAACCAAAAACACCAGTTTGTATAGTTACATCATTTTACTAAGATTGGCAAACATTTTGAATGATAAAATACAAAAGTAACTCCACCTGTAGTACCCATACTATTATGCTATGTAGCAGCCATTCCACATGCACCAACCAACGTGATGTATCATTGCTCATAGGTAGAAGAGAATGATAAAATGGCTAGAGAGGGTGGGAATTGCAGTATGACATATGTGGAGTGAATACCAGTACCGGTGTTGCTTTTAGATCCATAATACCTCAAATTGTGTGCTAATGTATTTGCCTGGCACGTTTTGAAAATCCGTGAGCGTGGAAACTCATAGCATGATATAGAAATTTCCCCCCTAATCCTAGTTGTGGCGGGGATCAGCATAGTTGCTCTGTGTTGAGCCAATGTCACATGTGTTCAAAGGCACTCTATTAGTGTGGCTTTGGTCCGGTATTGGAAAAGTGATTCCACAAGAAAGCCTATGTAAAAGTGGCAAAGTTCAAATTACATTCCTTACAAGAGGCAACCTTTACAGTTTTGTGACTAGGTAAAAGAACTATCAGGCTATTCAAACAATTATATGTTTGTCCTCATATGGCATGCCGAGAATTTAAATCTGCTGTCCTAAGGATACCTATATGTGAGTAAAACCTATTCAGGGCTTTACATTCATAGGACTGTGCTGTAACATTTTTTCTTTGACCTGCACTGGAATGTAGTAACTCTGCCTTGCAAATACCATTGCAGTGCACCATTTGTTGTAATACTATTAGCAAACCACTCAGCAAAAAGGAACAACCATCAGGACAGCTGAATCAGAGCTCACCAAAGCATAAGACTTCCTGTTGTTATTCTTAACTACCTGACAATAGTATGGCCATGCACTACTTCCTTACAAATAAATGTTGACTCTGGAAAGCTGGACATAATTAAATCTCTCTGTTGTCGAAGGCTTTCATGGCCGGAATCACTGTGTTGTTGTATGTTTTCCAGGCTGTATGGCCATGTTCCAGAAGCATTCTCTCCTGACGTTTCACCCACATCTATGGCAGGCATCCTCAGAGGTGTGAGGTCTGTTGGAAACTAGACAAGTGGGGTTTATATATCTGTGGAATGCCCAGGGTGGGAGAAAGAATTCTTACCGTAGAAAATGAGACTACACGAAAAAAGGTCATTAGGTAAGGTCCCAGTGAAGACAGCGACTATGACAGTCTAGGGAGCATCTTGCCAATAATTCACTGTGAGCGACAACTGGCCGAATAGAAAATTAGGGAAATGCTTCCTATTGGTAATCTACATACTAAAAGGCTTCTAGGTTTTAGCACAGAGCAGAAAGCGATGGTGAATATCCTTGGGGGCCCATGAGAATTGGGGACCTCCTTTCCTCTTGTTGATCACCATCCCCTCCATGAATCTTCACAAAATGCCCTGGAGAACTGTGAAATCCTCTGTTGGACAACTTGTGGGCATTATGGAGGGTCCAGGTCATGCTATAACTAAATACTGAAGCAGTATACCAATTTGTCTTGATCTTACTTTACAAAACACTGCCTCAAATATGTACACTCTTCTGTTCCCTGTACAGAAAACATGGGCCTCACGAGGATTGATTCTCTTAGGTCACTGACACACATTAGCAAAAAATTAAATGGAATCAGCCCATGATTAAATGGAATCAGACCATTTCCTATCAGGGATAGGAATCTATATTCTGATTATTATTGTAACTGCTTTTCTAGGCAGTTGGAATTCCTCACAAGCTTATCAGGGAATTCACTGGAAGACACCTGCCCATCACTACTGATCTTTGTCTGCAATGTGCAGAAGTGAGGAATGTTTCATCATATTCCAGACATACACTTGGTTTGTGCGGAACAATGAAAAAGGTACAACGGAGCTGGGTATTTTCCTAAATTAGTATTGTCCTAGCTTGCTGATTCCAGTTATATTACAATACAACTCAAATTACTCCCAAGTAGCATAGCTATTGGCTGATGAAGGCTACCTTAGGTACATCAATGGGCCACCACTGTATGTGACAAGGAATTTCCCATGATGCAAAGTTTTTCAGGGTTTATTTTAGCAGACATCAACAAAGATAACTTCCTATAAAATTGGGATCTAGAGATGTAACTGGTAAGGCAGAAATCCATTCAGTTTTGCTTTTGTTCTACTGAATTGGTGCTGGGAAATTTGTTATTACCCGACTGACTATAGTGTTTGTGTTCCACTGGTTATTTGTTTGTGAAAAATATTGGTTCATCGTGTTTTAATTACATTCCATGTTTGCAATTTCAGTGTTAGTGGCAGGAATACTGGAGAACTGGGATGCTAATGTAACTCAGTAAACATTTCAGAAAGGGCGTCTGGGACCATGACTGAAATGAATTAAAGTAGCAATTAAACATGCTCTGCTGCTTTGATACACCTTCCCAGTTCCTGGTAAACAATACAATTAATGTAGTTGAAGCATGTCTCATATAAAATACTTAGTAGTAGAGGCAATATCGTTATAATGAACTCCTGTTCTGCTGCAGGTCTTCCATAGTTTCTGTAATTAGGGCTTTTGGAGCTGACATCAGTGGATTAGGAAAGTTATGGTAAAATTCCCATGTACTGTTTGCCTGCAGTAATACAAAAGTGTCGAAACTGAGGTGTCTAGCATATGATTTTTAAAAGCATCTCTTCTGCAAATGAGCATTTTTTAAAAAAAAAATGAACCAAGTAATCCTTATGAAAAATAGCAAACTTTTGATCTGACTATTGGAAATTTGAACATTTAAAATGACAGTCTAAAATCTGATGCTGAAAAATCTTAAATTAGTACTTAAGCTGTTAAAACAATGTTTTCTGACAATGACAATCATGTTGGGCACCAGCTAATAACTAACCAAATCATGTATTTGTTAGGCTTTCTCTTTTCTAAAAAAACTAATTCCAGCATCAACCAGTTTGTGTAACTTCTTATGGGTTCTGCACAATTCTCTTTTCAATCTGGTTTCTCAAGAATGACCCATGAGAGTGAGAGACAGAGAATACCCATGTCAAGCAAGTCAGTGCCAAAACTGATTTGATCTAAAACAAAACCATTCAAAAACTTGCTATTTGAATACCGACTAACAGCATGCACTTGCCTGACTAGGTTTTTGCAAGCTTTTTCTGTAGAAGGCAGTCATGTTCACCTGGCGGCTACTCATCCCCGAATATTTGGGCCCAAAGCATGTTCACTCAGCTCCCCTTCTCTCGCTTTTCCCCTGAGCAAGTAGCCATTGAGATGAGACTCATAACACTTGGCTCTTTGTAGCCTTCTTAAAAACACTGTTCCTGAAAGTGTTTAAAATTTGGCCAAGGGCCACATGCGGTAATAGGACAATAAGTGGCCAACTCCTCTTGTAAACCATTATTGAGATCTATTACTCTCTTTCTAAAACTGAAGTGCTATATAAATATAAAACCCTATTATTATTCCAAGTCAGTTATGAAGAAAAATGCATGAGGCATATCTGAACAACCTTTTGAGTACCAGATAAACCAGTTCTATGAGAATGCAAGGGCTACTTGGAGAAGTCATTTGGGGGAAAAACAGAGACAACAGTGGCTCAAGACTGTATTTCCCATGACTGAAATGAAATAAACTACCATGAAGTCAGTCTTAACCATTTGATTTTCTGTTCAGTGATAATGTATCTATCTGGCCTAAATCTCATTCCTAACGATGAGCTTTTCTTAATGTTAGTAATGTATCTTACAATTAGTTACTAGAGTTATAGCTATCTCATGTGCCCAGCAATCATTGTGCTTTGAAGATGAGAATGTTGCAATGGGATTTTCCCCCCAAAAGGTTTTGACGGCATGAAATCCAGCAATAATGTATACTCCACCCGCAAATCTATTTTTGTGTATTGTGCCAATTTGATAAGAAACTTTTAATAACAATAAAATACAAGACATTTACTTAGCGGTATGGTCCGAGGCTTCTTATTCTGAGTATGTACTTTTTTTTTCTTTCAAACATATTGGATTTCCCCATTTTGCCAAGTCTTTGTTGCATTTCAACTAAATTTATATAATAGTAATAAGTCAAACCTTGTAGGAATAAGCTACATAAATGACAGTTTAGAACAGGGGTCCCCAAACTAAGGCCCGGGGGCCGGATGCGGCCCTCCAAGGTCATTTACCTGGCCCCCACTCTCATTTATAATATAATATTTTTATATCAGTTTTAATAATATATTGTATATACATATGATATTGACAATATTATCATTTTATACAATATAATACTAATAATAATACCATATACAGTAGAGTCTCACTTATCCAACGTTCTGGATTATCCAACGCATTTTTGTAGTCAATGTTTTCAATACATCGTGATATTTTGGTGCTAAATTCGTATGTACAGTAATTACTACATAGCATTACTGCATATTGAACTACTTTTTTGTCAAATTTGTTGTATAACATGATGTTCTGGTGCTTAATTTGTAAAATCATAACCTAATTTGATGTTTAATAGGCTTTTCCTTAATCCCTCCTTATTATACAAGATATTCGCTTATCCAATGTTCTGCCGGCCCGTTTATGTTGGATAAGTGAGACTCTACTGTAATAATATTAATTATATGTTATATATTACATATAATATTACAGTATAGTGGTATAGTTCAATATAGTAATATATAATGCTAATATTGTGCTATGCTAATAATATAATATATTGTATGTACATACAGCTGCTCTGAGTTCCCTTCGGGGTGAGAAGGGTGGGATATAAATGTGGTAAATAAATGTAGTAAATGAATAAATAAATAATTTTGGACTTAGGCTTGCCCAAAGTCTGAAATGACTTGAAGACACACAACAACAATCCTAATTAATCTGACTATCTCATTAGCCAGAAGCAGGCCCACACTTCCTATTGAAATCCTGATAGGTTTATGTTGGTTAAAATTATTTTCATTTTTAAATATTGTATTGGTCTTTCATTGTTATTGTTGTTTTGCACTACAAATAAGATATGTGCAGTGTGCATAGGAATTTGTTCGTTTTTTAAATTTTTTTCCAAGTGATAATTCGGCCCCTCAACAGTCTGAAGGATTGTGGACCGGCCCTCTGCTTTAAAAGTTTGAGGACCCCTGGTTTAGAACCTCAACTTATCAGGATTCTCTAGTACAAAAATATGACTAAATCTTTTAAATAATTGTCTAAACGCTTTTGGGAGGGCATCATAAACATAATTAGTACTGACATGTCAGCACTGTCCCATTCCCTGATATTTCAGAGCCAAACCCTGAGACAAGGGGTACATCTACCCTATAGATTTAATGCATTTTGTCACCACTTAAACTGCCAGGCTTTCTCCTCCTTGTCCTGAGATTCACTGCCAGTGCCTAGAGAGCTAGAGAAGTGAAACCATTCCCCATGGCTTCATCTTATCCTCCAGAGACCTGGCAATCTTACCTAACATATCCCAGGGCCCCAGCAGGTCATAATTCATCTCTGGGGAACTACTCAACCTGTCCAGACTAAAAATACTCTACTTAAGGATTTCTCTCTCCAGGTAGAGACATTCTTGCTACTGACCTTAAGCATCCAGAGAGCAGACAAGGCCATCTAGGGATGGCCAAGCAATGGAAACTGAGAAATAGTTATCAAGATAAGGTAGCAGCAAAATCAGGAATCTTTTTAATTCAGGTATTATTTTATGTATGCCCTTGATTTGGTATTTTTTTTTCAAAAATATTATGCAGCCCATTTTGGAATTATTACAGCTTGCAAATAACCCGGTGGCATTACAGTTGGCCCTCCATAGTCACGGACTCTGTGCTTATGGATTTGACTACCCACTTTGAAGGGTTTATACGATTAAAAAATAATATATATAATATATAAAAGGGACATCATTGTTTTATATATTACGACACTTGCGCATAGATGGATTTGGGAAACTCCAAAAATCCAAACTCTAGTGGGTACCAAGGACAACTATACAGACAGCCCCCAGTTACAAACATCCGACCTACAAATAACTCATAGTTAAGAACAGGGGTGAAACTACCAAAAGTGACAAAATTGCTGCTAGGAAGGGAAATTCACTCCTGAAAGAGTGATTATGGGGAAAAGGTGTCTCCACTGAAGCTTTATTACCAATCCTTTTTTCCACAACAAGCCACATTTTTCAAAGCTCAATTATGACAGGGACAGATAGTGAGATGAAATCTTCTGAACAGGGGCACAGACAGCAAAACAGACACCACAGGGGTGTCAACCCTTCCCTATGCTATCCAAAGGGGTGTTTGTGTATACACACACACACACACACACACACACACACACACACACACACACACACACACACACAAGGAGTGGAGTTACACTTTGTATCTTGGGGACTCCCTGTAAATGCATTTTTCGGGAGGAGGAGTGAGAGATGATTCACACTGTAGAAATATAGTAGTTTGACACGCCTTTAATATTAAATCTGCGGGTTTGTAGTTTGTTGTGGCACTAGAGCTATCTGACCGAGAAGAGTCAGATATCTCCCAAAACTACAAGTCCCAGAATTCTATAGCTTTGATCCATGGCAGTTTATATGGTCTCAAACTGCTAGGATGCTGCCGTGTGTGGTTACAGCCTTACATTCATTTGCAACAGTCTTGCAGCATAGTTCACTGTTGCTTCTTGATGTGTGGATATGTTTTTGAGAAATTCAGCATAGTGGCTGAAAAGGTGAGTAAAGCATCAGTGGAATTAATTATGACGGCAGGAGGTGAAGATCATTCCATCATGAATTGAAACACGTAACTGGGACTTTAAATTTACCAGCTGAGAATCAGTGGAACATTAGGCCATATCCAGGCCTTGAGGCAATGCAACCATCAGCTTTACCAGGACTTACATTAGTACGAATATATTTCTTTGTTCATTCTCCCAGAAACAAAAAAACCCCTGAAGACATTTATACACCAGATGCTTAACAATCTTTCCTGCTCTTGTTGGAAGTGGCTGTCCTTGGTCCACAAACATGGTATGCATCCAAATGACCCCGGGGAGGATGACTGGCAATAAGCCGCCTTCTCCTTTTTACAGCATATCTCTTCTGTTCTACAGTTTGATTTCTCCTGATATCATTCTCATGTATTCTGCACATGGATGATGCAAAAAACATTTTAAATAGCAAGCAGAAATAATTACAGTCTCCATGCTTCAAACGGGATTTGTTCCCCTGTGTGCAGGCACAGAAATGAAAAGGACAGAAATGCACCAAAGCAGGCCTGCTTGACCTGTTCTAAAAGACAGAGTGAAAAACAATACATTAGATCATAATCAAAAGCCTGAGAAGTACAGAATGGGAAATAGCTATGATCTCTTCTTGCTCACACTCACAAAAGTGGTATCAGCTTCACTTTCACAGATGCTGGTGAAAGTGGAAAACAGAATTTAATTGCATTTTAAAAAGTCTGCGGAAAGAGCTATCATTACATAATAAATCTTATTTGTAGGAATAAATGTAAAGCACAGATGAAAGGATTAGTTCATTAACCCATTTCTTTAACACCCTGGTTAAAGTTTTGGTCCTGTTCCATTATCCAGGCGGACTCCAAAAGAGGGCCTAGACAGAGAAGAATAGTTCCTTTTATTCGGGGAGAGGGAGTTGAAGGAGGAAAACCATTTCCCCCCATTTTCGCTGGTTATCCCCCCCCCTCTTTTCCCATATTATAAATGATGGTTGTTTCAACAACGGCAACATGGGTTGCGGGAATAACAGGAAAACAGGGGGAAATGGTTAAACTTCTTCAACCCTTTTCCCCCCAGTAAAACTGCCTAAACTTCTCTGTCTATCCCCACCTTGTGGCCTCCGCCCTGATAATGAAGCAATACCAAAGTTTATATTGGACCACTAAAGCCTTGAATAGCACCCCCCCCCCCCAATTGTTCTTGCATTTCATAGCTCTTGTTCCTGAGAAGGAGCTGAGAGGCTCCACCTGATCAAGGAGAATGGACAGGGACCATCAAAAAATCAAATGAGGCATGAGAAAATCTCTACATAAGAAAGATCCTCTTCCTTATCAAGTGTATGTCAGATCTGCAGGGGCTGCAGCGTTTGTTCATGGCTTCCTTCTTCCAACAAACCTAATCAACTGAACTGGACAACAGATGGTGAGTGTGTATGTTGAATAAAAGTGAGTAAAGGTGACATTTTCCCCTGTCTGTGTAACCAATATAGTTATTATAAAACCAGTAGCTGGTGTCTGTTTGCCTACTTCTTTCCCTGAATGTATCTGATGAAATTTGTCCCACTGAAAATGGACCAAAGAACATTTTTAAGGTTCAGAAAAATGCATCACAAGCGCGGCTGGTGGGGACGAGAGACAGGGCCTTCTCGGTGGTGGCTCCTCGGCTGTCGAACTCCCTCCCTAGTAACATCCGGCAGGCTCCATCCCTTCTGGGGTTTAGAAAGAAGTTGAAGTGTTTAATGAATGAACTCAGCGTTGACATGGATTGGATTAAGGCTCTTGCACAAGGTCTGATGGATGACTGGCATATATATTCGGCATTGCACTGTGTTAAATCTTTTATCTATTGTATTTTACTATGTTATTTAACTATTTTAATTGTTGTATTATTTTATTGTATTATGATATACTGGTAGTGATCCTGCCAGTTGTGTAAGCCGCCCTGAGTCCCCTCGGGGAGAAGGGCGAGGTAGAAATATCGGAAATAAATAAATAAATAACATACGATCTCCATATCCCAGACTTCTAATAGATAAACAAAAATACATATAAGAAGAAACCTTCTTGAAAAGAAGGCTCTCTGGCCTAAGAATACATAGAATCATGCTGGAAGACCAAGAGAAAGCATAGAAAGGACATATTTGTTCAGACATGGATTAAAAATCTACGGGTACCGATCCCACAGTTATGGGAACTGTATATTACATACTAGTGTCGTGTTGTCAGCATTTGTTAAACAACAAAGAATTCCTCAAGTACAGAAACACTCTCTGCTCCTTATGAAGTGAGTGAAGGACAACAGAGTTCCAAAAGTGTGTGCATGCACTGCTTTAAAATCCTGGTGTTTCAGGTTTCCCCCATTACTGTGATTACCGCAATTCAACTTCCTAGGATTTCTCAAACAAAATGAGAATTCATAGTTTTCTGACACATTAGCAGGAGCCAGTGAACTCCTCTGAATGTTAGTGCTGAAATTATTCTGTCAAGGTTTTCTATTTGATGAGGCACACAAACAAATACAACGACAAGCCCAAATCTCCCACGTTGTCTCTTGCCACACCTCGTTTTTGTCATCTTCATGAACAGGCATGTTTAAACTCTCTCATTACCTTAACATGCAGAATTGCATCAATGTCAGGATTGTGGCCAAAGCATCGCTTGTTTCAAAATATTTGCCTATGGCAGATATTGTGGCAGAGTGCATAATCCAAAGCCATTTCCTTTTTGTTCAACGCTTTCCTCTCCCCTTGTTTTGACTGGAGAAAGGGTGCAAATGTTGGTTGCCTTGTATGCAAAAAGAAATAATGACCATGTTTTCTTATTATGTAGGAGACAACAAAAATTTCCACACAGTTTCGATTGACATTCTCACCTTGTGATGTCTGTTGGAGAAGACTTTTTTTGCAATAGTAGAAATGTTTCTGCAACCAATCACAATTTGTGTGCAGAAAAATGGGTTGCCTGAACAAGAATGGCATTTTTTTTACAAAATAAAGTTTTCCTGTGACGGAAACACATTTCTGCATGTGTTTCCTTCATAGAGGAAGGAAGAATGTCATAACTGGAAAAGTGTATTTTCCAATTGTTATAATTTCTATGTGATATTGTTTTTATACTCATGTACCATTTTATGTTATATGCTGTACCTTGGTGTACCTTTGTAAGCCGCCCCGAGTCTATTTGGGGAGATGGTGGCGGGATATAAATGAAGATTATTATTATTGTATGACACAGCAAACAAGATAGATTATTATTATTATTATTATTATTATTATTATTATTATTATTATTACCAACACAAAGACATAGTATGACACAGCAAATGAGATATATTTGCCGGATTTCGTATTACAAAATCACAAGTCGAACACTTCCCAAGTGTTTAGGACTGTGTGATGTATTTCATAACTGTGCGGTTTTCTGGCATTGCATATTTCTGGAGCTTCTGTGACATTATTATTATTATTATTATTATTATTATTATTATTATTATTATTATTATTTATTAATTGTATTTGTCACAGGGATTTCATGGCAAGTGTCTATGCTCCCACAGAAAAGAACCTTTTCAGCACAAAGTTTCTTCATACTCACCAAGACACTTTTCTTGGTAAGTGTCTTTTCCCTCATAGAAAATAGTGTGTATTTTTGCATAAAGTATTGTCCCATAAAGTTTTATAAAGTGACTTCTGTTTATTCTTCTTGATGAGTAACACTTAGTACCCCCCCCTTCTTTAAAACCTGGGAATTAGATTCACAGAGCATCCTTGCCAAAAGATACTATAGCAGTTTGAGTGTTGGACTACAACTCTCAAGACCAAGGTTTGAATTCCCGCTCAAACCTGCAGACTCCTTAGGTGATCTTGGGCAAGTCACACACTGTCAGCCTCAAAGGGAGGCAAAGACATATGTACACATTTTGAGCAAATGTTGCCAAGAAAACCTTGTGATAGATTCATCTCAGGGTCACCATACATTGGAAACAACTTGAAGGCACAATCCTTCTCACCCTCATCTCAGTAACAGGTTTCCCAACATTTCTTTGAAAACAGCAGCAAGGTTTGAAATGTTTCTTCTTTCAGGCTAGAAAACCAGTGCTGGCTAGTGGGGCCCATGTCACTGAGGAGGGAAATCTGCTCCTAGTATAATACTTTATTATACTATGCTAGAAATGCTTCCATTAAAAAAATTAAACAAAAAATTAGATTCTAATGAGCACAGTACAAAGTAAGATTTTGTTCATGAAGGAACTTTGGAAAACAATGAAGAGATGGATTATATATACAGTTGCAATGATTTTAAAAAGGAAAATGCTTAGTAGTTGTTTCACTAGTTGGTTTTAGTGATAACTAGGGGCCTATCCATATGGGCCCAAAACTGGGACCTGTCTCGGTTTTTACCAGAGGTGTCCAAACAATGCCACTGATAAAAACAAATTAATTGGGAATAAACCAAGGCTTCTACAGTTTGTTCTGAATTAATTGGATACCCCATTAGACATAGTGTTTTTAGAAATGGATTCCCATGGTGTAATGTACACATGATCAGACATATAAACCGAAAAACAGTAGCAGGGAAATAATAATTTATAGTGAGTCCTCATTCTTTGGCCTTTTATCCTGGCAGGGACGAGGGTGGCTGCCAGATGGTTGGTATCTTCAATACATGCACTGTATCTGTTTAATCTGAGCAATTTATTTCTGTGTACAAACAAGACCCTGGGGCTTGATAGGTCAATATGAAATACTGCAGGTCATCTGAGGAAATGTAATTAAGCAAAGTTCAGAGCAGTCAAGCTTTGTTCATCATATCAAAGAGTGCCACAGATCCTAATGTTTTGTGGTGCAAATTTAGAGAAACAAGGGCTAAATAGTCAAAAGACTGGGGGAGATCACTGGAGATGAAAGAGTTGTGACACCACACAGTATGTCCAAGAGGCTCTAAATTAAATTAGCTTTGTCAACTGGGTTGAAATACTCACCTTTCAGATTTGAAGAATACAAACACCTTGTCAATGATTGAGAGGATAGAGATTATAGCCCTACACATCTGGAGGATAACACACTGCAGACAGGTGAGTTGTGCCATTGTAAGGAGTGCTGAGTACTTGACAGCTTACTCACTGGGGAAGACAAACAATAGGTCATACACAAATGTTAGGTGTGTTGAGTTTCACTTAAACTCCTCATCCAGTTTATAATGCAAGTTTCTTAGTGAAATCCACCCTCAGAATTCCACAGGTGAATTGATATGTATAGTTACCAGTAAATTGCCCATCTGCCACCCTGCAGAGAAATGTAAAGCAAAATGACAAATATTTACAGCAGCACTTCACTGCTAGTAATGTACACTGACACTATTCAGGACATATTTGTGGTTTCATTTCTAATTGGGATAAACAAAATATGTATAGGTCCAAGCAAGCACCAGCGTATGAAAATGGTAAGAAAACAGGGAGAAATTATTGTGGGATAAGGTCGTAAGTATGGCATCCTTTGGAAACTGTTTGGAAACCTATGTGAATCCAAAATGCTGTGGCTAGAGTGCTGACTGGCTTGATTATAAGGAATATATAGTTGAAACACTTTATCTGGCACAATCCAAAGTTCTGGTTGTGACGTATGTACAAAGTATCTGAAGAACCACATCTTCCTCTATGAGCCTGCTAAGGACCTTCTCTTGCTCCTACCATCAACACAGAACTATCTGTAACGACACAAGGACTTTCTCAATGGCTGCTTACACCCTATAAAATTCCTTTTCATGGGAGACCAGGCTGATCCCCTCTCTATTCTTCTTTCATATCTGCCCCAAGAATACCATAGAGTCATTCTGGAGAATCTAGAAAATGGGAGAAAAGACATTTTGTCAGATGTAGATAGCTGAACCCATGATTACTGGTGCCGTGGAAATGGATGCCATACTACATAAGTGTTTGTGTTTCACAAATGAAATATTACGACATAGCTGAATAACACATCTCCCCAAGTCTTAAGGTCTCTGGTTTAAAATTATCCTGTTGCACCAGTAAAAACCATATAATCCATCTGTCCTTTGCCATTCTCGCTCTTGTCGCCTTTGTTTGTGCCAGTCTGCCTCCTAGAGGATCATTTTATTATGACTTAAACATAATTCAGTCTAAACCACACATAATATTTGAAAGCTTGCTATACAAGGTCATTTGTTAACCTATGTTTCAACGGTGAAACAATAAAATCTAAAATGCAAACTATTTTAAGTTTTTTAATGAAGTGTTGAATCTAGCAGCAATATAATAGTGAAACAACATACATCAACAAGAGTCTCAATGTTCAACTGAAGATTGAAATTACAATGATAGAAATTCTGGGACTTTAAAAAGGGGGGTAGGGGTGGGATAGGGGAAGGAATTATTTATGTCTGAGGAGAATGGCCCCATTTTGTTCTCCTGTTATTCCCCTGGGGTTGGCTGGGATGAGAGGGGGATGATATCAAACAACATAAGCCCGCCTGGTAGGAATGAGCCAATTAAAGCACATTCCAGGTTTCCATTACCACTTCAGCCCAAGGTACTCAAGTCTCCCTTATTTTTTCTCTGTTTTCCTCCAGATTGCATTTTTATGCATACACCATCTTTATCCCAAATCATATATTTATTTTTAGTGTCTTATTAAACTATTAATCTTTCAGCCAGGGGGTGGGGGGTTGGGGGGTGAGGGTTACCATTGGCTTGATAACATAACCAGTATTTACATTTCAGGAATTTCAGCTACAATCTTTGTAATCTCACTGCTTTTTTCTGCCCAGGCACCAGCTCCCTAAAGGAAATACCTGCCAGCCTTTCTAGGACAGTCATTCCTAGGACAGACGCAAGGGAGGACCAGCCTTCAAAACAGTATCATCTTGGGGAGGTGCCCTTCCTTCTCCTTCTCCACAACAGGTGCTCCAATTATATTGCTCATTTGGTGGAGTTCATTGTTCCATTCAAGCAGAAGAAAAAATGTACTTATTATAACTGAGGGTTCACTTGACCTGGCAATGAGACATTCAACCTCATTATATGGATGATACTCCCCTCCCGCATGCCATTTTACCAGCCTCTGCGGTGAAACTTTGTCACCCTGCGCATCACTCCCGAGTGGCAATGTTTCCCTCATCACACGGGGGAAGTGTTGCCGACGTGGCGCTTAAGTGCGCTGGCTCCATGGGAGCCAGAACAAGATGGGAGCCTTCCTGTGTTAGAAGGGAAGTGCCCTAGGCTGCTGCCACTCTGGTTGGGGCTACAACAGGAAGTCTAGTGTCATCATGTGATAGGTACATTTTTAAGTATAACTCCAGCCATATACATACACATGCACATCTATCTTATATATATAAAAGGGTAATGAAATTTCGGCCTAGGACAGAACAACAAAACTACACATCCCAGAAACACTACACTTGGCAGCACAACCCCTCACCCATGCCTCTACGTTCATACAACAAAAATAAAATAAAAATAAAATCCTAATTAGAGGGAGAGGAATAATTGTTTTTATCCAATTGCTGCCAGTTAGAAGGCTATGCTCCGCCCACTTGGTCTCCTAGCAACCCACTCAGCCAAGGGGACAGGCAGAGTTAGGCCTCACTTAGGCCTCTTTCACACTGACTATAAAATACAGATTATCTGATTTGAACTGGATTATATGGCAGTGTAAAAGGGGCCCCTGGTGGCACAGTGTGTTAAAGCACTGAGCTGCTGAATTTGCGGACCAAAAGATCCCAGGTTCAAATCCTGGGAGTGGAGTGAGTGCCCGCTGTTAGCCCCAGCTCCTTCCAACCTAGCAGTTCGAAAACATGCCAATGTGAGTAGATCAATAGGTACCGCTCCGGCAGGAAGGTAACGCCGCTCCATGCCATCATGCCTATGGCCACATGACCTCTGAGGTGTCTATGGACAACACCGGCTCTTCGGCTTAGAAATAGAAATGAGCCCCAACCCCCAGAGTCAGACACGACTGGACTTAATGTCAGGGAAAAACCTTTACCCTTTACCTTAACTACCACCAGTTCCTCAATAATGTATTTCCCATACCACCAGACTTCGCCACAGCAACGCGTGGCTGGGCACAGCTAGTACACATATATAAAAGCTTTGGATAGCATAGTGAAGTGTTAACACCTCTGAGGTGTTTCTTTTGCTGTTTGTGTCCCTGTTCAGAAATTTCACCTCACTTTCCATCCCTGTGATAACTGGATTTTGAAAAATTTGGCTTGTTGTGGAAACAAGGATTTGTGAGAAAGCTTAGAGAAGACCCCCTTTCCTTATGATAACTTTTTCAGGAGTGAATTTCCCTCCTTAAGGGTAGATTTCTCTCACTTCTTGTTGTCTCACTCTCATTCTTGACTATGAGTCATTTGTAAGTCTGGAACTTGGGGACTGCCTGTATGTGTATGAACTTAGAACAAAAGGAAGTGTTTCTACTGGAATAATAATTAGATTTGAACAGAAATTTGACATACATAAATAATACTGAGTTTTAATATATATGCCATGTTTGGTGGCTGTTAAAAATGTACATTAACAATTCCTGAATGTGGTGGAGAGAAGGATTTTGGTTAATATACATGTAGCAGTAAATAAATACTGACACGGTATAGGTTAAATAATTTGTGGCTACAGTATATGCTTTTCAGTACTTGATTTGTGTGTATTAGTAGCCACTTTGGATCTCACTTTGAGAGAAAGCTGGGATATAAGCTCGATGAAATACTGTATATACTCGAGTATCTCAAGCCTAGTTTTTCAGCCCTTTTTTAGGACTGAAAGAAAACCTCCTCGGCTTATACTCAGGTGAGGGTCCTGGTGGGCTTATATTCAGGTCAGCTTATACTCAAGTATATATGGTATACTGTATTTATTATTTTTCTCTATTATTATGGTATTGTTACATTTATTATTTTACTCTATTAATAATTATTATTACATTTATTATGTTGCTCTATTATTGTTGTTACTTTTGCATTTATTTTAGTCTATTTTTATTATTATTAATACATTTATTATTTTACTCTATTTATTATTACATTTATTATTTTACTGCATTTATTATTATTAATATTATTATTATTATTACATTTATTATTTCACTCTATTATTACTAAAAGGATACATAAGCACATTTACATTGAAGAAGATGAAAATAATGATTTAATCAGAGTTGAACAGTCATATCTTAAATTACAGTTTGATGTAAAAATTCAAAAACATTTAAACTACTGATGCCTCAATTAATGTAATTTATTGGTATCTCAGCTTATACTGGAGTCAATGTTTTCCCAGGTTTTTTGTGGTAAAATTAGGTGCCTCGGCTTATATTCGGGTCAGCTTATACTCGAGTATATATGGTAACTAACTAACTAAATCCGAAAAACCAACTGAACATACAGCAAATATATTATTTATTTATTTCCCATACTTTTCCCCGCCCTTCTCTCCCTGAAGGGGACTCAGGGCAGCCTCACAACAGGTACCAATTTGATGCCAACACATAATTCCAAAAATAAGAAATTACAATTAACATCAAGTATCAAAACATAAATTATTTTAAAAGCAATTAAAATCATGCAAGTTCAAATCATAATCCAAAGACAGTCCATTGGTCAATCACTTTAAAATTATTCTCATTACTGCACTGCTATAGTTATTGCTTCAAAGCTTGGTCCCATAGCCATGTCTTAAGTTTTTTCCTGAAAGACAGGATGGAAGGGGCTGTTTTGATTTAATTGGGGAGGGAGTTCCACAGATGAAGGACCGCCACTGAGAAGGCCTTGTCTCTTGTCCCCACCAATCATGCTTGCTAGGGTGGTGGGACTGAGAAAAGGGCCTCCCCGATGATCTTAACCTCTGAGGTGGATCATAGAGAGAGATACGTTTGGACAGCTAAGCTGGGCTGGAACTGTTTAGGGCTTTATAGGCTAAAGCCAGCACTTTGAATTGTGTTCGGTAGCAGACTGGCAGCCTGTGGATCCGACGTAAGAGGGGGGTGGTATGCTCCCTGTACGCCGCTCTGGTGAGCAATCTGGCTACCACTCACTGGACTATTTGAAGCTTCCCAACAGTCTTCAAAGGCAACCCCATGTAGAGCACATTGCAGTAGTCTATTCTGGATGTAACAAGAGTGTGGACCACCAGGGCCAAGTCAGTCTTCCCAAAGTATGGGCACAACTGGTGCACAAGTTTCCTATTATATCCCCTTCCATGAAACTCAATTGTGTGTCACTCAGCCCTGCGTTTCCCCCCTTCACAACTTATAATGCCATATGGTACCCACAATTTGGGCGAGTCAGTTCTTTGAATTTAGGTTCCACAAATCTCCCAATCAGCAAGGCCAGTGGTTATACTGGCTGGTGACTTCTGGCAGTTGTAAGCCAAAAGCATATAGGTGTGCCGTGAGTATATAGACTTATGTTGCAGAGAGAGATGGTGATTCTCTCTCTCCATTGCTGGGAGCCAATTGCAAGTTCAGTGGGATGTGAGCTCTATGCATATGGCTGCCTAGAAGGAGGGCATTACATTTAAAAAATGGTGAGTGCTCCCCTTCCCTTGGTTGAAACCAGCTATGGATATTCTCTTGGAGCACCTCTGTGACGTATACAGAGAACCACCAGAAACGTTCCAATAATTTAGTGGCCTCTTTTCTGATTTTGTTCTTGTTTTTTTGTTGTTGTTTTTTTTGCCATTCCATTTGTAATACAACCATGAGCCAGGTTTTTGTTTTAATTTTTAAAATGTTGGTGTTAATCTTCTCTCTAAAATACATGCCACTTTGTGCCTAGGATTATATATCCAAACATATTGCTTAAAAAGCATAGTAACATTCTGTGCAAATAATGTATTCAAGAAAGAGAGTGGACGAGTTATTGAAAGAGCCTCCTCAGTAAATCTTACATTTTCATCTATGCATTTTAAAAATCTTAATAGAGTCTTCTAAGGTCTAAATGTAGATATATGTCATGTAAACATGCTTCTGGGGCCTTTGGTAGTGGCGCAGTGTGCTGCTGAACTTGCAGACCAAAAGGTGCCAGGTTCAAATCCCGGGAGCGGAATGAGCGCCCACTGTTAGCCCCACCTTCTGCCAACCTAGCAGTTCGAAAACATGCCAATGTGAGTAGATCAATAGGTACCGCTCCGGCGGGAAAGTAACGGCGCTCCATGCAGTCATGCCGGCCACATGACCTTGGAGGTGTCTACGGACAACGCCGGCTCTTCGGCTTAGAAATGGAGATGAGCACTAACTCTCAAAGTCGGTCACGACTGGACTTAACGTCAGGGGAAAACCTTTACCTTTACCTTAAACATGCTTCTGGTGTGAAAGAATTGGCCGTCTGCAAGGACGTTACCCAGGGGATTCCCAGATGTTTTACCATCCTGTGGGAGGCTTCCCTTATGTCCACGCATGGGAAGTTGAAGCTGACGGACGGGAGCTCACCCTGCTCTCTAGATTCGAACTGCCGACCTTTCAGTCCGCAGTCCTGCCAGCACAAGGGTTTAACCCATTGCGCCACCAGGGCTCCAGAAACAACTTGCAGTTTTTCAAGTTGCTCCTGACATGAAAAAAAAAAGTAAACACGCAATTCACCCTGATTAACTCTATCCTTTGATAATTACGGCAGGCTGCATATTTAAAAATATATAATTGGCATAAGCTTGTCATATTGAGAGATTTAAGTTTCATACAAAACATTTCAATGATAAATGTCCAAATCTTTCTGTTTATTCCAAAGTGTAATTTTTGTAATAAAGACATGCTTTTTCTTTGGGATGTTTTCATACTGATGCCTGAATATGCATGCAACCCAAGTCTAGCCATCTGCCTAACACAGGGACATGTGGATGGAGTATGAAGGAGCTGAATGGGTGTGTAAATAAATGACTTTTCTGCAGAATGATATCCATGACTTCCTGTAGATATGTTACTATTAGATGTAAATTAGAACAGGGAAGTACACACTCAGTGTATCTCAGCAGCATAACAAAGAACTGCACAGGTTTGTGCGTAAGCATAGATACCCTTGCCCAGATCAAGGATAAGTACTGCCGTGAGTAGTGAGTGATCACTGCTTCCAAGCTGCTGTCTCCAAAATAAGAGTGAGAACAGTAAAAAAAAAAGAAAAAAAAAGGGGGGGGGCAGCCTCTGATAAACATGCAAAATAGAAGCAGGAAGCAAAATAAAAACTAACTTTATGGTGTTAGGAAAGATGTTGAAGCTGTTCACTAAAGAAACCTTATTCATTTTTATGAAAAGTATTTAAAGTCTTGTAAGATCGATGATATTATATATAAATACAGTGGCATACTAGTCTCATGGGTCTTGGAGAATTGCTTCCATTGAAATATGTGCTATTTTTGAACAATCATTAATTGTTACTGTTGTGAGCCTTTAGGTTGCTTCTGGCTTATTGCAGCCCTAAGGCGACCCAATCTTGGGATATAATCCTTAGAATAACATTCCCTGATGCATAAAAATTCTATGAAATGCAAGACGTACAGTGTTAATTTGTTAGAAGCAGAGAACAAGCTATGACCTCATCAATATTAATATACATACGTATATCAAAGTGACAGCACTTGGGTCTCAATGGACAGATTGGCCTTTGAAGATATGTATTCATAACCTTACATTTAAGAAAAAGAGTAGCCAGTAGCTGACAACAGCAGCAGTGCTTTTCTGCCATCTAATATATCTGGAGATGTCGTTTGCCATTTCAATAGTGTCAAGTCAGCAATGTCACCGGGTTGCTTTCTACCTTGATCATTTTCTCATTTAGGTCACTTGCAAACACTTGTCTGAATTTGTTTCCACTGCAACCGCACTATGTCAGTTGACTTGCAGAAATATAGATGCCCGTGTTTCTTGGAAATCTAGGAACCTACAGAATTCTTGCATTTTTGTGTGTGACTGGGACAACACGTGCATTGTGAAAACAAAAAGGCAGTGGCTATAACCTAGCTCCAGTACCAGAGTAGTTGAATACCATTTGCTAGGGGATACATTTGCTAGGCAGGCTTTTGGCCAACCGGGAAAATAATGCTAAATTGAGACATTCAGCCCAGTTCTTTTTTGGTTCTACAATAACCTTATTCACTTACTATCCTCCAGGAGTTTTGGATTATTGCACAATAAACCCTAAGCCAGTGGTTCTCAACCTGTGGGCCCCTGGGTGTTTTGGGCTGAAACTCCCAGGAATCCCAGGCAGTTTACCACCTGTTAGGATTTATGGGAGTTGAAGGCTAAAACATCCTGGGACCACAGGTTGAAAACCACTGCCTCAAACTGTATGGCCAACTAACAAAAATTGAGGAAGCTTCAGTCCAAAACACTTGTAGACAATGAAGGCCTTTCCAGACAGGCCCCAAAATGTGGGACCTGTCGCACTTTTACAGGGGGCAACCAAACGACGCTTCCAGTAAAAGCAAATTAATTTGGAATAACCATGGTTATACCGAATTAATTAAATACCCCATTAAACCTGCGTCTAATGGGGTATTGGGCCTGTGGGGACTGACTACTGGGTAGTCCTGGAACTATCTGGGGGTCAGTTCTCATAGCCATCTTGCATCTTTTGGGCTCCTGAGCTCCACCAGTAAACTGCTCCATGAGTCCTTCTGGCACACAGAAATAACATGCCAGGAGACTGGGGGGGGGGGGGGGGGGGAGGCATCTCTTGGCGCATCATTTCTACATGCCAGCAGTACCTTAATGGCAACCAAGTAGGTTGTTTTACATTTTAAGGGCTTCTTTTTGGTGGCTTTTAGGTAGTTACTGGGATGGCATGGGGACACCCTCCAGAAAAACCCATGTTTTTGGGGTGTGTGTGTGTGCGGACTCAAATCCGTGCCAAGACGGGTTTTAAAAACCCATTTTAGTGCAGATTTGAGAGCTGTCTGGAAGAACCCTGACTTCGATTCTCCCCTCACCTCTCTCTCTGTTATATCATTCTTTTTAAAAAGACCTTTTAAAGTGATACATTCTTATTAGTGTGTACGAACAGGTAAAAAGTATGGGAAATCATGACACAAAGACCAAGAACAATATATTCCTTTTATGTTATATTCTTATTATATTACAATTTCAGTCCTTTTTTCAGCTGCTTTTCATAGAATTATAGAATCATAGAGTTGGAAGAGACCTCATGGGCCATCCAGTCCAACCCCCTGCCAAGAAGCAGGAAAATCTCATTCAAAGCACCTCAACAGATGGCCATCCAGCCTCTGCTTAAAAGCTGCCAAAGAAGGAGCTTCCACCACACTCCAGGGCAGAGAGTTCCACTGCTAAACAGCTCTTACGGTTAGATAGTTCTTCCTGATGTTCAGGTGGAATCTCCTTTCCTGTAGTTTGAAGCCATTGTTCCGTGTCCTAGTCTGCAGGGCAGCAGAAAACAAGCTTGCTCCCTCCTCCCTGTGACATCCTCTCACATATTTATACATAGCCATCATGTCTCCTCTCAGCCTTCTCTTCTGTAGGCTAAACATGCTTGCAGAAGGTCCCAGTCCCTCCCTTTTTCCTCAGCTTACTTCAATGGCTACAGACTGGGTCCAAAATACAGGGGCAGAGAAGAGGAGGTAGAATCTTGCCCTTACCAATCTTTTCTAACATATTGTGATCACATGATAAATTATTCAAATGACAGATTAGTTAAACATTACATTAATTGTATCTCCAAACTTACTCCAAATTGTGGATATTTTAGGACATGATCACAACAAAAAACATTTGCTTCTCTGTACTTCACCATTGTTGCTTCAGTCTTATACATTTTATTTAATTATGCCATTATTAAACAGTACTAGAAGAAAAGTTCCTAATGATTTAATAGTTTACATTTGTGTTTAAACAAGGAGCCATTTCTGACCCTTTCACAAACATAAACTGTTCAATTGACACAGTTAATGTTATTCTTAACATAGTTCCCTTTGATCTTTAATTTATTACCTACTCCTTTATCCATCCCTTCAGCTATATCACATGCTTTATTTTTTATTTATAAGTTTATTTGCTGATCCTTCATCCAACTCTAAAATATGTCATATATTTTAAAGTTGTCTCTTCTTATCACTTTTACAAACTAAGTCTTCCCACACCACTTCATTAGTTTACACACTAATTCAAATTTTACAATGTAATTCTTTGTTAATTCCTCCCTCGGATTTCGTTCATTAATATTTTCTAGTGGTGATATTATCTGTTAAAAGCTAAATTAATGCAGTTCATTGTCTCCAAGGCCCCTTCCACACAGCTGAATAAATTATCTGCATTATCTGCTTTGAACTGGGATGTATGGCAGTGTGGACTCAGATAACCCAGTTGAAAACAGATATTGTGGGATTTTCTGCCTTGATATTCTGGGTTATGTGGCTGTGTGGCAGCGTGCCAAGTCATCACCTCATCTCAGTTATTTTTTCAAGAATATATATTTAAAACCCACTATATGGACAATATATTTTAGCTAGGACCGTAATGCCATGAACTCTGAGAAAGTATAACAGAGATACTTGGGAAAAGTTACTTTTTTGAATTGTTGAGCCCCCTTTAACCAGACATGCTATCTGAAGGATTAATGGGAGCAGAGCTATAATTGAAAAAAAAGAAAAAAGAAAACCTCCAACAAATTAAAAAGTGGTTTTAAAAACAGAATAAAAGTATTTTATATTCGACAACAAAACAGCTAGAAGACAGCATGATATAGTGGTTTGAGCACTGGGATACACCTCTGGAGGCCAGGGTTGAAATCCCGCTTGGGCTGGGAAACCCACTGAGTGTGTTGCACAAGTCCTAGGGCCCTTCCACATAGCCATATAACCCAGAATATCAAAGCCTCAAAGGGGGAGAAAGGCAAACACCCTCTGAACAATTCTTGCCATGTAAAGCCACAATAAGGTCAGTTTATATTCAGCATAAGTCTGATACAACTGGAAGGCACACAACAATAGAAAAACGGCTTTTTCTCCAGATTTGCCCCCTTGTGGTCAATTCTCCCAAAATACAGTTCAGCAAATCCAATATTCATCACTCAGCTGGATTTCTGGCATTGTGGAGGGGTTGGCTGGTGCCTGTTGAGAAAGCATTTTGGTTTTCTGGATGTTCATGGAGAGGCCAAGCTCTCCATGAGCTACTGCAAAGATCTTTAAAGTCTTCAGGGCCAGTCCAGAGAAGACATCACGGAGAATGTGATGAAACAGCTACACGCCATCTCAAAAGAGGTGTTTCATCTCTGCTTCCAACAGTGGCAGACCCATTGGAGAAGTGTGTGTCAGCCCAAGAGGATTACTTGGAAGGGGATTAGTGTAAGATTGTTGTATCTTAATACAAATATCTTTTTATGAATAAAAGTTGGATACTTTTGAACACACCTTGTATACAGTAAGCTCTGTCAGCTCTATCCTACTACTACATTTTGTTTCATCTATCATGACATACAATTGCCATAATATATTTTCTGATTGTTCCTCCAAAGTCTTTCTTGATTATTTGATGGTTTCAATTCACCTGTTAGTTTTATACATCACTTCAAGATTGCAATGTTTCAGAAATTACAACAGTATTATTCTCCCCAAATACGCTGCATCAATTCTGCCAACCTAGCAGTTTGAAAACATGCCAATGTGAGTAGATCAATAGGTACCGCTCTGGCGGGAAGGTAACGGCGCTCCATGCAGTCATGCTGGCCACATGACCTTGGAGATGTTTACGGAGAACGCCGGCTCTTTGGCTTAGAAATGGAGATGAGCACCAACCCCCAGAGTCAGACATGACTGGACTTAATGTCAGGGGAAACCTTTACCTTTTAATGCTGCATTAAATGACTATATAGTTCAACTAAAAGCCTTACCACAATTACTTTAGTATCCATTATTTTCCACAACCCAGTCAATGACAGGATGATTTTTACTGTTCTTTGCTTGATCCTCCCTCCCCTACTCTTACTGCTTCCCCGTCCTCCCTCCACCTAAACATGACCATGAAGACACCAGTCTTCTCTACTTCTGTAGCTTCAAGTGAAGCCATGAAAGTATATGGTGAGGCCAAAACACCCTGAAATAATACCAAAACAAATGATGGAATATTTTTGCTTGAACAGAGCATACAACCCAATCCCTGTCCCTTGCATGATTCCGTAGTGGCCTCATTTGCATCTGCTTCTGCTGCTTCTGCTGCTGCTCCTTCTCCGCCTTCTGCTTGCCCTTCTTTATCTTGGGCCTAAGAGCGCAAGAGACCCAGGACACCAGGTGGCAGGAGTATCCCAGGAAGCAACCACCAGACATAATAATAATAATAATAATAATAATAATAATAATAATAATAATAATAATAATAATAACTTTATTTTTATACCCCGCCCCATCTCCCCAATGGGGACTCGGAGCGGCTTATATGGCTCTGGAATGCACTGCCAAAAGAGATCAGGCAATCCCCTACATTATCCAATTTCCGTAAGGAACTGAAGACCTGGTGGTGTCGGCAGGTTTTTGAGTAATTATATTGGACTACCACCAATTTCTGAGCCTGAATATATTGCATAAGATTTCCCTAGCCTAAAATGATACATTTCAATATATTGGGTTTATGGTTCCCGTCCCCTTGATCTGGTCATGTAAGTGTGATTTATTGTTATAATTGTATTATTTTACTTTGTTTAATAATGTGTATAATGTTTGTGTTGCTTTTATGACTGTAAACCGCCCTGAGTCCCATCCAGGAGATAGGGCGGTATATAAATAAAGTTTTATTATTATATATTATTATTATTATGGGGACCAAGCCCGAAAACATACAACAATAAAATGATAAAACAATTATACCAACAATAAAACATCAATATCAATAAAACCATCATAGTAATCAACATATAGCATAAAATATTAAAAGCAGAAGAGTAAAACAAGGATCTGGGCCAAAGTGCAAAGTATATCAAATAGGAGAGGTAGTTTCTCAATAAAGTGCAGAATAGTAGTGGCAGGAAAGACCTGTAGTTGGATTGGCAGATAGTTCAACCTAATAGTTAATCGTCGAAGGCCTTTTTGAAGAGCCAGGTTTTTAGGAGAGGAGAGTAGGGGCCTGCCTGATCTCCCTGGGGAGCGAGTTCCAAAGCCGGGGGCCACGACGGAGAAGGCCCTCTCTCTCGTCCCCACCAACCGCGACTGCGAAGGTGGTGGAAGCGAGAGGAGGGCCTCCCCCGACGAGCGAAGAGAACGTGTGGGTTCATAGAGGGAGATGCGGTCTCTAAGGTAGGTGGGTCCCAAACCGTTTAGGGCTTTGTAGGTAATAACCTGCACCTTGAATTGGGCCCACAAAGTAAACGGCAGCCAGTGGCGCTCCTTAAACAGAGGCGTAGAACGTGCCCTGTAATTCGCTCAGCACCACCTCCACCTCTTCCAACATACAGGCCCAGATGTTCTCTGAGGCCCTTCTGCCCTCATGCTCTCTGCAGAGAGGCGGTTTGCTTCAGCAGCCTCCTCCCTTCCTTCCCTCTTTCTTCCTCCCAAATAGAGACCACAGGCCTGTTAACACCCGGGGTTCAATTGCCAGCCTGAGAGAATTGACTCATGCACAAAAGCAGGGGGAGTGCCCACGTTCTTCCTTCCCTTTCCTTGATTCCTCAGGAGGGGCCAGTGATGACAGAGCTATCCCGGGCCCCCACCTTCTCTGACCTGCTGGATTTGGCTGCCTCCTCCTCCTTGCAATCCAGGCTGCAAAGGGGGCTTCCTTCGTCGCCTCAAAAGCAGGCAAGTATTGAGGGATCCAAGATTGCCAATCAAACCCCCTCCCTTTGCGTGACCTTGGATCCTTCCTTCCCTGCAGACCCAGTCTGGGCTAGGTTGTAAAGGGAGAGATTGCAAATGGGGAATGAAGAGCAGCCTCCTGAAGAGCAGGTAAGGAAGGAAGAGTCCAATGCTGGGGGAAGAGATGGGGATGAGGTGGGGTGGTAGGGATGGGTGGTCTGGGTTGTAAAGCAGGAGACTGCAAATGCAAATATGTCCTGGGAGTAGCAGCCTCCTGAAGATCAGGTAAGGAAGGTAGAGTCCAATGGTGGGGAAAAGCAGGGAGCAGATAAGTCACGATTGGATGGAATATTCATTGCTAGATTTGTTGTCATTGCAAAGAGTTGTAAATATGATGATTGTTTAAGTTTCTGGAACCAAAGACTCTAAGACATGTCAATGAAAGATTTTGTTTTGAAGCTACTCAATTCTGCAGTGGCAATGGATAATGGATTGGAAACTTGCTGCAATGAAGAAGAATGCACACTTTGGAAGGAGATTTGGGAATGGTATTTCCTAGGAACCAAAGAACAGATGAACATGGTGGAACCCAGGAGATTTCTTTTTTCGTGTCAGGAGCAACATGAGAAACTGCAAGTCACTTCTGGTTTTAGAGAACTGGCCGTTTGCGCCGATGTTGCCCAGGGGACGCCTGGATGTTTGATGTTTTTACCATCCTTATGGGAGGCTTCTCTCATGTCCCAACCCAGGAGATGACCAAGACAGAATCGATGTTGGCCTTCTATAGCCAATGCATGAGAGACCCATGACTTCTTGTCATGGGTCAGAAGTTCAGAAATTGGCAATGAGTGAAAGAGACAAATGCAGCAATAGAAATGCAGCAACAGATGAAATGGATTGTTTTCATAAAAATGAAACTTCAACAGCAGTTAGCAGACTCCCCTTATGACCAAACTTCCTGGCATCTGGGCCTGGAAATGGGGTTGACGCTTGACACAGAATCAGCGTCAAGCCCAGGCAAGGAATGAAGGCTCCAAGACTGCCATTCCCACCAGCTCCCTTTGCCCAAGGTGGGAGTCTTCATTCATTGAAGGCACAGGTGGGAGGGGATGGCTTGCAAGGAGGAGACTGCAAGCGGAGAGTGGCTCAGGAAGGAAGAGTCTAAGGCTGGGTGAAGGGGTGGGAGAGATAAAGTTGGATCCTCCCTTCCTTATCTACTTACGAATTTAGCACCAAAATATCACAATGTGTTGGAAACATTGACTACAAAAATGTGTTGGATAATCCAGAACGTTGGATAAGCGAGTGTTGGATAAGTGAGACTCTACTGTATTTGCAAACTTGCTGTGATATAAAATCTTTACTTTGAATAGAAGTGAAAAAAGAAGCACTCACACCCCTCCAAAAAAGCCACGTGATGCTCACTAAGTAACACGAATGTTTCTGAGATTATGAGAGACCCATCAGTTGCTGGGAATAGATATATCTTGACTTTCAAGGATGACTGCAGGATATTTTCATTTGTGTATCTGATCAAGAGAAAAGTGGAAATTTATGAACATTTATAGGATTTTTTGTCATCTGAAAGCAATACCTTCAACCGAATGCCTCAAACCTTAGAAACCAATTTTAAAGGCAAATTCTGAGGAGGCTTTACTGAGAATCCTTTGAAACATTTTGGGATACACTACCAGAAAACAGTGCCTCTTTTCTGCACCAAAATTTAGTTGCTGAAAGAAAAAACTGGGTTTTGATTAAGATGGCCAGGTGCACATTTTTGGACTCTACATTGCCAAGGAATCTAAGGGCTGAAGTTAATGATTTGCAAGACAGATGGCCTACGAAAGCAAAGGCTCTTACGTCCTATGAACTGTGGTGTGGATGTCCTTCTAATATGGCACATTGGAGAGTATTTGGCTGCTAAGCTTATCACTCGGTTCCAAAAGACGAAAGAGGCAAATTTCAAAGCCTAGCAAAAGAAGGGATTGGATTCAGATTTCCTACTAGAACCAAAGGATAGCAAATTTGAAGCCCACACACTGAAATAGTTACTCTAAGAAAAGTGATCTACATGGAAGAGAATGTTCAATCAGCTGAATGTTCAGTATACAGCCTTGAAAACCCTACTGTTCAATTCACTGCACCTGAGGTTTCAGAAGAAGATATGGGAATGGCGCCTTCTAGGAACTAAAGAACAGATGATACGGTTAAACAAAGAAGATGACAAAGACAGAATAGATGTTTGACTTTTTTTTCCAATGCAAGAGAGACCCATGAGCTATCATCTTAGAATGAAATTCAGAAATTGGCAATGGTTGGAAGAGAAAAATGAAGAAATGCAGCACCATTTGCAGTCTCCTCCTTTACAACCCAGCCCAGCATGGGTTGAAGGGAAGGAAGTATCCGAAGTGATGCAAAGGGAGGGGGCTTGAATGGCAGTGGTGGGTCCCTCTTTCCTTGCCTGCTTTTGAGGGGAGGAAGGAAGGCCCATTTGCAGCCTGGATTGCAAGGAGGAGGCGGCAGCTGAATCCAGCAGGTCAGAGAGGAAGGGATAGCGCCGCCATCACTGGCTCTTCATGAGGAGGCAAGGAAGGGAAGGAAGCCCGTGGGAGTTTTCTCTTATCTCCCTTTGACTGGGCCTGTGGCTGCTAAACCCCGAGTGCTAACAGGAGCCTGGTGTCTGAATAGGAGCTGCTGAAGAAGGAAGGGACTCAAGCAAATACAGTATAGTCACAGAATAATACTAAAAAGTCTATGTAACCTAAATAGCTACTTACTTAATATACATTATAACAGATAGAAGGAAGGGGAGAAAAAAAGAAAAAGGAAGAAAGGGAACATTGAAAACCTAGAGAAAACTGCCTTCATCCCCTTGATTTATCACAAGCACTGAAGTCCTCATTAATTTCTAGACATAGCAGCTGCCATGCTTTTCTTCAAGATAGGGCCTTCTCTTCTTGTCCATGGCCTTGTCAATGAGCCAGTCCTCCTCCAACTTGCAGGAATAGCAGCAGCCTTCTGTGCTTTCCTTTTTCCTCAGTCAGGGATTTTCACTCCCATCTGGACGCAAATGGCAGTGAATTCTTGTCCAGTTGTCCTCACCAAGCCTGGTCTCTCGTCTGTCCCACAATCTTCAAGGGAAAGCTTCATCTGTATCCAGATCCTGCTTCTCTAAGTACTCTTTTCATTGCCTTCTTCTTCAACAGGTCAGGCATCAAGTCCTGGTGGATAATAATAACAACAGTAATAATAAATAATAACTTTATTTTTATAACCCACCTCCATCTCCCCCAGGGGACTCACGGCTGTTTACATGGGCACGCAAGTCCAACAAATACACAAAATATAAATTGAAATAAAATACTTATCAACCAAAATTATAAATGATAGATAATTAAAACCACAGAATAAATCATAAAATATATCCATGAACATCAAATACAAAATAGGAAATAATTTGGAGGGGAGCAGGGCTTGTGCAACCCGCAGGACAATCGGACCAGGTGGGAATAAAGTGCTGGAAGCAGGACCGTAATCAGTTAGGGCAGAAATAGATTACAACTGACCTATTGCTCAAAGGCGCATTGAAACATCTATGTCTTCAAGTCATTGGGGAGTATAGACAGAGCGGGGGCTCGTCTCAAACGCTTCTTCCCCTATGAGTCAGGTTTGGATTTTTAGCCAGAGTTCGGTAGATGTGTAACTTCTTTGACAATCTTGCAATTCTGACAATTCAATCTCTTACAGACTGCTTGGTAGAAGGAGACTACATGGCTTTGCAACTCTGCCATTTGTCTCAACGTCGTCCTGCCATCACCCTGCGCTCACTGCCTCGCTCCTTTGTATCCCTGATCTTGGCTTCACTGGCTTCACTGACCAACTGACGACCACCAACTGCCTTCTCTTCCTTCCGATGGACTGTCAATCACCCTCCCAGCATTCCATCCTCTCCCCATCTGGCCTTCAGACCAAGAAATCTCATGAATGAAAGAGCACACGTTCCCATCTAGAGCCCATGACATCACACATGGCCAGAAGGGAATGACATAATAAGTCATGGCATATATATTGATCCTGCCCCTATAACCATTACAGTTAAATTTCTACCTATTCTTTTTGTTTGATTGGCATAAAAATTATTGTAACTAAGCCTCAACCAGAGGACACCTGTGGAAATCAGAGACACCTAGTAATCTTATGCACACAGTGGTTTTCAAAAATGGTATTTTTCAATGAAAGCAAAACTAAAAGTTCCTTTTAAACCCAAACTCTAAATCTGTGCAATTTGGCATACTTTGTCTCCTCTTTAGGATCTATTAAACCTTTTCAGCCACAGAGCCCTTTGTGAAGAAAAGCTTTTTTGTGGAGGCCCAAGAAATATTTATATTTTATATATTATACATAATGTATATGTATGAGGCAAGGGCAAACCTTTGGACACATTTTGTTTCAAAATATGACAGGCGGGACAGTCAAGTGAAAAACACATGAACAAATTCCTATGCACACTGTACGTATCTCATTTGTAGTGCAAAAAGAAAGAAAGAAAGAAAGAACAATACAATATTTCCAATGAAGAACAATTTAATCCTGTCCAACCCCTTCTGCCACGCAGGGAAAGTGGATTATATGGCAGTGTGGAGTCAAGATAATCCAGTTCAAAGCAGATAATATAAGATTATAAATGGGTTATATAGCTGTGTGGAAGGGCCTTGAGTCTACACTGCCATATAATCCAGTTCACAGCTGATAATCTGTATTTTATAGGCAGTGGGGAAGAGGTCTAAGTGAGGCCTAACTCTGCCTGTCCCCTGGGCTGAGTGGGTTGCTAGGAGACCAAGTGGGTGGATCTTAGCCTTCTAACTGGCATCTATTGGATAAAACAATTATTCCTCTCCCTCTAATTAGAACTTTATTTTTCTTTTCTTTTTGTTGTTGGAACCTAGGGGCAAGGATGGTGGATTGTGCTGCCAAATTTCTAGGTTCTGGGGCTTGTACTTTTGTTGTTTAGTGGCGGGGGTGGGGGACACCATTAGTCTTTTATATATATAGATAGATGATTCTAAAAGTAGAAAGCGGTTCAATGCTGTGTTTGTTCTCGCTCACCACTTTTCTCCCCTCATTTCATAAATGCAGTCTGCAATATAGTTAATATTGTTTAATACACACACAGAGAGAGAAACCTGAAACAGTTATGAGATACAAAAGCAAATTGTGGGGTAAGTCTCTCTGACAAAATATCAGGCCGGCCATTTCTTTTCAATCTGTGCACATTGGATGTAATTTTTCAAATTGCCACCAGAGGCCGATAGAGAACCAATTAATGTTTGCAGTACAGCTTGTGAATGGCACATGCTCCTTTTTTATGTGGTGACATGCTTTTATTCAACTTTTCAGGGATTTTTAAAAACTGTTAACTGCTTTATCTTAACTAGTTACAATGAAGGCTTAAGTCTCTCAGCTCCTCCAGTGCCTGGGTAAGATGAAATGCTACTGTCAATTGTCAGCAGCTAATAGCAAACTGCTGGCTGCATTGGATTGTGCATTACCTGAAATGTCTTGGAGCAGGTGACAATAGGCAGTACGGGCAGCACCAGCTTCTGGGCAAAAAGAGCCACACTGTCCTCCCAGGGTCTGATCTCTCCTTCAGCCCTTCTTGGCCAGTGCAATGATGTGCCTATGTGACATTCCAGGAGGGAATAGCAGCTGAGAAGGCAGGAAGCTTTCCAGGGTCCTGGGGGAAACTAAGTACAGCTTAGGGCATCTTCTCTGTTGAAGGAATTGCTGCTTCCTGTAGCTTGGCTGCTTCTATTGCAAACTTGGATTCAACGCAAAGCTAAATGTGAGGTATCAATCAAATAAATCAATATGTATTTCTGAGGCAAATCTTCCACGTCTTGGAGAAAATTTGCAGCTTGGAAGGAACACAGGGGAGGGGGCAATATCAAACAAACCCTAGTCATATTTATTGAGAAGCAAAGCTTCACTAAGTTCAATGGAGAGTTTACTGATTAATAAATGTGCACAGAACCAGGTGGTGTAGTGCTTTGACTGTTGAACTAGGCTATCGAACCCAGGGTTTGAATGTCTGCAGCCATTAAAACCCACTAGGTAACTTTGCATAAATCGCACTCAGCTTGAAGAAGGCAATGGCAAGCCTCCTCTGAACAAATCTTCCCAGGAAAACCTCGTCGTAAGTCACCATAAGGTTGTGATTGATAACCGTCGCCCCCGCTTTCAAATTGATTTGAAAACGCTGCAGAGAGTTCCATAGATTACTCTCCAAAAGAACGGAGCGGGACCGCAACAGACTATTATTAGAAGACCTTTTTTCCTTCATTTTCCTCTTCCCTGAACTATGTAACAAATCTCCCCAATAAAAGTAGCATTTATTTTAACAATAACACTCTCTATCTGGTTATTTTTGTATCTTTTCTCTGACTCCTTTCCTTTGCATGAAATCTCTCTCTCCCTCCCGTCCCTTTAAACTCCGGTTGAGGTTTCCCTGCCATAGATTAACATGGCGGTCGATATAAATTGGCTCATATCTCTATCAAAATTACCCCTAGAACGCTCCTCTTTTAGTCCTAACCCTTTCTAAGGCTCCTGACTCGAAGACAACCAGCAGAACCAGAATCGGTCCAGTTTTCGGCACCTCATCAGCTGACTGTCAAACGGGACTGACAGCTCCTTTCAAGCCAAGCAGCTGCCTTATCCCGGGTTTTCCTCTCCCCGCGACTCGCGGAATGGTTTTCCCTAGCCCCTTTCTGTGAATTGGGGAGGGGGGGGATCGCTCCCTCGCGGGGGAGACATAGTTCTCCAAGGACCCTCACCCTCTACAGCTGCCAGGGGGTGACAGACGGGTGCACTCCACGATTCATGCATACTTTTGTGATTTTATGAAAGAGAAGAACACTCTTCCCCACACCCACCCCTGGAACTTATGAAATCCTATACCTCCAAAGACTTACTAACCCATATGTGCCCCTTCCCCATGCCATCTCTATGAATTCCTTATGAACTCTTTCTCCTCATGTATTTGTGAATTTTCATATTCTATGTACATGACTCACTGTTGTATGAATTTCAAATCGTTGGGCTAACTTCATGGATTGTGAAATCATGCTGCTTGAACCCCACTTCTATATTGGATTCCCCAGATGTTGTCTTATCAAATGTTTTCTATTGCTTATTTCTATTGTTTATATCATTCATGATTCCCCTTTATGCAATGTCACCCGCCTTTATGGATTCTCCTTTATCTACCTATCTACCTATATGTATTTACACTCTTTGGGATCCCCGGAAAATATGTATTCTTCCCAGCAGGGTTTATGTTCCAACTTTATTTTAATTTTCATTTTATCCCATATAATTGTCAGATCATGAAATCAAATGGGAAATATTATGACCCCAACCTGAACTCTAGCCCCATGACTCAGACCTCCCTTCCCAAAAACAAAAGGATAATCTGCCACAGTTTAATCCAATCTCATTCCGATCGCATGGACAATATAGGGCGAGTCACCAAACTCCTAAAGGTGACTCGCCCCCAAGGCAAACATTGTCACATCTCAGGCCAGGACGCCGCAGGAAGGCACCCTGTGGGGCCGTCGATGATGGCTCATCACCACCCATCACCACTTCCTGTCTGACACCCCAAAGACATATCTAAAATCTGCGAACGTGACAGGACCCCGGACATCCTTGATGGGTGTCATTAATTCCTTTAGAAATTGGCTGGGCCAGAATTAATCCGATGTTTCCTGTCCGGTCACCGCATTGTTTCTATAGCTCCCGCCTCCTCCTCTCTGATTGGCCCGAGGGGGGACAAAAAACGGCTCCCCATTGGGCCAGCAGGGCAAGGCGGGAAACGAAAGCCCGCCTCGTTCAACCTCTCAGCCTATCCGCGATCAGATGGGCAGGGAAGCGGGGCGGGAAATTCAAAGGGCTGTCAGACCGAAACATTGTATAAATATGACTTTATTTGAAACATATGTTACGCTAGTAGATTGAATGATCGCTACTAGTGTCCATTCAGCTGAATCGCTCAATAAAAACTCCTTGGCGGATTTTCCTTCAACTTGGCGGACCTTCTTCATTTCGGCTTCAGGTTGTATTGCGGCTTATATTCTTCTTTTGGCTTCGCCAGGGTCCGTACCCTCAGGACCGGATCGGCTCTCTCCTTAAGGGGCCCGATCCCCCAGAAACGCGGTCGATAACATAATTTGGCTTTACCACGAAGGGACTTGCTTGGAAGTTCCAAAAATCAATTTTTTTTTAGGCTAAAAATTCCAAGCGGCGACCTTGGTCCAGATATTCTGGGACAGGTTGGGGAGAGAAACGGCTGCAAGGAGGGCCCTCCGACCAACAATTTGACCTCATTTCACATCCAAATTTCTCTGGCAGTCCCTTTCTCTCTCTAGATCTGATTCAGGGTACTGAACAAAGGAGCCAGATAGGAGGAAGCAGATTTTTAGCTCCTCGAAGGAAAGGCGCCAACGTGAAACAGGGGACGCCCTGTAAAAAAAATAAAAGGGAACCGGCCCCGTTGTTGAGACCCAGGTGGGAGGAGCCCTGGAGGTATTGCACTTCGGATCAGGGCTCGGTAACAAATTCCTGGTGAAACGCGGGAACATCTGGCGCTCGGGGGGCGTGTGAGAACAGTCTGGCTTGTAAGATTACAGGTTCAAGAATCGCGGGGTAGGGGAACGGTTGTGTTCCTGGGGCACCCGCGGATTCCACGAACGCCAGCCACCCAGTCTTGGTGAAGGGAACTCTCGGTAGGACGAGCTGACCTGGCCGGTTGGGTGAGTCGTTACTCCGTTAACTGTCAGGTACTGGGCAGGGGTTGAGCCAAGAATGGGTGTTTGTTCAACACGTCTAGGGTGTCCCACCCCAGCAGACATCCCCAAGGATTCTCCTTTGGGCAAGATCCTGGCCGATTGGGGTGGGTTTGCATCAAAAAACATGGTGCAGGCCAGGTTGGTCCAACTCTGCAAGCGTAAGTGGCCCCTCGTGGCCCTTGAAGGGGGAGTCGCTTGGCCTCCACATGGCAGTGAGGATGAGAGTCTCATTTTGAAACTCCAGAGCCATTGCCATGGGGAGGGCAAGTGGACCCAACTTGCTTATGCTGCAATGTTCATGGCCTTAAGCCAGAGGGAGAGTGGAAGGGGAGAGGGGGTCCAAGTCTTCCCATGCAGGGACGTGGGCTCCAAACCCACCCTCCTCAAAAGCTCCTCTCTAGACCTACTTCCCCTCCCGCCTCCACCAGAAGAGGAACTTCTGGAGACATTTGCTTGTCCCCCACCTTACCAACCCCAATTCCCATCCCTTGCCCCACCTCCTCCCCGGCTTTCTCCTCCTGTTCTGAGTCTTGCACCGATCCAGAACTCCCCGATTGACCCCTCAAGGGAACCTCTGCTTCCCGGGATCCCCACTCTCCTAGATTCACCCTCCCAGCCCCCTACCCTCTCGCCCCATTCCCCTTCCGCTCCCCAGCCCTCTCCTTTCTCCCAGCCCCATCTCCCCTCCGTTTCCCAACCTCCCATTCCCTCTCAGCCCCCCCAATCCTCCCTTCTCTCTCCTCCTCCCAACCCCCCCATTCTCCAATCCTCTTCCCCCCCTCCTTCTCAATTTCCTTTTCCATTCTTTAATGGCTATCTTCCATACACGCTACCCAGAGGATCACCTTTCCCGATCCCAGACCCTCTCGCCTCTCAGACTTTCCACCCCCTATTGCTCCCCTCTGCGCCTCCTGCGGGGACCTCCCCCGTCTCTTCAGCACCCCCAGCTTCTCAAACCACCCCACCAGTCCTTCTAGCACCCGAAAGACCCAACCTCGGCTGTCCCCCTTCCACTCCTTCGTCAGGAACTTCATCCCTCCCCCCTCAAAGGGTTTCCCAAACGCCAGAGGATCCCTTTGAGCCCCTCATCACCAAAAATAGCCTGCGGACCCGCCCCGCCACTGTAATGGCCCCTCTACGGGAGGTGGTCGGGGCAAGGGGAGACCCGGTCCTAATCCATGTCCCTTTTAGTACCACAGACCTCATTACCTGGAAGAAGACAACTGCACCACTTTCCCAGGACCCCTCAGAAATGACCGAACTTTTTAGGACCATTTTTCTAACCCATCGCCCCTCCTGGGCAGATGTTATGACTCTCTTGGGCTCTCTCCTTACTCAAGAGGAGAAGCGCCGCCTACTGGCCGCAGCTCAGGCTGAAATCATGAAGGCCGATGTAGATGACGGTAGAGATGCTGAAATTATTTTTCCAACAAAGGAAGACCCCAGTTGGGACTACAATACCAACGCTGGTATGATGTCTCTAAAGGCCTTCCACCGTGCCATCTTGGCTGGCCTGCCGTTGGTCTATCCTCGCCCCATAAACCTTTCTAAATACTATGATATAAAACAGACTCCTGAGGAAAGCCCCTCTGATTTTTATGATCGGTTATGTCGCACTGCAAAACAGTGGACACACATTGACCCCTCTGACCCCCAAAATGCATCCTCTTTAAATTCCCTGTTCATTGGCAGGTCTTGCAGGGACATTCGGCTAAAACTCCAGAAACTGGAGGGGGGAGCAGGCATGCCCATCTCCCAGTTAATCAACATTGCTTTTAAGGTGTTCCACAACCGGGAGGATGCAGCAGCCCAGAAGGAAGAAGATGACCGAGAGGCTCAAGCACAGGTCCAAGCAGCCAGTATGGTGGCTGCACTGGCAGAACGTGACAGGGGACGAGGAGTTGGGGAGAACAGAGAAAGGCCAGTTTGGAGGGACAGGGGGCAAGGAAGAGAACCACCAAGGGAACTCCGTTGTTATTACTGCCAGCAGAGGGGGCACTTCAAGAGAGAATGTCCCGATCTCAAGGATAAGGGACCAGAGAGCCGGGTTATGTGACTAGGGCAGCGGATCGTCTTGGCTCCCAGTGACCCGGTGGTGCCATTGAAGTTAGGAAAAAGAACTGTGGATTTCCTTCTAGACAGTGGGGCCACCCATTCAGTGGTCACCGAAGGGTTTCGGGGAACAGACATGGGAGCTAGGAAGACTCAGGTAGTGGGGGTCTCAGGGAAAGAGGCAGAGAGGTCTTTTCTCAAGCCCATGGAGTGTGAGGTGGGAGGAAAGACTCTGTCTCATGAGTTCCTGTACATGCCTGAGTGTCCAGTTCCCCTTCTGGGCCGAGACATCCTTTGCAAAATCAGGGCGCAGGTCACCTTTGGGCCAGAGAAGATCATCTTGGCTGTCCCAGAGGAGGAGGGGTGGAGGATACAGGCTCTCCTGCTTCATCAGCCCAGCCCCGAGGCTGACCTGATCCCTTTGGCCATTCTGGAACAAGTCGACCCTGTTGTGTGGGCCGATGGGATTCCAGGGAGGGCCAAGAACGTTGCCCCAGTCAAAATTGCCCTAAAACCAGACATCAGGCCTCCTAGGATTCCCCAATACCGCATCCCCCTCGAAGCCAAAAAGGGCCTCCAGCCCATCATTGAAAATTTTCTGAAGCACTCTCTGCTGAGAGAGTGCGCCTCCCCTTATAACACACCTGTGTTGCCAGTCAAGAAGCCCAACTCAGACGAATATCGCTTTGTGCAGGACCTCAGAGCCATCAATGCTGTTGTGGTGGACATTCATCCCGTGGTGCCAAACCCCTATACTCTTCTTTCCACTATCCCTCCTTCCTGCTCTTGCTTTACTGTTCTGGACTTAAAAGATGCATTTTTTTCTATCCCTCTACACGTAGATAGCCAAGAAATATTTGCCTTTGAGTGGGAGCATGTGGACTCGGCCAGGAAGGTGCAGCTCTGCTGGCAGGTTCTTCCGCAAGGTTTCACCTGTTCTCCTACGATCTTCAGCCAAAACCTCGCTTCGGAGCTGGACCGGTGGCCGGATCGGGACCAGGGGGTCCTTCTGCAATACATTGACGATCTCCTGCTTTGTTGTGAGGATGTACCTACCTGTGAAAGACTTACCATCAGTCTCCTCAACTTCCTGGGAGAGGCTGGCTTCAAGGTCTCCAAAAGGAAAGCTCAAATCTGCAAGGACACTGTGCGTTACTTGGGGTTTGATGTCTCTCAAGGACAGCGGGCTCTGGGGCCGGAGCGGAAAGAAGCTATCTGTAAGGTCCGAGAGCCCAAGACCAAGAAGCAACTGCGGGGTTTTTTGGGCATGGCTGGCTTCTGCAGAATCTGGGTGCCCAACTTCGGACTGCTCGCCAGGCCTCTTTATGAGGCAACCACCGGACCGGAGACTTTCCTCACCTGGACCGCAGAATGCAGGACAGCCTTCGATGCCATCAAGAAAGCCCTCATGTCTGCACCAGCCTTGGGACTCCCTGACATGACCAAGCCCTTCTTCCTTTATGTTCACGAACGTCGGGGGGTGGCAGCGGGGGTGCTGACCCAACCTCTGGGCAGCGCCAAAAGGCCAGTCGCCTACTTCTCTAAGCGACTGGACCCCACCAGCCTTGGGTGGCCAGCCTGTCTTCGTGCCGTGGCTGCCACTGCTATGCTGGCTGAGGAGGCCCGGAAGCTGACACTGGGCCAACCAATGACTGTCTATGTGCCCCATAGCGTCCTGGCAGTCCTGGATGCTAAGGGGACCAACTGGCTGTCAGCAGGACGGCTCACTCGCTACCAGGCTTCGCTCATCGACCAGGGAGACCTCACCCTGGCCACCACCAACTGCCTCAACCCAGCCACCCTGATGCCCATCGAATCAGCCGAAGGGGACGACCAGGAGCCACATGATTGCATCGCCACCATTGAAGAAGTCTACTCCAGCCGGCCGGACCTCAAGGACCAACCACTTCCCCAGGCAGACTTGGAATACTACACTGATGGGTCGAGCAGTGTCCATCAGGGCGTGAGGAAGGCGGGCTATGCAGTTGTTACTCTGTGGGACACCATAGAGGCAGAGCCATTGCCAGCTGGTACCTCCGCCCAAAAAGCAGAACTCATCGCCCTCACCAGAGCTCTGGAGCTGGCAGCAGGAAGGACTGTCAACATCTACACAGACTCTAAGTTTGCCTTCAATGTCCTGCACGCCCACGGAGCCATCTGGAAGGAGAGGGGACTGCTGACCACCGCAGGCAGCCCAGTCAAGCACCAGGCAGAAATCCTGAGACTGTTGGACGCTGTCTGCAAGCCCACTGCTGTTGCTGTCATCCACTGTCGGGGACACCAGGCGGGAGACCAGGACGCTGCCAGGGGAAACAGGAGAGCAGATGCCGCGGCTAAGGGGGCCGCCAACAAAACGCCCACCTTCCAGGGAGCCCTCATCCCGGACACCACCATCACCAGCCTCCCTCTGTATGGAACTGTGGACGATGAGTTTGCTAAGAAGGAAGGACTGACACAGGATGGGGGTTGGTGGAAGGACAGCCAAGGCCGTCTGCTCCTCACAGACCCCCTGATGCGTGAAGTGGCCCTCCGCCTTCACAAAAGCACCCACTGGGGTCATGATGCCATGCTGGAACACCTCAGATCCTTCTTCATTGGACCACGCATGGCCCAACAGTCTATCTGGGCCTGTAAGCGATGCCTCCTCTGCCTAAAGAACAACCCCAAGATCCAGAAGAAGCCAGAAGTGGGGCATCTCAGGGCAGGACTGCAGCCAGGGCAGGTATGGCAGGTGGATTTTGCTGAATTGCCCTCCAGTAAGAAGTACAAATACCTGTTGGTGTTTGTGGATTGCTACAGCGGGTGGCCTGAAGCTTTCGCCTGCTATACTTGTACTGCCAAAGAGGTCACTCAAGCCCTCCTCCATGACATCATCCCACGTTTCGGCCTGCCCCTCTGCATTTCTTCGGACAACGGGAGTTCTTTCATCTCCAAGGTCACCCAACAGGTCTCTCGGGTCCTCCAGATCCGGTGGGACTTGCATTCCAGCTGGCACCCAGAAGCAAGCGGCAAGGTTGAAAGGATGAACCAAACCCTTAAGAGACAAGTGGCGAAAATCTGTCAGCAAGCTAACCTACCTTGGCCAGAGGCTCTTCCACTCGCTCTCACTCGAGTCAGGGCTGCCCCTAGGGGCAAGTTAAAATTAAGTCCTTTTGAAATTCTTTATGGTAGACCTTTCCCTTCTTCCCAGGTTCCCTTGAAGGCTGAACACCTACATGAGGTGGGCTCCGAAAGCCTTAGAGCTAGGCTGTCTTCTCTTACCTCTGTCCTCTCTTCTCTAAACAGGTACCTACTCTCCCACCTTCCTGTCCCCTTGGATGCTCCAGTCCACGACTTTTCCATTGGAGATTGGGTCTTCGTGCGGACGTGGCGACCGGAGCCTCTGACTGAGAAGTGGGTCGGACCTCACCAAGTCCTCCTGACCTCCTACACCGCTTGCAAGGTAGCTGGAATCCGTGCCTGGATCCATCACACCAGGCTCAAGAGCGCTCCTGAACCTGAGCCAGCCCCCACCAGCGGTGAGGAAGACAAAGACCTGTGGACAGCTGAGCTGGGAGACGACCTGAAGGTGTTGTTCCGGAAAACACCTCCTCAGGGAGCGCCGCCCGCGAACTGTCCTGACCCACACCCTCCCGAGGCCCGGAGAAAGACCAAAAGCCAGAGACCAAAGCACAAGACCCTCTCCAAGAACCTCTCCAAATTCCATCCTTCTAGCACCACGGGAACACCCCCATTTGGACCTACAAACATTTGACAGCTCGCTTTGACAGCTGTCAAATCGGCCCTCACTTCAACCCCCGCTCGGAAGAGCTAACCCCACGATTCCACTGGGAGCTGTCCGGCGTGCTGAATCAGGAGCCGTGAGTCCTAATTTCCCTTCTAGTTTTCTCTCTGCTCTCTCCCTGTCTTTCCCACTAGGAGCTGTCCCTGGTACTTAACCCTAGAAAATGCTAACCCTAGTTCTCATCTTTTCTCTGACTCTCCCTGCCAGTTCTAGCCCGGTGTTGTATGAATGGCTTTCTTCTAAAGTAAACTTCTGGCAACAGTTGGCCACAAAAGCCTTAAATGTCTCAGATTTTTGCCTGTCCAGTGGAGCCTCAGCCACAGACCTGTTTTCCACCTGTTTAATTGGCATTCCAGAACCTCTGGAAATTTTTAGAAATTATACCATGTTCCAAGACATCCCAAAGGATATGTCATACAGAGATCTCTCTAACTGGGGAAGAGTCTCCATGGACAAGTTGCCTGGCATGGCTGCCATCCGCCTTGCTCATGTTCCTCAGGCAGAAAATTGTTTTCAAATACCCACCTGCATCGGTGAGTGCCATCAGCTTCCCATTGACAACTCTCTAAATTGTACACATATAGAAAAACTGTCTCATTTGAATGCCCATTTGGTCCTGCCCCCAGGATGGTTTTTCCTGTGTGGACAGACAGCCTATGGTTATCTACCTGCCAATACCTCCATGGGGAATTGTGCATTGGGTAGGCTGTCTCTTTTTATGCCCTCCAAGAACGACTTAGAGTTGGCACACTCTTTGGGTCGGAAGGCAAGATCCATTCAGAACTTGGACCCGAATTGTGACCCCTCAGTAGTGCTAAAAGGTATCCCACAATTTGTGGCGGCTGCATTGTTCACTCCTGGAGTGGCCTCAGCCATGAATTATAGGGCCATAAAGCACCTGGCCTGCGCTCTGGTCAAAAACATCAATTATACCTCTCAAGCTTTGGCATCAGTGGCCAAGGAAATGCATGAGCTGCGGGAGGCTGTATTAGATAACAGGGCAGCTATTGATTTCCTCCTATTGAAAAACCACTATGGCTGTGAGAGTGTAAGGCACATGTGCTGCTTTAATTTGACAGACCAGACTCCTATGATTCATAAATCCATCGAGGGTTTGAATGATTTGGCCTCAGGAATTAAGGAGACGACTGGATTCGACCTTAGTTTTCTTACCGACTGGCTCCCTTCTTTAGACTGGTTGAGGAAAGGTTTCCTCCTCTTTCTAGCGGTAATCCTTTTCCTCCTAATAATAAGCTGCTGCTGGTCGCATTTGCCCGCTCTGTTCCAAATTTGTCGCAAAAAGAACCATTCGAACCCCTCTCAGCAGATGGCCATGCTGCCGCTGAGAGGTTATAACGCTTATGCGGTAGGGCAGGGGCGAAATAGGCTCCGCCCATCTCGCCCCGCCCTCCCGAGTGGGGGTATGATAACCATCGCCCCCGCTTTCAAATTGATTTGAAAACGCTGCAGAGAGTTCCATAGATTACTCTCCAAAAGAACGGAGCGGGACCGCAACAGACTATTATTAGAAGACCTTTTTTCCTTCATTTTCCTCTTCCCTGAACTATGTAACAAATCCCCCCAATAAAAGTAGCATTTATTTTAACAATAACACTCTCTATCTGGTTATTTTTGTATCTTTTCTCTGACTCCTTTCCTTTGCATGAAATCTCTCTCTCCCTCCCGTCCCTTTAAACTCCGGTTGAGGTTTCCCTGCCATAGATTAACATGGCGGTCGATATAAATTGGCTCATATCTCTATCAAAATTACCCCTAGAACGCTCCTCTTTTAGTCCTAACCCTTTCTAAGGCTCCTGACTCGAAGACAACCAGCAGAACCAGAATCGGTCCAGTTTTCGGCACCTCATCAGCTGACTGTCAAACGGGACTGACAGCTCCTTTCAAGCCAAGCAGCTGCCTTATCCCGGGTTTTCCTCTCCCCGCGACTCGCGGAATGGTTTTCCCTAGCCCCTTTCTGTGAATTGGGGAGGGGGGGGATCGCTCCCTCGCGGGGGAGACATAGTTCTCCAAGGACCCTCACCCTCTACAGCTGCCAGGGGGTGACAGACGGGTGCACTCCACGATTCATGCATACTTTTGTGATTTTATGAAAGAGAAGAACACTCTTCCCCACACCCACCCCTGGAACTTATGAAATCCTATACCTCCAAAGACTTACTAACCCATATGTGCCCCTTCCCCATGCCATCTCTATGAATTCCTTATGAACTCTTTCTCCTCATGTATTTGTGAATTTTCATATTCTATGTACATGACTCACTGTTGTATGAATTTCAAATCGTTGGGCTAACTTCATGGATTGTGAAATCATGCTGCTTGAACCCCACTTCTATATTGGATTCCCCAGATGTTGTCTTATCAAATGTTTTCTATTGCTTATTTCTATTGTTTATATCATTCATGATTCCCCTTTATGCAATGTCACCCACCTTTATGGATTCTCCTTTATCTACCTATCTACCTATATGTATTTACACTCTTTGGGATCCCCGGAAAATATGTATTCTTCCCAGCAGGGTTTATGTTCCAACTTTATTTTAATTTTCATTTTATCCCATATAATTGTCAGATCATGAAATCAAATGGGAAATATTATGACCCCAACCTGAACTCTAGCCCCATGACTCAGACCTCCCTTCCCAAAAACAAAAGGATAATCTGCCACAGTTTAATCCAATCTCATTCCGATCGCATGGACAATATAGGGCGAGTCACCAAACTCCTAAAGGTGACTCGCCCCCAAGGCAAACATTGTCACATCTCAGGCCAGGACGCCGCAGGAAGGCACCCTGTGGGGCCGTCGATGATGGCTCATCACCACCCATCACCACTTCCTGTCTGACACCCCAAAGACATATCTAAAATCTGCGAACGTGACAGGACCCCGGACATCCTTGATGGGTGTCATTAATTCCTTTAGAAATTGGCTGGGCCAGAATTAATCCGATGTTTCCTGTCCGGTCACCGCATTGTTTCTATAGCTCCCGCCTCCTCCTCTCTGATTGGCCCGAGGGGGGACAAAAAACGGCTCCCCATTGGGCCAGCAGGGCAAGGCGGGAAACGAAAGCCCGCCTCGTTCAACCTCTCAGCCTATCCGCGATCAGATGGGCAGGGAAGCGGGGCGGGAAATTCAAAGGGCTGTCAGACCGAAACATTGTATAAATATGACTTTATTTGAAACATATGTTACGCTAGTAGATTGAATGATCGCTACTAGTGTCCATTCAGCTGAATCGCTCAATAAAAACTCCTTGGCGGATTTTCCTTCAACTTGGCGGACCTTCTTCATTTCGGCTTCAGGTTGTATTGCGGCTTATATTCTTCTTTTGGCTTCGCCAGGGTCCGTACCCTCAGGACCGGATCGGCTCTCTCCTTAAGGGGCCCGATCCCCCAGAAACGCGGTCGATAACATGATAAGTCAGAAATGACTTGAAAGCTACAACCTCCAAAGGAAATCTTGTTTCTCTTGGGACTAAAAAAGATCTCCGAAACAGTGTTCATAACTATACTCTTGATGAAATAGAAATTCTTGCCAAACTTGAGTGATCACAAACCATTGAAAGGATAATCTATATTTAAAGTGGTTAGGCAGATCTGGTTTAAGATCTTGTTATCCTAGGCAAGGCAAACCTTCTCCCAATTTCCACCATTTGTAAGGTTGGGTTGCTGTGACTTTTTTGGGCTGTATGGCCTTGTTCCAGTAGCATTCTCTCCTGACGTTTCGCCTGCATCTGTGGCTGGCATCTTCAGATATTCTGTTGCTAGTGAGGCAAGTGTATGTGTGTGTGTGTGTGTATTATGTCCAGGGTGGGAGAAAGAGTCCTTGTCTGTTTGAAGCAAGTATGAATGTTGCAATTCGCAAGCTTGATTAGCACTGAGTAGCCTTGCAGCTACAAACTCAATCAGTGAGGGTATTTGCGTAGAGGTAGCCTGACTGTTGTGCCTGGAGGCATCCTTTGTTTGGGAGGTGTTAACAGGCACTTGGTTGTTTGCTATCTGGGATTCCCCAGTTTCTGAGTGTTGTTCTTTATTTATTGTCTTGATTCTGGTGTTTTTAAAATACTGGTTGCCAGATTTTGTTCATTTATGGTTTCCTCCTTTCTGTTTAAATTGTCCACATGCTTGTGGATTTCAGTGGCTTCTCTGTGCCCTCTGACATATTTGTCAGAGTGGTCCAGCATTTCTGTGTTCTCAAATAGTATTCTGTACCCAGGTTGGTTCATCAGGTGCTCTGCTATGGCTGACTTCTCTTGTTGTATCAGTCTGCAGTGCCTCTCATGTTATTTGATACATGTTTGGACGCTGTGTTTGGTTCACTTGCTTCAAATAGACAACAGTTCTAGGTATATGGAGAAACTAAGCAAGAAAGGTTTGTGGAAGATCCTGGGTGGGGAAAAGAACTCTTATCTGTTGGAGGCCTGTGCACATCTAGAAAACGTATGCTGCCAAAGTGCACTGCAGCGCAAATTAAAGAGATTAAAATGAATCAAGCCAAGTTGGGGAAAGTCCAAGTTAACCCCCTTAATGTGCTAAATCTAAGCACAACTCTGGGAAGAAAATGGTTAAGCATAGAGTAGCTTTGGCAGGGACAACAGAATCAAGGGGGAATTGCCTCCTCCTCTCGATGGGAAGGTAACAGCGCTTCATGCAGTTATGCCGGCCACATGACCTTGGAGGTGTCTACGGACAACGCAGGCTCTTCAGCCTAGAAATGGATATGAGCATCAACCCCCAGAGTCGGACACGACTGGACTTAATGTCAGGGGAAAACCTTTACCTAACCTAGTCACTAGAAAGCTGGGCTTTATTATGGCTTCTGGATTAAAAGTATGGTTGCAATCCATTTTGTAATCTCTTCATGTTATCAGTATGATAGTTTCATTACTGTACTTTAAAACACCTGTATCATAAAACTAGCTTTATTCTTTCTCTGTCTTTTTAAAGATAATACTTCTGTAACAAAGGAAGCAATACAATTTGGATAGGGAAATCACAGATAGGTAGTCACCCGTATGTTCAATTAAATAAAGATTCGCATCTGAGTTTTAACACTTCTAAGTATTTTGACTAGTGACAATGACATCCCAGCTGGCAGGAAACTAATACAATTCTGAAATATAAAGTAACATATTGGTTTTATGAGGCAACATGTTGAAATGTACATGGAAACATTATGATTTTTAGCACAGCAACTAGATAATATGTGCAGCCAGCCTACCAAATAGACCTATTTGCAGAAAATATTAGGCATGCCTTTCTTAAGCTCAATAGATCTTTCCCCAGAAGAACTCCTTTGCCGCGTTAGGGTAGACATTACAATTACCTTGCAGGAAAGGAATTATCAGTACTGAACCAATGAAAGAAAAGCTGGTGTTGTAGATTTCCCATTTGTCTTTGAATGCTATGCTTTATTTGAAAGGGGAGGCTTATGTGACGGATAAAGAGATGATAATGGTCCCGAGAATAAAGGACGTGTATTCATAGAAAATGAGGAGTCAGAAAAAAATAATGTATAAAAAATTAAATACCACAGAAAAAAGTGCTTGCTTGTAAGTGTAGCGAGTACTGGTTCATGATTATACAGAGACTTCACAAACATGATTGTTCATATATAGCTGGATGCAGATTTAGCAGCATGTCCTTGGACTCGTGAAATTAGACTTTTCCACACCTTCCTCCCCATTGCAGCCCTCCTGTTGCTGGAAAATGGCATACAGAAGGTGAGAATTCCTGCTGAACATAGTGAGCCGTGGGGCAGGAGGAATGACTGGAAATTGGGTGGAGGTGGGTCCCCCTGATAATGGAAGGTACATTTCGGGTCACACATATCTCCTCTCCAAGCATCTTTTGTATTATTTTAACAAATTATATTAATTTTTTTTAAAAAATGGAAAAATTTTATACCACTATTACAATCATTCTAGACATTTATTTCAATATGGGAAGTAATGGCGTCATTTGCAAGCCTAAAACATTTTTCCATGATCCAACCAGAGAAAGTTTGAATTATCTGGGTTATGACCTTCCATGATTGATATAGTAGCAGAAAGCAAAGCAAAACAAATATCAGAATTTCATTTGAGCTGATCAATTTCTTGCTGGCCAAATGTTTCCCTCTCTCTTATAGCCTTGGAAAAAACTCAGTATCAAAGAATCATTATGTGGGGGTTTTTTTCAGTCAGTGTGGATTTTCATAACAACAATGCAGCTTTTGAAACTTTCAATTTAGTTTTATTTCCGAATTGACTATTTCTGAAAAACAATACATAAACGATACATCATAGAAAAGGTAAACATTGGGTACCATATGTAATGTAAGCCAGGGTGCAGGCTTTGAGGCCCAAATTATGGATTTTGATATGACCCATGGATCAGCCAAGGGTCATTCCGTGGAGAAGGGAAAGCACCGGCACCATCTTATTTTCTGCCCAAGCTTTTACAATGGCCTATCACCACTGTAATCAGATAGAGTGTGGTTAATTTTTTAAAAAAAAAATTAAGATACAGTATAATAATAAGGTACAGTATAATTAAGGTACATAATAATAATAATAATAATAATAATAATAATAATAATAATTATTATTATTATTATTATTATTATTATTATTATAGTTCGAGGCGGGTTACAACATAGCTAAATCACATAATCATCATAAACATTCTATAAAATACACATATCAAAATGTATTTCTACAAAACACATATTAAAATACACAGAACAAAGATTAAAATCATGAACTCTTATCAACAAAGGAGACATCTCTTGCCAGCATAGAGTGGTGAAAGGCATGAGATATGTCCATTCTGGGACAACCTGAAAGAAACACTCCCTCCTCTACTCTCTCCGCGATCCTTTGAGGGAAAGCACCAAAGAGCCACCCCTGCTGCCATTTCTTTGACCCAAAGCCGTACCTGGATGGAGAATAGAGGAGCCTGCTGCTTTTTAAGGTCCTTCCAGGAAATGTCTTGCTTTTTGCCACTCTACTAGGAGTGCCACTCTACTAAGGAGATGGCTGAGCTTTTTTTTGTTGTTTTTTGCTAAGTGTTAAAATACAGTACTTACATCGACACATGCAGAAACACACTCAGTTGAGCTCATTTTTGACTAAAATTGATAGACTTATACATGAGTAAATATATGCCATAATTCAAGCTTTGTAATCACTACAGTCATGGTAGGAACTGTTATGATATGCCATTCAAAACAGAATGAGATTTAGAAAAAAAAGTTTAAGTTCTTGAATTATACTGTGTAACATTTTTTTTTTAAAAAAAATCTGTTCCTGGTTTGAAAGTGTTATTTCCTGTTTAATTGTGAAGTACTTACTTTGAAAATAGTTGTTATACTCCAGAAACTTGGTTTTTGTGGCTGTCATGAACTATGTTGAATTGGTTGAGACGCTCTGAGATATTCATTGAAAAACTATAGGAAAACGTGCTGCAGGATGTCCCACAAAAACAAAGTTTTTGCACTTTAATAAACCTTTTCTATGTTTTTAGGATAGAGCCAATTAGGAAATGACATTTATAACTGAATAACAAAAATTGTGTTACATAGCGTAATACATGCTTACATCTGGCAGGAAGGTATTACAGTAGAGTCTCACTTATCCAACACTCGCTTATCCAACATTCTGGATTATCCAACGCATTTTTGTAGTCAATGTTTTCAATACATCGTGATATTTTGGTGCTAAATTCGTAAATACAGTAATTACTACGTAGCATTATTGCATATTGAACTACCTTTTCTGTCAAATTTGTTGTATAACATGATGTTTTGGTGCTTAATTTGTAAAATCGTAACCTAATTTGATGTTTAATAGGCTTCTCCTTAATCTCTCCTTATTATCTAACATATTTGCTTATCCAACATTCTGCCGGCCCGTTTATGTTGGATAAGTGAGACTACTGTATTTCCAAAATCTACCTATTTTACCCTATCTAGCATTGCCAGTTGATATATAGGTGGCACATTCAAAGAGATCTGAGGGCATTTGTAAAGGACTTAATAAAGGATTATCACACTTTACGCTGATCTTAAAGAAGGATATTGTATGAAGTTGACTTCCAATGCAGTTTAGGAAGCATTTGCCACATTTGATAGGCATGCGAGATTTTTTTCAGATCCATACCTTCCTAATTTGGTCTTTCTGTGTCACAGCCAATTTTGTTTGCCTCCCATATGCACAAAATCAGGCAAAGCAATATTTTCATTTCAACTGTGGTCCCCTGCAATGCCAAGTCCAATTCCTTCCAAATGGACTAATTGAGCATCCTGCATTCAAAATGCTTGGGACCAGAAGGATTTTGGTATTTTCTTGGATTTTGGAATACCTATATTTGCATATAGTACATAATACAATATCTTGGAGGTTTCTAAAATGAAATTCCATTTATATTTCATATACAGAAGTACAACAAATTCTCACACTTCTTTCGAGCTGTTAATAAATATTGGTCTCTTTCATGCTACATAGTTCTAGAATTTTGATATCATTTTAATTGCCACATTTGCTTCCTATAGAATCCAGATATTTGTAGAATATTTAGATATTACAGCAGCTTTGCTCGGATTCTAATACTACTGAAAACTAAAGGATTGTATTTGATAGGGTGAGAGGTAAAGTGGCATCAAAGTGTTATGTTTGTGCAGTGTGAAAATGCCCATAGCACTTGGTTCTACTGTACACAACTATGAGATGTTTTAAAAATGAAAATAATACAAATGTAGTTACATAAATTAAAAAAATCTGCAAACAAGTGTGAAATCTTACTGATCTATTAGTAGCTCACCTATAAAGACAATTAAGGAATTTCAGGAGTGTGTCTTGGTGTCTTCTGCAATAGCTACACACACATAGGACACACAGTCACACACACATACTCAGGTTTCTCCTTTCACAAACTTATATCTCTTCTTTAGCTAGACTACCAAGGTTTTTTGCAGTTATTGTAGCAGCATTTTCCATTACAGAATAGCCCCAATACAGAGATTTGTTACACTAGGATTTAGAAAGAGATCTATCAGTGCATTTTATAATGGATTTCTACTTGTTTTGACAATTAAACACTACCAAATCAAAAAGTTAAATTTTATCTCCTTACATTTATCCTCATCAGAGGCAGGAATCATCATTGTTTGAAATCTTTTTTTTAAATAGAGTTTTCCTTGTTTACCTCTTTCTGCTGCTTATTCTTTTTTTCGGAGGCATAAGCAAATTAGGAAATTATTTCAACAACCTGCTTTAAATGTACAACAGTGAAAGGAAAGGAAACAGAGTCCCATAGGTTTGTGATGTTAGTAATGCTGCTAACCACTAATTTCTACGTAGCCAGCAGTCTCTCTGGTAATGGTAGAAGATCTTTCTGTAGATCGCTTGGTCACCAGTAGCTTATAAAGAGCTGCCCTGTATTTCTTTGAGACAAGGTTGTAAAGAATTGGATTGATACTAGCACTCAAGTAGAAAAGCTGCAACGCAAAAATATTAAAATATTGGGAGAAATACATCATCCTGGAATTTTCTGGGTTGATGTACATGATCCTGCCAATGTGGAAGGGCAGCCAGCAAATGATAAACGCCAAAATCAGCACAACTGGAAAGGAGGAAAAAGAGGAAAGACAATTAACTTGTTGCTTTGACACAGTTGACGCTAGCCATGGTGGGGTTGTTTAGAAGTTCTTGGAGAAGGTAAACTGTAATAACACTTTTTAAAGAGGCTGCTTGATGCTCTTTGCTGTTGAACAGGAATGGAACTGCCAACAGACAAGAGCATCATCTCACTGATGGATTTGAAATGGGAGGTTAAGAAAGTGTGGCCAAGAATCTGCCAATTAGTTAATAGCCAAATAGCCAAAAAGCCTTTAAAAGTACGTGGATGACATTTTGCTATTGGCTATAAGCTATATTCCACATTCCCAGATAGGGATGTAGACACAATTTTTTTCCTTCCTTCCTTTGGATGGGAAAATAGCCTGTGAAACAAACAGAAGACATGATACTCTTCATCCTGTTGGCTGGTACAAAAGGACCTTGGAGGGGTGGGACTGATAGTGACTCTATGGGAATGAGGGACATAGGAACGAGTTATTATAGTAGTATTCCCTCTGTTGCGCTCCATTTACTTACCTAACATGCGTACAGTATGCTGATGGTTCCGGTAGGACGTCCCACCAAGGTGTGCCTTCCTGACCAGTAGAAGCTCCCGTGCAATCAAGCCATGGAGGATGTAGAGACAGAGGCAGGGCAGCATGAAGTAGCTGGTGGTGACCCAGAACATTGTCCCCAATATCCCTGACTGTTTCGCATAGTCGGTAGGACCACATTCACGGGTGAAGTCATTGTCACTAGAGGTGTTGCTGGCCTGTTGGACTCCCACAAGGAAGAGAAATGGTGCAGCAGAGAGCAGTGCAATAGCCCACAGTATTACCAATAATGCTTTTACGCGCTGTTGGGTCACCAGCACTTTAGCACGCAATGGGAAGCAAATGGCAACATAGCGCTCAGCAGTCAGAGCCGTCAGATGAAGGATGGAGCAGTAGGCACACGCTTCCCCAGACCAATGCCAGACACGGCACAACAGTGTTCCTAGCACCCATGGCCGTGAGCGCCACAGACGGTACAGGTCCATTGGCAGCCCAAGTAAAAGCAGCAGCAGATCAGAGACAGCCAAGCTCCCCAGATAGAGGCTGGTTGTACTGCGCAAGTCACGAGACCGGCTTGTCACAACTACAGTCAAAACATTGCCACCAACGCCAAGAATTAGTAAGAGCAAGCACACAGCTGTCACTGGGATGAGAATGCAGATGGGCAGCAATGGGCATAGATACTCAGTGCAGGGTGGTAGTGGCCATGTCTCTGTAGCCTCCTCCTGACATGCTGCTGGACTGCTAATGTTAGATGAAGCCATGCTGTGAGCAGCACAACAAAAAACTGAACTGTTTCACGTACAGAAGATCCAGGACAACTGCAAAAATGACAAAATGGCTGCTCTTTCCTGAGGTATCAAAGCTATATGCCAACTTTTGCAGTCTCTCTTGTTCTTGGTTTCCCGGAATGCTTTTTCCAAGCAAAACCCCAGGAGCAGCCAGCTGTTTCCCTGGGTAGGAAGATAAAGTGGCTGTGCTCAGTCCCAGATTGATGGCTACTTATAGCTACTAAGAGATAACCCCTCCCAAGTAGGCAGCACATGAGGAAACATTGTGCTTACGTTCACACCCAAACAAGCCCCTTTCTGTTCATTTCTTAGCAACACGGGCACTGTTGTGGATCAATGAGAAATCACCACTTCAGCTCCCAAGGCTATTGAGATACAGAGGGAGATAAAAACTGCACAATAAGATACCTGAAACAAAGAGTCTGCAAGACTAATATATTTGTTGGCGCATATGCTTTCATAAGCTAAACTTCTCCAGACACAAAGAGTTATCTTGTTTCTCTGTGTATCTAAGTGTGCGAGTGCTAGAGAAACAGTCAGGCAAAATCCAGAAAGTGTAGTGCAGTGGTTCTCAACTTGTGGGTCCCCAGGTGTTTTGGCCTACAACTCCCAGAAATCCCAGCCAGTTTACCAGTTGTTAGGATTTCTGGGAGTTCAAGGCCAAAACATCTGCGGACCCACAGGTTGAGAACCACTGGTGAAGTGTGTGACAAGACAAGTGCACTGTATGAAATATAAACCCAGTGACCCCACACAACAGTAACAAATAAATTTCAGAGCAGGCTGGCCAAATTATGCAATACAGGACATTACAGATTGCCAGAGTCCTTGGTATGAGTGGGATATAAGGCAATGTTGGGCTTACAGCAGCAGTAGGAAGGTTCTTCTTTGACTGTGGTCCTCCATTGACAATCTCCCTTGCCCCAAACCTGTAGTACTGAAGCAACCCTTTAAAGGTCTATTTAAAAGTCCTTTGTACTGCACTATAAAGCCTGTGATTATTCCCATCTCCTCGGATAACCCAGCAATATAGCTGATTTTGGCAGCCCTTTTAATGGCTAATAAGCCAATATTATAATATCTGCGTTCAGGTATCTCCAGGACATCCACTGTGCTTTTTTCCTGAAAGAGCAAGGTAGTACTAAGTTATTGTCTATCTTTCTGGGCCTGGTTGGCCCAGCTGAAGGAAGCTCCAGGAGCTCCCATATTTCAGCTGTTTTGGAGGAATCCTCATGTCTCCCTTATTGCTCTTCCATTTCTCCCATATATTTAGAAGTATAGTAATTAAGAAAATTAACATACCAAGGCCAAGATAGTTTACATGATACCTCTTCCAGGAATTATTTTCCCTCCCTAGGAGTAGATTTCTCTCATTTCCTGTTGTCTCACCCCCCAATTGTAACAATGAATCATTTGTAAGTCGGATGTTTGTAACTTGGGGACTACCTGTATAGCCTCACTCCCACAGCTAGCACCAAGATGTGGTACGACACCACATACACAACCAGATGACGAAAGGCTGGGGAGATGGTTTCGAGAGAGGAGTTATGGAGAAGAGAAAGAAGCCACCAAGGAGGGGAAGAGGAACCCATGCATGAGCAATAGCCTCTTCTTTCCCTTGCTGTGCATGATAGGATCTCTCTCAGGGCTTATGGGGCCTTTATCCATGCTCCCAGGCACCGACATACTGGCAAGTGAAGGGATGTGGAAGAAGAACAGGAAGAGGAGGAGAAGTTCACCCTGTTCCTATAAACTTTTCATTTCTAACTATCAATGTTCATACATGAAATGAAACAACCAGGTCAGGTAAACCTGTATTATGTAAGCAAAAACACTTGGGACCATTCATAGAATCCGTGAATGTTTCTTCCAAAATGCATCCCGGGATGGTTTTTCATTTCACCAGCCTCCCTTTTTCGTGCTTTGGTCCCTCTAGTTAAGAAGTACAAACTGATTATGTTTAAATAACTGCTGAAAAGAATGTGTTGTTAAAGGCTTTAATGGTCAGAATCACAGGGTTGCTGTGAGTTTTCTGGGCTGTACGGCCATGTTCCAAAAGCATTCTCTCCTGATGTTTCGCCCACATCTAAGGCAGGCATCCCCAGAGGTTGTGAGGTCTGCTGGAAACTAGGCAAGTGGGGTTTATATATCTGTAAAATGTCCAGGGAGAAAGGACTCTTGTCTGTTTGAAACAAGTGTGAATGTTTCAATTGACCACCTTGACTAGTACTGAATGGCTTTTCAGCCTCAAAGCCTGGCTGCTTCCTGCCTTGGGTAATCCTTTGTTGGGAGGTAATTAGGTGGCCCTGATTGTTTGTCTGGAACTTCCCTGTTTTTGAGTGTTGAAAAGAAGATACGAAGTCAAATTGATTTTCTCTTTTCCTCATATCCTTTTCATCCCTTCTTTTGGGGCCTTCCATTTTTCTGTTTTTTATTGTACATTATTATGTGTTGATAATAGTCAATTTCATATATTTTGAAAATCTTATATAAAATGTTTAAAAAGAGAGAAACTTCCAGACCAATGGAAGTACAGGAGAGACAACTAATACAAAATGCATCCATCCATCTATCTATCCTACACACACACACACTTCTGTGTTACAGCTGTTACTCAGCTTGGTCGCATTCCTCCTTCTTCCTTCTAATTGTTTGCAAGACGTTCTATTCAATTAGACTTTCTTCCAAAAGCTGGACTTTTTCTAGTTGTAAAATTAACCCAGGGACCCAGAAACTGGAATTGTCACATCTACAATTGCAATGTGTTTTTTAAAACAATAGGTGCAAGACTTTCACTCACTGTCAAAAACCACTCAATTGCATAGAACACCCTATAAGAACCTGGAATCCAACATGTGTGGAAAACAAGAAACATAGATGGTAACCCTGTTTCATTTTGTGACTTCTGCATTCAACAACCCACATTTATCATTTAGCACTCCGTGCATATCATGCATCAAATTTTTCCAAGTAAGGATTTTTGTAATTTTTGTTAAAAAATCTTTTTCAAATGGGACACCAAAAAAAGAGAAAAAACATTTTATCTTCTCAGCAAGAAATGTTTAGAACCCTTTGAAAAGCTACTGAACATAATTTAATTATTCTGTAAAATCCATATCTGAGACAGATTTGTGTTGATTACTTGAGGTGAAGTATATCAGATATTAACTTAGTTTTGACTGTACTTAGTGTCTTTATAACAACATTATAGCTACATAATGATTTAATAATATTCAAAGCAGCCTGTGGGAAGGAAACTGTAATCAAATCATACATACTAACAAAACATGACATACTTTTTACTTATACAGTGTGTCAATATTTCAGTTTTATAATTTTTATAAAGATATTGTGATTCTATCTGGGTTTGTTGTATGTGTAAACAAATTTAGGGCCATATGTTGTTGAAGGCTTTCATGGCCGGAATCACAGGGTTGCGCGTTTTCCGGGCTGCATGGCCATGTTCCAGAAGTATTCTCTCCTGACGTTTCACCCATATCTATGGTGAGCATCCTCAGAGATTGTACCTCACAAACTCTGAGGATGCCTGCCATAGATGAGGGCGAAACGTCAGGAGAGAATACTTCCAGAACATGGCCATACAGCCCGGAAAACACACAACAAAACTTAGGGCCCTTCCTCACAGCCATATAACCCAGAATATCAAGGTAGAAAATCCCACAATATCTGCTTTGAACTGGGATATCTGAGTCCACACTGTCATATATTCTAGTTCAAAGCAGATAATCTGGGATTTTATTCAGCTGTGTGGAAGGGGCCTTAGAGAAGCTAGAAGAATTTTCTTTGCTTTGGCCCAAAGAAGTGGTTCAGTTTGTGGGTATTGTGGAAAACATACTTTTTGCCCAAAATCCAACATGGTGCAAGTAAGACTTCCATTTGCGGAATGGAAATTGCTGTTCTAATCCTCTTCCTTGTCACTCTTTCTACATGACAAACATGCTATAAAAGTCCACCAACATACATGCATGTGTAAATGCAGAATATGATCAAAATGTAATGGCTCAAGAAACAAACTTCATCCAGCTAAGGAGTAAAAAGTTGTAGTAATTAATAGAAACTATTGGTAAGTACACTGGGACAAGAGAAATATCATTTGGCTCTTTTAAAAGCAGGGAGTTCAATAACTGGAATTGCTATATCCTAATATTAAGTGAGTCTGGACAAGCTTTTTGTGGAGGGTGGATTTAGTCCAACATAGACCTCAGCCCCTTTGCTCACAAATAGTTTGTCCTTTATTCCAGAAATAAGTAATACTGGTTCCAGTATTAATTCTTACATGAGAAAAGAAGAGCAGGAGAGAATATGGTGAATCTATAAGGAAGAGGTTTCTAAGCATTTCACATTAGTGATACACTTTTTAGACATACATCATTTCATGACACAGTAATTTGGTTTTACTAGCAAACCAGAGGTTAAACAAATTCTTAAGAGATACGGACACATACATAAATTACAAGAATGACATGTATGGAGACACAACATAGCTCATGAAAACCTTTTGTTTGTGTTTTTTTTAAAATATGATTTTAAAGATAGTAACATACATTTCCAAGATGTTTGTCATTTCTTGTTATGTTCACGTGACACACCTATGCATTGCAGCCAACACCCTAATGTGCATTGCAGCCAACACACACAGCTTGGAAAGCTGGGCTATAGGGTATCATATACAACTTTTCTTATCATATCCCATATTATCACCTGTCCTTGCACAACTAAACAGAGCTGGAAAGAGCTATTGCAGTGTCTGGTAACAAATCATCTGAATCTTTGCTGTGTTTTCCCCTTTGTTTTAAGAGTTTTATTATTCATACAGACAGGTTGTAGTTCTGTGCAGTAATATTTATGAAAGCCTCTGCCTTACAACACAACTTACTTATTTCTTACATGATAGGTTGCCATCTTGTGGCTTTGTAGTATGAGAACAGTCATAATTATTTCAAACATTTGCGGGTTTACCTAGTAACAACATTTTTTTAAACAAGCAGGAACCCCGATGTAGATTATCATCTAGTGGTTTTTTTTTTATCATAATCCTTTGTCAATGAGGCACACAAGCTTGTTTGAATACCAGTAACACTTAGTTACTGCATGACTCTTTTTCGCATGCAAATGTGGGCATAATACTGGTTTTCAGCCAAAAATGAAGCTACAGTGGTCACACAACTTGCATCAGGAGTAAACTTTTCCTGTATTTGTACCAGTGCCTTACTTATTTATGGGATATTTCAGAATCACCCAAAACATCCTGACTCAAAATGTCTCTAGAGCCTTAGTATAAAATGTCCTTCAACATTCTTCATGGAGGACCTGTCTGTGACACACGTGTCCAGCATTAAAACGGTCAATTAACAGCCAAATTTCAAATAGATTAGAGTCCACTAAAACAGTAAGATTGTGAGTGATAATACATTGTGTCCCAACTCTTCTATGTATACTGTATAATAAAAGTGAATGTTTGGTATGCAAGCAACTATTTTTCTAGCCGGAGCTCTGACTTTTACAGACCACTGCGACCCCCATGAATGACAGATCTGGACCAAACTTGGCACACAGACCCACCATGACCCACTTTATGTCCTGGTGAGGTTTGGGAGTGAATTAACCATGGATGATGGGATTTGTAGTACCTTCACCACATCCAGAGACTACTGCTAACCCCATCAGCCATGGATCTGGACCAAACCTAGGACAGAGATCCCATGACCCACTTTATGTCCTGGTGAGGTCTGGGGGAGGATGGATCACAGACAATGGGATTTGCAGTACCTTCACCTGCTTCCACAGACCACTGCCACCCCCATCAATGACAGACCTGGATTAAATTTGGGGCACATATCCAACATGGCCTACTTTTAATACTGGCGGGATTTGGGGAGGATTGCCACATGCTTTTGGGAATTGTAGTTCACCCACATCCTTATGCATTTTCTAATGGGAGCATTCATAAAAAAACAAAAGCAGACTGACTTTTTCTAATAAATTGCATTACAAATTACCTAGCTGATATTTTCTAACTTCAGAAAACCCCCCACAAAATATCTTTTTCAAATACAGTAGAGTCTCATTTATCCAAGCTAAACGGGCTGGCAGAACCTTGGATAAGCGAATATCTTGGATAATAAGGAGGGATTAAGGAAAAGCCTATTAAACATCAAATTAGGTTATGATTTTACAAATTAAGCACCAAACCATGTTATACAACAAATTTGACAGAAAAAGTAGTTCAATACGCAGTAATGTTATGTTGTAATTACTGTATTTACGAATTTAGCACCAAAATATCATGATATATTGAAAACATTGACTACAAAAATGTGTTGGATAATCCAGAATGTTGGATAAGCGAGTCTTGGATAAGTGAGACTCTACTGTAACCCAGGCATTTACTTAGAAATCATTTATTATACTTACTTTACAATGTATCTATCTATGAACTTTTTGTACTGAAGCCACATGTGCAAGCTGTCTCTGACTGGCAATTAGTTTGAGCCGATAGCTGAAGTGGTTTGAACAAACAGAAAGAAAAGCTGTTATTCGGCCGCCATTACTTTAGAAAACGTGTTTTGGTTCCCACACTTCTCCTTTCTGATAGAGTAAGCACAGAATTCAGGTTTGTAGCCATACACTAATATATTTTTTCTTGTTTGTGAGTGATCTCTTTTTTGAAAAAGAAATGAATTAAACCATTTGATCTATTCACATTTGTTATACCCTCACTGATTGACTCTGCAGCTGCATGTCTACTCAATGCCAATCAAGCTTGCTAACTGCAAGCTTCAATCATACAAGGGTTCTTTCCCCCACCCTGAACAGTCCACAGACATATATACACTCCACTTGCTTCACCTCCAACAGACCTCTGAAGATGCCAGCCACAGATGCAGGCAAAGAATGCTGCTGGAACATGGCCAGATAGCCTGAAAAACCCACAACAACCCAGTAATTCTGGCCATGAAAGCCTTCAACAACACATTTGTTATAGGAACTTTTGTCGTTTTTCATGAAAAATGCAAACAAAACAAAGGTTTACATGTAAGGACACCTGGCACAGATAGAATATGTTGGTATATGCCCTCAAGTCACTGGTTGTCACCACATGTCTCCTTAGAGTTTTGACAGGGGGCATTCCTGGGACCATCAATGCCATCTGTACACAGATGATGTCCAACTCTATCACTCTTTTCCACCTACTGCTAAGCTGTTCAGGTCCTGAACTGGTGCTTGGCACCTCTGATGATCTGGATGAGGGTGAATAAATTGAAATTGAATCCAGGTAAGACAGAGATACTCCTGGTCAGTCGAAAGGCTGAACAGAGTATAGGGTTACAGCCTGTGTTGGATGAGGTTACACTCCTCCTGAAGACACATGTTTGTTAATGTGGGATTTGTGTATAGGTAGTGTTTAAATGAAATTTGTGTCTTGTCTGTATTGCATACTGATTGCATCATCCACATGATATATGTGCTATAGTCTGGAAAGGGTTAATTGCTGAGAAGCTGTGATGACCTTGAGTGTCCAGACACAAGTGTGTGCATTACTGATTACATCAGTTCAGTTCAGTTCTGAGTTGTGTTGAGTGCTGTTTGCTGAGAGTCGAATCCTGTGTTCGTCTGCAAGTCTGTTTGTCTTGGTTATTACTGCTTACAGTAAAACTTGTATATAGTTTTACCAATGGCTCTTGGTGTCACTTCATTCTGCGTTCCACTGATTCTATCCAACTACTGCTGCGTTGCAAATTACTCTGACAATGTTCACAGCTTCGGTGTTCTCCTGGATTAATCGCTGAGCCTGGAACCCCAGATTTCAGTGGTAGCCAGGGGAGCTTTTGCACAATTAAAACTTTGTGCCAGTTGCACCTGTACCTTAAGAAATCAGACTTGGTCATGGCGGTCCACACTCTTGTTACATCTCAACTAGACTACTTCAACACACTCTTTGAAGAATGTTCAGAAGCTTCAAGTAGTCCAACGGGCAGCAGCCAAGCTCCTCACTGAAGCATACAACCCCCCTGTTGCATCAGCTCCACTGGCTGCCAATCTGCTACTAAGCACAATTCAAAGTGCTGGCTTTAGCCTATTAAGCCAAAAACGGTTCTGGCCCAGCTTATCTGTCTGAGTGTATCTCCTATGAACAAGCTTGGACATTAAGATCTTCTGGGGAGGTCCTGCTCTCGATCCCACTGCCCACACAGGCATGGCTGGTGCGGACGAGGGACAGGGCCTTCTCAGTGGTGGCTATGGAATTCCTCAGTGAAATCAGATCGGCTCCCTCCCTCCCTCAAGGTTTTCAGAAACAAAGTTAAAACCTGACTGTGGAGTTTGGAGAGTAGTACAGTGAAATAGGCAGCTATGAAGTGATTGTAATATAATTGGAATGTCTCCTGGATTATGATTTTGGGCCTTTGTGCAATGTTTTAACAGTTTATTTAATGAATCGATATGTTATGGTTTTAATGATTTTTATTGATTTTAAAGTAAAATGTATATTGTATTTTGTATATTTAGGTTTATTGTGACATTGAATTATTGCTAATTTGGAAGCTGCTCTGAGTCCCCTCTGGGGTTGAAATAGAGCACGGTAAAAATACAGTAAATAACAAAGTAAATAAAGTTGTTACTGTTTTGCCTTTTCCTCATCTTTCCTCCTCTGTCGGGGAACTAACAAAACCTTTCCCTTTGAACGTGTTGTCGAAGGCTTTCATGGATAGAATCACAGGGTTGCTGTGAGCTTTCCGGGATGTACAGCCATGTTGCAGAAGCATTCTCTCCTGATGTTTCGCCCACATCTATGGCAGGCATCCTCAGAGATTGTGAGGTCTGTTTGAAACTAGGCAAGTGGGGTTTATATATCTGTAGAATAATGTCCAGGGTGGGAGAACTCTTGCGTATTTGAGACAAGTGTGAATGTTGCAATTAGCCAGCCTGATTAGCAATGAACAGCCTTGAGGCTTCAAAGCCTGGCTGCTTACTGCCTGGGGTAATCCTTTGTTGGGAGGTGCTAGCTGGCTCTGATTTTTTTTTCCTGTGTGGAATTCCCGTCTTCTGAGTGTTGTTCTTAATTTACTGTCCTGATTTTAGAGTTTTTTAAAATATTGGTAGTTAGATTTTGTCCGTTTTCATTGTTTCCTCCTTTCTGTTGAAATTGTCCACATGCTTGTGGATTTCAGTGGCTTCTCTGTGTAGTCTGACATGATAGTTGTTAAGAGTAGTCCAGCATTTGTTTTTTCTCAAATAAACTACCAGGTTGGTTCAAGTGCTCTGCTATGGCTGACTTCACTGGTTGGATTAGTCTACAGTGCCTTTCATGTTCCTTGATTCGTGTTTGGGCAATGCTGCGTTTAGTGGTCCCTATGTACTTGTCCACAGTTGCATGGTAGACTCCTGCAGACGTGAGAGGATCCCTCTTGGCCTTTACAGAATTTAGCATTTGTTGGATTTCTTAACGGGTCTGTAGATAGTTCGTAGATTGTGTTTCTTCATCAGCTTCCCTATGTGGTCAGTGGTTCCCTTGATGTATGGTAAGACCACTTTTCCTCTGGGTGGATCTTGTCTTTACTCTTGTGACTTATTCTTGGCCTTGCAGCTCTTCTGATATCTGTGGTGGAGTATCCATTGGCCTGTAGAGCTGTTTAGATAGTTCAGTTCCCCTAGGAGGAGATGGGGTTCGCAGATTCTTTTTGCACAGTCTGTCAGGACTTTGATTGTGCTTCTTTTGTGACCTGGGTGATAGTTTGAGTTTTTATGTAGGTATTTATCCATGTGTGTATGTTTTCTGTAGACCAGTGGTTCCGTGAATAAAACCAGGTTTAACAGGCAAAATAAAGCAATGGGATAGTGATCATTTCATTCTAAACCTGTGGTTCTTAACCTGTGGGTCCCCAGGTGTTTTGGCCTACAACTCTCAGAAAGCCCAACCAGTTTGCTAGCTTTTAGGATTTCTGGGAGTTGAAGGCTAAAACACCTGGGGACCCACAGGTTGAGAACTGCTATAGACTGTGTGGCCCAATTGTTGAAGATGTCCGTTTCCGCTTCTCCTTCACCACGAACTAACCCCTTCTCTCCCTCATTGCAGATGACAGCCCCGCCCGGATCAAATATGAACGACGGGGCTCCTTTTAGTGGCAATGTAGAGATAGAAAAGGTAAACACATGGCGCCAACTTGTAGGAACCTCACAATAGAGACGTCAAAGGGCAAGCGTGGTTCCTCTCTCTGTCCACTAGGGAGTGCGGAAACATTCCGGAAGCGGAAGTTGGCGGCGAGCAGCTGGTCGAGGGCGTGAACCTTTCGCCGGCCAAGTCCGCGCGCCGCTGCCGGAAGCGACGTCCGCGCGCCTGCCCGCCGAGGATGTGGCGGAGAGGGCAGCCTTGAGCTTGCGTTGCATGCCGGGAAGCGGTGGGCTGAGTCGAGCGTCTGAGTCGGGCGAGACCAAGGAAGGAAGGAAGGAAGGAAGGGGGGTGGGGGGCACGCGCACGAGAGAGATGGACTCGCCCTGAGGGCCGTTGCCATGTCCGGCCCCGCTGCCCCTGCTGCAGGAGAAGGCTCGCCCGGCCGCCGCCGGGTTTCGGAGGCTCAGCTAGGTAAGGCGGGCTTTCCCCACAGGAGACCATTCGAGCCGCGGCCTGGAGACGAAGGCCTTCTTCCTTTCCTTCCTCCACTTTCTCCATGGCAACGGAGACGCCCCCTCCCGCCTCTAGCCCCCCCCCCCCTCCAGAGTCCCTTGGAAGAGGCCTACCCCCCTCAGGAGTGGGAGGACTTGCTCTGCGGCTTTCAGGCAGAAGGTCCGGCTGGGTGTGGGGCCAAAGGGGAAGCCTGGGAGGTGGGGAGTGTATGCTCCGGCTTCTCCCTGCTCCCTGAAAAGTTGAGAGAAACAGCAACGGAAAAAGACGATAGGGAATTGCCCAGTGTCGCCAAAACGATGCACTTTGTGGGCATGAAAAGGTCTTGGGTTTCTTTTAGGCCTGGTGCCAAGCTGTCTCAGTTCTCCAGCCGAAGCCGATAGTATTGTGTTGTCGAAGGCTTTCAAGGCCGGAATCACTGGTTTGCTGTGCGTTTTCCGGGCTGTATGGCCATGTTCCAGAAGCATTCTCTCCTGACGTTTCGCCTACATCTGTGGCAGGCATTCTCTGAGGTTGTGAGGCCAGTTTGAAACAACGCAAGTGGGGTTTATATCTCTGTGGAATAATATAATGCCAAGTTTTTAACTTTGTCTTCTCAAATACATTACAACTGTACCCCCAGTTTGCTTCAGACACTATAAATAAATAAATCTGTGGAATGTTCAGGGTGGGAGAAAGAACTCTTGTTTGTTTGAGGCAGGTGTGAATGTTCAGTTGGCCACCTTGATTAGCATTGAATAGCCTTTCAGCTTCAAGGTCTTGTGTCTGTGAGCTTTCCGGGCATTATGTTCCAGAAGCATTCTCTCCTGATATTTTGCCCACATCTATGGCAGGCATCCTCAGAGGTTGTGAGGTCTGCTGGAAACTAGGAAACTGTGGAATAATGTCCAGGGTGGGAGAAAGAAGGAACTCTTGCCTGTTTGAGGGTTTAAAACAAAACTCTAAAATCAGAACAGTAAATAAAGAACAACACTCTGAAAACAGAGAAGTTCTGGTCAGGAAACAATCAGAGCCAGCTATCACTTCCCAACAAAAGGATTCCCCCAGGCAGTAAACAGCCAGACCTTGAAGCTATTCAATGCTAATCAAGGTGGCCAGTTGAAACATTCACACCTGCCTCCAACAGACAAGAGTTCTTTCTCCCACCCTAGACATTCCATAGATATATATACCCTACTTGATTAGTTTCCAACATACCGCACAACTTCTGAGGATGCCTGCCATAGATGCAGGTGAAACGTCAGAAAAGAATGCTTCTGGAACATGGCCATACAGCCGAGAAAACTCACAGCAACCCACCGATATTATTATTGTTATAACTAGCTTGGGCACCCAGCGATGCCTGGATTATTAGAAAAAGGCATTGTTTGTTTTTGGATATTATGAATGGACCCATTCGAAATTGGAGCAGATCCATTGCTGATGGGATTATCAGTAGTCTCTGAATAATACTTTATTTGTAATGCCCTATCTCTCTGAGGGGATTCATGGCAGTTTCCATCAGAAGTGGCAAACATTCAGTGCCATAAAAAAACAGACAAATAACAAATCCGTCAACACAATAAATAAAACAACATCTATATAAACTTATAATAACTAACCAATAATAACCAAAAAGTAAGAACTTAATATATCACATTACACACATTTACCAACTGCTACAAATCCCATCGTCCGTGGTCCATCCTCCCACAAACCATACCAGGACATGAAGTGAGTCATGGGGTTGCCTTTGTCCCGAGGTTGGTGCAGATTCATAGCTGATGGGGTTTGCAGTAGTCTCTGGATGTGGGTGAAGGTACAGCAAATCCCATAATTTGCAGCCCATCCTCTTTCAAACCGCACCAGAAAATAAAGTAGGTCATGGGAGGTTTGTGTATCAAGTTTGGTGCCAGTCCCTCATTTGTGGGGGTTGCAGCAATCTCTGGAAGTGGGTGAAGGTACTGCAAAGCCCATCACCCGTGGTCCATCCTCCCCCCAACCCTTCAGTATGTTCTGTTGGTCATTGGGGGGGAGGGGTCTGGGTGACAAGTTTGATACATGTCCCTTATTCCTGGAGGTCACAGTGCTCTGTGGAAGTCCGACTCTGGGGGTTGGTGCTCATCTCCATTTCTAAGCCGAAGAGCCTGCGTTGTCTGTAGACACCTCCAAGGTCATGTGGATGGCATGACTGCATGGAGCGCCATTACTTCCTGCTGGAGTGGTACCTATTGATCTACAAACATTTGCATATTTTCGAACAGCGGGAGCTCATCTTGCTCCCCGGATTTGAACCTATCGATCAGCAAGTTCAGCAGCTCAGCAGCTTAACCTGCTGTGCCACCAGATTAGAAATATAGATTATATTTATTTATGCTATACTTTGTCTCCCCAAAGGCATAAAAGCATTGGTATCCCATTTAAAATATACAAACATTAAGACAGACTTAAACACAAGCAGCATTTTAAAAATTCAGTTAAAATCCATCAAAACATATTCAAAGTTAAAAACCATAGTACCCTCTGACTAGATGTTAAATACCTTCTTTAACAGCCTGCCTGAATAAAAAGGTTTTAGCTTGTCACTGGAAGGACAGGGGGCGGGGGGGGGGCATTCTCGCTTCCCTGGGAATAAGGGAGTTCCAGAGTTGAGGAGCAGCCACCGAGAAGGAAGGCCCATTCCCGTTCGCACCAATCGAGCTTGAGATGGAGGTGGGAACGAGAGAAGGGTCTCTCCTGAAGATCTCAGGGCCTGGGCAGGTTCGTCCAAGGGGAAGTGGTCGGCCAAATAGCCCAATCTTGAATCATCTAGGGCTTTAAAGGTCATAACCAACACTTTGAATTGTGCCCAGAAACAGACTGGCAGCCACTGGAACTGCTGCAATGGGGGGGGGGGGGGTTGTCTCCTTCCTGTAGCCAGTCCTAGTGAGCAACCTGGTTGCAGCTCTTTGGGCCAGCTGAAGTTTCTGAGCACTCTTCAGAGGCAGCCCCACATAGAGTACATTATAGTAATCCAGACGGGATGTCTGCATTACTGTAGCCGGGCATCTCTCACTTGTGAGTACACTTCTTCCTTGATTACCTATTTTCTGTCTCCGGCAGAAAGCGAGGAAGAGCGATGGAAGATTAGTGTCTACTGTCTAATAATAGAATCATAGAATAATAGAGTTGGAAGAGACCACATGGAACATCTGGTCTGACTCCCTGCCATGCAGGAAAAGCACAAAGAGTGTGTAAAAGCACTGAGCTGCAGACCGAAAGGTCCCAGGTTCAAGCCCCGGGAGCGGCATGAGCGGCCGCTGTTAGCTCCAGCTCCTGCCAACCTAGCAGTTCGAAAACATGCCAATGTGAGTAGATCAATAGGTACCGCTCTGGCGGGAAGGTAACGGTGCTCCATGCAGTCATGCTGGCCACATGACCTTGGAGGTGTCTACGGACAACGCCGGCTATTCGGCTTAGAAATGGAGATGAGCACCACACCCCAGAGTCAGACATGACTGGACTTAACATCAGGGGAAACCTTTACCCCCAACAGATGGCTATCCAGTCTCTGTTTAAAAGTTTCCAAGGAAGGAGCTTCCACTACTCCAGAGAGTTCATCCCCTGAACAGCTTTTACAGTCAAGAAGTCCTTCCTAATGTTCAAGTGGAACCTCCTTTCCTGTAATTTGAACCCATTGCTCCATTGAGTTCTAGTTTCCAGGGCAGCAGAAAACAAGCCTGCTCCCTCTTCCTTATGTCATCCTTTCAAATATTTATACATGGCGATCATGTCTCCTCTCAACCTTCTCTTCTGCAGGCTAATCATACCCAGCTCTTTTAGATGTCCTTCATAGGGATCCATGGTCTCCAGACCTTTGATCATTTTAGTTGCCCTCTGGACACCTTCCAGCTTGTCAATATCTCTTTTGAATTGTGGTGCTCAGAATTGGACACCGTATTCCAGGTGAGGTCTGACCAAAGCTGAATAGAGAGGCACCATGACTTCCCTTGATCGAGACACTGTATTCTTTTTGATGCAGCTTAAAATCCCATTGGCTTTTAAGCTGCTGTATCACATAATAACACCACTCATGTATAGGGTTTTTTTCTCCATAGGTAAGGCTTGCTAGACTGCATTCAAGGTGATTAGCACTCCTATGCCCCATTGCAGATGTTCTTTACAGCACTGCTTCTTAAACTGTGGGTCCCGGTACTTCAGTCTTGGGGCCCTGAAAAAACTGGCAATAATAAATGTTTTCTTAATTGTCACACAGTGACAGTTTTAGACATTACCACAAATCTCTTCTGCAGTGTTTACAGTGTACTCTGCAGAATGTGCTTCAGCTATATAGGCAGTGCTTGAGTTACAAAGACTCAACTTACAAACAATGTATAGTTAAGAATGAGGGTGAGACAACAGGAAGTGAGAATTCTATCCCTTGGAAGGGAAATTCACTCCTGAACGAATTATCATGAGGAAAAGGTATTTCCACTGAAGCTCTATCACCAATCATTATTTCCACAACAAGACAATTTTTCAAACTCTAATTCTCACAAGGACAGAAAGGGAGGTGAAATCTTCTGAACAGGGGCACAGATAGCAAAAGAAATACCGCAGGGGTGTTAACCCTTCCCTATGCTATACAAAGCTGATATGTATGTATGCGTGTGTGTGTATGTATATAGATAAAGTCTGGAACTACACTCAAATAATTAATCTGTTCTGACTTACATACAGATTCAATTTAAGAACAGACCTACAGAATCTATCTTGTTCGTAACATGGGGACTGCCTGTACTCCATAAAAAAGAAAATCAGCCTGTTTAGCAAGGCTTGCAAATCAGTAAATGTTTGATTTTTATCCCTATTTTATATATATACCCCAAAATGGTTCCAAGTGGAAAGGTTTAAGAAGCTCTGCTTTACAGGTGTCACAAAAGAAAAAATTAACAAACTCTTATTGCTTACATAACAACAGATTTCTTGGAATGTGTTCACCCTGTGTGGGGGAAAAGACTTCATGTGTGGGTAGAAAGAGGTGGCCAACACATAGATAATATTTTGTAAATACTTTGGGGGAAAATAATGAATATTTTGTAAATAAAGGTACATTTAGCTATGATTTCCCATTTTCCCTATATTTGTTGATGTTTAGGATACTTTGTTGTTTACATTTGGGAGACTTCTTAAGGTGAGAGTGACAGGGCATCCCAAAGAAGAAATCTTCTATCAGAAATATGATAGGATCAGGATACACTTTCCTTTCATTCTCCTTTCTGAAATTTTAACTGCTTTATTCATTAAAGTATTCAAATACTTCTCTATATTTTATGGACTTAGGGCAGCATATAACAAATCCATATATGAGAGTCTGTTCTCAACAGACAAAAGATGAATTTACTTGAGGCAGAATATTAATAACATTTGTGAGCCCAAGCCAAGTCTTTGTTTTTGCATAAAGGTTTCTTTTTAATTGAAAAGTTCTTTAACAAAAGTTTCAAAGGACCCCCACATTATATTTATCTACCAATATTATATTTATTAGTTCAGATATTTTGCCACTCATTTTCGTGTTATGGTTGCAGGATCTCAAGCATTGCTTCAAGACAACAATTTGTATTGTTGGCTTCTGGGATGATGCACTAACTTAACTAAATATTTTGTTGTTAAGTAGGTTTTTGAGTAATAAACACTAAATATCTTGCTCTCTCATTTGCTATTAAGTAAAGTATGAAGCAATCCTGTGAGGCAGTAGAGGGTGCTGCCTTTTCCTATACATCCCCCCATGCCAGAAGGTAGAGGAGGGTGTTTTCCTTCTCCCTCCTAGTTTTTCTAGGGTGCTTCTGCATATATATAATTTTCCTAGGGTGTTTCACTGTAATCCAGTTTGTAAGTGAAATGAAACAAGCTGGTTTTACTGTGAAGCACCTACACAAATATCCCAGGAACTGGTTGGAGCTGTGAGAATGGTCATAATATGCTCTGATTGCACAACAGACCCAAACCCAGGAACTGCAGTATCCATGGCCATACAACTACTGCGAGATATGAGTTTTCGCTCTTAACCAGTCTGCTGAGATGTGCTGATTTATGGCAGATGATCAGAGTATATTCTGGTTTTAACCCTGCATGGGATATACTCTGTTCATCTGCTGCTCATTATCTAGCATGTTTTGGACTTTCTGGTGAGTTTTTTAAACATGCTGTTTCGACTTGATGTATGCTGTATGTTTTGTGGACACCCTGCTCTTGAGCCAGCTTTGAACTGCATTGTAGTGTTTGTGTAGAATTTTCCCTATGTTACTTCACATTAAAACTCAATGAGGAATAGACAGACTGCTCTCCAACTTTCTGAAGGCCACTAGGTACATCTGCACTCAATGAATCCAGGCTGACATCAATTTAACTACCATGGCTTAATGCTATGGATTTATGGGAACTGTATGGTGCCTTACCAAAATACCAATCCCAAAATTCCATAGTATTGAGCTATTCCAGTTAAAAGTGGTATCAGACTCCATTTATTTTATAGTGTCGATGCATTCACTGAAGCATTTTTATCTCATTCTCCAAAGCTAGACTTATCTCTTTGTTCTCAGAGTGAATAGCCACAAAAATCCTATGCTGTCCCATGAATTGTAAAATTGCAGTCTTGCTTTTTAACAAGACTGTGTCATTGGTTTGTTTTTTTTAAACTCCAATGTTCTCCCCTTCACCTTACATTAGGTTATCAACTCATTTTAAGGAATATTATTTCTTTGAAGTGAGTATATATACAAAAATGTTTGAGCTGATATGGCATGCCTTGAGAGGTGTAATGTAGCAACTTGCTCTGAGATAATGAACTTTATTTACTCAGAACTGTTTGTTCTAAAACTTCTCTCATGTATGAATGAAGGGAGTCCAAGGAATGTTGAGTGCAGATGCAGACTTAGTTAAGATTAAAGTAAGTAATTTATTTCAGTGGATCTGCTCTGGTTGTGACCATCTCTGTATTCACCATGTGACTTTTATTTTTTAATAAACATAACTAAAATTGAGCTCTAATTTTAGTAAAAGTAAAATAGTTTCAGACATGAAAGGTTTCTGTGAATGTAGTACTGCCTTGTGGGGGATTCTAATGAATGGGATTCTTCCTATGCAAGAGTAGGTCCTTCTCTCTGTCCTTGGAGTGAATGCTTTCTTGTGTAATGCTTCATATTTGGAATGTTCTCATATTTAAGACATGGTAAAGTGGCTCATGTGTGACATGGGACTACAAGGCAGACACTGTTGTGATTCTACCTGGATTTTTCAATTTTTTACTTAGAGTTTCCTGTGACTGTTATGCAAATTTAGGCTGCACTGTTTTTTACTTTTATTATTCAGGGCTCATTTAAAAATATTGATATAAGATAACTCATCATAACTGTTTCAGCATGAAGTAGGGTAGCTCTTGTTACTTTTTCTTCTCAGTGGCACTTAAAATTGTATCAAAATATTAAAATGTGTTTTACAATGAAAATGTGCAGCCATGTGGTGAAATCAGGTTTCTTAGAAAGTAAGTTATCATGGAGAAATCTCTTGACCCTTTATTTAATTTCCTGGCTCTCTACCCAAGACACAGTGGTTGAGTGACTTTGTTATATACTGGGACTACATTGGTTCTTTTGTTCAGTGAGGTTTTTATCATGCTAGATTTTTTGGGAGTTCCCTGTTTCAAGTAGATAATAGAATGGGAATATTAATAGGGGAGAAATCTGCAAGACTTTTTTTTTTCATATTCTATAGCAAAGGATGAATGCAAGATCTTGCCATAACTCATGGTGACCTCTCCAAGGAGTTTTAACTGACAATATGAATACAATGTTTTTGCTTTGGTGGTTTTGATTAATCCCAAGTTAACCTAATGCCCGTTTTTATAAATAAAATATGTATTGCACAGAAAGGTAAACATTTTAGTGTTTTTTGCCTACTGTGTCAAATCTACATATCTTGATAATATAAGATGGGTTTGACCTTTGCGATTTTTCAAATACAGATACCTTGTTAAGTGTCTTCTACAGTAACTGCTTGAGAAAACTAAATGCTATAGAGCCAAACTAATTATTTGCTTATAACACAGTCTGCAGTAGAATGGGCTCTTATTTATTTATTTATTTATTTACAGCATTTATATTCCGCCCTTCTCACCCCGAAGGGGACTCAGGGCGGATCACATTATAACACACATAGGGCAAACATTCAATGCCCATAAACACATCAAACAGAGACTGAGAGACACACGCAGAGGCAAGTTAACCTTCTTCTGAGGGGATGTTCGATTCTGGCCACAGGGGGGAGCAGCTGCTTCATCATCCACACTGACGGCACTTCCTCATTCCAGGTCGTAAATTAGTTAATCTTGCCTCCCCACTTTATAAGTGGTACCTTATCTCCTACTTGATAGATGCAACTATCTTTCGGGTTGCTAGGTCAGCAATGAGCAGGGGCTATTTTTTATTTTTAATTGACGGGTGCTCACCCCGCCACGGGCTGGCCTCGAACTTCATGACCTCATGGTCAGAGTGATTTAAGGCAGCTGCTCAACAGCCTGAGCCACAGCCCGGCCCCAGCCCTCTTAGTCTCTATATACATTGAGATTATGTGGTTAAAATTCAACAAGATGTTTCATTTAGAACTAGAACAATAGTGAATTGAAGCCGGTTTCTGAAAGGTAATACCTGGAGTTCATGTTACCAGTTAGTGGAAGACATTGGTCATTATTTTAACCCTTCAATTTATACAGATACTATTGTGTTCCTAAAAGAGAAGAGAATCCAGTGATAAATTATGGATGATGTAAGCTTATGCAGTTGAAGCAGAGCTCAAGATGAATTGTTTTTTATGTGTGTGTATCTCTGATGTACATCTAATATAGAGATAAATAAATACTGGTTTGTGCTGTTTACCAAAGGAAGCTTTTCACTGTGCAGTACAAATGAGCATCCTTTATCCAGATTTAAAAAATCCGAAATACTCCAAAATTGTTCACATTGGTGGTTGAAATTGTGACACTTTTACTCTTTGATGGTTCAGTGTATACACATTTGGTTTTGTGGACTAAATTATTTAAAATGTTATGTAGAATTACCTTTAGGGATATGAAACAAATTAATTTTGTATTTAGACTCATATTTCCATGAAGCCTTGTTTTGTATGTAGATAGAAAAAAGCTATTAAAACCCAAAACTTTTCTGGTTCTCTGCATTTTGGATAAGGAACATCCAATTCAGTACATTTTTAAATGCCTAAAATATTGGACTTTGACTGTTGATTAAAGATAAATGCTTAGATAAAACATCTTCATTTTTATATTACATATTTCCTTTGAATCCAACAGAGCCTCTGTGAATAGAATTGGGAAAATGTTTCTGGGTTATTTTTTACCATGCAACTCCAAACACTATGTCTTAAATTGTTTGTGAGAGTTTTCAAACTCTTTGGAATGGACTTTCAGGAATCCTCAATGAAAGCATCGCAGATTGGTTTTCATGGATTAAATTAAGAGTATTGTCAAAAAAAATTTGAAAATAGTGTTCACCAAAGATGTATGGATAAATTCAGCAGTCTTGACTCCTCTTATTAAGGAGAATTAGTTAAAGAGCAGAGAGTAAGGAGTGGAAGAGTTGGCTTTCATATAGGAGGAATGTAAGCAGTTGTTTTCTTTTAAGAATGTATTGCTACAATCCTGTTTAATCTATTTGAAGTCAATTAAGATTATGCTAGATGTTCAGATGATACCAAATTATTCAGGAACATGAAACCCAAGGTAGATTGCAGAGAGCACCAAAAGGTATCTACTGACTCTATGAATAAGCAGCAAAATGACTAATTCCTTTTTTGTGTAAAAAGGTGCCCCATCCAAACAAAAAAGTATTTGAGTGGACACACGGGTCGGGATCAGCAATAACAGCTTGACAAGAGATATTTGGGTCTGGTGAAGAATTCAGGCTTTTTGGTTTTTAAAATTACAAATTGGTATCATGTTAGCTTTGTAAAACTATGTACAACTGTGTTTTATGCTAGAAAACAATTTTCCTCTTTCCCTTAATGCTTATCCTATACTTTTAACCCTAAATGTTACATGGAAATATTCATCTCAAATTCAGTTGCTTGTGAGAAGAACTGGGCTCTCTTATCATTTTACATGTTGTGAATTGGGTTCTGAATTGTTAAGACAGACTTCAAAAGCAACTGATGGTAAAATATTTTAGTCTGCGTGGCTGCTGTTGCAGACCTAAACATTTGACATGCTTTCATGAAGAATTTCAGAGGGAAATTCTAACATGAGGTAGCTTAATTAAAAATAATAATTAACTTTGATTCCATTCATCTGGATTTCCTTAGGGGCAATGGCTTTCTCTCAAATTATAGGTGTCAGTTTATGTCACAGATATTGTTAATATCAGTTAATTCTCATGTGAATCACCACTATACTTTATATACACTTATGGTCTAATTGTGAATTGTCACAGGCAACTTTTGATGTTCGCTGCGACTTACTTTCTACCTGTACCATCTGCCACTAGGATGTAAAACACTAAACGTTTGATGAAGTAGACACATCTTACACTGTGATTAGTATGCTTACCTTTAAGGTGTTGTAAGACTTTTAGTAGAATACCAGCTGGAATACCAAACAGTAGCAAACATCTTTACACGTGTTCATTGCAGTTTTTCAGAGCTTTTGTCATACCACAGGTCCTTACCTCCTGAAACACAGTTTTTAGAATTTAGGAAACTTCTTCAGATTAGTAGATGTGGCTTGTGGCGAGGTTAACAGTGCACAAGAAAAGGTTTTTAAAAATAATTTGTATTGAAAGAAAAAAATTGTAATATGACAATAATAGAACCTCCCTCTCCTGCCCAAAGGAGGAAATAATTGTAGAGCTTAGTGTAGAGTCCAGTCACAGCAGGCATTGCTATTCCAACTGGTAAATGGTTTCAACAGGACAAATTGAACGTTGCACCAAAATAAACCAGATAGCATATTGCTGTTTGTTTTGTAGAAAATACAGAATTAATTTGCCAGGTTTGTCAAAGTGATATGAAAGTCTGCATAGAAGAATGTCATCCTTGGAATAATAAGATATTCTTAAATGTATTTGAGTTTCTTTATATCTTTTGCAATTTTTTTTTTGCAAAAGTGCTAAGCCAATGAGAGGCAAACAGTCTTACCAGCATATTCTCAACAATACTTCTTACAGTTGTCTACAGATAGCCTTTTAAAAAGACTAACAGAGCCATTGCCAAATAAAGTAGGCTTTTCCCCTTAAAACTACAAGTTATTGAAACAGATGTATTTCTGGGCTTTAGTTTTTTAACAGAAACTTATGAAGTCAGGTACATAAGCAAACACCTTTCAATCTTCTGATTTAGGATAACCATGAACAAACATTGGCCCTCCAGGTCTTTTGGACTTCAACTCCCAGAAATCCCAGCCAGCTTTCATGCTCTTAGAAACTATGGGAGTTGAAGTCCAAAACACCTGGAGGACTGAAGTTTGCCCATACCTGTTCTCTAGACACTACTTGAAAGCTTCTTCCAAATTATATCCTGGATATACTTAGATCAGAATCCCATTCTTTCCCAATCAAATTTCATTATGTTTTTTATTGCATTCATGCTGCAGGCACATTGGTGAACATCTGTTTTTCTCCAGCCCTCCTTTACTATGTTCCTAGTGCCAGTGTTGCAAAGAAATCTTCAGTTAGACAGAAAACAAGATAAGTTGCTGCCATATGGGCTGCCATTTAAAAACCATTTTGAAAGGAACTTCTTTGTCAGATACTTTGTTACCTGATGCATACCAACAGTATTTTAGTGTGACTGCAGTGAACAGACACAGAATGAAATACAAAACACATTTTTGTCTTAAATCTGAAATGAATATGTTTTACTTTCTTTTTTATACCTATAATACTTGGACTTTATAAGGGGTGGTGCAGTGTATTTGTGCTACCCCAAATCAGTTCTAGCAGCTTGTTACTACTCTCCCAGACGAAGCATTTTCTGACAAAAAGAGGTGAATGCTCCTCATGGAAGTAGAGGAATGGTGATTTACCCTGAAAATAGTTGCTGCAGTCTGTACCATGTGTACACATTTTTCAAAACCAAAAGTAGTCTGATTGCTTCCATTTTTTCCCTTATTTCATTTGTCATGTCTAATTCTGCTTTAAGTATTGTATGTCAGTACACAAGTTAAACAGATAAAATGTAACCTTGCCTGACCTCCTTTCCGATTGGAATAGGAAGTTCAACAGTAGGTATATTCACAATAGGTAGCCTCTTGTCCTGAATACAAGTTATGCATAAAGATAATAAAATATTGTGGTATATCTATTTTTTTGAGGGTGATATCAAAGGCTTTGCTACAGGCTTGTATTCTTCTTAAATTCTTTGCTCCATTATGAAAATGTATGCTTGCAATACGCCTCTATCTCTTCTGAACCCAGTTTGGAATTCTGGCATTTCTCCATGAGAGTCATTGATGTAGAATTGTAACCATCACTTATCATTGATGTAGAATTGTAACCATCACATCAGGATGGGCTATCCCTGTTTGCCTTCGGAGGCAGATGAAAATTTATTTATTATTTTTTTATTTACAGTATTTATACCCCATCCTTCTCACCCCGAAGGGGACTCAGAGAGGCTCACAGAACACACATAAGACATACATTCAATGAGCCCTGTGCTTATGTGCCTCTGCCATCAGGTGTTTATGAAATGATGAGAGGCGGGCTGCTCGGGATGGTGTGAGCAGGACTGGGTGCAGTGGACGTATAGTTTTTAATGTATTTTAATTTTTTGTCCCTTGAAACAACATATTTAATTGTTTTATAATTTTTATAGTCATATTTTAATGAATCTGCTCTGTTTTAATTGCATCATGTCGTGTTTGCTATTAGCTGCCTTCAGCCCCTGTCATATTGGGAGAAAGGTGGGTTGAAATAAAGTAAGTAAATAATATGAATAAATAAAACCCAATTAAGTCTTTCCATAGAGACATTTCCTTCTGATTCACCTTTCCACCCTCAAAATCTGTTTGAAAGGCCTGTCTAGAGAGGGATTGGGTGAAGTGACAAGCTATGGAAGGAAAAGTAAGTTTGATCATGGTCATCTTGGCACATTAATGTTTGTAAGCAAACAAATATATTTATGTAACTTTGTGAAACATGGGGCAGATATGTCTAATATAGTATACTGTACATGGGAAGCAAATTTAATTTTCTATAAATCATTAAATAATATATGCTAATCTATGTTTATTTACCAGTTCAGAATAAATTTGAAATTCTTTGCAGTACCTCTTTTATAATGGCATTGTATGTATAGAAATGGGAGCTGTCCAAAAGAAACAGAACTTCTGGCTTATACTTATGTATCAATTTCAGTGTTCAAAACGCATTTAAAAACATCCAGGCAAGCAATTTAGTGGTTGAACATTCTCAAGGACAAATTCCATTACCTTTAATTAAGAAGAAAAATGGGGCACTGCCAGCAACCTAGATTAGTTCAACCTTTAAACCATAGCAACAGCTGCCTCTCCTATTCAGACCTCCTCTGCTCTTTTCAAACTTGGAATCATTTTGTATTTTTTTCAAATACATTTGAAATCTAGTTTCACTGGGATTTATGTCCCTGCAGGTATTTTAATAAAACTCCTACACTCATCTCCATCCGATATGTTTATCTTGTTATGTTTTTCGGTGTTGAAAGTGAGAAATAAGCCTTATATCTGTCAGGTTCTCATATAAAGGAGCTCTTGTTGAGTATGTACCCCAGTGTGAATTTTACAAAGATACATAGGCCATTTATGTACAGTTGGCCATCTACATTTGCGGTTGTTGATTCCTGCAAAAATAAGTATGTATCACCATGGTCAGATCAGACGTTGCTAGAAACAAGTGCAGTTCACACACTTCTTATTGTGTATATGAACTTTACCGTAACTTGGGCCTCTGAACTCATGGCTGAGTGCAGGAGTACACCCAGATTACAAACTTGCACTTACAGGGGGGATTTAACCAATCCTATCACAGCTGCAATACATATTTCCTTATTTGCTTTTGAGCAGAGGCACCTCTTTTGTCTGGATTAAGCTTCAATTTCTTTATTATCTAATCTGTTACTGCTATCAAACATATTAGCACCAAAAAGAGAGAGCTTCGTTGGAATTAGTGAAAATGATTAATAGAACTGCATGTCAGGAGCATGGTGGTCACTTTTGGCCAACTCCCCTAGTAGTTTCATGTATATGTTAAAGTAGCATAAGGGACAGCGCAGGGTCTTGAGGGAAGTTGAACAGGAATCCCTCAGGACCACTTACTGGGCTCTCTACTCCAGAAAGAAATGCAGCTTTTATAAAACAGTGCTTGCAAATTTCACCCCTGCAAGGCAGCCAGAAGATTACCGTGGTTTTCAAAAAGTATTGTTAAGTCCAAGAGAACCAGCAGGGACACATTCCTCCCATCCAGTCCGCCATGTAGCTAACCCACAAAGCCATCCTTATCCCATAATCAGGCTTGAAACCAGACTCAAGTACAGTAGAGTCTCACTTATCCAAGCCTCGCTTATCCAAGCCTCTGGATAATCCAAGCCATTTTTGTAGTCAATGTTTTCAATATATCGTGATATTTTGGTGCTAAATTCGTAAATACAGTAATTACAACATAGCATTACTGCATATTGAACTGCTTTTTCTGTTAAATTTGTTGTAAAACATGATGTTTTGGTGCTTAGTTTGTAAAATTATAACCTAATTTGATGTTTAATAGGCTTTTTCTTAATCCCTCCTTATTATCCAAGATATTCGCTTATCCAAGCTTCTGCCGGCCCGTTTAGCTTGGATAAGTGAGACTCTACTGTAGTTATCTCTCAATTGTAAAAGTGTATAATGTTTTTAATTTTTTTGGCTTTTGCTACAGATTGAATATCCCTTATCTGGAATTCTAAAATACTCCAAAATTGTCCACATGGGTGGCTGAAAGTGGCACTTTTGTTCCTGTTAATTCTGTGTATACAGTCTTTGTTTCATGAATACAGTTATCAAATATACTGTATAAAATTACCTTCAGGCTATGTACATAAGGTGTAATTGAAGCATAAAGGAAATATGGAAATATTTGGGTCCCATCTTCAAGATCACATTAGATATATGCAAGTATTCCAAAATAATAATAATAAAAGAAGAAATATGGAATACTTCTGTTCCAAAGCATTTCAAATAAGGAATGCACAACCAGCATTGTCTTTGTTCAGGTTCTTTCATGAAATCAAGGGTTTGATCTGTGGACACAAACTTAATATCTGGCATGTATTAGTGCTACATGGCAATGCAGGAGCAGTACAAACGAACCGTGAAATAGTACAAACTGCTTTTAAAAAATTAAAGCTATATTAACTCATGCCATTCTAACAAAATCTATAAAACAAAACTAAGATGGAAAATGCCCTTTGAAGGTAATAGGTTTCATTTTTCAGATGTCAGGGAGAAAGGCTGCGCAGTATGTGTGAATCCCACTGAGAACTCTACTCTAGACGTCTTCAACACAAAAAGGAGGCTTGGCATTGCTAATTGAGTACTAGCTACAGCAAACTTCAAAGGCTTGAAGAACTTAGAAATGTTCATTTTATGCAGCTTTGGCAAATAGCCCATGACAGAAAAACTGATGCATCAGCTTAATTACCTGGATTTTATGCCATATGGCATGATTTCATTTTTATTTTCAAATCATGATTACATGCAGTTATATTAATAGAATCCTTTCCTAAGAATATGAGAATTAAACAATTTTATTACAAAAAACAATTTCCAAACTTAAAGTAGTTATTATTTACACTTTTACGTGTAAAGGGGAAACATATTTTGTATGTATTTCTATCTGTTATAATTCTACCAGTGATGTAACTGTCTTTTGATTGCTTTCTTTTTTCCTTTTCTTTGTTAAATAACATTTGTATTAGTGGAGAAATAGATGGAGCTCATTTTGGATATGTAGGACCCAAACCTTCAAGAAAGCTTTACCTTTAGGGTTATATGTAAATGGAAACAAGGCTATTCTTCTTCAAAGTTCTTTCACATACTCATGTGAGGGCACCCTTGTGTAGAGAACAATTTATGGATATAAATTAAGACTTAGAGCCATAGATATTCCTATATCTTACAGGGTTGGAAGCATAGAATAGAAACCCTTGTTAGTAGCTAAAAGATGGGTTTTGTGGCTGTATGCTTTCATGTTGTTTTCAGTTTGTGGCTACTGTAAAGTGAACCTGTCATGGGGTTATCTTGTCAAAAATTGTTCAAACATTAGTATTCTTTTGAAGCAGAAAGAGTATGACTTGCCCAAGGTCCCCAGAGGTTTCCATACCGGAGTGGGGATTTGAACACTGGGGTGAATTTACACCAGGCATGGGTAAACTTTGGCCCTCCAGGTGTTTTGGACTTCAACTCCCACAAATCCTAACAGCTAGTAAGCCGTCTGAGATTTCTGGGAGTTGAAGCCCAAAACACCTGGAGGACTGAACTTTGCCCATGCCTGATTTACACTGTAGAATTAATGCAATTGACACCACTTTAACTTTCATGACTCAGTGCTGTGGTGTCATGGGTCTCTTCCCCCCCCCCCCCCCCCCCCCCGCTGTCAAATAGTGCTGATACCTCACCAAACTACAACCCCCGTGATTTCATAACACTGATCTATTGCAGTTAAACTGTATTAATTCTACAGTATAAATGTACCCCTGTTTTCCAGTATCGTAGTACAACACTCACTACTACACCTCATCTCCCCGCACCCCCAAACATACATATGTTTAGTGGAGTAACTTTCCAGTGAAGCAGCAAGTCTTTTCACTTATGTTCTGTTTTTTTTCTTTACAGAGTGATAGGGTGGAAAGCTGAGAAATAATTTTTATAAGAGTAGTAAATGTCTGTCATAGTTAGTTCTTTGATGTAATATTTGTTGGATGAAAAACATTTTAAACCAAGAAGTAGATCAATTTTGGAATCAATTGTCTTCCTGTAATAATTTTCTTTTCTTCCCTTATAGGTGTATATTACCCTTCATCAAGAATTGAAGAATGGAACCAGATGTCATCCGAATGTACTCTTCTTCTCCTCCACCACTAGACAATGGGGCCGATGAGGAGGAGGAGGAGTTTGGTGATTTTGGTGGTTTCTCTGGTGCTGGAGGTACCAGTGTAGGCTTTGACTTCTCATCGGATTACTCTACTTCAAAAGAAGAACTTAAAACTTCATATAATTCTGATTATTCAGGCAAAGTAGAAAGCATTATAGCCTTTACTGCTGTTCACTACAGTAATGATAAAGAAGGCATTGCAGAGCTTCCTAGTTCTGTTAAAGGACTTTCCAACAGTAGTAAAGAAAAATGTGAGTGTAGAGATTTGGGAACATCTTTTGGTATTATTCCAACAGAAGTAGAGAGAACTGGAAAATCAGAGTCACTGTACCCTGAAATTATTAGAACTGATGTGAAAATTCCAAGTCAGGTCCAGCAAGTAGAGAGCTGTAATGGTGAGAAACGACCATGTTCAGAAGTTCTAATGAATGGATTTGCAACACCGGACACAGCAAATTCTCAGGGAGTAGAAGATCTGGACAATATCAGTGACTCAAAGGGATTAAGAACAATGATCGCTAACAATACTGAATTAAATTTCGATTCTAGAGCCAGCACAGCAGAGGATTTTGCAGATTTTGCCACATTTTCAAATAAGCAAACAACCCAGGTAGAAGAAACAGGAAATAAAATATGCAAAAATGATCATGAAAGAGAAGTACTAAGTGTACAGGAAAACAATATTATTAACAGAGTTGGAGAGAGGAAGTCTGTGAAGGAAGCTACTTTAGACGGAAACTGTGAATATGAAGGGGAAACTGCCACTGAAGGTGAACAGAGCTGCATTTCAAAAATCAATTTAGCAATTTCTAATGACTTGAACACAGAGGAGAACTGTACAACATTGGAACATAGCATTGTCTCTTCCTTACAAACAAATGTGAATTCTGGCATAGTGGTAGCTTCTGAAGGAAAAGGAGACCATAACACTGGAAACAACAAAGATCATGATAATTTGTGGACCAATGATACTGCAAGTATATTAACACTTAATGTAAGTAAAGTTCAAAGCCTTAGCAGTCTTCCTACAGAAGAGAAGGTCTGTGTTCCTGAAATAGTTAAGATTGGTGAAAGTGGCAAAGGACATATATCATGCAGTAGCTTAAGTGACCATGGTTTTGACAACTTTGGCACAGTCAGTAATGGGTCTCATGTGCTTGTGGATGGTGCTCAAGCTTCTGCACAGCAAAAACATTTTCAAATCCCAAATGAAAACATCAGTAAATCAAATAGTGAATGTGGTGACAGAAGGGATGCTCATCAGCACTCAACAAAAGAAATTTCAAGCACTGTGTTAGAAAACTGTCCAACAGCTAATGCTGGGCCTAGCGTGAAATCTCCTGTTGAATTGGAAAATGGAGATGACGGTGAGTTTGGGGACTTTGGTTCAGTAACAAAAAAGTTTCCGGACTCTGATGACTTTTCAGACTTCAGTTCTGCTGGTTGTGACCAAGGTACAGAGTGGAATGCTTTTGAAGCAGAGCAAAAAGATAGCTGCTTATGGGCTGCGTTTGAAGATGAACAGGGGGTGGAGTCTCATACTGGAAAAGATGAGTGGCCTTCGCATAGAAAAGGGTCAACATCTGATGTTGAACATCCAATGAGTCAGATGACCGACAGTATTTCTACAACATCTTTGCACGGAAGTGGCAGTGAGCAATTGCAGGAATTGTCAACTTCATCTCGGGTAATTACCATCATTTGCTTCTGATGATAAAGTTTTTCACAGTTTACTTTTTTGGGGAAAATTTAAACAGTTCATTCTATGGTATTCAAGTTGTTGCTTTTGTAATCCAGTATGAATGTTTGAAGCTCCTCCTACAATGCAGTTTCTCCTTATACATGGACCTTCCAAATGCACATGTGTTAGGTATCCACAAATTATGTACTGTACAGCCTTAGTAATGAAAAATATTTCTTTTTAGTTAGCAATAATATAGTGAAAGTGCCACTGAATACAGATAAAGCTTTTCTTTCCTCCCAGCATGTGTTAACCTTCCCACAGAAATCAAGAAAAAGACTAATATATTATTCCTGGTGAACTGCAGAATTGAATTCTGTTGGATCTTCTTTACATGTCTGTACTTATAGTCTGTTATGCTAATGGTTCCACTTTTTCTGTGCTCATACAGGGAGGAGGAGCTGGTTGTCTTTCTGAGCAGACATAGCTGCTGGCTCAGAGTCACCTATTTTTAAACTTCTGACTCCAGGGTTGTCTTTGGAACTGAAGCACTCTGGAACAATTTAATATATCGTGGTGCAGTCCTGAGTACCTTATCTATGTCTTCCCTCCCTATTGCTGCTGCTTTTATCCTTTCTCACCCACACCTTTTTTTTTCTTCATTTTGCTGCTGCCTCCGTCTGTAGACAATGCAACTAAATAATTCTAGTTTCAATCCATTATAGAGATCATCCTGAAAAGGTTTACAATATAGCAACTGTTTCCCCCTCAAAACCAGAGTTAAAAAGAATAGACAACAATATTTTCCTTCCTCCCAGAGAAATCTACTCATTTTTTTTTCTTTACTTGCACCAGCTCCTATCCACAATGCAGACTGTTGTTAATAATCTGCCCCCAAAGGTCCGGGGTGGGGGTGGGGGTGGGGATTCTACATTCTAATTTGAAAGTTGTGAGATTATAGTGAAATTAGTAGCACATAGGAATCAGGAACAGAGAAGTTCTGAAGGAAATAAAAGGGACCTAACTAACTGCAATTTACAGCTCCTCTACAAGGCATATATTTTCAGAATAAAGTGAGAAATTGCTGCGGAATTGCCAGAAGATACAAAAGGCAACAGGAAGGTAGCAAAGGAGGCGCCAACTTTGCACATATCAAGGGGAAAAATGAGCAGAACATCACTATAGAGAAATAAAGAATGGTGTGACAACTCATATTCTTCTCAACCCACCAATTAGATCTGCAATATCCCTAGAGGAGAAAAGAAGGGGAAAGCTGGGGTGGTGGCGGCGGGGGGAGGTTGAATGACCATTTGCAAAGCTATTCAGAACTACAGACTACCCATAATCTACTTTTTTTTTCTTGCAACCTAATTCAGTTGCTGTAAAGCAGCCACCCTCACTGAGCATTCTTACTGACCAAGAAACTTTCATCTCCTTGCCATGAATGTGTTTGTTGAAAGCCAGTGTAGTTGGGGCGGAATTAGGTTTTTATTTTCATATCTTATTGAAACCCCTCTGGCTTCATTAAAATTCCCCTGTGGTTTATAAACCTTTGTGCTGTTTGGGGAATCCCACCACTTCAAGAGGAACTTCAAGGGAGGAATAAGCACGAAGGGCAGTCAAATGAAAGTGGATCTGGACAAGCCCTAGTATATGTACAATGTGTAGTCAGTTGAATCGTGGCTAATGTATTGATGCTGTTACTCCTAGAAAAGTGTAACTTGCCAGTGTAACCTGCATCTTGTTTTATGTACAGATATACTGCCTTTCATACTGGGGGTGATGTATGAGTATAGTCATACCGACTACCAACCATGGACAGTTCCATCCTACACCATTTTGTCTAATCCTCTCTTAAAGATTCTGTTCCCTTGCTTGTCATTTCTTACTTAGGTCAGCTCTGGTTCCCACCTCGTCTCCATTTTTGTCTATCTTGTTTGCACTCCCCCTTCTTCCCTATACAACTTTCCTTTGCATGGACAATGTTGTCTCTGACGTTATCACCTCTTCACTTCTTCTGGCTCCCATAATGCTGCAGCAGTCTCACCCCCAATCAGTATGGTATGAGGAAGGTATTTACTTTTACCAAGTTATTACATAAGAAGGAAGTAGATAAATTAAAAAACCTTGTTGTGATCTATAATTCACACAAATGGGTCATCTGCACCTGTTAGAATGGTTACCAAAGTGTTTTGGCAGTAAGGACACATTTCCTGTCCCGGCAATCATAGAGCAAGTGGCAGAAACATCCAGGTCTGCTAGGTGACATGGCATCGACTTGATTTGCAAGGCTTCAGATAATTCCTGTCATGCATCAAATGAAAGAGTCTCCAGGCATGAGGTTAACAATCCCATGCAGTGTTCATCATTCTCTCTGATAGTGGATGGAATCTACACATGTACAGTAATTTCTTCTTCCATAATCTATGGCAGTGAACACCACTAACACATTCATAGAAGGATGGAGAACATATCTAGAAGACCTCTTTGTCAGGGGTCATTGGACACTTGAAGAGAGCATTCTCCATGTCAATACTCTTTAAGATGTTGGCCTTTCAAGCTTTTGAAACAAGGTGGTTCCAATCATTATTAACAACACCATAGTATTCTATTAACTGAGCAAGCAAGCTGGAACCAAGTTCAGTATCTTGCTCAATCTCATGCTCTGCATCTGGGATTGGTGCATCAGCAATCCATCTAAGAGGGGAGAATGTCTTGCACATGCTTTCAGCAGAACTTCTGGTCCATGACACATGTGGAAGCTGCATCTAGGAACACTGCAAAAATCATCCAGGAGTGGGATACTCTGTAAGTGGACCTCTTCACCTTGTCCAAGAAAAACCAATGTCAGATGTTTTGCTCCAGGACTCATCAGGGAAAGGGTTTGTACCCTTCCTGTTGCATTGAGGAAGACCCATTGTATATGCTTTTCCTCCATTTCTCTCAGTCACCAGGGTGATAGCCAAAACCCAAAGCAACAAAGCGAGGTGCATCGTAATTTCACAGTGGTAGGTAATGGTGCTCCATGCAGTCATGCTGGCCACATGACCTTGGACGTGTCTACGGACAACGCCGGCTCTTCGGCTTAGAAATGGAGATGAGTGCCAACCCCCAGACATGACTGGACTTAACGTTTTTTTAGGTAACACAAACATGGCCTTTTTTTTATTTTTTGCTCTTTGAAGGAAAAAAACACTATTTCTGCAGTGCTTTTCAAAGTGGGTGATTTCCACAATTCACCTGGTTTACGAGCTGGCTCTCTTGTGTAGTCATTCTACAGGAAGCATGGCTACACCATCAACCATTCTGAGGAATATACCTTTGGAGGATATATGCAAGAGCAGCTAGAATGTCATAGCCTGTAATCTTCAATATAGAATAGATGCAAGATTCAGAACTGACCCCTCCATCAAAATTTTGTCATGTTTAGCATGATATTCCCACTTCCTAAAGTAAGTATTTTGCTAGTCTCCCATTTGTGTGAGTTTCAGAGACCACAAATAATGTCAGGTGGTTTACTTGTAAATGTAGTTCTTCAAGTTGTCATCTGCATACTCGCACACAATTCCACTCAACCTCCTGTCTTTGTGTCATACCTTTATGCCATTGAGATGCTTTGCCATTGTCCAGGGCAGTGTTTCTAAAGCTGTGCTCCTCCAGGTGTTTTGAACTTCAGCTTCCAGAAATCACAACCAGTTTACCAGCTCTTAGGAATTGTGGGAGCTGACCAGAACATCTGGAGGAGCACAGTTTAAGAAACTGGTCCAGGGAATTGTGGTCTTAGGCATAAAGCATGCTGGATAGCTGTGTGAACAATGAGCAGGGCTGTTGCCAAGACTCTTACCTGTAGTAGGTGGAGTCTAGACCTGGTGGGTCTAGTGTTGGAAGCTGCGTACCCAGAGTTAATTCCTGGTGGGTCTATGTTGGCAGAGCTATGCTCTTCTTTCACCTTGCCTTCTTTGTAATTGTGCTTCTAGGTGCTTTGAGGGACATTTTTTGCTCCAGTGTAGAGAGGAGGAGAGGTTTTTGGTCCCCTTTCGCTGGAGAACAGTGGAATATTCATCACAACAATGGTTATCCATTTCCTAACACATTTTGTTTTTACTGTAACTACCATTTGAAATGCCTATTTTTCAAATAATTGATTCTGTACTTCAAATTAATAACTCATTTCTTTTCCCCATATTCCTTTACTCCTGAAAATGTTGATCTGCATAATTTTCAATCATTTGGCTTGTATGTCTTGATGCAGACAGTGCTCCTAAATCGTCTAGAACGAATATTTGAAGCCTGTTTTCCTTCTGTACCCATTTCTGAAATGGAAGAAGAGATTGTTCCTTTGAATCTTTTGCTTGAAGTGGGTAATAAGCCTGGGAGAGCAGATGATGCTCCATCAGAAAGGTATCTTTTGTTTAATATGACAAATACCTAGAGTTTTATTTAAAAATTCAATCATGTTTCTGAGATATAACTGCAGAATATTTCAATGAGTCTGAATATCAACACATTTCCATTGCTTGCATTTCTTGTTCTTTGTATTGTCACAGATTAATGTGTTTGGTAGTTTCTTATTTTAAATGATGTATAAATGGGGTAGTTAATTAGGTTGTGGTTTATTATAAACACTGCATATTATTTCATGTAAAATTTAAAAAGGACATAATTTTATTTACAGACATCTTCTAATTACAAATTGGAATAATAATTATTCTTATACCACTGTTACCTCCTTAGAGGTTTGGGGTTGGGTATGAGTTTAATTGCGACTTCCTAATAGATTGGTCATTCAAAGACTCATCATAAAGAGTTTGAAGCTGTTGAGTGCCACTATTTCCCCTTTAATTAATGTATAACTGATTCTCTAGGGAACTGCTTGATGTGTGGGCAGAACTTCAAGATATCCATGATGCTTATGGGTTGAAATATCAGTGGGGAGGCTCCCACAGCAACAAAAAGCTCCTCTGCTCCTTGGGAATTGACACCAGAAATATTGTAAGTTATTGGTAAAGCCACTTTCTCCCTCCACTTTCCATTCTCTTTCCTCTGTTTTATTTGCATGCAGATTGGAATGCAGTTTTATTCCCAATAGTGTTGTTTTTGCATTAAAAATTATAAGTAAACAAATTATAACAGCCCTTTTTTCCAGCAAGGGCCTTGAGATTAACTGGGTAACTTTGTAGTTAAAATAATTTCACTAATTCTTTGCAAATGTCTTTTACCTCAGCTCTTCACAGGCAACAAGAAGCAACCTGTTATAGTTCCCATGTATGCAGCAGGACTGGTAAGTTAAAGGTTTTATTCTGTTCTATTTAGAATGTCTGATTTTCCTTTCAGAATCTCCAATGCTTTCCATTTAGAAATTATTGTAATTTGGGTATAGTTTCTAACCTTAATAAAATATATTACATTCCATCAAAATGTAAAGGAATATAGATCAAGGATTTGTTGTGCTACATGTTTCCCACCTCCACTCTGCACGATTCCCTGAGCTGGGAAGATAGGGCTGTACTGTGGCAATATACTGATATGTACTCATTTTAGGATAAAGAGTGAGATGGGTTTTTTTCATCTCGATTGACTACTGATGGTGCAGTTTGCTGGACTGGATAGACCTTTAATCTTATCCAGTAAGGCTGTTCTTACACATTTGTCTCAACCAAACAATATCTTACATGTAGGGTAGTAGCAAAGTCTTGTTTCTTACTTGCTTGTTCCAGTTTCTTCCCTCTTGTTCTTCGTGATAAAGTTTGTCTTGGCATCTGAACAGAACAAATTATGATTTTGCCTCCAGTCAAAACTGGAATCCATATTTTGACCTGGATTTCCCTGGTTTGGAGGTGACAATCTATATTTATTGTAATGTAGCAAATGATGAAGGGAATAAGTGTATAAGGGAGGAGGGGAGCACATCTGAATTATATTCTGCCTTCAACCAGACAAATAAACCTTTATTACGGTCATAGATCATAAGTGAGTGGGGAATAGTATCAAAAAATCATTATACTTTAAAGCATTATAGTCTAAGCTAAAAGCTAAACTACAGAGGTGTATTAAAAGGCTAAAACACAAAATACTATTGAAAAAAATGTAGGAGTAGGAGCAGGAGCTTTCAACCAGATCATTTTGATAACTATTTGTGATCATTTAAATGATTCTGAGAACACTTATAAATGTAAGGGCATGCCAGTCTTTTCAGATAAAAACTCCGAAATATCCCCAAATCTGAAATTACCCTCATGGTTGGCATTTTTCGTGGTTCAATGTATACAGACTTTGGTTTATGCACAAAATTAATCAAAATGACCCTCAAGTGTATCTAAGATATCAATTAATTTTGTGTTTTGACTTCAGTCTCATTTTCAAGATCATTATGTACATATAAGCAAATGCAGGTATTCCAAAATCAGAAAAAATCCAAAGCATTTATGATCCCAACCTTTTAGGATAAAAGGTACTCAGCCTATAGGTCACTTCAGTATATAAGGACTAGTTACAATACAGTGCATTGAAACAGAAGTATATCAAAAAGATGTTGACTAACATAATTATAGTAGAGAGTATGAATATTTTTATACTACATGTTGCCCTAAAACAAAACAAAATACCAAATTAAAATCAAAGACTGCAGTAATTGGCAAATGTTTGTCTTAACTATTTTATAAAATATTTTCAGAAGCTAATGTTAATAGATTTTAATCAGTAGTGGAAGTACTGTCTCCAAGGGAGTTTGGTTCCAGGATCTCCCATGGATACCAAGTTCCATTATATACATCCCTTATGTAAAATGGCAAACGAAGGAGTAGCAGAGAGTACCTAAGGAGCTACGGAATGTTACAGCAGGGTATACATACATATCAGATTATAGTTAGTATGCAACAAAATCAAGTTTTGCTATTGGGAACATTTTTTCCAATATTTTTGGGGCAAGGTTGGTTAAATACATGGATGTAGAAGCCATAGATACAGAGGGCTGACTATATTCAGAATGGATCAGATGGTATTTTTAATTTCAAGAGTATAATTGGAATGGAACATGTGTGGGTGCTTTGATATTGGATGGCAGTTCCCATCATCCCTTGGTGTTGGTAGTGCTGCCTCATGGTGATGAGAGTTGCACTGCAACACATGGAAGGCAAAATGATCTCCACTACTGCTGAAGAGTTTAACTGTTGTTCCGAATGCATGGAAATAAAACACAACTTGCAATCGGATGTGTTTATTTCTAGGGTATGTTAGAACCTACTAAGGAACCCCTGAAACCAATATCTGCTGCAGAAAAAATTGCTTCAATAGGACAGACTCCGCCTGTATCACCAGAGATGAATATATGTGCACCTGATCAGTTCCAGGTAAAAAAAGAGGGAGAAAGAGAGAAATATCATGAACACAGGAGGGAGGGTATGGGTATGTCTGCCAAATACAAACACACTTTTACATGCTCATTCTCTTTGGCTTTTTGTGTGTATCTGTCCTTATTTGTTGCTTCTCTTAACATCTTCTTTATTATATTTATGGTCCTACCTGCTGTCTTTGGCTAGCATGTAACTGACTCGTTAAAGTCTATTGTTGCCAAAGAGGAGAGAGACTTATTTACAAAGGATTTTACCAATCTTCTGTCTCAAGAGGTTGATGCCTCCTCAAAATCAGCATACTACAGAAAAAGCTGCTCTCACCATACACTGAACAGCAATGTTTCTTATAGATTAGTTGGACTCTTAGCAGTTTCCTTTTTCCTCCCTTAAATCTCTTGGTATAATTTAGAACCTTCATATAGAGACTTATTCCTTTTTGCATCTTTTTTGCTCACCTACTTTTGCCATTTGAAAAAAAATGCTGTATTCAATTGTAAACCATGAGTTTGTAAAATTGCATGTTCAGTGTGGGGTTTCCCCTAGTATTTAGATTCAGCTTTCTTGGATTTCAAAGTGAGTGGGAGCAAGTAAAGTGAGGAATGGATTTATAACAAACCTCTAAAGGTTATGAACATTACTAAGCCTATAATAGACTGGGATTTTTATGTAATTCGTGTGATATTTCCTTTGTGTCTTTTTTTTTTTAAATATCCAGAGAGCAGCATATTCAAAAGGATCAAGATGATCAGATCAGGCTTCTTTGCAAAAGAGTATGCAAGCTTTTAAATAGGCTCCATGAGTGCATTTGGAGGATGAGACTTCTATTTACACTTGTTGGATGTAAAAAAATACATTCCCCTGTGTGTGGCCATCTACAGTTTTGAAATAGTAAACTTTCAGAATAAGTTGAAAAGTAAACCTTCGAATCTATTCGGTTATGTTTGAAGTCTTGGAAAGTAGTACAATACTAAGACAAATTTGCCTTTTCTCAGTACATTGTTTTTATATTGTTCTACAAACTTTAATTGCTATGCAAAAATAAAGAGAGATAGAAATTTTATAGAACAGTCTGCTACTATACTTTAATTCTTACCAGCCTCTGCATGCTTCCTCATTATATGAAGGAGATGCTATAGTTCACTTTAAATAATGTTAAAGTGGAGAGAGTAAAAGCAGTGTGGGATGGGATAAGGGCAGCACAAACACATGAAGGGGGGGGAGGTGTCTCAAGATGGTCATAAACCTAAAGCTGGTTCTAGTTTGTTTATGTATTTTTGCAAATAAGATTGATTTAAAATTTCAAAGAGTGAACCCAGCTTTCTATTTTCCCCCCATAGAATAAACTTCCTTAGAATCCAAAGGGATTGTTTTCAAAGAAAATCATTGCATGATTTTTTGGCACTGTGCTGAATACTGTATGGATTTGCACTCTGCAGAATTCAGCTCATGCTGGAAAAAGAGGAGAGAGAACCCTTCTGTTTCTCTTGAAATGCATCTCTAAAGGGCTCAGAGCCCAGAAGAGGGCACTCGAAAGGGAAAAGGGAATTATACGAAGTTGTCTCCTTCCTCTAGCAGGAAACTTCCTTTTGAGGCCTGTTCTCAGTCCAAACCAATTTTAATGTAGATATAGTATGACATTAACTGTCACCTGTGGCTCTCCCACCTTACATGTCAGTCGTTATTTAGCAAGCTTTTCCTTTGCAAACATGCTGACCAAACTGAGGTCTCTATAACCCAGCCCAGTGTACTAACAGTTCAATCCAGTGACCTGTCCATAAGCCTATTGCTCTCTAATCTCTGTGTTTTCAAGTGTAAACAGATCCTGTTAACTGTTTTGGATTTGGTTCTTTAAAAAGCATCCCAATTCTACCTTCTTTGCCCAATTGTTGCATGTATCTTTTTAACTGTATTGCAAGCAATTCTCCCTTTTATATTTTCAAAGCTCAAAATAATAACTGTTGTGGTAGAAGCTGATAGTTTTTCTGCCACCCTGATAGAAAGTGCCCCTGCAGTGCTAGCATAACATCATTATTTGTTTCTGCATTTTGGCAGTGATGTGATGCCTCATATACATTTCTAGCCTTAGCAGATCTAGGAACTGTGAACCATAGCTGTTTAAAGGTTAATGAGAAGCTAATCTTTATGACTCTGTAGGTATTCTTTGGCTTTTCAAATGTTGCCTTTTTGCTTGCATGCAAAAGAGAACTTCACCCAAGACATTTTATTATGCTATAACCTAACTGTAAAATCTGATTTCTGACTTTTCAACTCTAGGAATCTCTACCACCTGTCCAGTTTGACTGGAGTAGCAGTGGCCTTACTAACCCTTTAGATGGTACGTCTCTCCGTAGAGCCTCTAGCACCAGAGCTAGAGTTAAGAAAGCTACAAAGTTCAGACAAACATCTCTCTGCTGATATTTTAAATATAAATATATATATTTCTTAACTTTGGAAATTCAGGCTTTCTTTCTTTTTAGCTATACCCAATTTAAAGCAATTTGTAGTGCTTAAAAGCAAGGTAAGGCATTGTTTTGTTGAGTTGCATACACACTTGTGGTATAAAATACTGCATTATGTTTGAAGATTGGAATGGTAATTTTTTTTTTTTAGATTTGAGCCAAAAACACTCCTCACAACAAAATTTTGTCTTCCTAGACTTCTTAGTAAACTTCTAAATGGCAAAATCCTTTGTGCATTGATGACTGCTTCCAAGCACAGTTTTTAACAAACCCTGTTTCCAAAGGGTGCACTTTAATGGAAAAAAATAAATTTAAAATGTGCAGATATTATATAAGCTGAAGGCCCACTTTAATTTTTGTTCATTTAAGCTATAAACATTTACTACCTGAATACATCTTGTTAATGGTGAAAGTTTGTATTCTTATAGTTTTTCTGATTTAATTGCCAAGAACATGAACAGCACTTCAAAATCTAAATGCTTCTAAATTATACAAGAGCTTAGCAGACAGCAACACAGTTTATTCTGTTAAGTGCAGTTGAATCTGTCATAATTACTGGCCATTTCAGTAACTTGAAAACACTGCTATAGAAGTGTTTAAAGCTGTAAAAACTTTGATTTATATCAAAACGCTGAAGGAAAGCCTGGATGGACTCTTTTGCTGTTGTCTGGTGTCTTACTACTTCAGTCTCTTCATCATGCTTTTTATAACAAGTTTTTAAAAATGTATCTATTTCTGATTTTTCTGTTTCAATATTAAAGGGGAACAACATAATTAGCCATTGAGAATTTGGATGTAATGAGAACCATTGTTACCAATATTCACATTCATTGTTTTGCTAAACTACTGACAATCCGTTCCCTAAAAGTAACAAATCAGTTTGTCAGTATTTTAAATTGTGTATGTATAATAATGCAAGAGAGCAATATGGCTTTGAATTCAAAGAATGGTTCTAAATGTTTCCCTTTAATTAGCTAATTATCTCTTCTGGATCTTTCTGCTTCTGTCCATTTTCCTAAAAAGTATGGGCTAGCTTTTAAGTTATAAATAATGGAATACTTGTTTCATATGTACATGAGAATGTACACTGACTTGTTAACATCTTAGAAACTACAAACTAATCTTGTAAGCACTATTTATTTATGTTAATAATAAAAACACTATGTAATAATTACTAATTATAACTGGCATGTTCAAGTGTGTGTCTTACCCCCTTTTTACACATAAACCCCTACCTTGGCTTACCTTCTATATGGCTGCCTACCAACACGGTCACTGAATTTCAAGCTAGTGGAGGTTCCACTCTTCTGAACCTTGATTTCTTTGGGCCCGTGGATGACAGTAGCTCTAGCACCGCCACCACTATCCCAGGTCAGCAGAGTCCTAAACGCTGCACATTTAATATTTTAACATTCTTACTAAAAGCATGAGCTGCATTGTGTGACTTTCCTACAAACAAGAATATCAGTGCTTTAATTTTCCTTTAAGATCCCCACTTTGAAACAGGGTCTTACTTCTGTATTTGTCTCTAGTAATGCAACTTCATCAGTGCTACAGAATTGTAAACAGAAAGTGGATTTTGCTAATTTTAAAATGTCAGAAATGTGAACAACCTTAATAGAAGATTTATATTTTGAACTAAATCACAATTTAAGATACAAGTTGGAACAAAAGACAAATATTTCTGTAAATGTCTTCAGGCCTTGATCTTTGCATTCCTCATGTATAAGTATAACCTATATACTCATGTATAAGGCTAGACATTTTAGTTAAAAACTGGGTAGACTTATTCATTGGTCAGTGTAAGTACTGTACTTTAATTTTTATCAAAAAAAGAAATTATCCCCTTCTCTGAGTAAAGTGGCGAAAGGCCAGAGCTTAGTCTATCCCAGAAGAGCCTAAAAGAAACACCAACCCATCTACTCTCTGCCATGGCCTTTTTGAATGCCTGGACGGGAAATGGCGTCAGTGATCTGGGGCAGTTGTCCCCCTGAGATGGCATTGATCCTTTCCCTTGCAGAATGACGTTTGACACCCATAGATCATATCAAAATCCATAATCTTGACCCTAAAACCTGCCTTCAACTTTATAAGAAGTCAACTTGTATGTGAGCATAAGCGGTACACCTCATTGGTATTAATACTTAAAGTCTGCAGAAGATAACTCTTAACTTCATCTAGCAGTAAAAGTCTTTCTAGGGAAGAACTGGCACATATCTGCTATGTAGAAAAAGCTGTGCAATTGTTATTTTAGATAAATCAAGATGCAATGTATAGTAGCTCCCATGTTAAATATTAAAATGATTGCACATTCAGGAGAAAATCTGTTAAAACACTACACTTTCACAGTGTAGGCTACTTCAGTTTCTTCCTCTCAAAAAATATAGATACCTGACACCACATTGCAAAAGAAACTGAATTGTAAAGAGCTTTAAATATTCAGGGATAACACTGCTATATGGCTAAGAAGACAAATGTGCCCTTTGCTTTTTTAGGGGGAATAGAAGATCTCCCAAATAACCCTGCCCAGTAGAGTGCTTGAGCCATGCATATATTGTGAGGGGAAGAGAGAACAGGCCTCTGCTATGCTCTGTGGAAATGGTTATATGGATGGAAAGAGCATGTCTTTGCTTTTCTGTCTGCAGGGATTTTTTTCTACTTTTGAAGATTATTGAGGCCAAATGAACTTTTAATTAGAATTGCTTGATTTGGAAACTATATGAGTTATATATAGTAGTCATGTGTAACTTCACAAAACAGTTGTACATCTATCAGTGCATTTTAATTTCAAGAGTGACAATCATTATTAGTACATGCATTTTTGGCAGCTCGACTTCTGAAGTGATCATTTTGAAGTCAGATTATCATTTATTCTGGGTTTTCATCAGAATGTAATAATCTAATTTACAGCATTTCCTGTAGATTTTCTGGCTTGTTTCTTGGAAAGTCATTTGCTTCTAGCCGGGAGCCTTGTTTGTGGGTTATATATGTAATAGTGTATGTGTGTGTCTAAGCGGAGCTTGGTCTAAATCTTGTTCTTTAAGTACTTCAATCTCATTAAGGCTTCTGATGTGCCCATTTTCTACTAAAACTTACTAAAATGCTATATATATTTCCTATGAGAATTAAAATAATATTTAAATCACTACTCATGTCAGCAAAATTCATCATACTTTTTAAAATCCCTGTTAATGTTTTCAAACACCTTGGTGTTAAATTTAGTAAAATAGTAGTGTTTGAAAATCTCTAATAATAATTTCATAATCATATACTAAACTGATGAGCGTCAGCTACATTTGACAAATGGCTTGTAAATATTATTTGCAACATATCACAAGGCTACAGTCCCTTTCCATCAAAGAACTTGCTTTAGATTGTGAAAAACACATTACAAATCAGTTTACCTTACTGGGATTTCAGAAGCTTTATTTCTTACTTATTGTATATGTTCCTCTTCAGACGGCCTGTGCCTTTTATGTCTTTATAGGTTCTGTAAACATCTGACAATATTTAGAAAGCAAAGTATATTGGTTTTGTATTAATATTTGAACTAAAATGTTTGAGTAGGATAGAATGCTTGTAATGAGATTGGGATGCCAGTACTACCTAATTTTTGGCTTAACTGAAAAGATTATTTATTTATTTCCCACATTTGTACTCTGCCCTTCTCACCCTGAAGGGAACTAAGGGCAGCCTTACAACAGGCAACAATTGGATGCTAACAACATACAATTCCAAAAATAAAAAGTTACAATTAAATTACTCGAGTTGTATAACATAAAAGACAACTTACACCTTTTAATATTCATTTAACTCACATTTTGAAAATATTTGAGCTTTTTTCCTTGAAATTATTAAGAAATGTAAAAAAAATCCCTTCTCTCTGGTCAACATTTTGTACTTATAGATGTGCCAGTTTTAAAATTATTTCATACTGAAATTTACTCAGATAATAAGATTTATAAAGCTTTTTCTTCCTTTTAATATTTTGTATTATTACTATTTCCGGTTTAGGTTTCATGTTAGAATGAACGATGAGAAACTGAAGAAAAAATTGAAATAATGCTTAATATTATTAAAAAGGAGTTGGAAATGGCATGAGGACTTCACTTACTCATGTACATTCTATAGAGGTAGTGGAATGAAAATGGCATCTTTAAAGCATCATGTTCTAATGATTAGAAACCATTTCTAGGTTATGATGTCAGGTTAAACAATTGTTCAGCATTATTATTTGCACCTGGCAAACATCTTATATGGATGATGGAGTGTGTGAGGGAATTAACATCTTGTATTTGATTTGTTTACAAGAAATGTTGATAGTTCAGATGTTTACAGAATATGAGAGTATACTTTCTTAAACTGAGAAAATTTCACACTTATTTCTACCAATCACTCATTATGATTTTATGCTATAAGGTGTGGATCCAGAATTGTACGAGTTGACAACTTCCAAGCTGGAAACTTCCAGTACCAACAATAAAGTGACAGATGCATTTGCAAAACTAATGTCTACAGTGGAGAAAGCAAGTTCATCAGCAAAGTAAGTCATAACAACTAGTGATTCTTACATTTCTTGAGCACTGAAACTTAAATGACTATAGTTGATCTCCCATGTTCCTTATATTAACAGTGGGACACAATGCTCACATAAGAGCAGTTGCCTTGAGTGGTTTGCCATCTTGCTTGTGTACAAAGGCCTTCTGGACCTCCATGTATATATATATATCCCCCATATTTGTGGAGGGGTCGGATTATAAGAGGGTCAGTGGATAAGCTAATCAGGCCTTGATAGACACAACTCCAGATCTATCATATATGTTTCCTCCCTCCTTCTCTGCACAATCCTTGACAAATGGGCTGGGATAACTTTTCACTACATCAGTGCATAAATAGAATCTTTGCCTAGGTTTATATCATAAAAACTTCATGTTAAAAATGCATTTCTTTTGCCTCAGTAACATTCAACTCCCTATGCTTACAGGTGGTGATTCCTTTGTCATGTCAGAATCTATCTAACTTTCAGTCTATCTGTAGCAGTATGCAGGTTTCTGGCAACTCAGCTGCAGTGATAAAAGCTCATTGACATGTTACAAGGTCAACACATAACTTCACATGTTATAAACTTCTCTGAAAACTTACATTGCTTGGAGGTGACAGGAAGGATATAGATTTGGATTCTGTTCTAATTATAAAGTCCATATTTTGTGTTGTCACTCTGTAGTGAAGACGTTTCTTATGTAGGTAGTCCCCAGATTATGAACAGGATATTTTCTGTAGGTTTGTTCTTGTGTTGAATTTGTATGTAAGTTTGAATGAGTACATTTTTGAAGTGTAACTCCAGCCAAATTTTGTTTTGCTTTGTTTTGGATAGCATAGAGGAGGGTTAACACCCCTGTGATGTTTATTTTACTGTCTGGGCCCCTGTTCAGAATATTTCATCTCACTTTCTGTCCCTGTGACAATTGGAATTTGAAAATCTGGAGTTGTCATGGAAGTAAGGATTGGTGATAGAGCTTCAATGGAAATACCTTTTCCCACTGAGATCTGGTAGAGAATGAATTTTCCCTCCTAGGGGTAGATTTCCTCCCACTTCCTGTTGTCTCTTATGTTTGTAACTCGAGGACTGTCCATATAAGGAAATGTTTGCTGTTCTTAAATACACTTGGAAACAGCTGTTTAATCCAGTTCTCTTTGACTTTCATTACATCCATTTCATTTTTGATATCCTTTCTTCCCTAATAATTAACCATTACTCATTAGTTAAGAATTGGTCAGCTGCGAATTTATACCTAGTTAAAATATGATCTGATACTGCATAAGCACAGAAGAAGAGCCATTTAAGCTGCAGAGAAATGTTTGGAATTATGCATACAGTACTAAGCAAGTAGGACAGTGTTCTGTGCTCATGGTTTGTTTTTATATATTGCACATTGATGCCAGTGTATTTCAGATGCCTGTTTACAAATTTGTAATCTTATGAAGTACAAGGTCCAGCCCAAAGTTTCAGGCTGTGATTAGGTAGTGCTGCTTTCTTACAGAGATGTGGATGTATTATAAGTACTTGCTCCTTGTATGGATCCTTGCAGTGAGACAATTGATGAGGTGATTTAATCCTAGCTTATAGGTGCATCTTTGTTACTTGATGATTCTAGTAATTACTCAAGTGAAAGACACATTACAGTGCAGATTGTTAAAAAAAAAGTTGTTCTTCAGTTGAGCTGATTTGCATGTGATAACTTTCTAGATTGAAAAGTCTGTGTCTGCAGAATTTTCTTCTGTTACCTTCTACTTTCAAATGGATCCATTGGCTCCAGTTTTGAGGGAGTGGCCTCCACTCAGACTTGGAATATGTAACTGTGTATTTTAACTTTTCTTCTAAATAATGGCAGCAACTTCTGTTATTAGAAACCAAGTAATGATCAAATAAGAGGAGACTGTTTTTGTGTTGCCTCAAGCCCAGGGGTAATCCTCCCATTAAGCAAAACAAGACAGCTGCCTCAATGGCAGACCACCTGGAGTGTTAGGTTCACTGCTCTCTCCCTTCTTATCAATTCAGAAGGCTGTTGCTGCTTTTGGTGGTTCTCTATAGCTGTCAGATGCCAGAGTTCAAAGATCACAAGGAAACAAGGCCTAAGAGAATGGCTGGTAGCAAAGTGAAGGAGGCCTGTACTTCTCCAGTTAGTGACTTGAGTGGCAGAATTTTTGTTTGCCTGTGGTTGTGATTATGAAAAAAAGATAAATCTGACATCAGTATATAGCTCAAGCATGTGCAGTGAGCCACTCCTTTAACTTCATCAATGGTGTTTCTGCAGTTAATATTGCAGATTTAGAAAATCTAGTAGGAAACGTGTTCAGAGTTTTTGGAAACTGTTTCTCTGCAAGTGAAGTCATTCCAACTTCTAGAACTTCTAGTGATGTTAATCCAACAGATTGCCACTGGGGGGAGCACAGAACACGAATTTTCCTTTGCTTTAGTTAATGTGAGCTCGAACATTAAGGAGTGAAAAGAAGAGTGGAAATCGGATGTGTTTGTCTTCTGACACAATTTAATGTTTAGAAGTTGTTTTATTGTAGTATTTTTCTGTAGCCATCAAGATAATAAACTAAAGACTTGTCTTTTATGTCAGAACATCCCTTACTTTCACTGCTTGCACATGTATTGTATAGTGTAGGTATTAACACTCCCAATCCAAAAAGCACAACTTAAATCCATAACGTTTTCATCAAGTACACAGGAAACTGAACTCCTTATTGATGATCATTCTTCATGGATTTGCATTGAGTTGCTTGACTTGACTTTACTGATCTGGTGGGCAGTCTGTGAGCATTAAGAGTGTTGCTATATTCAACTCATTGTTTATTGAAATGTCAAAAGAGCAAAGTAGAACAATTTTAAAGAAAGATCTGTAGCTAGCCATTTGGTTAAAACCAGGTAGATTAACAGAAAATATGCCCTAGGAATAGTTCCTATTATTTATAGTTTGAGGCCTGGTAATGAACAGTATTTGGACTTTCAGAATGAATTAATGCAAGGAGACATGTTTGGCAATATGAGACAGACTAGGAGAGAGACAGTAGAAGATCAGAATCAGGACAGGAAAAATGACAAATTAAAACAAAGGCCACACATAATAATTGGTAACAACTTGCAGGTGGTCTGGCTTCTTTTGAGTATATGCTTCATGATACATTATATAACTTGTTTGTAGCCATGGCTGCATGTGATATGGCTCCTTCCCAGGATGGCAGCTGAAGGAATGTGTGGAGCTGAAAATTATTAGTCCCTGCCTTTGCTTGTGGCAGCAGATCAAGGAAGATTTGAGCCTGTACAGAAACCTTTTATAGATGGTTGTAGTCAGGTTGGCCCTGAGTGGAGCAGTTTTTGGGCTGCTGGAACCATATAAAAGTGTCCAACATGAAGCACATCTCAGTTGCTGAATAAATAAATGCTTACTCTGAATTAGTGTTTATTCTCTTAACCACAACTCCTGTAGAGAGAAAGAAATAGAAACATATTATGAAGTCTGCCTTTTCGAAGACAAAACATTATGTAAAACAGAAAGAAAATTACCTATCTTGATGCCATTGAAATTATGATGAAATGAAGCCATATGCTTCTGATCATAAAGAAAGAATGTGCTGGGGAATGTTGACATGCTGTGTACCTCACTTCTGATGAACAGTCATAATTGTTTTTTATTTCACTTATAAATACTAGAACAGAAGTCTTTTTGTGGCAAAACTCTAAATGTCATTTATTAAAATGGCTTTTTCAGAAGGTATTTCTTTGCATGGCAGAATATCAGTTTTCTGTTTCTTCTCCTTCACTCACTTCTATTGCACTGCAAGTTTGATTCTAAAGGATTTCTTAACCCTCGGGAATGACTACTCAGAGCATATATGAGGCTCCAGCAGGGAGAGATTCTGGCATAGGCTACTGTGTATGTATTTTTAAAAAACTAAACTAATTTTGGATTAAAATTATACCTTAATTGATAAACATTCATAATTCTGAAGTAGCTGTGTCCAAAAATAGATCAATATTATATCTCCAAAAATAGGTTTGTACAAATCCAACTGTAACCAAGTAACAGCATATTTTTCCTACAAAAAGTAGAGCTGATTTTTTGAGAATATTTTCTAGTGCTTTAAAAATGATTTGGCTGTTTTATTTGAATGATGCAGTCAAACACATTCAAAACTTAACATGAAAATATTTTCTTAATATTTGTACTAGTATAAAGAGAATAGAACATATTTTCCTTATATTTAGCAACAATTTACTGTACACTATTTGATAAGGACACATATCCCAAGAGAGAGTGCCAGTGTTGTGTAGCAGTGTGACTGTTGGATTAGGACACTCAGAAACCAGAATACAAATCCCCATTTAATCATGGAAACCTAATGAGATGATCTTAGACAAATCTTATATCTCAGACTCAGAGAAAAAAGTTGCCAAGAAAATCCCATAAAACCCATAAAACAGAAATGAGTTGAAGACAAACAGCAACAACAGTAGCTGAAAGAGTTGTACCTGCTATTGTTTGTAATTTAACCTTTTATTGCTGAAGTTTAACTGTAGTACCTTCATCTTCACTCACATTCTTTTCACTCACTAATTCCATTTCAAATTGAAAAAAAAATAGATTCTGTACAACTTGTTGAAAATCCTGTATTTCCCTAAAGGTTGAGTGTGAGTCTGTGGGCACAAACAACAGATTGCATTTCTTCTTGACTACTTGTACTTTTGATTGATGGGGAGCATTGAACTTAGCAGGAGGTTCATTTTTAGTCTATTCCTCTCAATGCTAGAGTGAGGATTATAACTTCATGTCCTACAGTGGGGGAAAAAACTATTTAGTCAGATACCAATTGTACAAGTTCTTCCACTTAAAAAGATGAGAGAGGCCTGTAATTGACATCATAGGTGGACCTCAACTATGAGAGACAACATGAGAAAACACATCCAGAAAATCAAATTGTCTGATTTTTCATGAATGTACATGCAAATTATGGTGGAAAATAAGTATTTGGTCCATAACAAAAGTTTATCTCAGTACTTTGTTATATATCCTTGTAATGAACTCAGGCAGGGGGGAATCCTTTTGAAATCCCACCGCTGCCACCAAATTGCAAAGATGTCAGAAAGGGGGAGAAAACTTTTTTTAAAATCCCCACCTCTGACACCGATTGCAGAGATGTGGAGGAGTTCCTATTAATTATTTATATTTATATTATTGCTGCCACCATTTATTAAAGATGTTTTATTTAAAAGCTGCTACCAAATTATAGAGGTTTTATAATGCTGCCACCAAATGTCAAGGGGATCATCAATTCTTGCCACCACTATAGGAATACGTAGCCACTAGCTACTTAGAGAGGAGACTTTTAAATTTTTTATTTTTCTTCTTTCTTCTTGTTTATTCTTGATGTGTGTATATACGACAGAGACTGAGATGTTTGAAGGAATAATAACACATTTATTGAGGCACAAGCTTAATGGTTACAATAACTTTTCTTCTTGTTTGAGGCACGTTACTGAACAGTTGCAAAGCTATATTGAGGTGTTCCAAACTTCCTAAAATGTCACTTCTTCCTCCACTGCCTAAAACTGCAGTCACCTGGTGATTTTCAATCACAGAATATCTGTTCCTAGTCAGGAGACAGACTACCTTAAAATAAGTCACCAAACTTATTTTAGAATTGACTTAAAATCCAACATTTGAGCCACCCTGATCCTCCAACTGAGAATCAGACTCCCCTGTGATTCGCTGACCACAGACACTGAGTTTCCCTCCAAATTCTGCTCTCTCTTCAGCTAAATGCAGTTGGCTCTGCCCCCTTCTCCATGGCAACCACTCATGAGAGCAGAGTAACTGAAATACTGACTCTTTTAAAACGGTTAAACATGACTTTTAAAACGCAGTTAAACATGACATCTGTAAACTAAAATGCATACTTCTTTACAATCCTTTATTGGCAATGACAGAGGTCAAACGTTTTCTGTAAGTCCTCACAAGGTTGGTACACACTGTTGCTGGTATGTTGGCCCATTCCTCCATGCAGATCTCCTCAAGAGCAGTGATGTTTTGTGCCTGTCACTGGGCAACACAGACTTTCAACTCCCTCCAAAGGTTTTCTATAGGGTTGAGATTTGGAGACTGGCTAGGCCACCCCAGGACCTTGTTTGGGGGGGATTTTTCCACAGAAAACCAGAGCTTCAGAAAATTTTCCACATACATGTCTGCTTCTCTTTACAACTGTTGCCTTGCAGACACACATGGATAATGGGAAGTATCCCACACTTTATCAGTCTATTTACCAATTGTAAATAATTTTTTTTTCCAAAAAATGTAATTCAGGACAACAAAAAACACCCCTAGGAGGTAACATGGCTAATTTGATAGTGCCTTAATTGTATTTTCTAAATGTGAATGAAGCAGAGAACTAAGAGAGTGATTTTGATCATGTATTAAGTTTGCTAGCATTCACTAGAGCAACTTCCTTTTAAAGTAACACCCTTTCAGTCTATCTCCTAGATCCAAATCATGAGATGAAAAAGTATCAAATGAATGCCCACATAATTGGAAAGGCTGTGTGCTCCTTATCTCTTTTGTCTGGTATACCTCCCATAACCTATAGACCTTAAAAATGAGTTAAGATTCTTTTACCCATTTCACACTTCATATCAGTCTCTGAAGATGTTGTGCACTGGGTCTGCTTAAGTTACAATTGACTTCATGGTTCAGTATTTTGATTAATTTAGTGCAAGCAACATTTATTGTGCTGAACAGGTGACATGCTGGCCTGGCTCTCAGTTGTCTCCAGAGACTGATTTGTCTCAGATCCCAATAACACAGGTTATGCTCTTATTGGAAGGGCTGCTGTTGATGAAATCAACGGCCCATTTCTTTCTACTTTGTTTTGTAGAATATTTGGTAAACTCCAAACAGCCAACAAAATAGTTTCATTCTGTAAGCACTAAGAGCATTTATATAGTAGTGATTCTGTGTACCGTGCACACTTAATATGAGTGCAAAAACTTTACTTGGATATCCTGTTCACCACTGATTTCCTTCATAAGCCTCCCCATCCTCAAAATAAAACTGAAAAAGCCCAGAACTAAGTTAAGAGAAGTGTGTAAAGATTGTACAGTAGTGGAACATCACCAGGACTTTGCCTATCCATAATATATACAAAAAAGCATCTTGGACTTGCTCAGTCACAAGTTAAACATGAGTCACCTTAAAAAAAGGCTAATGGAATTCTGCACTGTGTCAATAGAATTATAGTTTTCAAGTTAAAAGCAGGAATAGTTCCACTTTATTCTGCATTCGTCTAGCTACATGTGAAACACTATGTTCTGGTCTCACACTTTTAGAAATTTGCAGACAAATTGGGATGAGTTCGTAAGACAACAGCCTTGGTCAGCCATATAGAAAAATATTACCTGAAGAAATATTGACAGAATTGGGGGTTCTTAGTCTGAAAAAAAGAAAAGGGAAGACATGAATTTCTATTATTCTAATACAGAGGAAACATGTTGAGGCCTGGCTAGAGAAAAGGGGGACAAGGCGGGGGGGGGGGGGCGGGGGGCGGGACAGGACAGCTATTTAGCTCCGCAGACCTTTGTATCCATTGGTTAGTCCCTTTTGAAAACATTTCAACGCAGGTAAAATAATGCCGTGAAGATCAATATGGGATTGAGGAGATTTCGTTGCAGGTCTAACAGAAGCAAAAATTCAGTTTTTCAAATTATAGTGTAGACTAAATGTATGTTTCCTCCTGGTTGTTATATCATGCGCTAAACAAAAATTGGCACAACTTTGTAAATCCATACATTTCCTCACATATTTAGTAGACTTTGTTTTTTTATAATATTTGCATTACTTTTTTTTCCTTTGGGCTTTTAGATGCCTTTTCACCCCCAGCCTTTTTGCAGTACTATTCCAAAAGGAAAAGCAAAAGGAAGAAACAGTATCATAATAGCAGTAGATACTTTGGCGTTGGTCACAACAGATGTATTGCCAGTGGCTTGGCCATGAATTTCCAGTTCAACAGTGGAGGGCAAATCAGTCAACAAAAGCTCAGTATCACTTAAGAGCTGTGTTTGCAAAAAAAAAAAAGCATTACCCCACTACCCAGCTTTGCAGAAGTTGAAATACATGGGGTATCCTCCTCTTGAAGCTCCTGGGTCTACTCTTGAACGAAGCGTGGCTTCTTCTAAACTGGATGCTTCCATGCTGTGAAAGTTCTCTTCCAAGTGAGATAGGGCTGCCTCCTTCCTGCAGTAGTTTCACCAGTTGGCAGAAACACTTTATTCAGGAAGGGTTTGCCAATTGTCTGATTCTTTAGGAAAGACTTTTAGCTGTTCAGCTTGGCCTATTCATGTGCCTTTTCCTGAGTTGTAATAATAATAATAATAAAACTTTATTTATATCCCACCACCATCTCCCCGCGGGGACTCGGGGCGGCTTACATGGGGCAGAGGCTCAAACAACACAGGACAAAATATAGGCAACATAATACAAATCACACTATAAAAAGATAAAACAGTAATACAATATATCAATTAAAACAAAAATACAGGATAAAGAATTGCATTTAAAACACATAAATGGTAAAATCGTAATAAATACAGGATAGATAATTAAAAACCCGCGGGGGTTGATTAATTAATTACTTTATCTCCAAAGGCCTGCCGAAACATCCAAGTATTTGGATATTTCTGTTTGTGTTTTAACATTATAACTTGTCATGTTTTTATCTACACTTTTTCATCTAATCTTACTGTGAGCTGCCTTGAATCCTAGTATTGGGAGAAAAGCTGGATGTAAATAAAATAAATAAACATATTGGCATAAATGACATCTTTTTGTCGTCCTTCAGCTGTGAGCAAAACAAGGCAGGTCAACACAGTGATTTCAACTAACAGAAAGGGAATGTAATGAATTTGACATTTGTTGAACACTTGAACAATTTGGCAAGTTTGAAAAAGGATATTGCTCCTTGAGAATGGTTAAGCTATCTGTACAAGATTTTTCTCTGGTAACGTCAAGTAACCTTTCTTTATCTTTTTTTAATAGAAAGCCCAAAAAGGAAGAACAACTCAGTGAAGAAGCCGCCAAGGTGATTTCTAGCCTTCCTGACTTATCTTTCATGCATGCCAAGGTGTTGATGTTCCCAGCCACGTTAACGCCTTCAACAAGTTGCCAAGGCAAGGTAGACTAAAAAAAATGAATTGGACAATTTCTATTGATCCCCCCAAGCCCCATTTTCAGGGTCCTATAAAATAATTTTGCTTTAATTGAAAATTAAAGTTCAGATGATTTGTTGGTAAGCAGCACTAGAATGGTATACATAGTTATGTATATTTATTTACATACTGGAATCGTAAATTTATAATTAGAAGAAATGTAAATAACTGGGAAAGGTTGAACTCTTTTTTTGAAGATTTTTTTTTTGTTGTGCTGGGATATAAACATTAGTCTTTGTGGAATACACTGGTCGTGTCCTTCTTAAAAAAAACTTTATAAATATTTTTTAAAAATCAAAAAGTTCAGATCTTTGCTTTTCATAAAATCTCCACCAGTTTTTCCTTCCCCCTTATCTTACAATGAATCAATTACCTTTGATGAAAATCCTTTTTACTGAAAAAGCCCAAATATTCTCAGTCTTTCAGTGGCTTTCATCTGATGTGGCGTTTTCTTTTTTGGGGGGAACTGGGATGTTGCTTTGCTTTCATTTTTAGCTTTTCAACTTCTACAGTATGGATTTATCATATTTGCCTTCCAAAGGGTTTCCTATCAGTTCTTTTTAGTTAAGTGATAAATCACTGCCTAACCACTGAATTGTTTGAAATCTCTTGTTAGTCAATTTGATTTGGGCTGGAAGGACCAAAACTTATCTGAATGTCTTACAGTGAAATATACTTGTTACATTTATTTTTCGTTGTTGTACCACTATTCTTATGTTTGATTTTGCACAGTGTAAATTTGACATAATCATAGACTGCTATGGTTTAGGCTGTATGTACAGTAAAACTATGGGTTGTAAATGTTCGGGGAAATTCCTATGGAAAAAGAGAATGCTATGTAGAACAACCTCTAACAAGGTTTATGTGCATGCCTGAGGTCTTTTTTGAAATTTCAGTGTATAAATTTCCTCTTAGCTTACACAAAATAAAAAAAATAAAGTTCTATAGTCTGTTACTGTGTGTAGTATTTCATCTTATACTTTCAGTACTGCCAAAAAGACAAAGTGAAGACCCCCTTTTTACTGCTTAGGAAGAAAAATAATTTTATGCAATAACTTGATAATGCATTTCATTTCAATATACACTGTCAGTTTTGAGTTTAATGTATTTTTATGTCCAAATGATAAAATGAGGAAAGGTTTCCCTTTTACTGCACAGTGTTTGTGTAGAATTGAAGCTATCTTGGTATCATGAATATTTTTTTAATCTTAAAAGTGTTATTTTACTCCATTTTCAGTAGGACATGGTGTGTTAGACACTTTCAAAGACAGAAGTAGACACACAGACCCAGTACTGGTTTTATAATAGCTATATTGATTACACAGACAAAGGGGAAACATTCACTCTGCATTCACTCCACATACATTCAATCATATGCATACTCACCACCTTCTTCATTCACGCCATCTTGAAAGAAAGTGGCAAATTCCCAGACTCTGCATTCCCCTGCTGGTCTCACACTTTTCCAAGAGGAAAGTGTCTATAAGTAGTAATTTTTCTGCTGTTGTTGTTCTCTTGATTAATTGGCAGCTTCTTATTAATCTAAGACTTACTGATGCTCCATCAGTTCCGAACAAATGTAATTTTTCCTCCTTTACCATAAGGAATCATTATTTCTGATTTCCTTAACTTAAAGAATTATTGTCTCTTGACCATGTAAACATGTCCTGTTTACTGAAGTTCCCAGATCAATTATGTCAGTAGCTCAACAGTTTTGTTCATCAGCACTTTTTATGTTTCTCCATAATGCGGTTTTCCAGGTTCCAAATTTCTTAGGATGGTGTCTTCAGCCTTGGCAACCCCTCCTAATAGGCCTTTAGCCAAACTCTGAGCATACAGTTTCATTCATCCATCCACTCATGACATGGGCCATGGCTGAAGTTTATCGTGATGATCCAGAGGAGTATCTTCCTGGTTGGTAAGATTGCAGTCTGTAAGACTTGGCAAAGGCTAGGAATCATAGAATCATAGAGTTGGAAGAGACCTCAAGGGCTATCCAGTCCAACCCCCTTCCAAGAAGCAGAAAAATCACATTCGAAGCACCCCTGACAGATGGCCATCCAGCCTCTGCTTAAAAACTTCCAAAGAAGGAGCCTCCACCACACTCCGGGGCAGAGAGTTCCACTGCCGAACAGCTCTCACAGTCAGGAAGTTCTTCCTAATGTTCAGGTGGAATCTCCTTTCTTGTAGTTTGAAGCCATTGTTCCACGTCCTAGTCTCTAGGGCAGCAGAAAACAAGCTTGCTCCCTCCTCCCTATGACCTCCCCTCACATCTTGATACATGGCTATCATGTCTCCTCTCAGCCTTCTCTTCTGCAGGCTAAACATGCCCAGCTCTTTGGGAATGAACACAGTCCCCAGAAGAGCAAGGGCAAGCTGTATAATGAAGTGTGTAAACAGCCACTCAAGCTCTCATCACTCCCTTTTATAGTAGGTAACTGTATCCCACAGAAGTACATGGGAGAGACCCCATCTAGTCGCAGTGGGAACTGGAAGAATAGTATGATAAAGCAACACACAAAGGTTGGGCCTGAGCCAACAGATTCATGGAGTTGGAAGAAACCACAAGGGCCATCCAGTCTAATCCCCTGCCATGCAGGAAAAGCACTTTGGATTAAACTAAAAATTAGAAATAGATTTCTGATGTTATGGACTGTTGAACAGTGGAAGAGACAGCTTTGAAATTTGGTGACTCCTCCTTCACTAGAGGTTTTAAAACAGATGCTGAATAGCACCCTAACACTACATTTCTGCATTTTCTGCCTCAGGAAGAAAAGTAGATAACCACGAAGCTTCAACTCATCTCCATGATTTGATGAATTTATTTTAGAAATAACTTGCAGTAATGATTCATGTGTATGTGTTTCTAAAGGAATTGCTCATTGATTTAAAAGCCATCCTGGCCCTTCTGGAAAGTGGAAAGTAAAAAAAAATCTTTTTGAAGAAAACTACTAATGCCCCCGATATGCAAAATTTTCAGTACACGTATCAGAGTCTGCCTTTCCTTTTCCTTCTTCTCCTTCCCTTCCCTTCATCAGCCTCATCTGGAGAAGGAAGAATCAACAGTATTTTAGGGTATTCATGCAACAGGTTTGTGAACTGTGAGAAATGGCATCTTGGGTACTAGTCTCAGAGCATATATTGTTGTGTATTTCCTGCTCTTCAGCCATATGATGAAGACATTGGTGTGAAGGTCTTACATTTAAGAAGTCAAACCATTCTTGTTGATTGTAGCTTTTGAGAAATCGTTTCATTAGTTCACATACACTTTTCAACGTGTATGGATTAAGCCAGACATTATCCAAATTGTTTTTGGACCTGGCTGCATTGACACAGATGTAAGAGCACAAATGGGTAATATCCATATATTGAGGTGAACTGTGAAACTATTGTCCATGTTTAACTGGAGGATTGTTTTTCAAAGATAGTGAAAATGATCAAAATATTTACGTGTTGCCTGATACTCCAAAAGTTTGAAGGTTAAATTATGAGCTATCAAGGTAAGTGAAAACTAAATTTCATACATTTCCCATAGCCAGTACTGAGAAACACAGTTGAAAATCTATATAGTCTGGAAAATTCACAGCAACCCACAGTAGAAAATATTTTTTCTTTATTTATTTGTGCATTGTCTTTGTGGATGGGGTAAGCTGTTCTGATATAAGTTCTTACTAGTTTACAATTTAATTGACAGATGTGCTGCAGAGCGTAATTTGTTGAGGGCACTATACCAGTGCTATATGAAGTCATAATGCAAGAAATTCCTGTGATATTGGAATCATTCTTGTCAAGAGCCTCCTGCTTTAACACTTTCTTGAGATATGTTCTGTTGGAATCACAGACACCTTAAAGGGCCAGACTTAAAAGTGTCTTCAAAACAGAGTTTATTGAAACAAAAGGAAAAGGACACAGGGATACTTAAATGCACTGGTCAAAAACCCAAACCAGTTCCACTGGTCAAAAACCCAAACCAGACCTGGTCCAAAAGGTAAACAGAAATGTAATCCAGATCAACTGGATGCAAAAAACAAGTCAAATAAAGTGCTCTAAGGCAAAACAAAAGGCACAGTACACAAATGGTTAACAGAGGGAGTTGCAAGAAGAGAAGCATCGTCAGCCGAAGTCCAAGGTTGAAGCAGGAGGAATCAAAGCAGCATTGCTCCAGTGTCTGCAGAAGCAGCATCTCCAGCCAAACTGGTTCAGGTCCAAACTGCAGATCCGAGTCCAACACCAAACATGAAACAGGCAGCAGCAAGACTCCAAGAAATTTTCCAAATACGCAGCACCCAGCACACGAACACACATCAACACCTTGCCTTCTGCAAAGACCCCTCCCCCCTGAACCCACTTTTATCTACAAACCATCATCAGACCACCGCCCCATCACCATCCCCTGCAGCTGCTCCCAGCTCTTCACATAAATTCCTTTGACTCTCCTTCCAATTCCTCCATCTCCTGTCAAGACTTAGATCCCCCCAAGAATCAGTTGGATCCCCTGATTGCTAGTCTTTACTCCCAGAGAACCCCATAAAGGTATCATTAGTTGTTCGTGCCTCACAAATAGCTTGCACTTCTCTTATCTTAGTCCAATCCATGGTGTCTCCTCCTTCACTCATTGACCCATCATCCCCAGAGAATCCCTCAAACAACTCTTCATCTGTAGGTGCTGTATGTCCCAAATTCTCTTTCTCTGCTGCTCATCACCAGATTCCTGCTCCCAAGTAACCCTTTTTCCCTTTCTGACACCCATACTACTGTCTGCAACATTATCATCCCCAGAGAATCCCTCAAACAACTCATCTGTACATGCTGTAAGTATGTCCCGGATCTTCTTTCTCTGCTGCTCATCATCGGATTCCTGCTCCTGAGTAACCCTTTTTCCCCTTCTGGTACCCATACTACTGTTTGTAACGTTACTCACAGGTTCTACTACAACATATTCCATTGGGCGACATACCCGTGCACAGTTTTGGTTTTGGTTTGTTTGGGTTTTTTTTAACTTGTATATACTAATATACTTTCTTTTTTATTAGGATTCATTGTATTAAAGAAAGCAGATAGGGAGCTTTTGTCTCAGAATGCTGTCTGAGAGTCAAGATTCAAAGGTCGTAGGGCCAAATGGAAATGCTAACTGCTACCCTCTCTTGTTTGCCTGTGATGCCGACTGCCAATTTGCTTGACATATAGGGATGTGATCCACCAGAACTTGGAAGAAAGTGTGGATTGAGAGGAATTCCTGGGAAATAGCTTTTATAAACAGTATGACCCCCATATCAAGAGGGTATTCGTTCCTAAAACCACTGTGGAAATAAAACCATGGAGAATGGCAAACCCAATTTAAATTAATGACTTTATCTTATTTAGAGTAATCTTGAAGGAATTAGAAAATTCCTAGAAAGATAGCCTCTATAGGAATTTGCTAGGTCCTTCGGGGTGACTCTATGATAACTTCCAGTGGAAATATATCATAGAATCACCTGAAGGACCTAAACAGTCATATAGAAACAGAGAACATATTTTGTCATCTGCTGTTCGTTTAAGCTGTCCTTCTGACACTTTACCATAGTCTCATCTAAAACACTAAGACAACCTATATTTGTAAGATAATGTTTCTCCTGCCTTTCACTCACTGCTGTGTTACCTGTTATCTGTATATTGTTTGTAACTAGTTCCACCAAACCCCCTCCTCCCATTAATATGGCAATCACTGAAACTGCTGTCCGTTTTTTGTTGTAAGCTTGGGTTGTAAGCTCCGGTGTGGACTGGTCCATGCGGTCACGAAGAGTCGGAGACGACTAAACGACTGAGCAGTGGGTATAGATGTTGTACAGAAAGTTTTATTTTTACTTTGATAGATGCTGACAATTCTTCGATCAGTTCCTCAACCAGAGGCATGACAAGAGCTTGATTGAGCCCACTTGCAGAAATTTTTGTCCTAAACACCTTAGTTCTTTCTTCCCAGTTCAATAGAAACAAAGACCAAGGGATTTTGAACTCATTCCCTGCTCTTATAGTCTTATCTTTACTATGCCTCCAAGCATGTGATGTTCCCTATATATTAGTTCCACTGTGAGAGAAAAGGGAGTTTTGATGGGGGGGGGGGGGGCAATCTTGACTGAGTGAAATGGTCATAAGCGAAAGGGATAAGTAGTTTCTCTCCTCTGACCTTCTAAAGCTGCTTTGTGGTTGCTGGAAAGAAAGGAATCCCTTAATCGTGTGTGATTTGAGGCACAGAGAAAAATGCATCCAAACAATTTGAATGTCTTACTTTTCTGATTCCAGAGCTCTTTCCTCATCACCTCCGTTGCTTTGGTTCATGCAGGCTTGGGGAGCATGCTATGCTTTTGGCAGTAGGCTAAAACCTTTTTATTCAGGCAGGCTTTTAAAGAAGAAGGGTTTAAAGATCATGTCAGGATGTGCTATGGGTTTATCTGTTAATTTTAAGGAGTGTATTTTTTTGAATAATGTTCATGTTTAATTCCATTTTAATGTTTGTATATTTTTAGATTTTAATTATATTGTACTTGGTTTTATTGCAAGTCATTTTGAACCTCTTTTTTAGAGAGAGAAAGCGGGGTATAAATAATAACAACAACATCAACACGTACTTCTATAGTGCTTCTATCTGGGAAGGATAAGGGTCCCTTTGCATGTAGTTCTGAGCCAATGAGTAGAGCTAGAACAGCTGGCCATTCAATCCTTGTGTAATTCAAACGATTGCTTCTGAATTGCTAGCACAGAAGTTTACAAATGCATGCATCCACTGTATTTGATGTGCATTTCATTTTATCTTCAGTGCCATACAGATATGGCTGCTCTGTCCTTTTCAAATCTTCAGAGATATATTATAAACATGGCTCCATGCTGAATTATTTACCCCCCGGAGTCTGAAAAACTCATTGGGTGCAACACAGGGAGAAAAGAGCATTTAGACCAAAATCTTTTATAGATGAAGTTCCTGTCTAGCTGAAATATCCAAATCCAAAATACTGCTATAAAAGCATCTCAGGAAGCAGAATTACTGTTTTTAGAGCTCTCCCCCCTTACATCCAAACAAAATATAGGATGCGAAGATGTTGGAGAACAGTGCCACCTGCTGTATTTACTGAGACAGATTTCTAGCCCTGCAAAAGCATGTTCTTAGAGATTGTGCATCAATCCTATTGATCTAGCTTGCCCTTGATTAACTTTGAGGTTGCCACTGGAGCATTCATTGAAACATACAAATTAAGATGCTCTTCCCATAGGCAGTGACCATTAGCAGTTGCTGTTTCACAATCAGGTTGCCATAATAGGAAATGCATGAATATGCTCTTTTCTTGGTACCGTGCAAATATCTTTTGAACACCAAGTGCTATGTTTAATTTGTTTGGTTTTTTTTAATCTTATGGTTTAATTAATTACTGGTACATCTCTGCTAAGGGCACAAGAAGGTCTACAAAAAGAGAACATCTGCTCAAATGTGATTGCTATGTGTGCAGTCAACACAATTATTGTTCGCAGGGTTCTCTGATGTACACTGCCATGTAACTTTAGACTTATTTGAGAAAGAAATCTTCCTATCCTTTTAAGATAAAATCAGTTCCCACCATCAATCATATGCTGAATATTGTGAGTCTTTAGTACTGGTTAGTGAGGCACTAAACAAATTGGATTCATCTTTGTTTTGACTCAATATTCAACCATTGATTTAATGGTGCACTTTAGTTGGGACTAACCAACATGTTGTCAGCTGTGTTGTCGAAGGCTTTTATGGCCAGAATCACAGGGTTGTTGTATGTCTTTCGGGCTGTGTGGCCATGTTCCAGAAGCATTCTCTCCTGACGTTTCGCCCACATCTATGGCAGGCATCCTCAGAGGTTGTGAGGTATGGATAAACTAAGTCAGGAAAGGAAAGAATATATATCTGTGTAGAGTCCAAGGTGTGGCAAGAGTTCTTTGTCACTGGGAGCCAGCATTAATGTTTCAGTTAATCACCCTAATTGGCACTGGAAATGTTTTGTCCCTTGCCTGGGGGCATCCTTTGTTCAGTCAAGTCCTCATTGTGTTGGTTCCCATCTACTGTTTTGATTTTGGAGTTTTGTAATACTGGTAGCCAGATTTTGTTCATTTTCATGGTTTCTTCCTTTCTGTTGAAGTTGTCCACATGCTTGTGGATTTCAATGGCTTCTCTGTGTAGTCTGACATGATAGTTGTTAGAATGGTCCAGCATTTTTGTGTTCTCAAATAGTATTCTGTGTCCAGGCTGGTTCATCAAATGCTCTGCTATGGCTGATTTCTCTGGTTGAATTAGTCTGCAGTGCCTTTCATGTTCTTTGACTCTTGTTTGGGCGCTGCGTTTGGTGGTCCCTATGTAGACTTGTCCACAGCTGCATGGTATCCGGTAGACTCCTGCAGAAGAGAGAGGATCCCTCTTGTCCTTCGCTGACCGTAGCATTTGTTGGATTTTCTTCGTGGGTCTGTAGATAGTTTGTAGGTTGTGCTTCTTCATCAGCTTCCCTATGCGGTCAGTAGTTCCCTTGATGTATGGTAAGAACACCTTTCCTCTGGGTGGATCTTTGTCTTGACTCTCATGGCTTGTTCTTGGCCTTGCAGCTCTTCTGATGTCTGTGGTGGAGTATCCATTGGCCTGTAGAGCCCAGTTTAGGTGGTTGAGTTCACCTTGGAGGAGGTGAGGTTCGCAGATTCTTTGTGCACGGTCTGTCAGGGCTTTGATTGTGCTCCTTTTTTGACTTGGGTGATGGTTGGAGTTTTTATGAAGGTATCTATCTGTATGTGTAGGTTTTCTGTAAACTGTGTGGCCCAATTGTTGATTGGGTTTGCGGATGACCAGAACATCTAGAAATGGCAGTTTTCCTTCCTTTTCTTTTTCCATGGTGAATTGGATGTTTGGGTGGATGCTGTTAAGATGGTCCAGGAACTTGCTGAGTTCCTCCTCTCCATGGCTCCAAATTGTGAAGGTGTCATCTACGTATCTGAACCAAACAGTTGGCTTTTTTGGTGCTGTTTCTAGGGCCTGTTTTTCAAAGTATTCCATATAGAAATTTGCTACTACTGGGCTGAGAGGGCTCCCCATGGCCACTCCATCCTTCTGTTCATAGAATCCAGTGTCCCACTGAAAGTAGCTAGTGGTGAGGCAATGGTGAAACAGGGCTGTGATGTCTTCTGGGAAGTTTTGTTTGATTAGTGTGAGGGTGTCAGCTACTGGGACTTTGGTAAAAAGGGACACCACATCAAAGCTGATCAGGATGTCCTTGGTGCTTAGATTGAGGTTGCTGATCTTTTCTATAAAGTGTGTAGAGTCCTTGATATAATGTGCAGTGAGCCCCATTGTAAGTGCCATTGGATCGCCGACTTACAACCTGGCAAAATTTCTGGCTACACAGCTACAAACCCACATTGGGCTCACTGCACATTATATCAAGGACTCTACACACTTTATAGAAAAGATCAGCAACCTCAATCTAAGCACCAAGGACATCCTGATCAGCTTTGATGTGGTGTCCCTTTTTACCAAAGTCCCAGTAGCTGACACCCTCACACTAATCAAACAAAACTTCCCAGAAGACATCACAGCCCTGTTTCACCATTGCCTCACCACTAGCTACTTTCAGTGGGACACTGGATTCTATGAACAGAAGGATGGAGTGGCCATGGGGAGCCCTCTCAGCCCAGTAGTAGCAAATTTCTATATGGAATACTTTGAAAAACAGGCCCTAGAAACAGCACCAAAAAAGCCAACTGTTTGGTTCAGATACGTAGATGACACCTTCACAATTTGGAGCCATGGAGAGGAAGAACTCAGCAAGTTCCTGGACCATCTTAACAGCATCCACCCAAACATCCAATTCACCATGGAAAAAGAAAAGGAAGGAAAACTGCCATTTCTAGATGTTCTGGTCATCCGCAAACCCAATCAACAATTGGGCCACACAGTTTACAGAAAACCTACACATACAGATAGATACCTTCATAAAAACTCCAACCATCACCCTAGTCAAAAAAGGAGCACAATCAAAGCCCTGACAGACCGTGCACAAAGAATCTGCGAACCTCACCTCCTCCAAGGTGAACTCAACCACCTAAACTGGGCTCTACAGGCCAATGGATACTCCACCACAGACATCAGAAGAGCTGCAAGGCCAAGAACAAGCCATGAGAGTCAAGACAAAGATCCACCCAGAGGAAAGGTGTTCTTACCATACATCAAGGGAACTACTGACCGCATAGGGAAGCTGATGAAGAAGCACAACCTACAAACTATCTACAGACCCACGAAGAAAATCCAACAAATGCTACGGTCAGCGAAGGACAAGAGGGATCCTCTCTCTTCTGCAGGAGTCTACCGGATACCATGCAGCTGTGGACAAGTCTACATAGGGACCACCAAACGCAGCGCCCAAACAAGAGTCAAAGAACATGAAAGGCACTGCAGACTAATTCAACCAGAGAAATCAGCCATAGCAGAGCATTTGATGAACCAGCCTGGACACAGAATACTATTTGAGAACACAAAAATGCTGGACCATTCTAACAACTATCATGTCAGACTACACAGAGAAGCCATTGAAATCCACAAGCATGTGGACAACTTCAACAGAAAGGAAGAAACCATGAAAATGAACAAAATCTGGCTACCAGTATTACAAAACTCCAAAATCAAAACAGTAGATGGGAACCAACACAATGAGGACTTGACTGAACAAAGGATGCCCCCAGGCAAGGGACAAAACATTTCCAGTGCCAATTAGGGTGATTAACTGAAACATTAATGCTGGCTCCCAGTGACAAAGAACTCTTGCCACACCTTGGACTCTACACAGATATATATTCTTTCCTTTCCTGACTTAGTTTATCCATACCTCACAACCTCTGAGGATGCCTGCCATAGATGTGGGCGAAACGTCAGGAGAGAATGCTTCTGGAACATGGCCACACAGCCCGAAAGACATACAACAACCATGTTGTCAGCTGTTATAAACTGTTTTCCCAAGAAAAAGTATGAAGTAAGACATGCTGGACTACCAGTATGTGTATGAATTCACAATGCTGGTTTTAACCTACAAAACCCTAAACAGCTTGGGCCCAGGATATCTCCTCCCTTACCTCCCCACTTGTGTCTCCCACTGTCTTGAGAAGGTTAACTGGTGAATCTCAGAGACAGGGTTCTCTCAGTAGCCATAGCTCTTTTGTGGAGCTCCTCTCAAGTCAGGCTGGCTCTATCGATTTTGAACTTTTGGTGGGGAGCAAAGACTGCATTTTCCGAGGTGCCTGTAGTGTCTAACGTTCGTTGCAGTTTTGTACAATTTTTTAAAGCATGTTTTTCTCTATTGGTGATGCCTCCAGGGCCTGGTGGACTGAGAGGTGATAAATATTCTATTTCTTAAAAAATAGAATATTTATCTAGCATTTGACTTTAAGGGTCGTTTTGTCTATGAGAGAAAATAGATGTCATCTCATTGCATAAACATCACCAATTTTAACCCTCCTTAAGCAACTCAATTGTTTTAAATACAGATAACCCACATGCATTTTTATATTTGTAATGCTATGAAAGATAATGCCTCATAACCGTCATCCAATTGGAGTAATTAAAAAACAGAAATTAGCAAATGTATCAATAAGTAATTGTGTTGTTGCAAAGAACAAAATAAGGTGAATGCAATGATACTTTTGCAGTTATTAATACAGTCTCACTTATCCAACATAAACGGGCTGGCGGAACGTTGGATAAGCGAATATGTTGGATAATAAGGAGGGATTAAGGAATAGCCTATTATACATCAAATTAGGTTATGATTTTACAAATTAAGCACCAAAACATCATGTTATACCAACAAACCAACAAAACAGATTTTCTTCTGTTTTTGCCAGGGATTACATTCAAGGGCTGTTTTGGAAAATGAAAAAAATGGGAATAAAAAGCCCATCTTACTCCTATCCCCAATACGTCTTTATGTGATGAGCTTTCCTTCTCACACAAGTTTTCCTGTGGTATCTGAGGGTTGATTCTGAGGTCCAAGTGTTTATGGGTCAAACTAAGAATCTTTCTGTTCCAAAAGTCTAAAAATCTCCACAACGTGCCTATGGAGAAACAAAACTCCATAATACCTGTAAACACTTCACACTGAAAGGCAAACTGTCTTGTTGCCTGGAACCACCTTTCAACTGTGGATGCTATGTGTTTCTGAAGTATGCTTCATTATTGGGTTGCTATGAGTTTTCTGGGCTATATGGCCATGTTCCAGAAGCATTCTCTCCTGACGTTTCACCCACATCTATGGCAGGCATGCTCAGAGGATGTGATATTGGAAACTAGGTAAGGGAAATTTATACATCTGTGGAATGACCAGGTTAGGTGAAAGAACTCTTGTCCATTTGAGGCAAATGTGAATGTTGCAGTTGGCCAGCTTGATTAGCATTGAATGGCCTTGCAGCTTCAAAGCTTGGCTGATTCCTGCCTGGGGGAATCCTTTGTTGGGAGGTGTTAGGTAGCCCATTATTTTTTTCATGAGACTTCTGAAACCCTCTGGTTAATTAATTTAGTTGAGTAGATTTATAAATCCTAAACGTGCCAATATTTTGTATAATTAAAACAGACTGATTAGACTTTATTTTGTATTTTTGTCCATGTGTACCTATATGACTAGTAGAGGAGCTTTGCCATCTAATTTTAGGTGATAGTTGCTATTACTCTTTACTTAATGAAGAAGGCAAAAAAAAGAAGTTCCATTGCACATGGGTGGAAAATGATGACCTTGTCAATTGTGAAAGCTTCAAAGGAGCATCCAGGTGTATGCAAAACCTTTCATAATATGTGTACCTAAGTTACAAACAAAATAGGTTCTGTAGGTTTCTTTTTAAGTTGAATTTGTATGTATGTTGAAACAGGTACATTTTGTAAAGTATAACTCCAGCCACACACAAACACACATATATTATGCAGTCATGCCAGCCACATGACCTTGGAGATGTCTATGGACAATGCCAGATCTTTGGCTTAGAAATGGAGATGAGCACCAACCCCCAGAGTTGGACATGACTTGACTTAAGATCAGGGGAAAGCCTTTACCTTTACCTAAGATGCAGCCCAATTTTTACTTCTCTCTCTCTCTCCCTCTCCCTCTCCTCTCTCTCTCTCTCTCTCTCTCTCTCTCTCTCTCTCTCTCTCTATATATATATATATATATATATATATATATACATACATATATATATATATGCACACATACACACACACTCACACATACACATACATACACACACATACATACACACACAGATATTTAAAATGTTGGCACTGCAATCTACAAGTGGGAAGAGTAGCCATGTACCCTTCCTCTGTCCATGCATAATGAGATGGAGGCCTGGGTTTTTGCGAGGTCTCATCCTCCTGTAACCAGCTTTTAAGGTTGTAGCTTCTAGATTGCTGTGTTGAGCATTCTTCCACAACCTGGTGGCATTGGTCATGATAGTGGAAATTTGCAGAGTTTCAACTGGAGAAGGTTTGTGCAAAAAAAAAAAAAAACCAACAACCTTCCTTTTCAGTTATACCTGATGAAGAAGATTGCCTACAGTATATCTGCAGAAAGGCCACATCATTTATATATACACAACTGATTTAAAGCAAGTTGCACTGCAATGTCACTCCAGTTGGTGTTTTTTTTCTATCTGCGATCATATTACAGTGCTGGAAATAGTTTCCTCCTTTGTGAATGGTTTATGATCATGGGCAATAAACTACCTCTTTGCGCGATTCACACAGAAGTGGTTTAAGAAGAGATGGAGAAAGAGAGGCTAGCCTGGCAGAGAGACTACCAATCCAAATGTTGCCTCGCATGTGCCGTTGTCGGGTTGGCAGTTTTAAAGCTCCAGTGCTGAGTAAAGGCTGGAGTGCTGTCAAATCTCGCCAGCAGTTCTGTCAACAAGTTCGCCAGTCTTCAACTTTCCCTCCTCCTCTTCCTGTCCTCGGCCTTTCTCTGTGTTTTTTTAAAATCCATCTGGAGTTGACTGTTTCTAATGCCTTGCCTTTTTGGCTGGAAGAAGGGAATGGGTGGGGAAAGACAACCACGGAGCAGGCTGGCAGGGTGAGCTCATGTAAAAGGAAGGCCTGCTTCTTGTGAAGGAGACCACATGAGACAATTCTTCCTCTGATTTCGGATAAAAGATAGGGGAGAACATCCCTAGCTCTATTTCGATTCAAGGCTGGCTGAATGTTAGCAGTCTGTGGCAATATTAGTATAATTGTTTCCTTGAGTCCTGCTCAGACTATGCATTTTGACTCTCATGAAAACCCTTGGAAAAATAATATTATTTACCCTGAACACAGGGGATCTGAGCTTCGAAAATATAAGTTATTAAGTACAGATGCATTTTACAGTCTTCTTAGCCTGCCCTGTTACCCCCTTTTCCTTCTCATATTCTGTCCTCCTTGAAGTTTTAGCAGCATTGGCACTGAGAGGATGGTGAAGAATGGTTGGAGATAAAGAGAGACTTCATGCGAGGTTTCAGCAGTAGTAACAATACAATTAATGTTTGAGATAGGGTACATCTCCACATTTGTAGGGATACCAAGGTGCTTATTTATTTATAAAGCTATTGTTCTTCCAACCCTGTTATACACCTGCAAAACGTGGCCTGTCTACAGAGTCATACTCAACTGAAACGATTTCATCAGTGTTGCCTCTGAAAAATCCTGTAAATCTCTTGGGAAGACAGGCGGACCAATGTCAGCGTGCTGAAAGAAGCAGTCTTGCTGTTGTTAATAAGTTTATCACATCTTTTTGGAACCCCCAGTTGCGCAGCATGTTAAAGTGTTGAGTTGATGAACTTGCGGACCAAAAGGTCACAGGTTCGAATCCAGGGAACGGAGTGAGCACCTGCTGTTAGCCCCAGCTTCTGCCAACCTAGCAGTTTGAAAACATGCCAATGTGAGTAGATCAATAGATACCACTCCGGTGGGAAGGTAACAGCACTCCATGCAGTCATGCTGGCCACGTGATTTTGGACATGTCTATGGACAATGCCAGCTCTTCGGCTTAGAAATGAGCACCAACCCTCAGTCAGAGACGACTGGACTTAATGTCAGGGAAAAACCTTTACCTTTACCTATCATATGTTTATCTTCATTTTAAAGCTGTTTATTATTATATAATAATAATAAAGCTATTACAGGATATTTTCTATTTTAATCCTCTATTATAGTGTATTATGTTATATGAATACTATGTATGCATGGTGTTCCTCATAAACATCATAGAATCCTAGAGTTGGAAGAGAACTTGTGGGCCATCCAGTCCAACCCCCTGCCAAGAAGCAGGAAAATTGCATTCAAAGCATTCCTGACAGATGGCCATCCAGCCTCTGCTTAAAAGCCCCCAAAAGAGTTTACACCACATGCAGTTAGGAAGTTCTTCCTAATGTTCAGGTGGAATCTCCTTTCCTGTAGTTTGAAGCCATTGTTCTGCATCCCAGTCTCCAAGGCGGCAAAAAGCAAGCTTGCTCCCTCCTCCCTATGACTTCCCCTCACATCTTGATCCATGGCCCTCATCATGTCTCCTCTCAGCCTTCTCTTCTGCAGCTAAGCATGCTCAGCTCTTTAAGCCTCTCCTCATAGGGCTTGTTCTCCAGACCCTTGATCATTTTAGTTGCCCTCTTCTGGACACATTCCAGCTTGTCAACACCTCCCTTCAATTGTGGTGAAGGGAGATCATTGCCAACTGATTTTCTTTTTGCATTTAGAATCTTATCCATTACTGTAACTCAGTCAGCAAATTGTGTAAATTATAAAAGTTGTTATAGTCCCTAGACTTGAACAGCTGGGAAGCATTTTTAATACGGCACACCTATGGACTGCAGGTGACACACTAGTGTCCTCAGACACAGTTTGGAAAGCTCAGCCTTACATAAACAGCAGAATAGAGGGGAAAGGGGAAAGCGTACAAACATGCCTCATCAGTTTCTGCCAGCAGGTTACAAAATGATAGATTTGTAAGTCTGGCCACAAAAATGGGGGAAAGATAAAGGCTGATGAAAAAGATGTGATCTCTGGATGCATTTAGGAAGAAGTCTTCAAGCCACGTCTTTAAGTTTCAAAATGCACTGTTTACTTATGCCAACCCTTAAACAACCCAGTTGTTTCATTTCATATATGCATACATATTGTTTCGAGTAAAACGTGTGCTGAGATAGTGTTGCTCTTTTTTTTTTTTTTTGCGATGTAGGAATCTCTATTCTTTCCTTTCTATTTCATCCCATAGTATCAAAGTATCTGTCAAAAAATGTCCAAGAACACTTCTCCTTCATTAACTGACCTATACCTGCACTGATGTTCTTTTGAGATAAGATGTTATTCTGCAAAAAAAAAACAACCCTGATATTAACAATATGTAACAAAATTTGAAAAAAAAATCTGTTCCTGGTTTGAAAGTGTTATTTCCCGATCAGTTGTGTGGTACTTACTTTGAATGTAGTGCTACTCCAGAAACTTCATTTTTGTGGCTGCCACAAACTATGTTGAATTGGTTGAGACTCTAGGGAGTTATTCATTAAAAAACTTGTAGGATGCCCCACAAAAAAATGTTTTGGCTGTTCAATAAACTTTTTCCATGTTTTTGTGATACAACCAATTAGGAAATGATATTTATAACCCAGGAACAACTGTTACATAAGTGTAATGTGCGCTAATCTAGATTCTATAATACTGAAGATACTTTTTAAAAGTTAAGGGGGAAAGCCATAGTGTATCTCAAATGAGCATTTATCGTTTTCCAAACTGAAAGTTAAAACACTTTAGGAGTCCATTGTTCCTGATGTTTTCCCCTTGCTTTGACACAAAGGGGTTTTTTTGGGGGTTTTTTTCGTGTCAGGAGCATCCAGAGTTGCTTCTGGAGTGAGAGAATTGGCCATCTGCAAGGACGTTGCCCAGGGGACGCCCGGATGTTTTGATGTTTTTACCATCCTTGTGGGAGGCTTCTCTCATGTCCCCGCATGGAGCTGGAGCTGATAGAGGGAGCTCATCCACACTCTCCCCAGGTGGGATTCGAACCTGGCAGCTTTCAGGTCAGCAACCCAACCTTCAAGTCACTTAGTCCACTACGCCATCTGGGGGCTCCATATATAAAGGGGGTAAACATATATTAAACGTTGTAAAAGCCATTTTAGTGTGTAAAATACCCGAATGGGTTCGCTGTATCCCCTGAACCTCCTGAAGTGGGTGAGTTTTGCTTGTCTCTGGGCTCTGTTCTCTCTCGCCGTGCTCCTGTGCACTGCTATGACTGTGGCGGCCAAATGGGCTAGCATGTACCATTAAACGTGTAACAATTGACAGCCCTACTGCCTTTGGTCACTGAGCTTCCTTTCATCACGGAACGATCTGGTCCAACAGGTTTGTCTGTTATTGAACTATGAAGAGACCTGGAAATAAAGAAGCCGCTTGCCACTTTTCTTCTTTGTTTCTGGCAGGGCTCTCTGCCTTGAACAGCTGTGCCACAAGTGGGGAGCTGAGGTTTTCCTTCCCTGGCATTGTGTCAGGTCTGTGAACTCCTCTATTCCTGCTTGCCATGCAACTCTTACTACCCTGTTTCCCCTAAAATAAGACATCCCCAGAAAATAAAACCTAGTAGAGATTTTTCTGAATTAATAAATATAAGGCCTCCCCTGAAAGTAAGACCTAGCAAAGTTTTTGTTTGGAAGCATGGCCGTCAAACAGAACACCAGAGCATGCAGGATCGGTAAATGTACGTACTATAGAATGTTGTACATGGAAATAGTGATAGTAACAAGAAATTCTTGATAGGATTCACAGTTTGTCTGGTTATGCTGGTTTGTGATGACAACTACTGTACAGTATATAATAAATGTTCCTTTTTTTGTTCAACAATAAATGTGAATTCTTCATGGAAAAATAAGACATCCCCTGAAAATAAGACCTAGCGCATCTTTGGGAGCAAAAATTAATATAAGACACTGTCTTATTTTCGGGAAAACATGGTAGCACAGAAACCCCATCAGCTATAACATGGCAAGCACAGTGGTAAGATGTGTGGTCCTTCAGTCTTAAGAAAAGGTGGAAGATGGAACTATATTATAAAAGGTGTTGCACCCCAAGGCAGCACCAGCACTCGAAAGCCAGACAGGAGCCAATATAACACACAAGCCATTTATTGAAGCAGAGTATATATCTATGCGGAGTTAAGGCAGAAAGTCAGAGTAAGAAATAGTTCTTTATATATATTCAATTGTAGTTTAGAATGAGTTCAGAAATGTCCAAATTGTAATCCACAAATGAAAACTCGATAGTTTTCTCCAAGAAATCAAAGTTTGTCCATGAAACAATAGCAGGAACACAGCGCTGCAAATCTGCAACCTCTAAATCCACTCAAAATGTCTCCTAGCAGGAGCAAGAAAGCAAGGTAAACAAGGCAAAGTCAATCTCGATTCAGGAACAAGGAAAACTTGGTACAAGGAGAGATCTACTCAGGAGTCGTGGTGCGGCTTGCTGGGAACTGGGAACTCGGCATGGAAACAGGAGACAAGGCAAGGAGCTAGGAACTGGATTCTCCTCCTAGGAAAGGCAAAGTTGACACCGTAATGAGAATACAGTGAGGGGCACTTTTAAAGAATCCCAAGTCTGCAAAATTAAGGAGTATAGGACCCACAAAACTTCTCATGGGAAAGTTAGCCATTATCCAACTTGAGAGCTAACCTTCAACTTCGTCTCACTCCCTCTCTCCTGCTCCTATCTTTTGTAACAAATTCCTTCCGATTAAACGTCTCATCTTCAACCAGGTCAACACCATCTGGTGTAGGTAACAATGAGGAGATGTCGGAATGCTCGCCAATTAGCGGTTCTTCTGGAACAACCATATCAGGCAGCTGCAAGGCCAAGGGGCCCCTGTGCGGAGCAGAAATGTCTGCAAAATCTGCAGCAGCATTTGTTTCGAACTCCATCTCTTGATGGAATACAGGCCATGATGGCTGAGCTACAACAAAAGGTATGCTATGGTGGGGCCAGTTATATCTTCTGTAATCTACTGCTTCTTAAACTGTGGGTCCCAACTCCCATGGAGTTCAATATTAGGATCACAGAAAAAGTTGGCCATAGTAAAAGGTTTCTGAATGCCATCCATTTACATGAATCTGTTAGCAACAAGCTGCAAGTGATCACAGTGGATTCTGTAGAAAGTGTTGTCAAAGGCTTTCATGGCCAGAATCACTGGGTTCTTGTACATTTTCAGGGCTGTAGGGCCATGTTCCAGAAGCATTCTCTCCTGATGTTTCGCCTACATCTATGCTTGCCAGGAGAGAATACTTCTGAAACATGGCCATTCAGCCCGGAAAATGCACAACAAACAACTCTGCAGAAAGTGTTTCAGCTGTACTCCACAAAAAGGAAAAACGGCCCATTTAGCAAGGCTTGCAAATGCTAATTTATCAGTAAATGTTTCATTTTTATACCTATTTTATATATACTGGAGCTCACGTAAAAAAATCTTGGACAGAAAGGGCTTGGGAGTGAAGAACAAGTTTAAGAAGCCCTGCTAGAAGACAAATATTTCACATTTATTTTGTGTCCATAGTGTTCATTACTGTGAACAGGGTAGTGGCACAGGTGCTGAGGAGAGGGCTTCCAGACTAATATTGGGTACATCTACACACTGTAGAATGAATGCAGTTTGGTGCCACTTTAATAGATCAAGGCTGTAGCATCATGGGAGTTGTAGTTTTGTAAGGTCTATAACCTTTTCTGCCAGAGAGTGCTGGTGCCTTGCTGAGCTACAACTCCCAGGATTCCATAGCATTGAGTCATAGCAGTCAAAGCAGTGTCAAACTGCATTAATTCTGTAGTGTAGATGCACCCAAAGAAGAGCACAATAGGAGTAATCGTCATTGTTCATGATGAGAGATGATGGGTCTGGCAGATGAAATAAGTGAGGGCCCTTCCAGACAGGCCCTACATCTCAGAATCTGATCCCAGGTTTTCTGCTTTAAACTGGATTATATGAGTCCAAACTGCCAGATAATCTGGGATAAACAGATAACCTGGGATCAGATCCTGGGATATAGACCTATCTGGAAGGGCCCTGAGAGCCTTCTACTTAAAAGGAAAAGTCACTAGAAGTGAACTGTAGAGTAAGAATTACCACAAACTGTTGTCTCAAAGATTAAAGCCTAACCCAAGCACAGTAGTGTGATTCTTTAAAACAATATCCTTGCCTTTCTTCCAAGCGGTTTGTTCTCTCCAAACAACCCAGTGTATAATGAGCCTATGGCCAGCCAAAGATCACCTTGTGAACTATATGGCTGGTCGGAGCTTTGAACCTGGTTCTCCCCATTTCAAATGTTTTCAGCCTGGGTTGTAAATTACAGCTCTTGCAGAACTGATAGGGTTGTTGTCCAAATGGCCAGCCGATAGGTAGGTAGGTAGGTAGGTAGGTAGGAAGGAAGGAAGGAAGGAAGGAAGGAAGGAAGGAAGGAAGGAAGGAAGGAAGGAAGGAAGGAAGGGAGCTGCCAATGACAAAATCTCAGAGTAGTGGGAAGAGTCCCTCTCAGGAAGAGTAAAATGGGGAAGATTGCGAACTTGTGCTAGGAGAAGGATGATCCTCCTTGTTTCATGGCACATTGCAGATCTGGATCCGCTTCCATTCCTGCACCTGGCACATGCCTTTGCTGCCCCGGCTCTGTGCGCTTGGGTTTGGCTCAAAGGAAGCCAGCTCCAGCTGTCTGATGGAATGACATAAAATGATGGCCATCCGCAGGTGCTGAAAAAAGCATTTTCTGCAGAGCACAAGTCAAGATCATTTCATCTATCCTGTTCACAGCCACTGTCAGCCTTCTGCCACAAGTTGTCTCATGCCTTCTGGTAGTGGATATCATTGCTGTTGTATTATGTTCTTGAGTCATTTCAAAGCCACTGTGACCTTAAGGCAAGATTGATTCAGAGTGGGCCTGCCTTGGCTTTCCTCTGAGGTTGAGAGATTGTGACTTGCTCAACAAGTTTCATGGCCAAGCAGGGATGTGAGCCCTTGTTGCCAACGTCATAACACTATGTAACACAATTTTGGTCCTGGGTTATAAATGTCATTTTATAATTGGTTCTATCATAAACACATGGGAAAAGTTTATCAAACTACGAAAACTTTGTTTTTGCAGGACATCCTGCAGCACATTTAGCTATAGTTCTTCAATGAAGATCTCATAGAGTCTCAATCAATTCAACATACTTTGTGGCAGCAACAAAAACAAAGTTTTGGGAGTATAACAACTACAATAGAGTCTCATTTATCCAACACTCGCTTATCCAACATTCTGGATTATCCAATGCATTTTTGTAGTCAATGTTTTCAATACATCATGATATTTTGGTGCTAAGTTTGTAAATACAGTAATTACTACATAGCATTACTGCATATTGAACTACTTTTCTGTCAAATTTGTTTTATAACATGATGTTTTAGTGCTTAATTTGTAAAATCATAAACTAATTTGATGTTTAATAGGCTTTTCCTTAATCCCTCCTTATTATCCTACATATTTACTTATCCAACATTCTGCCAGGCTGTTTATGTTGGATAAGTGAGACTCTACTGTACTTTCAAAGTAAGTACTACACAATTAAACAGGAAATAACACTTTCAATGCAGGAACAGAAACTTTTTTCAAAATTTGTTACATAGTGTAACCGAATGCTCATGCCAGTACACACACACTTGCTCTTAAGGGATTTCTTACTGTTTTCAGAATATGACTCCTAAATGAAGAGAAATAGCAAGGTTTCAGCTGTTCTCATCAGGTTTCTCCCCATAGCCAAAGTTTGCATTTGTTAAGAGTTATCCTAATCCAGTTTTTATTTATGATCATGGCGCTTCCTTCTTTTCTTTAGCTTATCTTTAACTCCCAGACAAGGAGATGCTCTTATTCATGTTCCTCACCTGGGAAGCTGGAAGGGCCTTAGTGCACATTAAGCTTTTTAGGAAAAAGAGCAAAAGGGCCTGCTGGGCTTTTCCCTTCCCACTATATCAGTGCTTCTCAACCTGTGGGTCACCAGATGTTTTGGCCTTCAACTCTCAGAAATCCTAACAGTTGGTAAACTGCCTGGAATTTCTGGGAGTTGTAGGCCAAAACATCTGGGGACCCACAGGTTGGGAACCACTGGTCTATAGGATCTTTGACTTGAGCTCAACTGTGACTTCTTTCCCTGCATTTTCATGGATGAAGCTTGCATAGGTTTTCAGTTTCTAGCCCCAAAAAATCGGGTAAATTTTATTTATTTATTTGAAATGGAACAAGAATGAATCCAATTTAGACAGACAGTGTTTTGTTTAAAACTAAGTTGGAGAGCGTGTAGTTTAAAAGTACAGTAGAGTCTCACTTATCCAACATAAACGGGGCAGCAGAACGTTGGATAAGCAAATATGTTGGATAATAAGGAGGGATTAAGGAAAAGCCTATTAAACATCAAATTAGGTTATGATTTTACAAATTAAGCACCCAAACATCACGTCATACAACAAATTTGACAGAAAAAGTAATTCAATACGAAATAACGCTATGTAGTAAATACTGTATTTACGAATTTAGCATCAAAAATCACGATTTATTGAAAACATTGACTAGAAAAATGTGTTGGATAATCCAGAACGTTGGATAAGCGAGTGTTGGATAAGTGAGACTCTACTGTACCACTCTTGGGACAGGGAATCTGGTTGTCCAACCATTCCTGACTCTTTCCCATGCTGCTTGAGCACAACTGATGTCCAACAAGATGCGGAAACCCACAGGTTTCTTTTCGCTGTTTCCTCACTCAGTTATTTTGGTAAGGACTACTGTTCTGATTATGATCTGCTGATAGGTTTTCTATTTGCACCCGCTGCCCAATGTGTGTATAAATAACTGCCAAATGAGCCTTTGCTCCATGTATCTGATGAAGTGGGTTTGCCACTCCTGAAAGCTGATGCCAAAAAAGCTTGCTGTTAAGGTGCCAAAAGAATAACATTGGCATATTGCCTCTGGTTATCTCTAGTTTATAATCTTCTGTTTCAGTTCACGCGATGAAAATCCCATTTCCATTAGAGGCCACTTCTTATGTATGCCAATTAGGTAATGTGTGTGTGCCTCAAGTCTCCTGATGACTAATGGTGATGCCATGAATTTCATAGGGTTTTTTTTAAGGCAAGGAATACTTAGAAGTAGTTTGACCGGTTCTTTCCTCTGAGATTTAGCTACCAGTTCCTAATTTATATACTCTTACTGTAATTGTAGAGATAGTTGTAAAGCTTTTATGACCCTCAAGACTGTAATTCTTGACAAAGAAGGTTCAGTGTTCACTGATGCTAGAAATGTTCACTGACAGCCCTTCCACACAGCCATATAACCCAGAATATCAAGGCAGAAAACCTCACAATATCTGCTTTGAACTGGGATATCTGAGTCCACACTGCCATATATTCCAGTTCAAAGCAGAAAATGTGGGATTTTATTCAGCTGTGTGGAAGGGGCCTACGCTGCCATATATAATCCAGATGATCAAAACAGTTGATCCATTCATCAATTTGTATTATCATGTCCCCTTTCCAATATTTTGCTATTAATGATCTAGCTGTTGTTAATGGCATTGATGAATGATATAAAGAAGTCTGGAGAATGGCACTGAAAGATAAACTAACATCAAATTTAAAAGTAAAGAAGGGACTATGGAAAAAATGACTTTGAAAGTATCTGGAAAAGATGTTTAGAAAAAGTATTGGAACAAAGAGATGGAAATTTACCTCCACATGAAGAACTTTGGGTGGGATTTCAGGAGAAGAGATGGCTCTAGAGAAGGGGAATACAGTGATGAAAGAAAATAAAAGAGGGGGGTGTATAGTCATAAGAATTGTGAACTTATGTTACATATATGTCAATATAATTGTTAAACCTTTCATGTTCCTTGATTTATGTTTGGGCAATGCTGTGTTTGGTGTTTCCTATGTAGACTGGTCCACAGCTGTATGGTATACGGTAGACTCTTGTTGCAGTGGTTAGAGGATCCCTCTTTTCTGTAGACCCACTAAGAAAATCCAACAACTGCTACATTCAGCAAAGGACATGAAGGGTCTAGACAAGTCTACATAGGGACCACCAAATGCAGCATTGCCCAAACATGAATCAAGGAACATGAAAGGCACTGCAGACTAACTCAACCAGAGTAGAAGCCATAGCAGAGCACCTGATGAACCAACCTGGACACAATATATTATTGGAGAGAAATGCTGGACCACTCTAACAACCACCATGTCAGACTACACAGAGAAACCACTGAAATTGACAAACATGTGGACAATTTCAACAGAAGGGAGAAAACCAGAAAAATGAATAAAATCTGGCTACCAGTATTTTTTTAAAAACTCTAAAATCAGGACAGTAAATACAGAACAACATTCAGAAAACAGAGGAAAACTAGACAAGAAATAATCTAGGACCAACTAATACCTACCAACAAAGGATTCCCCCAGACAGGAAGCAGCCAGGTTTTGAAGCTGCAAGGCTACTCAGTGCTAATCAAGCTGGCCAATTGCAACATTCATACTTGCCTCCAGTAGACAAGAGTTCTTTCTCCCGCCCCGGGACATTCCAGAGATATATAAACCCCACTTGCCTAGCTTCCATCAGAATTCACAACCTCTGAGGATGCCTGCCACAGATGTGGGTGAAACGTCAGGAGAGAATGCTTCTGGAACATGGCCATACAGCTAGGAAAATTCAGAGCAACCCAGTAATCTTACTGTATTTCAACAGTCCCCCCCTCCCCACACAAACACCATATGATATCTTGTTGTATTTCTCCCATCATATTATTTGTTCTTATTTTTCTATCCACCCCCGCATCAAAATCTATATGTTATTTTGATTTGATAAGACAGTATATAGAAAAATGTTGAAACATAGAAAGATTACTCCTTATTAAAAGGATGGATTTATTTGGGGGGTATTATATATAAAATATACAAAGTTACAAAATACAAGAATTGAATTAAATCTGAAATGTTCAAATTATTAGTAGATTATGTATGGACAGGTGGGATAACCTGTTGTATATGAAAAAGAGACATGGATACATTATAGAGTATTTTGGAGAAAACGGAACAAAACATAATGCAGACTCAGCAAAAGAATAGGTGGCTGAACCTAAGCTGTAAGTCTGTCACGACCCAGGCTACAGAGCACCAATAACCATACGCAGAGGCCAGATTCTATCTAATATCTTTATTAAGGAAATATATAAAGTTAATAAAAGCAAATGTAAAAGTTAGTCCAGAAGCAGACCTTTCAGGAAAGGTCAAAATTAGTCCAAAGAAACAATGTCCAATATGAAATATTAAGGTCCAAAGTTGTAATCCAATAACCGAAACACTCACTTTGCCAGGCAAAGTGAGGGGAGATGACAAGGTCCTTTAGTCCATGAACTTGAGCAAGGCTAGGAATTAACTTGATACTTGAAAACAAGGCTTGAATCGTGGCACAAGGTAACAAGGAACAAGAACAAGATCTGTGGAATTACTTGGTAAAATCCGTGAAACAAGGCAAGGTTTAGTCCTGAAAGGCGAGGCAAGGTCCGTAGGTAAACAAGGCTGGGAAACAGGAGCGAAGGCTTGAAAACAAGAACAAGGCTTGAACAGGAACGAGGCTTGGATCGGAGCGCGCTGTCCAGACACAACTCGCTCCGGAGGCTGACGAATTGACTCCGCAAAGTTACTCCGCGGGTAAAACACCTATATAGAGTCTAACTTTCCCGCCGAGAGCAGTTCTCTGGGAACCAGAAACGAAAGCTAATCTCTGAGACCAGATGTTTGACTCCTTAAAGATTCTCATGGAAAGCAAGCTTAATTGGCTAAATTCTTAGCAATTATTCTAGCACTCCTGCGCGAGGCCGCTTCCAAACCTCTCTGTTGTTTACAAAACTCATGGCGAGAAAACACAGGAGATGTAGCCTCAGTGTTTGTTTGACATACTTCTGGAACATAACCCTCTTGCAGGTGCAAGGTTCCCAGATCTGGCTGGGAAGAATCTGTCTGGGAAGAATCCAGTTCTGACTGGGAAGGTAAAAAACCCAAGTTTTCTTCTTCATCAGGCATCACAATGTCATGAGCAGGACTACAAGGCCCATGGGTCATCACACTATCCCCCTCCTCAAGCCCCCTCCCAAACTGGGACTCTCTCCCCGAGGCGCGAGGTCGTGGCTTGGCGGGATAGGTCTGATGAAAGCGACGGGTTAGATCAGGAGCATGGACTGTGGAGGCGTCTTCCCAAGAGCGTTCCTCAGGGCCAAAACCCACCCAGTCAATGAGATATTGCAGGCGGCGGCGGTGAAAGCGAGAATCCAAAATGTCCTGAACCTCGAACTCGTCCTCCCCATCCACCAAAATAGGGACGGGGGCCGGCCGGTCTACATCTGGCCGCACACCATCCGCCGGAAGGAGCAGGGAGCGGTGAAACACTGGGTGAATGCGCATTGAACGCGGAAGTTGGAGTTTGAAAGTCACGGGGTTTAATTGCGCCACCACTGGATAGGGGCCAATGAAACGGGCATCTAACTTCCGGCAAGGGCGATGGGAGGGCAAAAAGCGAGTGGACAGAAAAACCCGATCTCCTACCTTGATTTCGGGGCCCGGCTGGCGATGTTTGTCCGCGTGACGTTTATAGTCCTCCTTGGCTTGTTCCAGTTGCTGGAGCAAAAGTTGTTGCACCGCTGTGAGTTCCTGCAGCCAATCTTCTGCTGCGGGAACTTCTGAAGTTTCAATGACAGGGGGAAAGAAACGTGGATGGAAGCCGTAGTTTGCAAAGAACGGCGTTTCTTTTGTAGAAGCCTGGACTCCATTGTTGTAGGCAAACTCCGACAGTGGTAACAGAGAAGCCCAATTGTCCTGTTGGTAGTTTACATAACAGCGAAGGTACTGTTCCAAAGTGGCATTGGTGCGCTCCGTTTGCCCATCCGTTTGGGGATGATGAGCTGAAGATAAACGAGAGTCTATGCCCAATAGTTTTTGTAGTGCCTTCCAGAAACGAGAGGTGAATTGGGATCCACGGTCTGTGACCAAACTCTTGGGCAATCCATGTAGTCTGAAAACATGTTGGAGGAATAAATCTGCAGTCTCTTGGGCCGTGGGAAGGCCTTCACAGGGAATGAAATGGGCTAACTTGGTGAAAAGGTCCACCACCACTAGGATCGTGGTGAATCCACAGGAAGGTGGTAAGTCAGTGATAAAATCCGCAGAAATTATTTCCCATGGGCGAGATGGGGTAGGAAGGGGGTGTAGAAGCCCTGAGGGCTTCTCCCTTCTTATCTTGGAGCGCTGGCATACTGGGCAGGTGTTGACATATTTTTCCACATCTTTGCGGATCTTGGGCCACCAGAAATCTCTTAGGATCAGATGCATGGTTTTAAATAGTCCGAAATGCCCTGCTGGTTTGCAGTCATGACACAGACGAAGTGCTTTTTCCCTGCCCGGTCCGGGTGGGATATAAACATGATTTCTATAGCAAAGCAGTCCATCTTTAAGCGAAAAGGGAAAATGCAGACCTTGACGAAGTTGGTCCTGCGCCCAGGCATCTGCTTGCTGACTAGCCCTGATTTCTTGAGCACAGATGGGTCCTGGAGTAGAGGGAGTTGAATCAATGGGAGTGGATTTGGTGTTCCCCACTGTGAGCGTGGCAAAGTTCTCGGGTTGTAGTAGTTGGGATTCAAAGGTCTCCTTGCGTCCTGCAGCGTATTCCGGTTTACGTGACAGGGCGTCTGCTTGCTTGGTTTGGGCTGGGGTCACATAATGAATCTGGAAGTTGAAACGTTCAAAGAATAAAGCCCAACGTTGCTGCCTCTGATTTAGCTTGCGGGCAGTTCTTAGATGTTCTAGATTCCGATGATCAGTGTGGACTTCAATGGGAAATTTGGCCCCTTCTAGCCAATGTCTCCAAGTTTCAAAAGCTGCCTTTATGGCTAATAGTTCTTTTTCCCAAATGGTATAGTTCCTCTCTGGTGCGGTTAGTTGACGAGAATAATAGGCACAAGGATGAAGGTGATCTCCCACCGGTTGTAGGAGCACAGCCCCAATTGCCACATCAGAGGCGTCCGCTTGCACCACAAAAAGGGTTTCAGGATCTGGATGCTGAAGGATTGGCTGGGATGTGAATAATTTCTTTAGTTGCTGGAACCCTTTCTCTGCTTGATCAGTCCAGCGGAAGGGCTGTTTTCCACGGATGCAGCTGGTGATTGGGTCAGACCAGCGGGCAAAATCTGGAATGAACTTGCGGTAATAGTTCGCGAACCCCAAGAATCGCTGCACCTCTTTCTTGTTGGTTGGCGCCCGCCATTCCAATACTGCTGAAACTTTTGTCGGGTCCATGGAGAGCCCTAGAGGCGAGATGCGGTACCCCAGGAAATCTACCTCTTGTAGATCAAAAGCGCATTTTTCCAGCTTGGCATAAAGTCCATGATCCCGCAATCGTTGTAACACCATTTTAACATGGTTCTCATGTTCTGATTGTGATCTAGAAAACACCAAAAAATCGTCCAGGTAGATGATCAAGAACCGATCTAGATAGTCCTGAAAAATGTCATTGACAAAATGCTGGAACGTTGCGGGAGCTCCGCATAAACCATAATTCATAACTCGGGACTCGAATAATCCGAATTTAGTCTGGAAGGCGGTCTTCCACTCGTCCCCTTCTCTGATGCGAACTAGATTATAAGCCCCCCGTAGGTCCAGCTTGGTGTAGACCTTGGCTCCTCGAAGTCGGTCTAGTAGATCCGAGATTAAGGGCAGGGGATAGCTGTTCCGCTTAGTGATTTTGTTCAATGCTCTATAGTCCACCATCAAGCGTAATTCCCCTGACTTCTTCTTCACAAACATCACTGGGGAGGCGGCTGGGGATTGAGAGGGTCTGATGAATCCCTTGCGAAGGTTTGTCTCTATGAATTCCCTGAGAGCTTCTTGCTCTGGTTCAGTCAGGGAGTAGAGATGCCCTCGCGGGATCGGGGCCCCCTCCACCAAGTCAATGGCACAGTCATAAGGTCTATGTGGGGGTAATTTTTCGGCTTCTTTTTCATTGAATACATCCCAATACTCGGAGTACTTCTTTGGCAAGGTGATAATGGGCTCGGTGTCTGTGGCATGGCAGACCTTGGCTACGAGGCAATGGTTTTGGCAGTACTTTGAAGCAAACTGCAGTTCTCTGTTGGACCAGGAGATGCTTGGGTCGTGAAGTGTCAGCCATGGAATCCCCAAAATCACAGGGAAATGGGGAACCTCAGTAACAAAGAAGGAAATCTCTTCCATATGTTCCCTTATCCACATCCTGGTGGGTTCCGACCACTGGCTTACGGGGCCCGTCTTGAGAGGGCGGCCATCGATGGCTTGCACCACACGGGCATTCTTGAAGTCATGATATTGTAATCCCAGAGAGTCGGCATACTCTCTATCAATGAAATTGTTGGTAGCTCCTGAGTCTATCATGGCGTGGATCATGACGGGTCCCTTTTTTGCTGACCATAAGGTGACCACTAGAAGGAACAGGACCCCGGTTGGCGGCTCTTGAATGGGTTTCTTGACCGGGTTGGCGAGCCTCTCTACGTCCGGTCGTTGGCTTCCCCCGCCGGCTGTGTGCCAGCCGCCTCAGACGCCTTCGTCTCCGTGGAGGACGCCGCCGCAAGACGGGCAGCGGGCTTCCCTTTGGCTGGGCACTCTCTGGCGAAGTGGCCCCCATTTCCGCAATACCAACAGAGATTTAGGCGTTGGCGGCGGGCCTTCTCGGCGGCATCTAATCTGGGACGCACATTGCCCAACTGCATCGGCACCTCCTCGCTCCCTCTGGGGTATGGGGATGGTGGTGGGGGTCTCCACACTGGACGCGGCTGAACGCTGGCGGGAGCGGGGGGTTTTGCCCCAGCTCTACCGCTCTGGCCTCGTACCCACTGTTTCCTGTTGGCAATCATGACTTCAGCCCGTAAACATTGATCGATGAGTGCTTCAAGCGTTTGGGGAGGATCCACCTTGGAGATTTCCTCCAGCATTTCAATGTTGAGACCCTCCCGAAATTGTCCTCTGAGGGCAACATCGTTCCAGCCGGTGTTGTGGGCCAGCACTCGGAACTCGGCTATGTACTGAGACATGGGTCTGTCTCCTTGGAAGAGGCGGCGGAGTTTGTGACCGGCTGCCTCCAAATTGTCCTCGATTCCCCAAGTCTCCTTAAGGTGGTCCAAGAAGCGTTGCGCTGATCTTAGGTGTGGAGAGGCTTGGTCGAACAGTGCCGTCGCCCAGTTGGCCGCTGGCCCGTCTAGAAGACTGTAAACCCACGCCACCTTGATGTCTTCTTGGGGAAACTCGGCAGCACGGGCCTCTAGATAAGCTTGGCATTGGCGACGGAAAACATGAACCTTAGAAGCTTCTCCAGTAAACTTGGTTGGCAACGCCATGGCCGGAAGACGGATTCCGCGTTCCTTCAAACCCTTTATTTCCCCATCCTGTGCATTGAGCTTATCACGGATTCGGTCCACCTCATCCTTGTCGATGGTGTAGGTAATCGGCTGGCCGCCCGGTCCAGGTCCGGCTCCGGTAGACATTCTGGCCGAGGTTAATTGGTGCTTAGGGTGGCGGAGTCAAACTGTCACGACCCAGGCTACAGAGCACCAATAACCATACGCAGAGGCCAGATTCTATCTAATATCTTTATTAAGGAAATATATAAAGTTAATAAAAGCAAATGTAAAAGTTAGTCCAGAAGCAGACCTTTCAGGAAAGGTCAAAATTAGTCCAAAGAAACAATGTCCAATATGAAATATTAAGGTCCAAAGTTGTAATCCAATAACCGAAACACTCACTTTGCCAGGCAAAGTGAGGGGAGATGACAAGGTCCTTTAGTCCATGAACTTGAGCAAGGCTAGGAATTAACTTGATACTTGAAAACAAGGCTTGAATCGTGGCACAAGGTAACAAGGAACAAGAACAAGATCTGTGGAATTACTTGGTAAAATCCGTGAAACAAGGCAAGGTTTAGTCCTGAAAGGCGAGGCAAGGTCCGTAGGTAAACAAGGCTGGGAAACAGGAGCGAAGGCTTGAAAACAAGAACAAGGCTTGAACAGGAACGAGGCTTGGATCGGAGCGCGCTGTCCAGACACAACTCGCTCCGGAGGCTGACGAATTGACTCCGCAAAGTTACTCCGCGGGTAAAACACCTATATAGAGTCTAACTTTCCCGCCGAGAGCAGTTCTCTGGGAACCAGAAACGAAAGCTAATCTCTGAGACCAGATGTTTGACTCCTTAAAGATTCTCATGGAAAGCAAGCTTAATTGGCTAAATTCTTAGCAATTATTCTAGCACTCCTGCGCGAGGCCGCTTCCAAACCTCTCTGTTGTTTACAAAACTCATGGCGAGAAAACACAGGAGATGTAGCCTCAGTGTTTGTTTGACATACTTCTGGAACATAACCCTCTTGCAGGTGCAAGGTTCCCAGATCTGGCTGGGAAGAATCTGTCTGGGAAGAATCCAGTTCTGACTGGGAAGGTAAAAAACCCAAGTTTTCTTCTTCATCAGGCATCACAATGTCATGAGCAGGACTACAAGGCCCATGGGTCATCACAAAGTCTTTTTTTGTTGTTGTTAGGAAATTACTACACATTGCAGTGCAAAGAATGAGATGGTTTGCTCCACCCAATTCTAAGCACAAAAGCAAAATAGACTCGAAATTTAATTTTACTTCAGCACCGCTTGGTGGGACAGTGCTTTCCCATTGCATTTGGAAATAAGAGTGTAGTTAGTTGACAAGTGCAGAATGGACTATCTGTCACTCAAAGGTCAGACATCCAACAGAGGGGACGGGGCAACATGTCCATATGTAGCTTAGAACTGGAGGAAAGCCCTCTCAAATGCTCTTCCAAAACATTTTAGTTCTCCCCATGCAAGGAATGCATGCACATTAAGCATTGCTAGCATCCTATCGAACAATTCCAAAAGTGCAAGTTAAACTTGTACATTCATAACTATTCAATAGTCATGTTTACATCCATGGCACGATGGCCAGAATGGCAAAACTTCCCTTCTCTTAACCTACTTTTACAGTCAGAAGCCACACTGAGTAGCAAGATGTTTGTTCTGCTAGTGAAAGTGGAGATGCAGAATGACATTTCCACTCCCTAGATTTAATTCAATTCTTGTATTTTGTAACTTTGTATATTTTATATAAAATACCCCCTCCCCAAAATAATAAATATGGTAGACTCCTGCTGCAGTGGTGAGAGGATCCCGCTTTTCCGTAGACCCACTAAGACCCACTTCAGCAAGCTGTGGAATGAAAATCAGAAGCAGGACCTCCATCACAATTCCTTGCCACATGAGACATCGCTGGCAGGAGGAGCTAGAAACATCATCCCATTGTACCCTGATTGCAGGTACAACAGACCTGATGGTTGTCATGGCCAGCTCCAACAGTGAGGATGAGGAGTAGCTGGAAGGACCTGAGGGAGCTACCATATCACCAACTACCAGCAATCTCCATAGTTTAGTTCAGTCGCCTGAGAAAATGACTGAGATCTTAGAACAACAGTCAAGGTTGTTGTTCCCTGATCTGCTACTCTTGGATGTTCATCTTTTTGGACCTTGGCATGATCTGCTAATTACATTCTGGACTGTGCCTCTGATATTGCAGCAAAATCATGAGAGTAGGTTAGGGGAGATAGATCAGGAGATAATATGTAGATATTAATTCTTAACTAGGTATCGAATGTAGGATCTCAACCAATATTGCTCACCCGTTGTACTAAAAAAAATGAATGTACTACATATTGTTCCAAATTTTTATTATCATATTATGATAGATGAAATAAGAGGGCCTATACAGCACCCATCAATCCATATCTGAGCTAATATCTGGAACCAGGATGTCCCAGGTGTATTGCTCTTGTTTGTTTTTTGTTTTTGAAAATGAATTTTATTATTACTATTATTATTTCCAAAGTGTGCACATTATATCATAAATATTGATAATACAAAGCCATCAATCAACAGCAGTGATTTTACATTTTCTAATAACAGTAAAACATATATGTCTTATTTGAAAGAAAACTTCCCTACACCGAGATAGAATAATTTGTCTTATCATGCAGTGTGTGTGTGTGTGTGTGTGTGTGTGTGTGTATCGGTAAATTTTACATAAAGTATTCAAAATGCTTTAACCAAATTCTCAGAAGTGCTTTTCTCATAATATTATTTGTGATTATAGTATAGCCTTGGTCAGACCACACCTGGAATAGTGTGTTCAATTCTGGGCACTGCAATTTAAGATGTTGACAAGCTGGAATGTGTCCAGAGAAGGGCGACTAAAATGATCAAGGTTCCCTATGAGGAGCAGTTTAAAGAGCTGGGCATGTTTAGCCTGCAGAAGAGAAGGCTGAGAGGAGACATGATGAGGGCCAAGCTTGTTTTCTGCCGCCCTGAAGACTAGGACGTGGAACAATGGCTTCAAATTACATGAAAGGAAATTCCACCAGAACATTAGGAAGAACTTCCTCACTGTGAGAGCTGTTCAGTAATGGAACTCTGCCGCAGAGTGTGGTGGAGGCTCCTTTTCTGGAGGCTTTTAAGCAGAGGCTGGGTGGTCATCTGCCGGGGGTTCTTTGAATGCGATTTTCCTGCTTCTTGGCAGGGAGTTGGACTGGATGGCCCATGAGGTCTCTTCCAACTCTAGGATTCTATTATCACTCTTGTTTCGAACCCTCATGTTACGCTTTGTTCCAGATGTGAAGATGACGCAACCAGATGGCACTAGGCTGCAACTCCCAGCATTCTCCATCATTGGTTGTTTTGGTAACCTGCCGGAAGTTGCAATCCAAGGTCTCCACAATTCCAACCCCTGATTATAATATAAAGCTCTGAGCGAGAGGTCAGGCTAGGCGACAGATCTCTGCAGGAGCATTGCTCTGACCTGCTCCACCCATTTCCCTACCAGTGGAGATCCCTTTCTTGTTATGCATTTTTGCCATGCCCTACCACCCACTCCTAGGCCTCACCCGCTTCCCTCGGGCCAGGAAGTAAGAGGAGGAGGAGAAACAGCAGCTGCATATGTAAAGCAGAAAAGCCAGGAGAGCAGCCCAGGAGAGGGCAAAGAGCAAACAGGATTTCTAGAATCACTCTTTTGCTTCCTTTCCTTACAAGAGAAAGTCATTTTTTGTATTCGCACATTTGTTTGTATTGGTCTAAAAATGAATTGTCACTAAAGCCATACTTGAAGTACCAGCACTATGGAGACTATTATACAGAAAGGCAAGATATATATCTAAGCTAAGTATATAAACTAAATGGCCTCAATTGAGGAGATCCAGGAATGCAGCAGCTCAAGCAAAACTGTAAAGCAAAGCATTCAGAAACTCCAAATGGGAGCCAGCACAAAAGGGAATGTGAGGCAACAAATAAGGAGCAAATAGTGAAGTAACTCACAATATCAAAGGTGGCTCATATAGCCAACTAGTGGGTCTAGAAATCTAGAATTTTTCAGTACTATTTTTCATGTGAACCTATTAGGGGAGAAAAACACCCCAAACTGGTGAGTCTGATTATGGCCTTGACCAAAGCAAAACAAGGCCTTGCAGGTGCTAGTGATAAGGAGGTCCAAATTCCCCGGCTGTCTGAGAATCAGAATCTGCCAGAAGCTGGTAATTAAAATCAGTTTTCATGACAGGGATGCACTACACTTTCCTGTATAGGGTCAGGCTTTGAAAAAGCTACCTTTTTGGACTACCCGTCTTAGGAGGAATTAGAGTTGTAGTCCTGAAAAGAAGTGTTTCCAGGTTCTGATGTTTCCAAGATATACCTGTTTCATGATCTTCTTCTTTTTTGTGTGGTTTTTGGCTTTGTTGATTAGTTGAGGGATTTTTTGTCCAAAGACTGTTATTCCCCAGTGTATGCATGAGTGTGTAAGATGATGAAAGAGTTAGAGAGAGCACACTTCGCGCACAGTGAGACTATTGCTCTGGCTCAGCCTCCTTACACACAAAGAAAGTGACACTGGAGGGGAAAACTTCAGTTCTAATCTATAATGATATTCATCGGCCGTCTTTGTATTATTGTGTTCTCTAAAGGTCTCTTTCTGATGATAACATGTATATACCCTAAGACTGCAATTGTATTGTATCTCCCAGGTTGAATCAATGGGATTTACCTGTGTTTTTTTTTTATCATGTCAGAAGCGACTTGAGAACATACTGCAAGTCGCTTCTGATGTGAAAGAATTGGCCGTCTACAGAGACATTACCCAGGGGACTCCCGGATGTGTTACCATCCTGGGAGCTGGGAGGATTCTCTCATGTCACCGCAAGCTAGAGCTGCAGGAGCTCACTCCATCTCATGTATTCAAACCGGCAACCTGCAGGTCAGCAGTCCAGCCGACACAAAAGTTTAACCCATTGCACCAGCATGTTTGTTTATTTTTTCATGTCAGGAGCGACTTGAGAAACTGCAAGTCACTTTTGGTGTGAGAGAATTGGCCGTCTGCAAGGACCTTGCCCAGGGGGACACCTGGATGTTTTGATGTTTTTACCAGCTTCTCTCATGTCCCCTCATGGAGCTGGAGCTGACTGAGGAAGCTCATCTGCGCTCTTCCCTGGTTGGATTCGAACCGGCAACCTTCAGGTCAGCAACCCAACCTTCATGTCATCAGTCCTGCCAGCACAAAAGTTTAAACCACTGCGCCACTTGGGGTTCCTTGCCACCGTGTTGACTTACTACTGAACAATCAATTCCATATGTTTACTCCAATTGGTATTAACCAACAAGATTCTGGTCTGTGTCTGATCTCCTTGCTGGAAGATTAGGATAGAAATGTATTGATGTGTGACTCGAAGATGTAAATGTTCCATGGTTTTATCCTTATAGCCAAGGACAAATAATTATCATAATTTTCTCTCCACTGTGAGGAAAAAAAGTTTTTCTTTCTAGTATTCTTCCTGCATTTGAAAACCCCAAAGTGCTACAGGGAAATTATTGTGCAGAGAAATGCATGGCATTTTTAAAAGACATTCTGGTTTTGCACCATTTCTCCCCAAGTATTTCTCTACCCTGGATATTCCAATGCCAGGAGAAAACTGCACAAAAATCTTGCTGCTCTTTTATCCTCAGCAGCATTTCCAGACTTTTGGAAAAGGCATTTTTGATCAGGAAATGAATAGTTGTGAAGGTTATTTCCATCATGTGTATACAAATGAACACATGAAGATTTACTCTGTATACTGATATATTTTGAACATGTCGCAGTGTTTTTGTTGCTGTTCTTATCTTAGGGATGCAGAGCCAATTTTAAGAAATGGGGCTACATAGTGGAGTCCATGCAGAGGCGGTTCAACCACCAGGCCAACTAGGCAGTTGCCTGTGGTGCCATCTTGTTGGGGGCGCCATCGAGGCAACTCCTGTCTCCTGCGGCCTGCCTCCGCAAGGTATTGAACTGCTTTTTCTGTTGATTTGTTGTAAAACATGATGTTTTAGTGCTTAATTTGTAAAATCTTAATGTAATTTGATGTTTAATAGGCTTTTCCTTAATCACTTCTTATTATCAAACATTTTCGCTTATCCAAAGCTTATATTTTTCAGTGATTGGTTTGGGGGGGGGGGGGGGGCAAAATTCTGTTCGCCTACACTTGAAAAATACCTAGGGCTGCCTCTGAGTCTATGGCATGCGAGTGTGGAGAAGACCAAACCACAGACCACCAATTTCAATGCAGCCTGAGCCCTGCCACATGCACCATGGAAGACCTTCTCACAGCAACACCAGAGACACTCCAAGTGGCCAACTTCTGGTCAAAGGACATTTAGCATAATGTCAAGTCTTTTAAAATTTTGTTTGTGTTTCTTTATACATTATAGCTGTATTCTCAATTCGCTTCTGACATGATAAATAAAGTTTTCATCTCTGTCCAGTATTTGTACTCACACATAGAAATTGGAAATTTCAATGGGTGAAGCTGGCTTTGATATGCAACTATATTTCTATACTTGAGGACATTATCTAGTTCCTTCATAGGTGGTTCTATACTGTAAATTATCACAGTTTGACACCAGTTTAACTGCCATGGCTCAATATTATGGAATCTCGGGATTTGTAATTTGGGGAGGCACCAGCGATTTTAAATGATCAGTGGTTTTTCATTATCTTTGCTTTGCTACATTGCATAAAGCACAAACTGATTTTCTTCAGATATTATTTCAGCCAATATATGTTTGCCATATGATCTCTAGCATTTCTACCTTTTATGAGTCCTGCTTGAATATCTGACATTTCTTGTGCCATATCTGGTAAAAGTCTTTACTGTAACTTCATGAGCATCACTTTCATTGCATAAATGGGTTATCTGCGCAATGAACCAATAATACAATTCTTGACCATTCCTTTTTTGGGCAGTACAATATATATTGAACATTTCCTATCTTTGGGCCATTTTTGTCTTTCATATTTGTTAGCAGCAGGTTTTTGTTACAGTTTGGATGGATTCTGTCTCTGTAGCTTGAAGCAGCACTATTGGTATGCCATCTGCTCCTGGTGATTTATTTCTCCCAAGAGCTTTGAGAGCAGCTTCACTGTCTAACAAGTGCCTTCAGCTAACAGTTATTTTTTCAAATCTCTTGAAATACAGAGCAGCACCTGACTTTAAAGACATATAATAGCTTAACCAAACCAGTTTTCTTTGGTTGATAGTACAGCCATACAGGCCCAGAATTGTTCTGCCTTCTCAGGAGATGATGCAGGCTCCAATTGCTCTATTAGTTCTGCCCAAAACTCAAATAATTTCCTTCCAAACTGAAAACTTGCCTGATTTAGATAGCTCTGTTAGACCTTTCGTGCTTGCTGCTTAAAGAGGCAGTACACATCAACTTATATCACAGCCATCCTGTATAAAGGGAGCTAGTTTTACAGAACTTAAGAGAAAGACCTTGCCAGACAAGGGTGAGAATGCATCCACTAAGGGGGACAGCAGTCAGCATTATGTTGATGATATACATACAGGTAACTTGAGTGTTATGATTGATTTTCTCCATCTTTTTTAACTTTAATCAAGGCAGGTAGCAACAGCCAGGGTGCTGCTGAGACTAGCTCTATCTTCCTGGCTCTTTATTAGCTGTGAGGTAGATCCAGGACCTCATCACAGTGAAGTCCAGAAATGCCTTCTCTACGCATCTCAGGTTGGGAAAATGCTGCCAGCATAGAGTCCCCCATCACATGATGCAGGGCTGTTCCCAAAGGGGCTTCATTGGGCTCTATGCTGGCTCCAAACAGAGCCCAGAGGAGTCAGGTGTAAATCCGATCACTCATAGAAGAAGCTGTGGAAGGTGCAGGAGGAAGCTGGGCACAGTGGGGAAACATCGGTAAGGGCACGAAGCATGGTTTTCCCCACTGTCCCCTGGCTTCTGGACCTCAATGTGATGAGGTACCCAGTGACCAAGGTGGAGGCTGCTCCTTTAGTCTAGGAACACCATGGTTGTCAGTGTCTGGGAAGAGGGAGCTGTGCCCAGCAGATCCTAGCTGGTGTATATATGTATACTTGTGCAAGCTTTCCATTTGAAGTCTACAGTGTAGACAAATTCATTTTATCTGCAGATATCACGTCCCTGCCAAATAGGAGGCAGCTACAGTAGAGTCTCACTTAGCCAACCACCGCTCATCCAATGTTCTGTATTATCCAACGCAGTCTGCCTCCCGCCCAGATCCACAGCTGTTTTCTCTAGGCAGCAATGTGCAGCGGGCCAACACGCCCAACAACAACACAAGTGCAGCCATGCTCCCAAACAAGTGGCAGAATTGTTGTAAAACATGATGTTTTGGTGCTTAATTTGTAAAATCATAACCTAATTTGATGTTTAATAGGCTTTTCCTTAATTCCTCCTTGTCCAACATTCTGCTGGCCCGTTTATATTGAATAAGAGAGACTATACTATGTATTGTTCCTGTTTTGTGAATCAGATAATAAGAGCCCAAAGAGGATGGGTGTATCTTGTTTTCATGAATCACCATGGGAGCAAATACCTATGGAATTTTTGTTACCTTAAGATCATTCCCCTTTTTTTTTTTACTTCCTCCTACAAGGTGCTATCAACACCAGGTGAAATATCCTGCCTGTCCAGTGTTTTGATTTCGTTTTGTTGCTGTGAGGACCCTTTCACTTGGAAAATGGAACATACATTTTAACAAATGAATAAATGGAGTGTACGTGTTGAATGCTAATCCAACATGAGTTCTTAAAAATAACCTACCCCAAGATACAAAATGATCCCCACAAACCTAGAGATGTGCAATCCTCCAGATGTTCCCAAACTGCAGTCCCCAGCAGTACTAGCAAACAAAGCCAGTGATTGGGGATGATGGAACTGAAGTCTAGTAACACCTGAAACGGCACCTTTTCCATCTGAGCCACACACAAAGTAGCCTCTGAGCTTAGAAACAATGTACTTTAGACTTTGTCTCTTTAATGCCTCACAGTTAAATGCTAAGAAACAAGCTGTTGCGCAGTGACAAAACCTAGAAGTCTCAAACTACCATTCTCATGAGATTTTAGCTGATGGAATGCACACTGATTTTCCAATCACACATAAAAACAGTACCGCATCAACATATAGAATCATAGTAAATCAAATCTCATATCTAATTACTCAATTTCTGTGAAGTTTTGCAGACAGAATGGGGCAAATGTCATTTGAAAGGGCCCATTCAAAATCGTGCTCAAAGAGTCTCCCAATGTGATAAGGTCCAAAGAGTCGGGTGCCCCCCCTTCCTATAATGTTGGGGCAGACCCTGAGAAAGAGACAGTGGTTCCCAACCTTCCTAATGCTGTGACCCCTTAATACAATTCCTCATGTTGTGGCAACCCCCAATCATAAAATTATTTTGGTTGCTACTTCATAACTTTAATTTTGCTACTGTTACGAATCGTAATGTAACTATCTGATATGCAGAATGTATTTTCATTCACTGGAAAAATTTGACACAAATACCCAATATGTCCAAATTTGAATACTGGTGGGGTTGAGGGGGATGATTTTGTCATTTAGGAGTTGTAGTTGCTGGGATTTATAGTTAACTTACAATCAAAGAGCATCTGAACCCAGCCCATAGTGGATCCATGTTGTGGTTTGTTCTGATTCTGAGGGAGAAGGAGGACAGGTGGTTGAAGAGGCAGCACTTGGGGATTGGGGGTTAACTGGTGAGGAAGAAGAGGAAGAAGAAGAGATGGCAGATATGGCAGAGATCCCTACTTTTTTGGAGCGATAAAGGGAGAAAGAAGGCAGAAGAAGGTTATCTAGCAGAGAAAACTCTGAGTAATCAGACTTCACCCTAGGGTCAGCTGTGCTGGGAAGCTCAGGGCTATAAACTAGCAGCAAGGTCTGGGGCCAGTGCTGGCTGCAACTGTCTTACTTTCAAGAGAGTCTGTTATCAGCACCATGTCCAGCATGGAATCTCTGAAGCTTCCTGTTGTTTGCAGCTCATAAGCCTGTATATCAAAGACTTTATTTGATGTCTGCTATGAAGATTTTGTTTTACATTTGCTTGAAGACCATGCAGTATAATCAAGATTGTACTTTTTTATTTTCTAAATTGCATTATCTTTATTTTGGTTGAAGTAAAGCCTTTTTATTTGCTTTCACTTGTGTCTATGTTTCTGGTGTAGAACTGGACAATCTGCACCAAACTTGGAACACTACCTACATGGTCAACATTGAATACTGGTGGGGTTGGGGAACTGTTCTGGGAGTTTAGTTCGGCAACATTCAGAGACACCCTTTATCAAACTGGTGATGGAACTAGTAAACTTGCCACACATACCCAGCATGCCAAACTTTGAATACTGGTGAGGTTTCAAGGGGACTAATATCAGAGGTTGGGAGTTATAATAGTTCACCCACATTGACAGAGCACTATGCACCCAACTGATGGACCTGGACCAAATTTGGCACAAATACCCAATATGACCAACTTTGAATACTGGTGGTGTTTGGGGGGGGGGCTTACCCAACATGATGGTAATTGAAGGTCTCCCTGAATCCAGCCACAGCAGAAGGGCTTTTGGTGGGAGGATTCACCATCTGTTTCCAAAAAGGAAGAGAAGGACAGGCGGAGAGATCTTCAGACTTCTCTGCCAAAAGGGTTCCTAAAACCATCAGAAATATGTGTTTTCTGATGGTCTTTGGCGACCTCTCTGACACTGATGACCAAAACCCCGGCTTTTAAATTAATTTAAAAGCGCAGCGGAGAGTTCCGCAGATCACTCACCAAAGGAACGGAACGGGACCGCAGCAGACTATTATTAAAAGATTTTTTTTTCTTCACTTTCCCCTTCCCTGAACTATGTAACAAATCCCCCAATAAAAGTAGCATCTATTTTAACAGTAACACTCTCTATCTGGTTATTTTGTGTCATTCTCTGACTCCTTCCTTTGCATGCAATTTCTCTCTCTCTCTCACTAACCCGTCTGATCTTTAAAAACCCTGGCGGAGGTTTCTCCGCCATAGATTAATACGGCGGGCGGTACAAATTGGCTCATATCTTTATCAAAACTACCCCTAGCATGCTCTTCTTTTAGTCCTAATCCTTTCTAAGGCTCCTGACTCAAGGACCACCAGCGGAACTGAAATCGGTCCAGTTCTCGGCACCTCAACAGCTGACTGTCAAACGGGACCGACTGCTCCTTTCAAGCCAAACTGCTGCCTTATCCCGGACTTTCCTCTCCCCGCGACCCGCGGAATGGTTTTAAGAGATCCCTAGCCCCTTTCTGTGAACTGGGGATGGGGGGATCGCTCTCTCGCTGGGGAGACATAGTTCTCCAAGGATCCTCACCCTCTCTACAGCTGCCAGGGGGTGCCCGGACGGGCGCCCTCCACGTTTCATTCATACCTTCATAATTTTATGAAGGAGAAGAACACTCTTCCCCAGACCTACCCCTGGACTTATGAAATCCTATACTTCCAAAGACTGCAACCCACATGTGCCCCTTCCCCATGCCATCTCTATGAATTCCTTCCATCACAGATGAACTCTTTTTCCTCATGTATCCGTGAATTTTCATATTCTATGTACCTGGACACCCTCATGACTCACTGTTGTATGAATTTCTAATCGTTGGGCTAACTTCATAAATTGTGAAATCATGCTGCTAGAACTCCACTCCTATGACTTTCCATATTGGGTTCCCCAGATGTTGTGAACTTCGTTCTTATCAAATGTTTTCAATTGTTTATATCATTCATGATCCCCCTTTATGCAATGTAACCCACCTTTATGGATTCTCCCTTACTTCCTTGAAATCTATCTATCTGCCTATATGTATTTGTACTCTTTGGGATCCCCGGAAAATATGTGTTTTTCCCAGCTGGGTTTACGCTCCAACTTTATTTTATTTTTCATTTTATTTCACATAATTGGCAAATCATGAAATCAAATGGGAAATATTTTGACCCCAACATGAACCCCAGCTCCTATGACCCAGGTTTACCTCCCCCAAAACAAAAGGTTAATCCGCTGCCGCATAACCTAATCAGAATCAGATTGCATGGACAATATAGGGCTTGGGTCGCCGAATAAAAGGTGATTCGCCCTCAAGGCAAACATTGTCATATCTTCTCCAAAGGGAAAACCAGGATGTCTCAGGAAGACGCCCTGCTGCGCCCATTGCCACCCATCCTTACTTCCCCCCTGACACCTTAAGGCATATCTGAAATCAGTGTACATGACAGGAACCCCTGATGACTGTCATTAATCCCTTTAGAAATCGGCCGGGCAAGGACTAATCTGATATTTCCTGCCCTGTCACTTCATTGTTTCAATAGCTCCCGCCTCCTCCTCTCTGATTGGCCCGAGTGGGGACAAAAAGCGGCTCCCCATTGGGCCAGCAGAGCAAGGCGGGAAACGAAAGCCCGCCTCGTTCAACCTTCTAGCCTATCCGCGATCAGATGGGCGGGGGAGCGGGGCGGGAAATTCAAAGGGCAGTCAGACCGAAACATTGTATAAATATGGCTTTATTTGAAACATATAATAATAATAAATAATAAAACTTTATTTATACCCCGCCACCATCTCCCCAATGGGGACTCGGGGCGGCTTACATGGGGCCATGCCCGGGAAAAATACAATATAACACAATATAAAAACAACATATCATAATACAATTACAACAATACAATAAAGAATCATATACAGTACAACACAAAATCCAAAGGGCAATATAACAGGGCAGGCCGCACTGACACTCAATTAAAACTCGGGGTGAGAAAAGGATAAGAAAACGGATAAGAATAAAACCACAGGGAACTAAGGAAAAGATAGCAGACAGTCTAGAGGATAAATAATGGGGGCGTAACAAAAGCATGTAACAGTTACTCTCCGAAAGCACATCGGAAGAGCCATGTTTTTAGATCTTTCCTAAAGTCTGAAAGAGTGGGGGCTTGCCTGATTTCAATGGGCAATGAGTTCCATAAACGGGGGGCCACAGCAGAAAAGGCCCTCTCCCTAGTTCCTACAAGGCGGGTCTGTATGATACGCTAGTAGACTGAATGATCGCTACTAGTGTCCTTTTCAGCTGAATCGCTCAATAAAGACTCCTTGGCGGATTTTCCTTCAACTTTGGCGGACCTTCTTCATTTCGGCTCCAGGTTGTATTGCGGCTCATATTCTCTTATCGGCTCCGCCAAGGTCCGTTCTCTCAGGACCGGATCAGGCTCTCTCCTTAAGGGGCCCGATCCCCTAAAAACGCGGTCGACAACAACACTCCCCTCACCCCCCCCCAAGGGTCCCAATCCCCAGTTTGAGAAATGCTGCTCTACTCCAACATGCCTTCTGCCTTTAATTTCCTCTACTAGGGCAGTACAAAAGTGTTTACTAAATCTGGAACAAAATCTGACCTATTTGGGTAAAATCAACATATCTCCAGTTTGGTTCTGGAGTCAAGCTGCACAATTTGAGGTAACTTGAACTGATCCCAAAATTTGGAAATATACAGTAAAAGCTGAAAAAAATGTTGCCCCACCAAACCATATATGGAACCATATATGGAAACCATCATGCAAATCGGGGACCAAAATCTCACCAGCACTTGCTGACCATAGTGTTAATGAGGAAGGTATACCATAATTCACTTATTCTAGCAGTTCAAAAACATGCAAATGTGAATAGATCAATAGGTACCACTCCGGCGTGAAGGTTCCATAGTAGTTTGAAAACATGCAAATATGAGTAGACCATTAGGTACTGCTCCGGCGGGAAGGTAATGGTGCTCCATGTAGTCATGCCGGCCACATGACCTTGGAGGTGTCTATGGACAATGCCGGCTCTTTGGCTTAGAAATGGAGATGAGCACCAACCCCCAGAGTCGGACACGACTGGACTTAATGTCAGGGGAAACCTTTACCTTTACCTAAGATGCACTCCCCCCCCCCCCCCAAAGAATTGAGGGTAAAAAGGGGGCTATATTTTAGAATGACAGCATCCCGTAATTATGATTTTTATAATTTAATATAGAAGAGGATCAGGAGAGGTGGCTGAACAAACGGGAAGGGAAAGGATTAGGGGAGGAAACAGTAGTGGCAAAAGTGGGAGCCTCCCTCCCTCCCTCCCTCTCTCTCTCTCTCTCTCTCTCTCTCTCTCTCTCTCTCTCTGCTGCAATGATGAGAAGATAGGGAGATGGGAGGAAAGAACCCATTGGAAGAAGGGCTTCTTCTTCCAATCTCCTGTCTCCAGAGCTGGAGGACCTGGACTTTGGATCTGGGATCTGGCCTCTTTCTACTGCTTTTGATCTCTCTGGAGGAGACAGCAGTGATGGGGAATAGGAGGGAGTCCTGTGTGCCAGGAGCAATGGAGAGCTGCCACCTCATGCTCTTGGCACTCAGGCCTTCTTCCTCCTGGCTCCATGCCTCCTCACTGCTGCCACCGCCAGAGAGAGAGAGAAAGAGAGACGCTGCTGAACCCCATCCTCTCCTTCACGACAAACCCTACAACACTGAGACAACACAGCAACCATGGCCAGCAGCATCAACCTAGCATGCAGAAGCTGTGCTCATTGGCTGTATCAAGCCACCGGTGGCACAAACGGTTTTGGTAGAGGAGGAGGTGGCAGCACTGGGCACAGGCTTTCCAGAGCTGGACATCAGGACAAACAAGTTGGGATGAGGACTATTTTATATATTTTAACAAAAACTGAGGTTCAAAGAAAGGGGTACATCCTAGAATCGAAAATACCCCCCATAATAACTAGATCTCAAAAACTGGGCTGACATTGTCTCGTTCTGTCCGACTGGGGGTTGGTGCTCATCTCCATTTCTAAGCTGAAGAGCCGGCGTTGTCCGTAGACACATCCAAGGTCATATGGATGGCATGACTTCATGGAGCACCATTACCTTCCCGCCGGAGCAGTACCTAATGGTCTACTCATATTTGCATGTTTTCAAACTACTATGTTGGCAGAAGCTGGGCTAACAGCAGGAGCTCATCTTGCTCCCCGGATTCGAACTGCTGACCTTTCAGTCAGCAAGTTCATCAGCTCACTCATTTAATACACTATGCAATCGGAGGCTCCTGGGCTGCATCTTTCAATAGTTGAAATATGGTAATCAATTATATCATACACCTCTTTGTTAAATTGTTAGATTAAGCTGTTAATAGGAAATCTTTGAAAGAGTTGTAGTAAGGGCTTTGCTGCTTGTTGATTGTTGTCTGGATCTTTGTTTATTTGCCAATATTTTGTTTTGTTACTTTGAGTAGCCTTAGCCTAGCTCAATCCTGTGTTAATTAAGTAATGCTAGTAGCTGTCATGTACAAACTCCAGTTCAGAAAACAGAGTTCTCAAACATAGAAACTTTATTTAAAATGATGGAGTTGCTCACCATATGTCGGATGTTGTTAGCTCCGTGGAATTAGAACTATATAATATGTTTCTAGGTAAAGTAATTCAACTATTCCATGGGTTTTCAATCCATTTATCAATAGGCAATGCCAGTGCCTTTTACCCAGTTTCCCCCCACATGGACTTAGACAACTGAAACATTCCAATCATCTTTTCACCCCAGATTCTCCTGAGAATGGCCTTGGAGATGTTTGCCAGTTACTACCTCCCTTTTGCAGCTGCAGCCATAAATCTATTCGGCATAGATAAAGGCTTCTTAGTTTGGAGAGATTCTCCAGCAGCCCCCCTAAATATAAGCACATACCAGAATGGTTAAAGCATAACAATGTCCATCATCCAGTGCAGATATGCATACTTAATACAAGCAAGTACAGGCAATCCCTGAGTTGCAAACATCTGACTTACAAACAACTCATAGTTAGGAACAGGGGGAGAGACAGCTGAAAGTGACAGAAATCTATCCCTAGGCAGGGAAATTCACTCCTGGAAGAGTTATCACCGGGAAAAGGAGTCTCCACTGACGCTTGTTTCCAGAACAAGCCAAATTTTCCAAAATCCAATTATCACAGGGGTATAAAGTGAGGTGCAATCTTCTGAACAGCAAAAGAAACACCTTTCCCTATGATGTATATATAGCTGGAGTTACACTTTAAAATGTGCCTGCCTAGATTTAAAAACAAATTCAACATAAGAACAAACCTATGGAACCTATTTTGTTCATAACATGGGGTGTGCCTGCACATAAAATAAATGAAGAATAAACATGACCAAACTCATGCTTCTGATAGTAACAATATATATGTGTTGTGTGTGAGTCTCTGTAAGAACTCTGTCCCTTTGAGGCAGTAATAATAATCTTCCCTCACCTTGTTTTAGTTGTTAGGTGTCAGATTTGCTTTTTATATGTGATTTTTATATGTGATTTTAATTTATCTGTCTTCAGTTCTTTTTCTTGGTTTTTTCTATCAATGTGCAGTTATGAATTCATTTGAAATCTGCAGTTAGTACAGTTATGTTATTCATAAACCACATATAGTTTAGAATGAATCCCCTCAGGGAGATAAGGTGGGATATAAATAATGATGATGATGATGATGATGATGATGATGATGATGATGATGATTGTATGACACAGCAAACAAAATAGACATGCTGGATTTCATATCACAAAATCACAAGTCGAACACTTCCCAAGTGTCTAGGACTGTGTGATATATTTTCAGATGATGCGTGCAGATCCCAGTAGGGTGGCCTTTTGCAGTTGGCAGATTGTAATTTTGTCAATGTCTACTGTTTCCAAATGCCAGCTGAGATCTTTTGGCATGGCACCCAGTGTGCCCATCACCACCGGGACTACCTGCACTGGTTTCTGCCAGAGTCTTTAAAGTTCAATCTTGAGGTCCTGGTAGCGGCTGAGTTTTTCCTGTTGTTTTTCATCAATCCGACTGTCACCTGGGATGGCAACATCAATGATCAAAACCTTTTTCTTTTCCACAACTGTGATGTCTGGTGTGTTGTGTTCCAGAACTTTGTAAGTCTGGATTCGGAAGTCCCACAGTATCTTTGCGTGCTCATTTTACAATACTTTTGCAGATTTGTGATCCCACCAGTTCTATTATTATTATTATTATTATTATTATTATTATTATTATTATTATTATTATTATTATTATTATTATTGGAGCCCTCGGTAGAGCAGTGGGTTAACAGACAACAACAAAACTTTATTTATATACCGCCCTATCTCCTCAAAGGACTCAGGGCGGTTTCCAACGGAATAAAAACAATACAATACAACACAATACACATAATAAATAAAACCATACAACAATATAAAAAATACAAATGAAAAACACAAATGCATAGCATACAATCAAAGATAAAAGTAAAAACTGGTAACATAACTCCACTAATTGGCCAGTTATAGAGACCCCAGAGTTCAACATTGGAATGGCCGACTATAAAGTTCTATTCAAGACTTGTACAACAGGAGGAATTAGGGCCAGAAGCCTTGTGCTGACAGGACTGATAACTTGAAGGTTGGATTGCAGACCTGAAGGTTGCCGGTTTGAATCCAACCCAGGGAAGAGCGTGGATGAACTCCCTCTGTCAGCTCCAGCTTCCCATGTGGGGACATGAGAGAAGCCTCCCACAAGGATAGCAAAAACATCAAAACATCTGGGCATCATCCTTGTAGATGGTCAATTCTCTCACACCAGAAGCAACTTGCAGTTTCTCAAGTCACTCCTGGCACAAAAATGTTGTTGTTGTTGAATTGTTTTATTTGAATTCATATTGTGAAGCAAAGCAACCACTATTATGTTACTGCCCATTTCATTCATATTTGTGGAGGAAACCACTAATTTCTTTCCACTGTATCTCCACACCATTATATAATTTTCAGTAGTTTGCAGTGATTATTAATAGTATTGTAACAGTAGTTTCATAGAATGATATAGATTGACAGGATCCCAAGACTCATCTGCGCTATTGACTGTCAGTGCAAGAAGCCACAGATGAAACATGGTTGAGAAGTGGCCATCCAATCTCTTTTGGGAAAGCTCCAGCGAAGAAGAGTCCACCATAATCTGAGCTGCTGAGATGTTCTTACCAATAGTAGCTTCATCACAATGTTTGGTCAAAAGACATTGAACCTAGTCAATACTGGGACATTCTTACAGCAGTATTATACCAGTAAATATACGTGGCGCCTCTCTAAGTTGAGCAAGACAGAGGAATTCCCCTTTTCCTGAAGTAAGACTTGTAAGGGTTAATAATCTGAGTTCCAGCATCCTAAGAGGCAGCACAAAGCAGACATATTTAGAAGGAGAGAGAAGGATCTCAGTCAAAAGCCATAAGAAAGAACAAAGGCCAAAGTGCTCTTAGGACCTTGTCACATTTAGAAGGGAAAGTTGGGGGCAAGTGTAGAGAACTGTGTTACCCTGTTTCCTCTCATCTTTCCCCCATCTTGTGAGATGGCCGGCCATCCCATGTCCTTTTTGTGTCTTACACCGTCCTTTTCCTGCCCCCCCCCCCCCAGTCCTTATTCAGGAGTTGGGTAATATCTAATTCCTGAAGATGATCATCGAGCTGTGGAAAGGGAGCCCCACGGATCCCCAACAGAAGTGCACTTACATCGTCTGATGTCCTCCGTGGGACTTCCATGGGGCTTTGTTTCTGCAGTGCATGGAAACAGACCCCAAAGACCATCTGATGAAAGCCTCTCCCTGCAAGCAACGATGGAGGAGAAAAATTGCAATAGTATGAAATTTTCCAATGCCAGCTTTGCCCACCTAATTTTTGGTTAGATGGTGGTACTACCGCATGACAAGGCAGTCCTTGCTATGCGCTGGCATATGAAGCCTCAAATAAATACACTTTGATTTAGCTACCTCCTTAGCTTGCCTATTTGCCCAGCTTTGTCATTTACAGCTTCTGTCCAGTACCCAGCTAGCTGCTTCAGTGCAGTACTTCCATTCAGATCATTAACCTCAGATGCTCTTCAGTACAGTATACTGAATCCTTGGCATGCTCTTAGGGCAATAATGGACCCCAAAGATTTAAGCATTTTTTTCTAACTGAAAACTGCCACAAAAGCACAAACAATGCATCCAAATGCCTCCCTACTATTATATGCATAATGTTTAAACCCAAATCTGTAAGGCTTACTGATTGCACACCCCAGAGACATTATTTTGCATTGGGTTATGTGGGATCTTTGCAAGCGCACTCTTTTATGACATTCTTTCTGGTCTTTCTGCCTTCAAACCCTGTTCGAGTCTTAATCTGCCCTTTGGAGCAGTGAAGCGCACCAGTTCCCAATCCCAGCCCACACTCTGTGGATAGCTGGAATCAGTCATCATCAGTATCTAAATCAGAAACATAAACTGTTTTTAAAACTACTGTGAAACTGAAAATTAAATGCTGGGGCTGTGGGAACACGTTTACTACTATAAGTAGAGTTTATGTGTCCAAGCCCAGTAAGTGGCAAATTGTAGATTTCCACTCTTAATTCATACATGATTGGTTACAGGAGCATCTAGGAGTGAGCATGGTACACCTATACTAAAATCACTCCATTGGTTGTCAATTATGTTCCAGGCAGAGTACAAAGTGTTGGTTCTGATCTTTAAAGTCCTACATGGTTTGAGTCCAGGATACCGTCTCCCATCTACTCTGTCCCAGACACTTAGGTCCTTTGGGAAATGTTTATTGCAATGAACCAGAACCCAATTGGAACTATTACCCAGAGGACCTTCTCATTGGTTGCCCCAAGACTGTGGAATGACCTGCCAGAAGAGCTTTGACAGCTAAAAGAGCTGTCAGAATTTAAAAGACAATTAAAGACCTATGTTTTTTGACAGACCTACCTAGTCAATTATAAACTATGAATTTTAAATTTACATTTTATTAGTATTGGACTTTTTAATTTTTGTTCTATGCTTTCTCATAATGTGTATTTTATGGTTCTTTGTTTTATCTATGCATGAGAGTTTTTCAAAAACAATTTAGATCACATTTTTACATAGTCATCTTCCTTTGCGATGAATTTTCCCCAGCTTTTTAATGCCATCATCAAAAAATGTTTTTGGTTGAGCACCTAGTCACTGATGCACTGCTCCTTTCGCATCATCATCACATGAAAATCTTCTTCCCCTTAAAACAGTGGTTCTCAACCTGTGGGTCCCCAGGTGTTTTGGCCTTCAACTTCTAGAAATCCTAACAGCTGGTAAACTGGCTGGGATTTCTGGGAGTTGAAGGACAAAACATCTGTGGACCCATAGGTTGAGAACCACTGCCTTAAAGCTTGTGCTTATGCTCCTCAGTCAGTTGCTTAGGAACCCACTTTACAGAACTTAAGGCTATCATGAATAGCCAGATCCAACACTCACATTCAGCTTTCCTGCAACCTCTTCGATTGTTATTCTTCTGTTTTCGCGAATCACAACAACAACAACAACAACAACAACTCTTCTAACCGTCAGATTTCTAACGGGAGCCGGCTATAGGGAGAACACAATGCCCCTATTAAAGCAGCTCCACTTGCTGCCGATAAACTGCCGGGCCCAATTCAAGGTGTAGGTTTTGACCTATAAAGCCCTACACGGCTTGGGCCCTACCTATCTCCGTGATCGCATCTCCTCCTATGAGCCAGTGCGGACCTTGAGATCTTCCAGGGAGGCTCTTCTCGCGCTCCCACCACCGTCTCAAGTGCAGCTGGTGGGGACGAGGGAACGAGCCTTCTCGGCAGTGGCCCCCCGGCTTTGGAATGCATTGCCAAAAGAGATCAGGCAATCCCCTACATTATCCGATTTCCGTAAGGAACTGAAGACCTGGTGGTGTCGGCAGGTTTTTGAGATTATATTGGACTACCGCCGACTTCTGAGCCTGAATATATTGCATAAGATTTCCCTTTATGGTTCCCGTCCCCTTGATCTGGTCATGTAAGTGTGATTTATTGTTATAATTGTATTATTTTACTTTGTTTAATAATGTGTATTATGTTGTTATGTAATGTTTGTGTTGCTTTTATGACTGTAAACCGCCCTGAGTCCCATCCAGGAGATAGGGCAGTATATAAATAAAGTATTATTATTATTATTATTATTATTATTATTATTATTATTATTATTATTATTGAATTAATTCTAAGGGTCTTTCTTCATTCCTTATGGTCATGGCTGTAGCTGGACACCTGAAGTGCTCTGCATCTTTCAAAGTAGCATGGCCATTTTTGAACATTTCAAGCCACTCATAACTCTATGAGAGAGAAGTTTATCTCCATACTGAACGCACATGCAAAGATGAATTTGTGCTCCAGGAACACCTTCTGCCCACAAAAAGCATCCGACAGAATGCTGTTTCTCTTTGGTGCAATTTATAAATTTCTCAGTCATCTTCACCATAGAGTGACAACGCTTTACTAAATTGCAAGACCAATTGACTTGCCAGACAGACTAGTCACATGACATTCTCAGAAACAGTCAATTATTACTTATCCCGCCCTCACAGTTTCCAAGTAAAATACAAAAGTGCTGAAACTTTTTAAAGACCCCTCTTATCTATACACATAATAAAAGTGAAAAATGTGTATGTGTGTATGTGGAGGAGGTGCCCACTTACACAGACAGACTCCCGCCTCCACAAACTGCTCTACTTCCCACTGAGCAGGACACCCATGGCCCTCCCTCCACCAACATGCAGGTTGTAGCGAGCGCCATGAACGTGTAGCCCAAACCCTGCCCGTGTCCTCCATAAACACAATTCCCCCCCCCACCACCACCACCACCCAAGTGAAGGCTTTCATGCAGGGACAATTTCATCCTAGATGTTCTGTTTTTCCTCCAGAATGGACATCCCAGGGTTCCTTCATTTGCATGACCCTGCCCGCTGCCTCTCCCTTAACCCTTTCCTGCCATTTCCTATGGCACACAGTTAACAGAGGAATGGATCACAACTGAACATGAGGTTTGGGGAATTCACCATTATTTACAAGACTTGTACTTGACCTACATCCAGAGAGCACTGTGAACCCAACCAACGATGGATCTGGACCAAAACTGCCATGGATAATGGGACTTGCGGTACCTTCAGTGATACTGTGACCCCCATCGACAATTGACTGGGACCAAACTAGGCACAGAGAAGCCCCATAACCAACTGAACATACTGCAGGGGTTTGGGGGGAATGGACCTTGATTTTTGGAGTTGTAGTTCATCTGCATCCAGAAAGCACTGAACCCAGCTGACATCAGCTCTGGATGGACCAAACTTGGCACACATACCCAACATGGCCAACTGTGCATACAGGCCTGGTTTGAGGGTGATTGACCTCAGATCTGGGAGCTGTAGTTCACCCTTATCCAGAGAGCCCTGTACCCAACTGACAATGGTTCTGGACTAAACTTGTCACACAGACCCAACATGACCAACTGTGAATACTGGCGGGGTTTGGGGGTGATTACCTTGGGAATCTGGGAGTTGTAGTTCACCCTTATCCAGGCAGCACTGAACCCAGCCAATGACAGATCTGGACCAAACATCAGTGATATTACCTAACATCCCAAAACATACAATGCCTTCTTCTAATAATCCGGGACCCGCCGGGTCCACAAGCTAGTTTTAAATAAATTGCACCCCACCTCACGCCATGAGGAGAGGCAGGTAATAAATGTGGTGATGGTGATGTCTGAGAGTATGATCTATGCTGCATTTACATTTATGTACTGTACCCACTACTAGAATTGTGGGAGTTGCAGTCCAAAAAACCTGGAGGACTGAAGTTTGCTTGTGCCTGCACTAGAGACACGGAGTGCTGAATTTTAAGACACTTTGAGATACAACGTATGCTCAAAAAGCAGGAAAACATGAAATATTTAAACTAAAGGATGTGTCAATAAGGAAAGGAATGCTGGCCAGTTTTTTTAAAATGAAAGTATTATGAAAATGATTTTAAAATAATATTAAGATCAAAAATCATTTTAACCTTTTTGTCTGCTAGATTTGCTGGGTAGGATATAAAATCTTTGATAGTTTTGTTAGATCTTTTTGAAATAGAAGACCATTGCTGAATAATCCATTTCTCATAGCAGATGACTATATATGCAATTGCCAGAAGTGGAGGAAAAAAAGCTCTGATGCTACTCAATTAACTTTTCCTTTCCTTTTTTAAAGATTTGCATTTGGAGATATGGGGTGGCAAAAAAACATTCTTGTTCAT